>NC_083338.1:19529711-20256483 GCF_019175385.1 Lycium barbarum
TTATAGTTTTTGGTGCTATTTGTGTTCTTTTTCTCCTTAGGGTTTCAAAAAATGGGCAATTTTTTTGATTTTTTCCAACAGCAGAGTAAGCTGTTGTAGCAACTTCAGCACTTATTTTGATAGTTGAGGTTGCATGCTTAAAAAGCCCCTATTTGGTGTATTTTGTTTAACTTGTGATGATTGTGTGTTTGTAGTGAAATATATGTTTTTGCTGGTTCAAAAGTTAGGGTTTTGAAATTAAAGTATGAAAATGATGATTTTGGTAAGAAGAGAAGAACATGGGTTGGGTATCTTCAATGTTTTGTATTTTGTTCAATTTTTTATGGTTGTGTGTTTATAAATGTACACTGATATTAGTAATAGTGAAATAGATCTTATTGTTGTGCTTATTGTTATCCTTCTAAGGTTTTGGAAAAAGGGCCTCGCCTTTGTTTTGTTTTTACCCAACAACTGAGTAATCTATTGCAACAGATTCCTAATATGTTGGTAAAAACCTAAACAGTTGTTGTTGTTGTTGTTGCAGCTAGTGAATGTGTTGGTGCAACAGATTCACAACCTGTTGGAAATTGTTAAATTAGTTGTTGAGGAAGCTGCAGTAACTGTTCTGATATTTTCCAATAAATTGGTAATATGTTGGAACAACTCCCTCATATGTTCCAACAACTTCCTCAGTTGTTGCAACAAATTCACAATCTTTTGGTAAAAATCAATATAGTTGCTGAGGAAACTACAACAACTGTTTAATTTTTTCCAACAGATAGTGATCTACTGCAACAACTGAGGAAGTTGTTAGAACATATGACGGAGTTTCTCCAACAGATTACACACTTATTGCAACATATGTTTCAGCTGTTGTAAAAATTTATTACTTGGTTACTTTGAATGATGCACAAATCAATTGAAATTTCTTTTGTTTATCTCATGTGTGCAGATAAAATGTCTCTAAGAAAAAAAAAAAGGTCAGAAATCATCTGAGGCATTACAGTTAGTAAAAGACCCAAGGGGCAATCATTATTAGAAGCTCTTGGTGATATTATTTCTAAAGATCTTGCAGAACAGGAAACCTCTCAAGCAGAAGTTTCTGGCCAAGAAGAAGAATAAGAAGAAGAAGAAGAAGATGATGATGATAATGATGATGATGATGATGATGATGATGAAAATAAAGATGATAATGAAGAAGATGAAGGAGAAAATAATTCTACTTCTTTTAAAAGGCCGACGACCGGGGCCGAAATTAGAAAAAAATGTACATGATGAGAATACCAAGTCCAGTACTATTGAGCCTTCTATTGGGACTGACATTAACAGATATTCCATAAATGAAGTAGTCAAAAGTTTCAGTATTGAGAAGTTCCGGGAACCGATACTGTTGGATGAACAAGGTGATTTGAATGGAGATATGATTGTAAAATTAGTTATGGGCAAGCCCTTTGATAACTTTAGAAAGATACTCCAAAAGGAGGACTTGGAGACTTTCTTCAGGGCCAGGTGTTTTGGAAAACAAGCTGTGGCAGGTCTTGTTGATAGAGGAAAAGATGATGATAATGATGTGATGGAGTTGCTGGTGGAGTTGGTGGATATACTTCCCTTGGTGGTAGTGGGAAGAGTATAGATATCCCATATAGGTTGGGTGAATATTACTCTATTGGTGCTTGTACCTCTAAGGTGCCTTTTTGTGCTTGTGAGTGCAAAACTTGCGAAGAAAATATGGAATCCTTGATCAAGAAGGTGGACGAGTTGACGACGGCTCAAAAGAGGGCTCTCAGCAAATTTATATCTAAGAGGGGTGTCAATCCTTCAAAGAGGCTTTTAGAGCCCTATACTCCTGTTGGCATCAACAAGAAAAGCAAAGCAATTGCTAAGATACTTGTTGATTATAGAGCAAAGAGATTTGCCACTCCACAGAAGAAGGTTGATGCTCCTCCTGCTGATGTTGAGCCAAAAGTGCTTAAAAAGGTTGATATTTACAAGCATGCGAATCCCACAAAAAAGGAAAAACATGAAAGGATCATGAATGCCAAGAAGAGTCCCTTGGTTTTATACTTAATGTGTGAATTTAATGGCCACGACTTCAAGATAATGACAACCGTGAATGAATGGTGGCTGGACAATATAAGTTTGAACAACACTTGTCCTCTTTTTTGTTGAATTAGCTGCAGAAAGTTAACTAGTTGTTGCAGCAAGTTAACTATATGTTTCAACAAGTTAACTATCTGTTACAGCAAGTTAATTAGTTGTTGCAACAAATTAACTACCTGTTGCAGCAAGTGACTGACTGTTTTGATACTTTTAGTGTAGTATATAGATGAAATCTTGCTGCTGATGCGTAAGAGGCAGCTCAATTTCCCTGAGCACTATGACTCCTCTGATAGAATCATGGACCTCAACTTCTACTATCACATGAACAAGAGGTACATGGAGTTGACCAATGAGGCTACACTGGAGGGTGTTGTGCCCTATAAGGAAATGCTTGCTCTCTTTGAGTAGGAAAATGATGTTCTCGCTAATCCCAGAAGTAGTATACCCTACCCAGGTGGCTGCGAGTGGATTGGTGCCAAAAGGATCATAATTGTCATGAATATTAATGAAAACCATTGAGGAGAGTATAATAAATGCTTATGATTACAATATCCCATGTAATGAAGATGGTGCTTTATTCTTCCACATGCAGCCGGTATTGGATTTGTCCCCCAAGTTGCTAAAGCAGAGTGGCATGTTCTCACACTTGCCTGAAAAGTTACTGAATGAATCATGGGAGTTTGATCGGAAGAAAAGTCTCCCCTGCAATAAGACCAATAGGGCATGTGGTTCGTGGTCACTTGATTTTGTTGAGGCTTTGCTTACCCGCACGAATATGGCCAAGCCGATGCTTTATTGAGTGACAATAATGTGGAGAGGAAGCAATTGAGGTGGGCTTGTGGAATTATTGATAAGGTGTTGGAGCCCTAATGTGGGGTTATGTTATGTTTGCATTAAACAATTTCTCTTATGTTCTGTTTGCATTTGAATTATGGTGGATGAAGACAGTATGTAATTTTGTTAAATATATATTCTATGTCAGTACCCTTATATATTATTTAAGGTGTTTCAGTAGTTTTAAACAAGTCACAATATGTCGGACCAAATACCTAATCTGTTGGTAAAAATAAAACAACTGCTGCTAATGTTGCAACAGATATGAAAAAGTTATTACAACATATTCATTCTCTATTGCAACAGCTTCCCATGTGTTGGACAAAACCAAAGAGTTGATATTAGAATTTGTTTAAACAGATACATAATATGTTGTACCAGATACGTAAATTATTGCAACAGATGCGTAATATGTTGCAACAGATGCATCATCTGTTGCAACAGATAATTAATCTGTTTCAAATAATCCAATAGCTGCTGAAAATGTTGCAAGCATCTGTTGCAACAGATAATTAATCTATTTCAAATAATCCAATAGCTGCTGAAGATGTTGCAACAAGTAAGGAATCTGTTGCAACAGATGGATCTTCTGTTGCAACAATGTACTTGCATTGTGACTTAAGTATATATATTGATCACTAAATATGGTTGATTTCCTTTGTTTATCACTAAATATGGGTGAATCAAGTAGTTCACATCAATTCACTCTAATGATAACTCCATTTAGTGCAACAATTGTATTACTTGTTGTAACAATTGTAGTATATATTGCAACAAGTGTATTACATGTTGCAACAATTGTAGTATATGTTGCAACAATTATAGTAGTTGTTGTAGTAAGTTACATAGTTGTTGAGCAAATCATATCGCTTGTTGTATAAAACACAACAACGAGCTTATATCAAGAATAACTTTTAGCACCAAACCTTATCCTGACGACCATGTCAGATACCAATTTGTCCCTTCCCAATCTCACGAAAAGTACTCAAGTCTAAGATATCTTATAAAGTCCCACTTCGATGCGCGCCTCCCTCAAAAGTCTTCCTTCATGTCCTTATTGTCAACTTCTTCTCTTATTACACGCGCTCACAATACGTTTGCCTAATTCGATGGTCATTATCGATCTTACACTTGTCCTCACATATCGACATCTAATACTCCACCACTGTCGAATTGTCGACCCGCCATTGGTACACCAGTGTCACGCATACCATAAGAAAGCCTTGATGAAGTTGAAGTTTTCCCCAAACCGATCATATCGTCAAGCAAACCACCATTGTCAAGCCATCAAGGCACTTTGTACTTCCGAGCAACCCAACTTTGAAATATGGAGACCTTGTAACCCTCTGAATTATCTTTCCCATTTCTCACAAACTCCCACCATAAACGAGTCTAATCGCGACTCCACACAATCGAATCCTTGGGCCATAACTAGAGACTGAACTTGATCACGTGTCTGAATCAGAGTAACACATCTCGTACCATACCACAACACGGCATAGATCAACCATTCGCACAAGAATTTAAGTATAGGATACTAATTTGAATAAAGTAGCACGAAAGAATGAAACAAAGTGAAGTTTCCTAACTGTCCTATAGCCTCTCGCAGATAAGTACGGAGCTCATCGTAGCGATCCACGAGACTCTACTAGACACGCTCTTGTATTACAGACGAGGTAACCTAGGGCTCTGATACCAACTTGTCATGACCCAATTTCACAAAGTCGCGCAGGCACCTACCTATCCTACCTCGATAGGTGAACCCTTAACCCAACATTCACAAACACAGTATAAGTAGCGGAAGAAGATGAAGTAATGTAAGTGCGGAAGTAAATAAAAAACCACCCCAGTATCTTGTTTGGTCATACAGGAGCATCTAACTAAAATCTATAAGTCTTAAAGTAATAATAATAATACATCAATAGTCTCAAATAATATCTCAGAATAGAAAAGTAAGACATAATAAAAGAAGAGTCTTCGGGTAGCGAAGCGTCCACATGCTCACCCCAACATACTCGAATCAGCAGCCTCGAACTCTCAGCCACGAGGGTAGACGTTGATCCCACCTGATACTTTACATTCATAAAAGAATGCAGCAAGTGTAGGTCAGTACAAACAACATGTACTGGCAGGAATCATAGGCCAACTAAGATTAGCTAATATATACCAAGACAATAAAGTAAGATAAACAGGTAAATCAACAAGGTATAAGTCAACACGAGCTAGTAACCAAGTACAAGTCATCACCTATGTTATAGAATCTAAACCTAACTGTGCCAACTTTTAGTATGTCCAATCTGAACCCGTATATCATAACCATATCACAAGAATAACACTAGAAGCCAAAGGTACAATGCAATGCAATAATGTATGAAATATGGATGCAATGCATATGCACCGATACATATGTACTCTAATGATAGAACATCATATCTCGACAGCACAACCCATGAGGGACCTGCGAAGTCCACGTACCAATCTTCTCGATTCCAGCAAAGACCTAGGCAAAACTACCAGCACTCATACCTCAATTCTAGGATAAACATCGAACATCGGTCCTCACGTCATTCTCATCCAACTGAGCTCAGCTCATAACAGTTTTTCCTTGTAAATCATCAATGTAACAACAGTATACCATGAAGGATACGTCCAATGTATGAGCTCAATGTCAATAATCAAATCAATCTCAACAGTGCCACACATGGGCACACTAATAATATCAATAAAAGGCTACACAATAAGCCACAATAGAGTCACAATCCTTGTCTCAAAACAACAACAAGTTAGGTGCTACAATATCATCATCAAGATATATCACTAGTCATTAATATCTACTACGTGGCGATGAGCCAACAACAAATAGAACAAGATAAGTCATAACACAACAAGGTGGCTAGCCCCAAATCATACAACAAGGCCCAACCTAAGCCAATATCCAACCTAACTTCATACCCAAAGGTTTACATGCATTCTCCTACAATAACATCTAAACATTCGCTTCGCTTCAAAGTTTCACCATAAGGTAACCATAACCTACCTGGAGAGCCCAACAACAAAGTATCCAAAATCAAACCTTAGTCTTCCCTTTCCTTTAAGCCTCAAGATTTGAAAGTCTAAACATATCCGAATCATGAAATTAGAATAAAAAAGAATATCATTCAAACCCTACTTCTATTCAAGACCCAAATCCCCAACTTATGAAATGGGTTCTATGAATTGGAAGGACGAAATTAGGAATCTATAGGCCTCAATATGAAATTAATGTTCTAGGTGATCGATTCCCATCAATAATAAGCTAGGAGGACTAAAAAAATACTTAAATTCGGAGTCTAGGCAAAACCCCCAAATTTGTGCACAAATCCTAACTCCCAATTCCATAAATTAGCCACAAATTAGGAAGGAGTCATGCAATAATAGATTCTAATCATCAATTCCACGCTTAATAAAGCTAACCCAATCAATAAATCAAGATTTAATAGCCTAACATGATGAACCTATTGAACCCTCTTTTAATTCTCTAGCTCTTAATGAAACTAGCATGATAATGGATTTGTAAGGTGATAATGTAATCATGGAATGGAAAGGAAAGTAAAGAGACTTACCATAATGAATTTCCCCCAGGAATCACCTTGAAATGCTCCCAATAACACTAATGTCGAAATAATAAAGAATGAGGGACTTAGGGCCTTTAATACTCATTTAATGAATGTATCTGCTCGATGCCTGCTCCTGAGACAACGAGACCGCTGTGGCGGTCCCGCTTCGACTCTCACTCAGGGCGCTGTGGCGGTTAGCTACGATATGCACTAGCCACTTCTGCGGCATGGCCACCGCTATAGCGGTGCCACTGCTGCGGTACTAGTATCGCTATATCGGGCACCTGAACCAGAAAACTCCCCAAAAATCACAATCTCAACCCAAAATTCTGACTATCACCCGAGACTATCTGCTCACATACCACATATGCATACACACATAAAAACACGCTACGAACACACTCGTGGCCTCGAAATTCCCAACGGCGGTCTCGGTGATCAAGTCAACCCCCGATACCTCAACATCAACTTACCAACTCAAATCTCGAAATGCACTCGAGTGCATTGGGAGTCAAACTGAATATATGCACAAGTTCTAAACGACCATCTGGACCTCTCGGAATCGACGGATTCCCGAAAAAGGTCCGTTTACCCAAAAGTCAACTTTGAGACAACTCTTTTTCACTTTAAGCCCAAATTTGCCAACAAGTCACTCAAATCATATCCAAACACCTAGAGAAGTGTGTCAAAGGTCTCCTCTGGTCAAATGTGAGCTAAACAAGCCTGAGAAAGGGTCAAAAGGACTAAAAAGACTATTATGACAAAACGGGTCGTTACACTTTCAAATTGATTAAGTTCCTCCTGCATAGCAACAATTCAATTTGCATCTTGCAAAGCTTCGTTAACTTTCTATGGCTCAATAATTGATAAGAATGCATTAAAAGCACATAGATTCTTTAAGACTGATCTGGTTGTTATTCTAGAGTTTAGGTCTGTCAAATCATTATCAATGGGATGGGGTCCATGATATTTATATCCTTCTAGAGCTAAAACCTCAGTGTTTTCAGTATTTTCATGTTGAGGTCCATTGGGTGAACCAACTTCATTAGGGGTTTCATTAGATGCTTCCCTGTCTGTATGCCAGATTGCTCATTGGTCGATAAATCCGGTTCATCATTGAGCTGCTTGTTTCGTTACCACTCTTTGTCTTACTATTCGAGCATGTGGTGTGGCTGAATATAGGTTCATCGTTATTATCATGCACCTACTTCTTAGATAGAATACTGGATTCACCAAAAATAACATGCACACTCTCTTCTACACACGTAGTTCTCTTGTTAAATACCCTATAAGCTTTACAATGTTGTGAGTAGCCCACAGAAACTCCCTCTTCACTTCTAGCATCAAATTTTCCTAAAGAGTCTTTTCCATTATTGTGTACGAAATATCGACATCCAAATGCTCTTAAGTGAGAGATGTTAGGTTTTCTTCCTTTAAGTAATTCATAGGGAGTATTCTTTAGAATATATTTAGTCACGATCTATTTAGTATGCAACATGCAATGCTAATGGCTTCAGCCCCAGAAATGCCTAGCAATATCACTAGCAAACATCATAGTCCTAGTCATTTCTTCAAGAGCACTATTCTTTATTTCCACTATTCCATTTTGTTGTAGAGTCCTAGGTGTAGAGAAATTATGATGAAGTCCATTAGCAGAACAATATTCTTCAAATTTAGCACTGTGAATGATGTTCCATGGTCAGATCTGATGGATGCCAATTTATTTCCTAGTTTTCTTTCTAATTTTCTCACAAGAATTATGAAGGCATCACATACTGCATCTTTAGATGCAAGAAATAATGTCCAAGTACATCTGGTAAAACCATCAATAATGACAGTTATATATGTCTTACCTCCATGTCTCATTACTCTCATTGAGCCACATAGATCTATATGGACCAGTTCCAGCGATTTGGTTGTGCTGACTACTTTATTGGTCTTAAATGATGATCTTACCGGTTTCTTCCTTACACAAGAACCACAAATCTTATCTTCGTCAAGCTTAATGTAAGATAGACCTGTCACTAAGTTCTTGGAGACCATTTTGTTTAGTTAGTCTAGGCAAGCATGGCCTTCTCTTTTGTACCATAGCAAGGGTCACAGTCCATCACACTAAGACAAGTGAGGCCATTTTTGGGTATGCCCGTTATGTTAGCCTTGTATACATTGTTGTACCTCATGGCTATTAGAACTGTATTACCTATTTTGAGATATATATATATATATATATATATATATATATATATATATATATATATATATATATATATTATTGACCTCAAAAGTAAACATTACCTTGTTCACCCTATCACATAATTGTGATATGCTCAAGAGGTTGTGCGGTAGTCCATCCACATGGTATATATTGTCAATGGCATGTTCTTCTAACCTGCCTATCTTTCATACTCCTTTGACTTTTCTTTTGTGTCTTGAGCAAGCACTATCCATGTACCAGTTTTACTTGCTTCCTTTCACTCTCACCTACTAAACAATCATATGTTAGTTTAAGGAACTCAAACTAGCTTGGGTCCTTTTCCTTGAACAAATGGATAACTCAAATATTTTGTTTGTCTACCCTGGCAACACATAAAAGAACCTATTCCTTGCACCTGTTCCATCCTTTTTACAAGTTTGGTATTTCTATTACAACTTTGAAGTTTCTTTCTTTATGCCTTAGGTTACTAGGAACTTGATTCTTGGGTGTCCTGTTTTACCACAAAGAGTGCACAATTCTCTTTCTACAGATTCTCTTTTTGCAGTTCCCCTATTTTACGCTATGTTTTCTACTGGTGAAATTAGTCAAAATTTAAGAGGATTGAGTCCAGTGATTAGCTCTTTCAAGATCATTTTTTGCTCAATCTAGTTCTGAGCTAATTTTTCTGATCTTTTCTCTCTCAAATTACAACTCATTTGTTACTTTTTTTAGATCAGATTCAGCCTTGAGTTATTCATTACTAATTTCAGATTTTCCAGTTTTAGTAATAGTTAGCTTCAGATTTTCAGACTTTAGTACCAAGACAGATAAATCAAGTTGAGCAACTTGTTCCTTCATTGAGCAATTTTCTTTTTCAGATTTGTCCTTACTAGCTGATACATCAATGAATTCATACTTCAAGCTAGTGAAGGCACTGACTAACTGATATCTTTTTGAACTCACGTCATGATATTCATCAATTAAGGTGATCATTAAGGAGGTGAGTATTTTCTTGGAAAATAGATCAAGCTTATCTTTTAGGTCAAGAACATTTACCTGGGTGTCCTCTTCAATGTTTGTGTCTGAATCTTCAATAGCCATGAGAGAAGAGTGATCAGTTTCATCCTCAGAGTCACCATCAGAACAGAAACCCTCGGATGCCATCATAGCCTTTGAAGTTCCTTTGTTTTTCTTATCTTGAACCTATTCCTTCTTCTAGTTCTTCTCAGCTCTCCCCCTTTTCCATTCAACTTCCCACAAAGGGAAGTCCTTAATTATATGATCGATGTTTTCATATTTGAAGAAACCATCATTTTGAGGCTTGTCAAAACTTCTTCCCTTTCCAGAGGTGCTTCTCTTTCTATTTTGCTTTTATTTTTTTTAGGAACTTCTTGAAATTTCGTATGATCAAGGCCTATTCTTCCTCATCTATTTCAGAACCATCACTTTTAGTAGCCTTGAGTGTCAGGGACCTTTCAGCACTTGTTTCCTCATCTATGGAATTTTCCATGTCCATTACATAAGTGTTCAGGTTTCCTACCAGTTCATCTATAGACACGACTTCTATGTCTTTTGCTTCCTTTATAGCAGTAACTTTAATTTTGAATTACTTTGGAAAAGTCCTTAATATTTTATCCCCTGAGTCCTCAGCGGTAATGATCTTCCCAAATGATGTCAGCTCATTCACAATAGATGTGTACTTTGTGAACGTCTCAAAAACTATTTCACCTGGCTTCATTTTGTAATTTTCAAAATCAGCAGCAAGCATGGCCTTTCTGAACTTCCTAACATGACTTATTCCTTCATAGGCATTCTTCATGGCATCCCATAATTTTTTTGGTAGTAGTACATCTAGAGATTCTGTTGTACGCATTAGTTCCAAGGCCATAGATAATGACATTCTTGGCCTTAGCATTCTTCCCAAGCATTTTATAGTTATTTTCATAATAAATCTTTTCTCTTTCCTTACATTTGTTTCGTCAGGACCTTCCTTGGTTGGGTATTTTTGTCCTTCAGTTGCCTATTCCCATAATTCATAATTTTCAGCTTGCAACTGGTCCTCCATGCGGGCTTTCCACCATGCATAGTACTTCACATTGAACAGTGGTGGCCTGTGAGTTGATTGGCCTTCACTATGTCCAATTGGCGGTGCTCATTCATCATGATCTTTTCTTAACGTGTTAGTCTCTTAAAGAGAACCTGCTCTGATACCAGTTGATATTTTACACAACCAATTATCTAACTTAAGTTATGCCTGATTTTCGCTTAGAGGATCGAACGGGTTACTTTATCTGTTCCAAGTTCAGTTTGCAAAATAATAAAGAACAGAAAAGTAAAGGCACAACATTTTTACGTGGAAACAAGCTCACAAGGGAGAAAAAAATCATCACCTATACCTCTGCAGGATTTTTCCCAAACTCCATGTCACGACCCAACTGGAAAGCCATGACGGGCACCCGGAGCTAACCTACCAAGAACCACATACATGCAACTCTTAGTCATACCTTAGTGGGCCATAATGCTAACTCGTGTATACCATAAGTTGTATGGGACACAAGCCCAAAACATAATATACATACGTCATCAAGCTAATCCCAAGTACATATGCTGGCAAGCCTATCCATAGTAATAATACAACAGAATATAGACCGAGATAACCATAGGGCATCTAACTGTGCATATCTGTCTACAAGCCTCTACTGGAGTACGTGACATAACGTGGCTGGGACAGGGCCCTACTTTACCTATGCAAATGCATATGTAACCATGATGACTCACATAGCAACTCTGAAAAAAGCGGAGTGCAATAACACTGCCTACTGAGAGATCAGTTAACCTATATCTCAAGACCTGCGGGCATGAAATGCAGCGCCCCCAGCAAAGAGGCGTCAGTACGAATAATGTACCGAGTATGTAAGGCGGGAATATAACATAATAAGGATATACCGTAAAAAAAAGGATAATAATCAACCTGGCACTTCTGACTTACCAATAAGAACCTAGCATGTATGTCTCTCTATACTCTCTTGTGCTTAACTACATCTATGTACAATACTGTGTCTTTGACCTACTTATCATCCTGGTGCTATCTGCCCAACTGATCAGTGGTAACTGCCCGACCGGCAGTAGCACGGTGGTAACTGCCTATCTATTTATCGCCCGATAATAGAGCGCAACTGACCGACTAATCAGTGATAACTGCCCAGCCGGTCGTAGCTCGGTGGTAATAACTGCCCAATCAGCCATAGCATGGTGGTAAATATATAGCTGCCCAACTAGCGATAAACCAGTCATATATATGAATGCATTTTTTACGAAACGTGTAACCCAATCCAAATATGAATGCATGTGCTGCGGAACGTGCAACCCGATCCAAATATCCCCTATAGGTACTCTTTTACACACTTCTAGTGTTCATTCTTTATCTATTAGCTTCTATGCTCTTCTCATGATCCTTACTTATCCGTCAATGCCTACATGATTACATATAACTTATAAACACATATCCAGGCTATTAAGACTTCTTCCCAATTAACTAACTTTAGTCAATTCTTAGCTTCATCATAAGCCTATCTTCTAGTATTAAATACCTGGTTAGGGATCCTATAACTAGCATACTATTCATGTCTTACAAAACATTCCTTAAGAACATATTTCTAAATTCATCGGAGTGACATAAGGTCTGTAAACCTCCAATTTCATGGAGCTAAAATCATTTGTGAAAGTTCATAACAATAAGATCATGCCTTAAGAAAGAAAGGGACAGCCTTAACATACCTTGTTGCTTACTTAGCCATTCAATTTCTACCTTCTGAGCCTGCAAATCTACATCCAAGATGATTCATACAACAATCAGGCCATAGGAACACTTACACACTCAAACTTCGCTAGTTAATAAGTTAACGGAATTCGGACAGCATTTCCCTTATATTATCTACTTCCTCCAAATTTCAAAACAACTCCCAAACATCAATAGCAACATCTACAATAACATAATCAAGATACTACATGACAAACATACACAAATCCATCTAAGACTTCCTTCGAAAATCAGTCCATAAGCCAACAACATCAACATATCAAATTACGACCTTTATACTATGTTTTCCTTCACTTTAAACCATTCAATCCTCCAAAACAACTCAATATTAAAGTCAAGATGAAGAACATACCTTATACTTGTAGAACTTCAACTCACACAACTTGCTTCAAGACCAAACTCACCACAACATCAAGTAGAAGCAAGAACAATCACTTTTCAAGAACTAGTTTAGTATAATCTTATTGAATTCTTGATCTATGGGCCTATAAATGTTTAGGGAATGTTTATGGAAGTTTCTATAGCTCAAGGGAGTGTAAAATGATGATAAAATGAGGGGAATGGGGTATTTGTACCCCTTGAAGGTTGGTTCCACCGCCTTCCAAATGGGTCCCGCAGAGAAGCCATCTAGCAGCCTATCTTGAAACACCCATAACTTTCTACTCAGATGTCGTATCTACGAACCGTTTGTTGCATTGGAAACTAGACTCAATGAAGTTCAATTTACATAGGTTATGAATTTCATAACTCCTCATATTATAGGAGACACCTCCGTCAAGTTAGACCAAAATTTCCTATCCAAAATTCTACCAAGTTTTCCAAAATTTCGACAAACTTAATTTCTTCAATTCGCTTAAACCCGAAAACTTTATACACTTGCTTAGTACTTGTTAAAAGTATTCCTTAACCTAATAAGGTATCCATGACCTCTCCGAGCATACGTTAGTTTACTTACGACGCAATCGACGCGAAAATTTTCGAGGTGTAACACTTAACTTCGACTTTGAGCCTTATCAAATTCATATTACAAAACTTGCAACCTAGCAACTAACTCTAATTCCTATCTCAACAATCTCCCTAAACTATGAGTCCTCTCCAAGTTGCCCTCATCTCAGAGCTAAATTTGAGAATTTTTTATTCCTAATACAATTCTTCTAAGAAAGCTAGAAAGGTACGACTAGATAAATAATCCTAATACAAAATATTAGACTTGAGTAGTCAATCAGAACTCTAAATTATTGCTTTTGCTTATCTGCTCGAATTCTATTTATTCTCTCTATGTGAGTGCGTGAATTTCTTCCAACAAAGACTTATATATATATATATAGCAAGAGGTTGCCCCCATCTCAGACATTGTCTCTCCTAATGGGCCTTATAGAGTAGATGTTTATGTTCAGCCGAACAACTACTCACCAATAGCTATATATATATATATATAAGGCAGCCTTATGCACTAAGCTCCCGCTATGTGCGGGGTCCAGTAGCAGTTCGGCTGAACATAAACATCTACTTTATAAGGTCCATTAGGAGAGACAGTGTCTGAGATGGGGGCAACCTCTTGCTTGTGACGCGGCTTGATATATACACTGTAGGGGTTGGAAGTTTATCTCACATAACTCTTCCAGGACTCCTATATCCTATCCACTAAGTCCGTATCTCGAGATCTTCTAATCCAAGAGATCTACTCGTAGTTGGGCTCTGTGATGGAACATTTCCATTGACAGGGTTAATCATCAAAACATACAAGGTCAAATAGGATGTGTCACGACCCAACCGGAGACGGGCAACCGGAGCTAACCCACTGGGCACCTCTTATCGTACCTTCACATTCATATCTAGGTGAGCCACATGGCCTATTAACAATTCTATGCCTATATATATATATATATCAACGTCAACAACTATGCCCATATACATATACACAAGCCGACGAGGCTAACAAAATAATATACCAAAATATGAGCCGACGAGGCAAAAGACATCTACTATACATGACTGTCTACGAGCCTCTAAGAAGCATATGAAACATCATCATAAGGACGGAACAGGGCCCCGCTATGCCCATATGTATGTACACAAAATAATAGTACCAACAGCTCCAACTCCGAATCAAATGGAGCTCCTCTATGCAGTCTCGAAACAAGCAGTCTATGGGTCAAGTCTATCTCCCTGTCCACCAGCGAGTATGACGCAACGTCCACAAAAAAAGGACGTCAGTACGAATAATGTACTGATTATGTAAAGCATTATCATTAACATAATGAAATCATGAGGAATAACATAAGATAGAAAAGTCATGGGATGAAAAAGCCATTTATACCTCTAGCGACGTTCATCATATTTACTTACCCTCTTTCTAATGGGAAACTTCCATTTCATACATTTATACATATAGTAGTATCATACCCGACCATAGAGATTCGGTGTCTCACGTACCCGGCCATGACAAGGCTCGGTGTTATACGTAACTGGCCCTACCAAGGCTCAATGTTACTCGTACCCAACTGCAGTGGTGTGCGCGCGATAGAGATCATACCCGGCCATATAAGCTCGGTGTTCTTAATAGTTATACTTAGATACATACATATACATGCATAGGAGTACATAAGTATTATCAACATCATCATCGTCATCATCATCGTCATCATCATTTTCATTATATCTTTCCTTAGAAGATCAACTATCATAGGATGGGACCAATAGTGTCATGAGAATATCAACAACTGTGAGCTTTAACGATTCTAGGAAATAAAGTCATCATGGAAGATGTTATGGAATTCATGTGAAGGTATACGACAATGGGAACATGCCTTAAGAAGAAGGGTTATCCTTACATACCTCGTTGTCTTCTTAACTATCTAACGTTCACCGCCAAGACTTGAGAAATCTACATTTAAAAGGATTCATATCAAGGTTAAGTCTTAAAGACACTATTGAATTAAAACTAGAGCAACTCATGAACTAACAAAAATTGGGCAGCATTTCCCCTATTTTATCAACTTCCACCATATCGTAAAACAACTCCCAAACAACCATAATAACATCCACAATATCATAATTAAGTAGTCATATTCCATTAAGCCTCAAAATTCATTCTCACATTCAACTTACATCAACGACTTCACATCCACCCTTTGCACAATTTTATACAACACTTCCTTGTCATTATTAATACCCTTCTTAGCAAGATTATATCCATAGCATACTACGAATCATGACTCAAGTTAGTTTACTACTCACAAACATCATGAAACCTACATTTAAACCTCATCTTTTACTTACTCCTTTCACCCAAGTTATTCAACAACTAATCATTCTTGATAACATGGAAAAAGCATGAAAACTAACCTTTCATCTCAAAGGAATGAGATTTGGAGCAAGTTATCAACTTGTATGAAAACCCTAGCTCCAATACCCAAGAAATTCTTGAAGTCTACTAACCCTAGAAAGTCTTCCAACACATGGGTATCTTGATTCTTGCCTCTTGATCTTTGATTTCTCTTGAGTTTGAGTGGAATAAATGTATGGAAGGGTTCTAGAGCTCTCAAGGGTTTGTGGAGAATGTGGAAAACAAAAAATATGAGCTTGGCTCATATATATATATATATATATATATATATATATATATATATATATATATATATAAAGGCAAAAATCTGGAAAAAGTGACCTGACTTGGTTATACGGACACTTATACGGTCTGTATAACTTTATACGGTACGTATAAGTGACCGTATAATCCCACCAAGGATTGGCCTTTTCTATAAAGGTTATACGTCCCCTTAAATAGACTGTATAAAGTTATACGGACCGTATAGTGGTCGTATAACTCAACTTTTCCGAAGTTGTTCTCGTTGATTCGTTTGATCTCCAATCCTTGTGGAACCTTCTTGGCACTTATATAACACTTAATTAACCATACAATAGGCCCTATAGCAGGCCCTCAAGGAATTACTAAATAAATATTAGGTCAATTATAGCGAAAACCTTTCCAAGCATGACTTACACTTCCCTTCCTTCAACGAACTTAGTTTCACTTATTCATATAACTTCAAAATCTTGTGGTACGCACTTAAGGCTATAAAATACTCTCCTTAATCTCATAAGGACTTCATGTTCACCTTAAGCTCGCATTAGTCTATTCACAATGCAACAACTCAAAACTTCTGAGATGTAACTTTCTCCCCCCCCCCCCCCCCCCTTAAGAACATTCGTCCTCGAATGTTGGGCTCTCGGGGATTCTATAAAAAATTCGCCAGAGTTTCCCCTGTAATATGGCACTACCATCCTGTCACAGCAACCCAAAATATATCGTCTCATAGGGATGCAACAACAACATCAATAACCATGGCCACACACGACAAAGAAAGCATCAAGGAAGCTTTACATACCTAGGGACGATGGCGTCTCATCCTAAACCTCTTCTGGAGGTGGAAATAAGTGTGGGCACCTGAACTTTATGTCTTCTTCTGCTTCCCGTGTCATTTCCTCTCTATTATTATTTCTCCATAAGACTTTAACTGAAGCTACATCTTTGGTTCTGAGTCTCCGTACTTGTCTATCTAGAATGGCAATGAGAACTTCTTCCTAGGATAATTGCTCAGTGACTTGGACATCATCTACCGGTACAATTTTTCAAGGATCTCCAATGCATTTACGAAGCATCGATACATGAAAAACCAGATGGACTGACTCCAAATCCTAAGGTAGGTCTAATTCATAAGCCACTGGGCCTACCTTGCGTACAATCTCATAAGGTCCAATGTACCGGGGACTAAGCTTGCCCTTTTTCCCAAATCTCATGATGCCCTTCATTGGCAACACCTTCAAGAATACCCAATCTTTCACTTGGAACTCTAAGTCTCGTCGCCGATTATCTGCATAGGATTTCTGATGACTCTGAGCTGTTAACAACCGGTCCTGTATAAGCTTAACTTTCTCTATAGCTTGCTGGACCAAGTCTGGTCCTATCAATTTAGTCTCCCCTACTTCAAACCACCCAATTGGCGATCTGCACTTACGCCCATACAAAGCCTCATACGGGGCCATTTGGATGCTAGAATGATAATTGTTGTCATAAGCAAATTCAATAAGCGGTAGGTGATTATCCCAACTACCTCCAAAATCCAATACACAAGCCCGTAGCATATCTTCGAGAGTTCGAATGGTACGCTAAGCTTGCCCATCAGTTTGTGGATGAAATGTTGTGCTAAGACTCACCTGAGTCCCAAAACCTTCTTGAAACGATTTCCAAAAATTGGCTGTGAACTGTGTCCTTCTATCGAAAATAATAGATACCGGAACACCATGGAGTCATACTATTTATCTGACATAAAGCTTTGCATAATCGTCCGCTACATATGTAGTTTTGACCGGTAGGAAATGAGCTGACTTCGTAAGTTTGTCCATAATTATCCACATAGAATCATATTTGTGCTTAGAACGAGGTAAGCCTGCGACGAAATCCATATTTATCACTTCCCATTTCCAAGTCGGAATTTTCATAGCTTGCAACAATCCACCGGGCTTTTGGTGTTTAATTTTCACTTGCTAACAATTAGGACATTGAGCCACGAACTCTGCTATGTCTTTCTTCATTCCATTTCACCAATATATGGATTTAAGATCATGATACATTTTCGTTGCTCCGGGGTGAAGATAATAATGGGAACAATGGGCTTCCATCAATATTTGGTGGTGTAATCCTGCAACATCAGGAACACACAACATACCTCGACATCGGAGAACTCCATCTCCAAAAATCTCAAAGGATGACTTCTTCTTCTGAGGGAGTGTATTTATGTAATGAACTAGCATGGGATCCTCGTACTGGCGCTCTTTCACTTCAACCACTAGTTACGAGACCGCTGAATTCTGAATGGTAGCTCCCATATTGCCAGAGTCCACTACCCGAACTCCTAGGCTAGCTAATTGTTGGAGCCCACGGGCTAACTCTCTTTTCTCTGGCTGAACATCACACAAAATTCCCATAGATCTACGGCTAAGAGCATCAGCCACAACGTTCGTCTTCCCAGGGTGGTATAGGATGTTAACATCATAATCTTTCAATAGCTCCAACCATCGCTGTTGTCGTAAATTCAATTCCTTCTGCTTGAAAATATATTGAAGGCTCTTGTGATCTATATAGATATCCACATGGACACCATACAAATAATGTTTCCACATCTTCAATGCATGAATCACCGCAGCTAACTCAAGATCATGGGTTGGATAATGTTTCTCATGTTTTCACAACTGCCTCGAAGCATACGCAATAATCTTACCATGTTGCATCAACACACACCTTAATCCAATGCCTGAAGCATCACAATAGACAACACATCCTTCTGATCCCTCTGGAAGTGTCAGGACTGGGGCAACAGTTAATCTATTCTTTAACTCTTGAAAGATACATTCACAAGCATTCGTTCATTGAAATTTAGCTAATTTCTGAGTTAGCTTTGCCAATGAGGCAGAAATAGAAGAAAATCCATCTACAAATCTCTGGTAGTAACCTGCTAAGCCCAAAAAACTACAAACCTCCGTAGGTGTTGTAGGCCTTGGCCAAGTATTCACGACCTCAATCTTTTGGGTATCTATCCAAATGCCATCGGCTAAAATAATATGCCCCAAAAAGGTCACCGAATTCAACCAAAATTCACACTTTAAAAAATTGGCAAATAACTCTCGAGTTTGAAGAACTCTAAGAATGGTACGTAAATGATCCGTATATTCTACCTCGGACCTAGAATATACTAGGATAACGTCAATGAACACAATCACAAATAAATCCAAGAAAGGCCTGAATGCATTGTTCATCAAATCCATGAATACTACCGGTGCATTGGTTAGCCCGAATGACATTACCCGGAACTCGAAATGACCATATCTTGTTCTACAAGCCGTCTTAGGAATATCTTTCTCCCTAACTCTCACCTGATGATACCCGGATCTCAAATCTATTTTTCAGAACCATTTAGCACCATGCAATTGATCAAATAAGTCATCAATCCTTGGGAGAATATTTATTCTTGATCGTCACCTTATTCAGTTACCGATAGTCAATGCACATTTGCAAGGACCATCTTTCTTCCTCACAAACAACACAGGTGCTCCCCACGGGGATGAACTAGGCCTTATGAAGCCTTTCTCAAGCAAGTCCTTCAATTGCTCTTCAACTCTTTCAACTCTACGAGAGCTATTCTATAAGGGGGAATAGATATGGGTTTAGTATCCGGTAGCACGTCGATAGCAAAATCAATCTCCCGCTCTGGAGGGAGGCCTGGAAGCTCATCCGGGAATACATCCGGAAACTCATTCACTACGGGGACAGACTGAAGAGTCGGCGATTCGGCTTCTATATCTTGAACCCGGACTAAATGGTAAATACAATCTTTAGCAATCATTTTCCTTACCCTGAGATAGGAAATAAACCTACCTCTCGGAGACGATGTGTTTCCCTTTTATTCCAAAACTAGTTCTCCCGGAAACTGGAAACGAACCATTTTCATTATACAACTAGCATTGGCATAGCAAGAAGCCAACCAATCCATACCCATAACAACATCAAAGTCCACCATTATTAACTCATGTAAATCGGCCATAGTATGATGATTACAAAACACAACTACACAATTTCTATATACTCGACTAGCTACTACCGGTTCACCAACGGGTGTAGATACCTCAAAAGGTTTGATTGACTCTGGTTTGATCCTAAATCGACTCACAATATATGGAGTAACATGTGACACTATGGAACCGAGATCTATCAATGCATATACATTAAGAGAAGATACCGATAATATACCTGTGATAACATCAAGGGAAGACTCAAGATCCTGTCGCCCAGCTAATGCATAAATACGGTGCTGAGGACCACTAAAACTGAGAGCTCCTCCTATACCTCTACCATGGCTGACCGACGCCTGTGAACCTTGCCCCAGAGGGCGTATAGATGATGAAGACCTGGCTACCGAGCCTGAAGGCTGGACCCTACCCCTACCACCAATCGAGGGGCAGTCACGCATGATATGGCCTGGACCACCGCATGCATAGCAAGCATCTGAACCTAATCGACACTGGCACCAATGTAGCTTCCCGCATTGATAATATCGTGGCATGGGCGGCCTTGCCTGACCCGAGTCGCCTCTGTAATGAGAACCTAAAGCTCTAAAACTCTGACTCTGCCCGGAGTGAGTAGATCTATCAAATATCTAGCCCGTAAACTGTAGAGGCACACTAGTCATAGAATGGCCTGAATGCCTAGAAAACTGCTATCTTTGCCCTCCTCTAAACTCACTAGTCGGACCCGAAGATCTAGCCCTCTTGTTATAACCTCTGTCAAGCTCACGCTCACCTCTTTGCGGTTGTTAGGTTTTTTCCTCCAAATTCTGGGCATGGGCTTGAATGGGAGAAATGTCCATATTGTCCTGAAGGGACGCAGTCAAGCACTTATCCATCAAATGTGGCCTTAGATTTCTCACAAATCGGTGCACTCGATCACCCATATCCGCTACCATGGCCGGAGCATACCTAGCCAAAGAATTAAAGCGGAGACTATAATGTAAAGCACTCATGCTTCCTTGCCTAAGATTCAAGAACTTATCGGCTCTAGCCTGCCGAACCTTAGGAGGCAAGTAATGTCGTAGGAAAGCATCAATAAATTCTTTCCATACCGGGGGAGGTGCATTAACTCCCCTAGAAGACCACCACATCGTATACCAATGAACTGCAACATCCTGTAACCTATACGATGCTAACTCCATCGATTCAACGTCGGAAGCATGCATTAACTGAAGTGTCCTCAACATTTCGTCAATAAAGTTTTGAGAGTCCTCATCCGGCTTTGACCTGAAGAACTCTGCAGGGTTTAGGCTAAAAAGTATCACAGGCCCTTGCACTAACCGCCCTATCACCATGACCCATACCCTGTCGCTGGGCCTGAGCAGCAACCAGTTGAGTCAACAATTTAATGGCCTCTTTCATCTCTTGGCCTAAAACCTCTAGTGGAGGAGCTGGTGGTGCTGGAGCTGGGGCTGAGACTCCCTCATGCTTCTCAAAAATAGGCAACGAGTGAGAGGACTGAGATTGAGCCGCATTCTGGGACTCACCTTCCTCTATATCCGTTGGCGGCACTCTTTCAGCCCGCTTTTTTGCCATTGTCTTGCCTTTTTGGGCTGTTGTAGCTTTCCTCTTTACAGGAATCTCTGAAATACATAGCACACGATTAAGGAAAAAGAAATCCCTATATCATGGCTCTATCGCACGATCTTATGAAGAAAGAAGGTCATTCATTCCTAAAATGCCGGCAGCCCCCTGTTTATAAGTGTGGCGTGCAACACACCCATAAACAAGACTCTATTGGACACGGCTCGTAGACACACCCTAGGACGGACCTGCTGCTCTGATACCACTTTTGTTATGACCCAACCGGAGGGCCATGACGGGCACCCGGAGCTAACCCACCGGGCACCTCTCATCGTACATTCACTTTCATATCTAGGTAAGCCACATGACCTATTAACAATTCTATGCCTCAATAATGCCATTTTCAGCAGCTAAAACACCTTTATATATATATATATATATATATATATATATATATATATATATCAACGTCAACAACTATGCCCATATACATATACACAAGCCGACGAGGCTAACAAAATAATATACCAAAATATGAGCCGATGAGGCAAAAGACATCTACTATACATGACTGTCTACGAGCCTCTAAGAAGAGTATGAAACATCATCATAAGGACGGGACAGGGCCCCTCCATGCCCATATGTATGTACACAAAAGAATAGTACCAACAGCTGCAACTCCGAATCAAATGGAGCTCCTCTATGCAGTCTCAGAACAAACAGTCTATGGGTCAAGTCTATCTCCCTATCCACCTGCGGGTATGACGCAGCGTTCACAAACAAAGGGACGTCAGTACGAATAATGTACTGAGTATGTAAAGCATTATCAATAACATAATGGAAGCATGATAAATAACATAAGATAGAAAAGTCATGGGATGAAAAATCCATTTATACCTCTAGCGATGTTCATCATATTTACTTACCCTTTTTCTAATGGGAAATTTCCACTTCATATATTTATACATATGGTAGTATCATACCCGACCATAGAGGTTCGGTGTCTCACATACCCGACCATGACAAGGCTCGGTGTTATACATACCTTGCCCTACCAAGGCTTAGTGTTACTCGTACCTAACTGCAGTGTTGCGCGCGCGATAGAGATCATACCCGGCCAAATAAGCTCGGTGTTCTTAATAGTCATACTTAGATATATACATATACATGCATAGGAGTACATAAGTATCATCAACATCATCATCGTCATCGTCATTTTCATTATATCTTTCCTTAGAAGATCAACTATCATAGGATGGGACCAATAGTGTCATGAGAATATCAAGAACTGTGGGCTTTAATGATTCTAGGAAATGAAGTCATCATGGAAGACGTTATGGAATTCATGTGAAGGTATACGACAATGTGAACATGCCTTAAGAAGAAGGGTTATCCTTACATACTTCTTTGTCTTCTTAACTATCTAACGTTCATCGCCAAGGCTTGATAAATCTACATTTAAAAGGATTCATACCAAGGTTAAGTCTTAAAGACACTATTGAATTCAAACTAGAGCAACTTATGAACTAACAAAAATTGGGCAGCATTTCCCCAATTTCATCAACTTCCACCATATCGCAAAACAACTCCCAAACAACCATAATAACATCCACAATATCATAATCAAGTAGTCATATTCCAGTAAGTCTCAAAATTCATTCTCACATTCAACTTACATCAACGACTTCACATCCACCCTTTCCACAATTTTATACAACACTTCCTTGTCATTATTAAGTTAGTTTACTACTCACAAACATCATGAAATCCATATTTCAACCTCATCTTCTACTTACTCCTTTCACCCAAGTTATTTAACAACTAATCATTCATGATAACATGGAAAAAGCATGAAAGCTAACCTTTTATATCAAAGGAATGAGCTTTGGAGCAAGTTATCAACTTGTATGAAAACCCTAGCTTCAATATCCAAGAAATTCTTGAAGTCTAGTAACCCTAGCAAGTCTTCCAACACATGGGTATCTTGATTCTTGCCTCTTGATCTTTGATTTCTCTTGCGTTTGAGTGGGATATATGTATGGAAGGGTTCTAGAGATCTAAAGGGTTTGTGGAGAATGTGGGAAATGAAAAATATGAGCTTGGGTCATATATATATAAAAAGGGAAAAATCTGAAAAAAGTGACCCAACTTGGTTATACGAACACTTATACGGTCCGTTTAACTTTTTATGGTACGTATAAGTGACCGTATAATCCCACCAAGGATTGGCCTTTTCTATAAAGGTTATATGGACCCTTATACAGACCGTATAGTGGTCGTATAACTCAACTTTTCCGAAGTTGTTCTCGTTGATTCGTTTGACCTCCAATCCTTGTGGAACCTTCTTTGCACTTATATAACACTTCATTAACCATACAATTGGCCATATAGCAGGCCCTCAAGACATTACTATATAAATATTAGTCAATTATAGAGAAAACCTTTCAAAGCATGACTTACACTTCCCTTCCTTCAACGAACTTAGTTTCACTTATTCATATAACTTCAAAATCTTGTGGTATGCACTTAAGGCTATCAAATACTCTCCTTAATCTCATAGGCACTTCATGTTCACCTTAAGCTCACATTAGTCTATTCACAACGCAACAACTTAAAACTTCTGAGATGTAATTGCTAATTTGAAATAGAAGAAGGAGAAGAGGCATCCAAACTCTATCATGTGGTTAAATACACTACCGTGGAACACTACATGCAGCGAATTGTATAACTTTAACAAGCATGATATGTGCCTTGTAATTCTTGACTTTGGATTTTGTATATATATATATATATATATATATATATATATATATATTTACTACTGTACTATTAGTGGAAATGCGTTTGATCAAGAATTAGGTAAAAAATTATTTAATAAACTACCAGGAGCCTTATGAAGAGAAATAGAGGATATATATATATATATATATTGTTGGCATAAAGCCAAGTGTGAAGTTTTGATGATTGACAAAGGGAACCTACAATGCCAAAAAATTAGGTCTACATACAGGAGATAATTGACAAGGTAATTAAACAAAGATAGGCAGTTTATAGAGTTGAAGGAGAGGTTCCAGACATAGTAAAAGGCCTTGAAAAGAAAGCGGCACAGGATGGTTAGAACAGGTCCATAGACATGTTCCATTGCAAAGAAGCTACAGAAAAGAGCATACACATGAACTCAGATTGCAAACATATTGCCAATGCAAAGACAAGAGCAATGATCAGATCAGAGATAGAATGAACTATCCACATACATGATTTATCACAGAGATAGATGCAGTGTAAAGGAGATGAAGATGACTCAGTCACAGAGAAATTCATTGAAGAATAGAACAAACATGAAAACATGTTCTATCTCAAAGAGTCATCAGGTATAGTTTATGAATGAATCAGAAGAGAAAGAGATCATGCAGAGAAAGGGCGAAGAGGACTCAGAAGTGCATGATCAGAGTCACAGAGTGATACAAGGTTAAAGACATGAAATCTAAATCAAGAGAATACAAACACAGAGCAAAGAGCATGACACTATGAAATAGGTCTGTCAACACATCATCCATCACTAGGAGTAGGCTCAAGTTAGAGTCAGATAAATGAAAGAGAAAGGGATGATGAAACAGGTTCGTGAACATGTTTCATCTCAGACAGTACAGAGATTCAGAGGCAGATGAAATAGATTCGTGAACATGTTCCCGCGCAAGTCCTACAGCAACTAGGATTTGCAATTCTATGGTAAAGACTTAGCAATCAAGATTATAGGATTCCTTGCCTTAATAAAACAAGGTTCTTCAGACTCACAATAAAGTCGATTCAAAAGGACATAATCCCAATTCAACACAAACCCTATTTTATCTCATGGGCCTACTCGAATAGGGTTTTGTGTTTGTCGACTTGATATGCACTCAATGCTATATATATATATATATATATTCAAGTCTTATCAAGAAGAAGGTTTGCGCACCCACAAAGAGAGATTTCATAATATCGAGCTATCAATGATTTATCAAGAATATTCATAATCCACACGTGCATTCCTAGTACAAGACGAAGATTGAAGAAGCTCTCAAATAGAGTTGATATTTTATAGTTCTTGAGTCTAAAAAACTTGTATTAGGTTATTTATCGAGTTGTATCTTTATCCGCTTTATTAGAAGCATTATAGTTAGAAACAAACATTGTAAATTCAACTTCGTGTTGGAGCTCAACTTGAAGGTTGCTTGCTAGTCAGAGGTTGATTAGTGAGATAGGGATTGGAGGTTAGTTCCTAAGTTACAGAGGTTGTAAATTGAATTTGTAGAGGCTCACCATTGTACTGGAGTTTTGGGGAAAATCCTGCAGAGGTATAGATCGTGATTTTTATCGCCCTTGTGAGCCTGGTGGTTTCCACATAAAATTTCGGTGTGCTTTACTTACCTGTTGTTTATATTCTGCAAGACACTATCATAGAACAGGTAGAGTAATATGTTCCATCCTATAGGCGAAAATTGGATGCTGCATAGGATAGGTAGGTCATGCAACCCAACAACCATTCGTTGAACATTTCTGTATTTTATATGCACATCGGCTTTTGGAGACCCACGTTCTACCGAAGCGAACAAAGAGCGTTTTCTTATCAGAATAGATAAGACTGTATACAAAAGGATTCTAACCGAGTTCTTCCTTTCGTGAAACTAAGAATATAAAAGAAAATTTCTTTTTGTCTTAGATATATAATTTGAAATTTAAATATAGATAATAGAGTTTTGTATCTTTCTCTATCTCCTAAAAAACCATTTTAGTTAAAGGTGTCTAGTCAAGAATTCCAGCTTATGTTGGACTTCCAACATGCTATTGAAACATCCTTTTCTGCTGAATTAATCTGAAGTAGCCGATACTGCAAATACAATGAAGACGCAAAGTGGTTGCATATCCGTTCTACATAGACCGAACGGAAATTTAGTATTCAAGAAGCGGCCGCACCAGAAAATAACATTCCTGCACAACCTCAAATTCGTGATTCAATTGAAACATTGATACAGAATCTGAAGAAACTAGAGAAGGAAACTCGTGGAAGTCTACTGGACAATGACAAAAGATAGATAATTCATAATAGAAAATTAGTTTGTTGTATATGTAAAAGAACTACGTTTAGCACTTGATCCCTCTTTAGGATTTGTTTGGGGGTACGTAGTCAGCTTGTGACCAAGATGAACTCAGGTGCAGCCCCCATTTATTTTAATTAAAACAAAAAAAAAACTGTTATAGTTGATCAACATTCCATACAAAGAAACGTAACTTGTTATATTTGTTGTTTGGCATGGATAAGAGTCATCAGTTTTGAATACATGCCACTGTAAAATGATTGCACGGCTCTGTTCTATGTTATTCATTAGTGTTAAGTGCTACTCTAATTTCAAAATGCAAACTCTGTTGCTGATTCATGATTATTACTTTAAATTTCATGGAGTATTATCTTTCTATGATCTGAAAGTAAAATGAAATACATGTAGGAAAGAATAGGAAGAGAATATTTTTCTTAGAGAATGCTCAAGTTGTATTAGGCTACTTAAGGCCACTTGAGATGATTACAATCATTAATTACATCTCTATTTATACTACTCAAAAAACCAATTCAAAAGTCTTGCACAAATAACTAGATACATGTATCACAATTCACTAGATACATGTATCACAAACTTTTAAAAGATTTCTTGAAAAACTAAGACATAATATTGAAAGACTAAATGATATTCTTGAAACAATAAAGAACTCCTAGAAAACGCACTACCAAAAAAATGATAATTTGTGGAGATTGAAATTTGTAATTTGCGGAGGTTTTAAGCTCCGCTAGCAAATAGTGGAGGCTAAAACCTCCGCGAATTACAACTTCCAACCTCCACAAATTACCCTATTTTTTGTAATGACATAAAAGTCAAGGATAGTATCCTTGTGAATGCATTAATTCCAACAATACATAGAAGTGTGTCTTTATCCTTCATTTGTTTTACCTTCACAATGTTTTGAAAGGCGCAAATATGTAATTAAGTCTAGCAGCACAGTACATATGAATCAAAAATTGCTTTTCCTAAACATTACTACTCAAGATTTTAAGAATCTTTGTTTCATTAATATGATCCATCTGCCACTCTTTCAATTTCCAAATCAGCTCTATGCTATTCTACAATCAAGATAGAAACAAATGGCTTCAAGTAGATATACTATTTCCAATAAAGAGAAATACAAAGTTATATAGCTAGGAAAAAACAAAAAAGCAAAACCAATTCTTCCACAAATGATTTCAGAAACAAGCTCTTGAACGTACTTTAAATCTGGCCCATTGTTGTTGTTATGACAATTTTTTTTTTTTTTGATGAGACATCAGAATATATGGTGTCACTCACTTCCCACTAGTCCCATGCCACTGTTGATAACGTGGACTAGAGGAGCGTTGCGTGGTGCTGCTACGTGTATGAAGGTCTTGACGCAGGTTTCATGTGGTGTAGATCAATTAAGGATAATAATGCATTGAACAGTTTTTATACAACTGCTCTCCCGTGTATAGATTATGTTCTAGTACTTAACCATTAATCGTTAATGCAATGCATCCTAAACTTTCTACACCAAAAAGCTCTGACTGTGAATAGACAACAAGGTCATTCAATGTAGAATAGCATTGTTAATATGCCCTTAATCTGCCTCTTTATTTTATTTTTTATTTTTTTGGATCATATTAAACTAATTGACGTCTGTTAAAATGCCATGTATATTTGCAGATAAAATATACTCGTATTTCCTTTTTCAATGATAATCAGGAAGATCTACCATCAATTATTAAGTCTTGCACTAATTAATAAGAGATTGTTCTCAGTTCATTATGTGTTTAATCGTTAACTTCTGGAGGTGATCTTTTTATTGCTGTTTAGTTTTTAGTTTCGACTTCTATAGTTAGGTCTTGCCTTCATTTAATTTTGCTATTGTCCAGCTACACCTACAGTGATGCTTTTCCCTGATGTATTTCTGTAACTTTTATATAATGATGCCTTTTAACATATGCCTCCTATAGTTTACAGAATAACATTTACATATTGCTGGGATGTCTTGAACATTGAATGTGAATATTAAAAAATTTAGAGAAAAGATTCTGGATAGTGTGTTATCGTATCTCTTATTTTTCCTTATAGCAATGCTAACTAAGGCTCTGATTGACTGAATGAAGAAGATTATCAAATACCTAACATGACCAGCGGCATTCAGTCACCCTTATTGGCTAATTGGAGGCTTTTTCTGTTAACAATGGTAACATGGCTCCAGAGGAAATAGCTTTCATAAATGAGTTTGATGTCTTCACTTGTGTCGTAATCAAGGAAATAATGAATTGTAGGGGAAATACTAACTTACAACCACTCGATTTTGCAATAAAACTAAAGTGGATATGTAAGATTTTATAGTCAATGTGTTCCCTTCCAAGTAATAAACTACAATAGTTTGAGATTAATACTAATAATTTTGCTTCAGGCATGGGAGCTATATATATGAGAGTGAAACAGTGATCCTGCTCTTGTCTATCAAGAAACGTGAAACAGTCACTAAGAATCATTCGCATGGGACTTTTATGTGTATAAGAAGGTATATAGGATAGGACAGAAATATATGATGATAATTCGATGCTAGATAACTATTACTATCTTTCAAGAACATCTTTTTCATTAGAAGAGATGTATTCTTTTCGACATGAATTACACAATGCCTTACCTGCTTAAAGCATCAGGAAATGGTATGTTCGGTCTTAGAGATGGTGCAGCATCCTAATTAGTTATCTGATAAATCCTCAGTAAAATGTTTTCATTTCAGGTGTGTTTAACATATTCACTCTTCATTTAATTGATAAGTTTACTGTTATTTATTATTTGTTAGTAGTTTAGTTCACAACAAAAATCAAAATTGTTATAACTTAGAAAGAGTTGGTTGAATTAATTTTTCCGGTGATAGCAAAGAGTTGTACTTAAAAAGAATTCTCCATGGGATTCGACTCCAGAGTCTTAAACTGGTAGCGATCACTTATCCTTTTTAGGACTAGAGCTGGGCGTGATCTAAATTTGAGGTTGAAGAAGAACAGTCTCATGTATGTCACTTGTTTATCATATACGTGTCACGTGTATGTCATATATATGTCACTTGTATGTCATATATATGTCACTTGTATGTCCTTACTATACTATATAAGGGAGGATCAAATTTTTGGTTGTCCTCACAAAGAATTTGATCCTCTTATGTTGTGACATTTGGCTTCTCTTTTGACTTTTATTAGCCTATTCTCATTTGTTCAATCAAGGCCCATATAATTAAGTAAAATTTACTTGGCATAGCTGATACGCTCAAATTACACCTCTTAATGGTGTAATGCGGACGTTGTCAAATATAGTAACCCAACAAGGTTGGGGTCGAATCCCACAGGGAATATGGTGTGAAAAGGTTACTAAAGTCGTAGATGCTAAGTTCTAGGTCTAGTGTCTCAATCCGATAATGTTGGTAAAAGTTGGTCTTTTCTATAACTAAGTTCTAACTATTTCTTTTGTGGAAATTTATGGTAAAGGAAACTAAGGTTGTGTTCCCGTTAGATAGGTGTATGATCATGGGTATTGATCTTGATATACTTCGAATGAATCATTAAATAAATGCACTTAATCTCTATGTGAATCTCTACTATTTCCCAATAAATAAATATTAAGTCTTTCTACGATTTTTCCAAATATAAGAAAGTAACCATGAAGAACGATTAATCATGCCAAGTAAATTCCTCTTATTCCTAAGTGAATTTATTAAACAAAGTTTAAAGCTTTGAGTTCTTGTTGACTATTCTTACCACCCCTAATTATTTTTCCAAATAAATCAAGGTTTATGGCTTTAATCAATGTTTGCAACCATTAATTATGAATGAAGAATAAAGAATAATCAAATCCTAATGATACATTATATGTATATCAATCACAAAATCCAATCACAAAACACCCATCATTGGGTTCACAACCCTAGTAAGGAAATTTAGCTACTCATAAAGAAAGAAGAACAATGAGAAATAATGAGAGTCATAAAGCTTACAATTGATTTAATGGACTTGAGAAATTACTTGCAATTGTTTGTAATCTCCACAAAAGCTCAAAAATATAGTTACTTATGCTAAGAAAATAATAAACTGAGGTCTGTGGCAAAATCTGTGTACAAGAACCCTACAATTAAGTATTTATAGGAGCAAAAATCGTGAGAAGTGAAAAGACACAATTGCCCGTCGGGCTTGGTTTACGTTTCATTTTACGGTCCGTAAAATTGTTATACAGACCGTAAAGTTTCTTCCTCTCATTCGTCAAATATCACACCCTTTTTACGGTACAATTTGACGGTCCGTATAACTGTTTTACGGACCGTATAAATGTCCGCAGAAATGGCTCGTCGATCATGCTCACTGTGACCACTATACGATACAATTTGACGGTCCGTATAACTGTTTTACGGACCGTATAAATGTTCCGTATAATTGGTTCGTCTATCATTGTTCACTGTGACCCTTATACGATACAATTTGACGGTCCGTATAACTGTTTTACGGACCGTATAAATGTTCCGTATAATTGGTTCCTCTATCTTTGTTCACTGTGACCACTATACGGTCAATTTGACGGTCCGTATAACTGTTTTACGGTCCGTCAAACTGCCCCGTCAAATTGCCTCTTCAGTGACTCTTGTTTTCTCCATTTCTTCGACTTTGGCCATCAAAACACTCAGATACCTGAAATCCACTAAAAAACACATTAAATCACGTAGACTTTGCTTAAAAACAAGTAACGCTTATAGTCGAAAAGCATCAATTGTGGCGTAAAATTACGCCACATCAATAGCTTACATTATTACCTATTTATGGAACATAACTAAACTTTACAATAATTATATTTAGTAGCTAAAATATAACATATTTACTTCCTATAGCTACCACTTTTTTACCACTCATCTGATAACTTCCCACACCCCTACAAAATAGGCCAAAAAAATGTACCTCTCTCCTATCCCCCTAAATACACGCTATTATGCCCAATATCCCTTAATTTCCTCCAATTTCAAATCAGTTTTACAATAGTTCAACTTCCTTGTTTATCTCTAATTAATTACTCATTAATTTCACTCATAATTCAAATCTAATTCCCAAAAAAAGTAAGATTCTATACTGATTTTTAATTTTCACCGTGTATTTAACCTATATTTTTGAGTTTTTTTTTTGTTTTTTTCGTTTGAATCAGCAATGCAACTCTGAATAATTAGTTATCACTGTTTGTTCTTGGTTGTTTTTTCTTAGATTCAAGTGAAATGGCTAAGAAAGCTTCTACTCCGATGAGGAATAGAGGTATAGAACCCGAATTTGAGATTCCTAATTTTTCTTTGGGAATTTCTCAACACAAAACTGCCATTGCAGGCTCTTATGTTGAGAATTGTTCAAAAAGAATTAACGATTCTAGGCATTCTGCTGATTATGTTTATTCGAAGAGTAAACAACAAGAAAAAGTGAAAAAGGTTTCTCAAATGGAGATACAAAAGAAGAGAAAGGCTGGTAACAATGTTGCTAATGTTAAGGGCAAAAAAATTGCTAAAACCAAACATAATGTCGATGAGGATGATGATGCAGAGGTATATTTATGTTGTATTTTCAGTATATTTAGTTCGTTTGTATTTTTTTAGTTCAGTTATTACAGATCTGTGAATTAACCAGATCTATATTTTATGTGCATTTTAAGTATATTTTGTATTGTTATTTTTTTCACATGTTTCTTCAGTTAATTCGTGTTTATTGTTCTTCACCATAACTGTAATTTTTAAGATTTTTAAGTATATTTGTGTATATTTTGTTGACAGTTATTACAGATCTGTAATTTACATATTCAGTCAATATATGTCATTATATTTTCAGTATATTCATATATATTTATTGTTGAATTACATTATATTTTTTCATTGTCAATCACTGTTTTGTTGTATATTTGTATATATTTTTGGTTGATCCCTTTTTTACCTGATTGTGTTCACTTTTTTTTGTCAATCATATGTGTTTTTTGGCATGTTGTTTCAAGTATCTAAATTTTTTGTTACCAAGCACCCTGCTGTGGCACCATCTATGTGTAGATACACGAATGTTAATGTAATGCAAGATATTAGAGGCAAACTAACAGACGCACAGATGGATATGTTCAGGAATACTTGTTTTGGTAAATACCTCAGAATGCAGCAATTTGATGTACAAGCACAGATTTTTCGGTGATTTATGGTCAAAGAACTTAGGGGCAGCACATATAGGTGCTTTACATTTGAAATAAATGGTAAAGTTCTATGTTTCGGCCTTAGAGAATTTGCACTGATCACTGGGTTAGATTGTGTCTCTGATGAAAACGATTTTGTTTATGATAACTCAAAACCGAATAGGCTTATGGCTGAATATTTTGGTAGAAATAATGAGAACCAACTGCCAGTTAAAAGACACGATCTTATTAAGTGTTTCAACAAGACAGTTTGGGATGATAAAGGGGAGGACACAGTCAAGATGGCAATATTGTATTTCATAAATACGTGGGTACATTGTGGTGAGCCAAACTCAACAAACATACCAAGGATCCATTTTGATGTTGTAGAGGACAGGAGATATAATGAGTATCCTTGGGGTAAAGAGTCGTTTAGAGAGTTGGTTGTAAGCATCAGGCATAAATATGCTAGTTTTAAGAGATATTATAGGATTCATGGGTTGCCACTTGCTATGCAAGTCTGATTGTATGAATGTTGCTCAAAAGTCCCGTCCACCATTGCAGTTAAGACGGGGAGTTTAGTTCCTAGAATTTTGAACTGGCGGACTACGGAAGGAAAACCAGAATTCAAGAGATTGATGGATGGCATGTTCAGAGACGACAAAAACCCGGTAAACCAGATTTATAACAAACTGAACAGTTATATTTGTTTGTGTCCTTTACCATTTAACTGTTTTCATTTGTTTATTTTTCATAGTATATTTTGATTATATTTTGACTATATTTATGAAGTAAGACATTTGTGATCAATATATTTTGACTATATTTTTCCTCATATTTTAGGATGTCCCCAATGTAGATATATATGGTAATGTAGTTTCTATATTTTGTTGTTCACAGTCTTGTAGATTTGAGGAAGTTGTGCCAACACCCCATGAGTTGGAGACTCTTAATTTTCCTCTTGTTGCACATGATATACCAAACGTCAAACATGGAGTTGATGGTGTACATGGTACTGATTTGGTAGACGATGATTACGATGACTTTAGTATCACACCATCGCATATGTCCAGTGGCAAACAGCAACAAAGGAGTGCCAATTCTAATTCCCCGCGATGCAAGAAACGGACACGGTTTCCCGTTTCTGTTTCTCCTTCTAGGAAAAAACCATCACGGAAGGAATCTCGGATAAAAGGGACAAGGAAATCAGATGCACCTACAGGACCCGAAACAAATGAGTTTAAACTGACAAGGGAAGAGATTCAGATTTTGAAGAAAGAAATAGGCGTTTTGTTTTCAATATGTTTCTGTTACTTCATATTGCTTGTGTCAAGTAATTAACAATTCTAATTCTATTTTTGTGTTTCAAAACTGTAGGTGTTTGACTACATGGATAACAACTTCAAAAAGTTGTTAGATGCAATAAAGGGCAATCAAACACCAGATAAGGTAAAAATCAAAACTAAAAGTTATGTTCAATAAATACATTATAGGCATTAACAAGCCGGTTTCCTTTTTTATTAATAAGATATTTTTTTGAAGCTCGCTGATAGTAAAGCCCCGTCACATCAACATGATGTTGGCATACAACACTCACATGAGAAAAGTCAACCTCATCGTTCTGATAAAGGCACACCAACTGTCAACGACGTAGTCGAAGACAACATGGTTAAAATGGAAATTATTAACTTTTTAAGTTATTTTGATATATGTATTAGAAGACTTTATATTTTTTTTGGAAAATTTTAAAGGTCAGAAACACAATGTTGCAAGCTGAAATACATACTGATGGTGGGATTTCTCAAGGCAATCAAAGTGGCAGTGCAGTAAAGGTTTCAACCGAAGAGAATCAAGGTGGTGGTGCAACTTCCGCGCAGAGGAGTCATCCAGTGATACTCATTTTTTCTTTCACTTTGCTATATTTGCAGTATATTTTCAAAGTAAAAATCTTGCAATTTATTTGTGTTTAGTATTACGTATAGTGTATTTACATATATATTTTTCACCTAGTCATTTTTTAGTCTGTCCTATTTGCTGTATCTATTTGTGCTATATTTGTTATGATTGTGTTTATATATAATAGTAGTGCTATATTTGTTTTGGATTGATAATTTAATAGTTGTTTTTCATATATATTTTGGCTATATTTTAATTGTATCTTGATTATTATGTTCAATGTTACTTATTCTGGTTTCTGTTGACTATATTTCAGATATATTTTTCATATATTTTGACTATATTTATATGAAACTTTTAACTTTTATAGCAGTGCTATATATGTGTATATGTGTATTTGTTTTATTGATGCCTATAAATTTATTTGAACCATGCTTTTATTGTTTTAGGTTGAGGCAGTTGGGTTGCCAATTAATGATCTGGTTTCTGTTGTTGATGTGGATAAAGAAACGGGAGTTAAAAGTGATGCACAAACAGATGGAGTGCCCATAACACCAATCCAATTAAAGTTTGATGTAAGTACTGAAATGTGGCTTTTAAGTGCCTGTCACATATCGTTTTGATAAGCAATAATTGACAAACACCAGTCGTTTTTTGTTTGTTTTTTATTTCAAGAATCTCAGCAAACTGGTGATATGGAGAATGCTAATGCTGAATTTACCGCATCAGAGGAAATGATAGCGGACTTGCTAATCAACTGTCCTTTAGCATCTATTATTCCTCTCGGTCCTCCTCCAGTACCACGCGATGATCAAGCCGATTTGTCAAGTTTAAGGACCCCTCAGATTCCGGACGATAACTCGGTAACGATCTCTCAGTGGATGAATCGTGATTCTCAGATACCAATCCAACTTGGAGTCCAACCAACAACTAGACAAAGTTCAACTAATGAAACTGAACAGCAAGTTGAAGTACAACCGATTGTTGGCAACAGTTCAAGTGATGAAACTGGACAACAAGTTCCTGTACAACCAAATGCGGGTCAAAGCTCAAGGGATGAGACTACACAGCTTTCAAACCCTGAAACACAAATCATTTTCCACCTAGGGGCTGCCCGCGAAAGGAAACCAAGAAAATACAACATGTCCCAATTTCAGCTCAGCGGGTTCTTCTGCCAAAAATATCAGTCCTTGCATTTATCAGAAAAAACACCCATTTGTTGAGCACCCTATCAATGCCCTCTTAGATACTTCGTTTCTTCAAGATTATCAAAAGTGGCTTGAGAAGGATCTGTTGAAATCGCACGACAAAAAGTAATTATTTTCACAACTTATTTTTTTAGTTTTCCAGAAATCAATTCTTAATAAATGCTCGTCGTGTTCTTTATATGGACATCCGAGGCCAGGGGTCCATTCCCTTGACCCGTAACGTATGTTCTTTCCATTGTTGATATACAGGAAACCCAAGGAAAATCATTACAGAAAGAACAAGGAAGGACTGGATCCTGCTGATGCCGAACTTCGGTTACATTTAGGTGTTACAGCCGTATCCGACAAAAACTGGTTCTACTTGTTATCCATGGATGGACAAATTTGGACTGATGAGGTTTGACGTATTTCTGCTTGTTATCTAAGTTTTTTATGTTTTATAATAGAATTATAGTGTGATGTACCTAGAGTATATTTTTACTATATTTGACATATATATATATATATATATATATATATATATATATATATATATATATATATATCACAATTTTGTACTTACATTATTACTGGATTGTATTTTTAAAATATTTCATCATTATATTTGCACTATATTTAATATAGAGACATTAATTTATTAGTTGAGCATAGTACTGATTAAGTATAGAATTGTATTTTTGCTATATTTAACAGTATATTTCACTATATTTAATATATACACAACAATAGTTTTATTCAAGATAGTATTGATTATAGTCACTGAATTGATGTTTTTATAGCATATTGATGTTATTTTCTACTACCTACGCAAGAAGGAGAAGTATCACAATAACAACAATTACAGATTTACCACTGTCAGCTATATTTTTCACACTTTAGTTGCTAAAATTTACACATCTTGGGAAAACCCTGATTCATCCAGAAGTGTCGCCAGTAAGAAAGATGAACTCTGTGAATACATTAACGGGCATAGGCTATTGGCTAATGTACCATGGTATACTGTTGACAACGTACTAATTCTTGTCAATGTAAAAGAGAAAAATTACTGGATTTTGGTTGTGATATCATTCATTGACAGGTGTGCTCTCATCCTTTGAAAAAATCATTCATTTTTCTACAAAATTTATATGTTTGTTGTTATCGTATTTTTTCTTTTTACAAACAGGTGCATCTACGTATACAAGTCATACCGAGCTGCAGGGCATGATGCTGTCATTAGAGCCGGAATGAAAATGTTGGCTACTCTTGTGACACACAGTCTACAAATGACTGATTTCTATGAGAAGAAGGCGGATATAGATTTTGCCACACGTCCTTCTTACAGAAACAGAGAACAGACCGACAACTTTAATATTGTGAATGTAGCCAATCTCCCGCAACAAGCTCTCGCTAGCATGTAAGAATTTCTTCCAACAAAAAACACAATAAATACATCTATTTTTTCTTGGGTTTTAATCAGTAAATTTTTTGATCATTTTTTCAGGGATGGTGGTGTGTATGTGGCAGCCTTTACTGAATACTTGAGCTCAAGTGAAGTCATCCCAACCGAATTCGATGCAAAGTTATTCCGTATGAGATACGGTGCCCTGTTATGCGACTATGCATGGGATAAGTCAAACAACAATGCATCAAGTGATAACGAGCAGCCTCCAAGACCAATTAGACCGGCAGTTGATTACAATACAGTTGATAAAGAGGATCTTGATTAGGCCACCAAGTCTTTTGTGTTTTTGATTTTCATGTTGAACAATAGCATAGTTGGTTGCGACTTTTGTTGCTATTTTTTCATTTTGGACATATCGTTTCTTGTGCAGTAATGTTTTTTAGGATGATTAATGTTGAACACCACCTTATGGTTTTATATGGTTGTTTCTTTCAAGTATGTTATTTTTTCAATGTATAAATTCCATTATCATTTTCTGTGAAATGTATTCCTTTAACAAAGTAGTATATTTAACAATTTAAATACAGTCAAAATATACAGAAAATATAACTTATATATATTCCATAAATCCACTTTTAATGTACAGTGTGTTACAGAAGTTAAAATTTCATCTAAATACACTCCAAATATATGTAAAATATATATAAAATATAGATAACAGTAAACCAGAATAAGTATTATCTACCAGATCAGACAAAATGCAACTAAAATATAGCCAAAATATATACGAAATACAACTATTAAAGCATAAATCCAAAACAAAAGGTCAAATCAGTTTATATAGAGTAGACTTTTCAAATCTCATTAAACCACCAATATAACATAACATCAAAAAACATCGAATGTTCAATCATGTGAAATACAACCATACTAGAATAGTACGAATTCAAGATGAATTCCTTTTTTATTTCAAACAGAAAATTAAAGTAGAATTGTCTTAACAAATAATATCAAAATGGACTTATTTATTCTTCTTATTGAGCGGCGGATTATCACACGAACGCCTGTTATGACCAAGACGTCCACATTTACCGCAAGCATTCCTGCGTTTACCAATCATCAACTCCTGTAATGGCTTATCCCTCTTCTTTTTTGGCCTCCCAGGGGGTCTCTTATAGATCGATGGCATAACAACTTCATCTGATATGCTTTTAGGAACATTCCACTCGGTCTCATCGGGAAGAGGATCAACCGGCACATCATATGTGTTCACAACTATTTCTGGCTTGCATAATTCCGAACAATATGCATCAGCAGTCAAATTTTTATTTTTCAATACTGCCCATGCATGAGAACACGGTATCTTGTCCAGTTGGAACATCCTACAGCTGCAAGTTTTCTTCCTCAAATCGATTATGAAACGCCTCGATCCATCATTAACTGTGTAAACATATTCAGTTGACGCTTCAACCTGAGAACCATTTAACCAATAAACAATCATTAAACTGAGCAGTTTTACCATATTGAGAATATTGATAAATATAGATTAGATATAGTAAAACATAGATTAAAATTTTGTGTTGCAAAACAAAGATACCCTCATTCGTATTGATTTGTACTCGTTGATCGACAACATCTCTTGATACCGCCTCATCAGTGTTGCGAATGTGTAGGTACCATTTTTTCTATTTGTGCAATTCCATCTACCAAACATCTTCCTCACTTCTTCAAGGAAATAAAAAATATGTAACTCTCTTGCAGCAACCAGTTTACCATTAATACATTCGGCTATATTCGAAGTCATTGTCCATCCTCTGTTAACAGGTGAATAAAGCCTAGACCATTTATCCTTTCCAGCATCTTCTAGGTATCATTTTATCCGAATATCAACATTCCCAATCTTCTCCATCAATTTATCGAACTCATCCTAGGTGTATGCCTTCGCCAGTGAATAAAATATAGGACTCAACACCTCACTGTTTGTTGTGTATTGCTTTGTCACATTTTTCCACAAATGTCATATACAAGCCAAATGAGAAACAGTAGGATACACCTTAGAAACTGCGTGTATTATGCTTTCATGTCTGTCGGACACGACACACATATCTTGCCTAACACTATAAGCTTGCTTGAACAGTTCAAAGAACCACGTCCAGGACTTATTATTCTCAGAATCTATCACACCATACGCTAGTGGTAGGATATTACCTACAAAAATCAGTATATATTTATAATATATTCAACACATATTTTAACTGAATTTGATCTCACACTGTGTTTTTAGCAACATTATTTATAAAAACAACAGTATATGTTTACAATATATCCACAACATATTTACAGTGTATTTCAGCATATATTATTCACAAGATAACACCAGCAATATATCCAGAGTATGTTTTTAGCAGTTTTTTTTTGCAAATCAATAGCATATTGTTGTATTTATAAAAAAAACATTCATAGAATAGAATTACACATACCTGCTCCATCCAAAGTACTTGCCGACATAAACGTACCATTATACGTTGATTTAAGGTGTGCACCATCCACTACAACTATTGGTCTACAACACTCGAATCCTTTTATGAATGCTTTGAGTGCTACAAACAAATACATAAACTCATTTTCTGGTGATTTATGCATCTTAACAAGCGATCCAGGATACGTTTTATCAAGGATGTATATTTATGCCGGCAACCTCTTGTATGAATTAGCTGAATCACCTCTGAAATCTTTTATAGCCTTCTCTCTAGCTCTTCATGCCATCATATAAGAAACATCTACGCCGAATTCATTTTTGACATCGTCTATTATATCCCCATGGGTGACCTTCCTTTTATGGTTAGTTATTTTCACCTTGACAACCACTTCTCCAATAAACCAACTTGTTACTTGTCTTTGTGAATACACCTTGTCCTTCAACAAACATGTATGTTCGTCATCGAAAGATCTAACCCTGAACATTTCAAAATCCCCAATTCTCGATGCTCTGAACTTCCGTTTACACTCTGGCGATCAACATGTCAGAGTATAGCTACATAATACAATGCAAATAGTACATATTGAATCAATTAAATACAGTCGAAATATACAAAAAATATATCAGAAATATATTGCATCAAACATTTTTTAATAAATAGTGTGCTAAACAAGTTAACAAATCATCTCAATATAGTACAAATATAACAAAAATACATTTGCAATATAGTTACCAGAATACATTTAGAAAATCATACATTATAGCATTCGATCTCTCTGTTTTGAAATTGAATCTTTCACGAATTGCATATTTCGTCATCACAATTTTCAAAGTTTCCTTATCCTGGTAAATTTGATCGACAAAAACTCCTTTCATTTCTAGGTTCGAAATTACCAAATTGTTATCATTCTCAAACAAAACAACAGCCTTCCCTGTAGAATCACAAACATCCATACCATCTCGATTCTTGCTATATCCAATTTGCAGCACATCATCTCTAATAATACGATTACCAGTTGCATCATCCTCAACATCAAAATCATGAATACTAACGCACATTGGATACATCCCAAAAACTTTGTTTTCTCTCTTAAGCTCAACAACGTACACACGAACTCCCATATCGTTGTGTATTTCCATTGGTTGAAAATCGCCTTCAACAGTATATTTTATTGAAATAGTTTTTTCTGACAGTATCCACGTCTAATTGATTTGTAATCGTAGGAACTAACTCATCGTAATTGCAATTATCAGTGAATACAACAGCATCAATTTTGTAATTCACAAAACAGTTCTGATCGTTCCAAAAACCAGAATGTCAGATCAACGCAATTACGCTTGTCATTATCCTGTTGTTTTCTAATACAACAATGTGTTATATTCAATTTAGCTGAAACAATAATATTTTGAATCTATGAATCTGAGTTTTCGTATATTCAAAATTTCAGAAAAATCGAAAAAATAAAAAAGTTGCAGTCAAAACGTTGTTACCTCAATTATGAACTCAACTTGAATTCGATATTTCAACAGATGAAATCAAATATATATTCGTCCTTTAAATCAAGCTCTGTTCACTGGTTTGATATTGTTATTTTTCAAAGTTTTTTGATGAACTAGTTTTTGAACCCTTTTATTTTTAGTTAACAATATGAATGTACTTTTTGAATTCAAATTTTTTTGAATTTATTAGCCGTTTGAATGTGATATGGGATCAGATATGGAATGAGAGGATATTTGTGTGAATCAGGGAACATTAAAACTGATTAATATTTTAAATTGGAACAGATTTTATTTCCATAAATATAGCACTTTCAGTTAGCCCAGCGTATGTATTTCCGTTATATTTATACTATATTTTAGTATACCCGTCTACTAGCTAAATATAGAGTCCTCCAGCTACGAATTGTAAATGTAAAACATGTAGTTATAGGTTGTTAGAAGGAGCTAAAAGGTAGTTGTTTATGAAATTTTACTATAATTAATGTGTCGTGATATTATAAGTCCCCCGTTTCAAAATGTTTGTCCTTTGTTTTTTTTTTTAGTCTATTTAAAAAAGAATGTTTTTCTTCTTTTTCGGTAACTCTTCAATTCCAACTTTTCACATGACATGTTTAAAACTACAAGATTAAAGGGCATTTTGTTATATTCTACACATCTTTAATTTAATATCACAACATTCAAAAGTCTTCTCTACTTTCTTAAACTTCTTGCCAAGTCAAAATCAGACAAACATTTTGAAACGGAGTGAGTAACTTCTTGTGAATCTTTTTTTGCCCCTTACTTCCTCCGGGTCATATTATATAGTACTTTTAGTGGTTATATTTAGTCTAACTTCTTGCCAAGTCAAAGCTAGACAAATATTTTGAAACGGAGTGAGTAACTTTTTGTGAATCTTTTTTGGCCCTTACTTCCTCCGGTTCATATTTATGGTATTTTTAGTTTTCATAGTTAGTCCAACTTCTTGCCAAGTCAAAATCAAACAAACATAAGTGAGTAACTTTTTGTGAATCTTTTTTTGCCCCATATTTCCTCTGGTTCATACTATATGATACTTTTAGCTTTCATATTTAGTCCAAATAAATATTTTTTATATAGTACTGCCTCCGCATAAAAAGGAGTGTCCGCTTAGCCATTTGCACACCCATTAAGAAAATACGAACTCCTAAAAAACAATAGGTAATCTGACTAAATTGTTCCTAATTAAATAGGTATTGGGGTTTGATCACATATTACTTAATAGGGCCAAATCTGAAAAAATAAAGTTAATTCTTTCTTGATTTGATAAGTGAACACTCTTTTTTACCCAAGAAAAAAAGGCTAAGTGGACACTCTTTTTGATACGGAGGGAGTAATTAAGAGGGCATTAATAGTTTTATATATCAAATTTATCATTATTTAGATAAGTGATTTTTTACACAAACAAAAATCGTATTAAATTGGCACTCTTCAATTAAAGGGATTTAGTGAAATGCTTCTTGCTTTCTAAGGATAAGTGATTTCTTAAGGGGTGCGACCAAGCTAATATGGACTGAGTCGACTATTAAAATACCCTTTACATTATTTGTCATTATATATTTTGACAAATTTTAAGCAACTTTGGAGCTAAATTTTCGTTTCCAACTACAGCATTTTATTAGATCTTACTAATCACTCTTGGCCTTGATTTCAGTTTGTGTGGCACTAATAGTTTTCCAACAGTCACTTTGACTAAACTTTGAAACTAAATTGAATTAGTTCAACTTAAAATATTAAATTAAAATTTGATTAAACTATATATGAAGAACTAAAATTGATTCTTGATGTTCCTTTAATAAATTTAGTTTTTTTTTTTTTGCTTAATTTTGTCTAAAATTAAACTTAAATCACCACATTTGACTAACAAAAACCCTTGCTACATGAAATATTAGGAGTGAAATTAAAACTTAATAAGTACCAAAATAAATATTTCTATCTATAAATACATAAAATATATTCAAATTCATAAAAAAGTCAATATTTAAAATTTATGATATTCACTGAGTTATAATTATTTTACATTATTTGAATCATGTTACTTCATAGAATGTCGAGTCGTTCATATTCCTGTAGTATTTGATAATTCTTCTACCAAATTTTCTTCCTCATAAGCAATTTTTTGTTTAAAAATTATTTAATTAGGTGATTGAGAAACTTTAATAATAATGAAGACTTATCAAAAGTAAATATTGAACATATGATACAGATTATACTTCTTTAATTAAAATTTTACTACTTTTATATTATGAGTTTGGGCGCGGGCTTAGTACGGGCCTAACATAGCTAGTGTATATAATAATGAGAGAAAATACATCGAAACCCCCCTCAACTTGATACGTTTTTTTCAAAAAGACACTGGGGTCCTAACACCCCCTCCCCCCCCCCCCCCCCCGAACCCATTTTAAATGGAATTAATACCACCTTTTTGCTCACGTGACAGAGAGAGTGAGAGGTCTGCAAATCAAATTAAAAGATCTTTTTGCACGATTTTTTTTATTAAATTGATTTTTTAACTTTTTAAAAACTTTTTTTCTTTTTTTCTTTTCTTTTTTCCTTTGTCTTCCGCTTTCTTAATGTTCTGTATCCATTTTTTTTCCTTTTGTCTTCGTTTCTTCTTTCCTTCGTCTGATTCTTTTGTTTTCCTTTTTTTTTTTTTTTTTTTTTTTTAACTTTGTCTTCTTCTCTATTATCCTTCATTGACACCAACTTTCTTTATGCCTCATTGGTGAAGGTTTTTTTTTTTTTTTTATCTCTTTAATAGTCAACTCTGATGGAGTAAATTAGTAGGGGATGAAATGCGTGTGTTGAAGACAATGACTATGGTTGAGTGTAGAAGAGTTTGAACAGAGCGAGCCTGAGAAATTTTCCGATGAGCACAACTCTGGTGATCTCTTTGTCCAGTGATGCAGTGAAGATTTTTTTTTAAAAAAAGGAGCAAAAGAATGGAAAAGAAAAATGATCCTCCCGTTTTGTGTGTGAGTGTTATATAAGTGTGTGTTGGAATAAAATCTGTATGTGGAGAGAGACTGAAGAAGCCATTTTTTATTTGGGAGAAGGTTAGGGGAAAGGGAGAAGGAGATGAGAAGTGAGGGAGCGTGGACCTCTTTTTTTTTTTTTAATAATAATTAATGAAAAATGGTCATTTTTTTCTTTTCTTTTATATTTTTTGGCACTTTGACACGTGGCAGTCAGTAATTGGTGCGTGAAAGCTACTTTCTTGCTTCAAGCAGAGATTGAGCTAAAAGATCATATTAATATAAGTTTGGAGTTGTTTTTTTTTTTTTGGGTGGGGGGTGGGGAGGGAGGGGGAGGGGGGTAATAGGACCACCGCAAAGTTTAGGTGTCTTTTTAAAAAAAAATGTGTCAACTTGAGGGGGTTTCGATGTATTTACTCTAATAATGATGCGCATGACATACATAACACATACACAAGATATGAACATGACATACATCATATACGTATGACATACACTCTCTTTTTATATCAAAACCAATTGCAAATAGTTATAAGTGCACCCAACTCCTAGATTCAACTACTCCAAGCTATTTCAAACAAGATCGAGGAACACCCTGTTGATTTTCAATACAAAAAGTTGAATGTAACTGAAACCTAGTTAAAGCTTCAACTTTGACAATGGAGCAACCATATCTCTTTTCTCAAATTCGGCATCTCTGTAGATAATATCTAGTAGAATAAGTTCAATATTTAATACATTATTCAATCAAAACTCCAAAATTCCTCAGAATCTCATAACTCAAATGTCTAATTTTTAACAATGAACCAACCGAGTGCTTTGGGTCGGAGGGAGAGAGTGTAACGATTGTAGTACGAGGATCGTAATATAATTAATCTATATAAATTTTAGGTGTCGATCAAGTCGACCAAGTTTTAGAAAATTACATATTAGACCATATTTTATTGTTACTTTACAAATATATCCTCATTCTAGAATAGGTTTAGAAGCTGCTCCATACTATAATAAGTACCGGTTGTAGAAGCTATTTTGGTTTATGTTGAATGAATTTCTTTTCCTTTTCTCTTTAGCTTCTCTCAGATAATATTAATGGCTATTCCCACTTGGGAATCGCTACATTTGGTATCAAAGCTGACGATTCTCGGCTGTTTATCGGTGTTAATGGTGGATAGACAGAAAATTAGGGATTCCGGGGGAGGTCTGAATCAGTTGGAGCAACGGATCCAAGGTTTTATTGACACATCGAATAGAAGAATGCAGCATATGGAAGAATGGAAACAATATCTTTCCTGGACTTTCCATAGTTCACCATGTCAGTACGAAGTTAAAAAATGGTACAACGAACAACAGATTTCAGCTGATCAATGTGCTTATCATCCAAATTTTATTCCGGCACTTTATGGGTTTGAGTATTACGGTGCAGATTTGAATACTCACCCAAATCCTCATGGATTTGAGTATAACTCAGCAACCATGGGTATGATAAGACACTTTAAGCACCAAAAACGTGCCACTGGTGGCAAGAGGAATGTTTGGAAGAAGAAATGCAATTATGAACTTGGTCGCCAACCAGCTAAAACTAAGCTATCAAGTAACAAGATAGTCAGACGAGTTCGCGTGGGTGGTGGCAATGTGAAATGGAGTGCAATTGTTCAAATTGATGCTACTGTTGAGGAGCTACAAGGGGGAAATACATTGAGGGATGTTGAAGATGAGCATGAGGAGAGCTCAGAAATTAAGGAGGGACCAAGTGTTTGACGATTTTCCCCAACCAAAGGCAATTGCTAATCAACTAGTTTGTAGTAGCACTGAAGAAAAGTTAGAACCAGTTGCGGACAAAGTGTTTGATATTTTTCCTCAACAAAACAAAACTGGAGTAGATGAGCTTCAAGTAGTAAAAAGAGATGGGGGAGAAAAAGAAACACTACGAGAAATAGAATCTGGAAAACCCGAAGAGGAGAAGTTAGAAGATAACGGATATCAAATGCTTGATCAAATTCTTCAAATGTATGGAATCAATGTGACGGATTTACAATGGGATGAAAGTGTAGGAGATGAGCCTCTTGAACCTCAGCTTCGTCCTTAAGAGAACTTGAAGATTGCGAGCGGAAGTCAGAAGTTAAGGAGTACTAGGTGTTTGAGTTCAGTTCTCTTAAGGACGAAGCTGAGGTTCTAGATGACAAGAAATTGCAAGCAGCTAGATTGACACCCGTGAATCTAATCTCGCTCCCACTAAAAATGGTTCCCAGTGATAGGGTTTTAACTCGTAAAGAGGTTGGAAATCTGGACAATACTTTCAAATGTGAAATAAAATATGTAAATGTGGAGCCTGTTTTGATTACTCTTGATTGCCATAACTTCCGCGGGACTGGGGAATTTTCCCAAACTGAGAGTTTCACCATTGTCACTGTTGACAGAGAATATTTACACGGTAATTCTGTTGCAGCAGTTTGTGAACCAACAGTTAGTACTACTAGTGTAGAAGAGATCAAGAAACATCCTATCCTTACTCACAATGTAAATAGTGATGTCTTTGGATATATAAGTCTAGCTGCTGTGAGGTTGCTAGAAATCTCATTCTAACTGGGAATAACATTCATACCGACACTGGTACACCTGACCTCGTCCTTACACTCGAGGTACAATCTCCTAGATTTTTTCTTCCCACTGTATTGTTAAATTGGGCAGCAGCTCAAGCCGATCCTTCAAAAGTGGATCATCTTTCCTTGCTAGAAAAGTATTCTGAGATAATTTTTGTATCATGTACACCTTTTTTGGCAACGGAAGTGGAAGGGCCAAAATCTATCAAGGCAGATTTTATGGTATCAAATGTTGTTTCAGTTGCTTGTCGAGTAGCAGCTGATGCTGGAATTCCAACTCTTTGTGTGACCAACATCAACTGGGACTTCATCTACGTAGAGTATGTAGTGATGGCTACAGATCATCATAATTCAACAGTGTGGCAAATTTCAAGAGACAATTCTCATGGGGTTGCAAGTAGATTATACGAATCCCGAAAAGAGGGGGGAAATGAAATTGGAAGTGGAATGGATGTGCATGTGGTAATTCCGAACCTTGACAGGCAGCTTGCAGTTCTGAAGTTAGAGGAGAACACTAGTACTATTGAAGAACTTGTTAGAATTCTCCTGACTGGTCACTCTGCTGGAATAGTTGAAGCTATTGTTGTGCCCCTTATTCACTATTTTTTACTAATGCATCTAGCTATTTGAAGTTGGAGTACTCGCATATTTCACTATTTCTTCTTAGTGTTCAACAATGGGATCAATTTGATAACTTTTTCTATCTTCCTTATATCTATATGCAGAGAGTTACTGGTGGCATCGGGTTCCTTATTTTTACAAATGAGCGCGCTTGGGTGATCTATCATGTTAGTTTTGTCTCCTACATTAATCTTGTGATTTGGTTAATCATGTTATTCCTTTTCCGACTGGATATGATCGGTTTGGAATTGCATATCAGTGCAAATGATATATTAAATTTGTCAGAAGAAAGGGTAGAAACTGTGGTGAAGGCTAGTAAGATGACATTTCTTAGTAGTATTACAGCTTATAGTCAGGAAAGGAGGATTAGAACATGTACTGTTGGAATAGAGTGGAGTAATAGTGAAATTGCGACTCAATTCCTTGAGGTTTTTCAAAATGATTGTTGCAGCAGATTCATCATCTTGGGCTATAAAAATCTGGTAGTTGCTTACAAGAGTTTATTTACATTATTACTTCATGTGCATACAGTTATATTTGCTGAAATCAAGGGGGTGTCCTTATTTGTGCTTTGGACAGTAGTGGTTCTTTATTTGAAGTGTATCTTCACGGGGCTTGTAAATATTGATCGCGGAAATGGAGGCACATTTACCTTGTATTTCCTGATTCATAGTCATGCCAATGTTATTTTCATGCTCAATGATCAGTTAGCGTCAAAGAAATCATCATGCCTCAAGCATGATATTACTATATTTGGAAGGGCAAGTTATGATGCTATTCAAAATGACAGGGGTGCTCCGACTAGTATTTTTTCTAGTAGAAATATTGCTTTCAAGAAATATGCCACTAGATGCTGTTTGGAACATTTACAATGAGAGAAAATACGTTAAGAAAGTGTCACCGGCTCACTTCTTAAATGCAGGGTTCACAAGCCCCTTGTGGAGCTCTTGTGTGAATTCATCGGAATTCTTTAAGAACCATCAACATATTTTTTGTGGTTGGAGTTATGGTATGAGGGAAGCGTCATATTTTGATGTTACTTGGGATGAAGTACAACCTACAGATATGTTGGTTTGTTCTGGTTTTAAAGCAGGATGGCAGCACGTGCAAAGGGAGACAACATCGGGAAGTCTTGGTGAGAGGAAGAACAAAAGCCTTTTTAGACTTAAGAGGAAGACTGGTGGAGTATTTCATTGTCTAAAACGTAAAAACTCAATTAGATTGGGAAGGGAATCACCATTACATTCAAGGCTTATCATGGAGTTGGCCGTTTGGACTTGGATGCTAGTTAAGAAAGTTAGAGAATTATTTCTTTTTGAAGATTGATACATTAGCAATTAAGTGGAAGTATCTCTTGACTTTTAACTGGTTGCTTGGAATCTTCTGTTCTCAAATCATATCCCAATCTTGAGGACAAGATTGTTTAAAGGGGAATGGAATGTAACGATTGCAGTACGAGGATCGTAATATAATTAGCCTATATAAATTTTAGGTGTCGGTCAAGTCAACCAAGTTTTAGAAGATTACATATTAGATCATATTTTATTGTTACTTTACAAATATATCCTCATTCTAGAATAGGTTTAGAAGCTGCTCCATACTATAAGTAGCGGTTGTAGAAGCTATTTTGGTTTATGTTGAATGAAATCCTAAATTTTTATCTATATTTTCCTTTCTTTTTCTCTTTAATTTCTCTCAAATAATATTAGTGGCTATTCCCACTTGGGAATCGCTACAGAGAGTAAATTGGAAAGATAGGGAGGGATAAGTTTTACCGAAAGTGTAGTCTAAAATCAAGAGATATAGTGATTGGCTTAAACTTTTACTAAAATATGAAATATGATTATTGCATAATTAATTCTAAATCGACATGTGGTGTAAAAATTTTCATTTATTTTAGTGAATAATACATCGGGTTCGTTGAGCGCAGAGTGACACAATAATTGCTTGACATGGCCCCCATATAAATTGGGGTGGTGACACTACAACTTCTCACACACACACATATAGAGGATTTTGCTATGATTTTCTTATCATATTTGAGTTTTAATTTTCTCTCGAAGAAAAGTTAAAGTATAACCATAATTGCTTTATTTTTTCTGAAAGGAAAATATAATTTCTCTTTCATATTTGGCTAGTCCTTTTCTTGGAGGAAAAGATTTTGGACCTCTATAAATTGAGGAATTCCTCTCATATAACATAACACAATAGTATCTACAATGTAATCACTTAAGAGTCTTGTTTATGGAGAGATTATTCTCTCCATAGTTTTAATGATTTCTTTTAAATTAGGTTTTTTAATATGTAGGTCACTTGATCAAACTATATTATAATAGTATGCTTTTTAGTATATTTTCTTTGTTGTCCGATTTGCAATTGTAAGCTTTCGCATGATGCCCTGTTATTTCGATCCCAACAAGTGGTATCAGAGCCAATGGTAGAGCCAAGTGATATCAGAGCCAATGGTTTAGCAATGATTCAACGAGGTTGAAGACGGTCAAGCTGCAACCCAAGTTCACGATAATGAAGATTTTATCTAGGAGTACTACATGTGGAGATGAATTTCAACCATAATTTCAATATCCCTACTGCTGCATCTTTAAAAATAAAGCAAAATATTTTAAAACCAGTTTTTAACCGATAATATTTTTAACCATGGCAAGCAGCAGTGATGAAGATTATGTGAAGAAGACGGATCAATTTTTGTCAAGAAAATACAGGCCAAAGGGGAGATTTGTTAGGGTTTTGCCCTGATTTTCTTACCATATTTGAGTTTTAATTTTCTCTTGAAGGAAAGTCAAAGTATAACTATAATTTCTTTACTTTTCCTGAAAGGAAAATATAATTCTGTTCCATATTTGGCTAGTCCGTTTCTTAGAGGAAAAGATTTTGGACCTCTATAAATTGAAGAATCTCTCTCATATAACATAACACAATAGCATCAATAATGTAATCACTAAAGAGTCTTGTTTATGGGGAGATTATTCTCTCCATAGTTTTTAATGCTTTCTTTTAAGTTAGGTTTTTAAAAATGTAACTCACTTGACCAAGCTATATTATAATATTATGCTTTTTGGTATATTTTCTTTGTTGTCCGATTTATCGTCGTTCAATGTTTGCAATTGTAAGCTTCCGCATGGTGACCTGTTATTTCGATCCCAACAAGAATATCATCAGAATTTGACAAGGAATTATTATAAAAATGAAAGAGATACCGATGATAGTATCTACCGAATCAAATCATCACTTACAGAGTAATTTCTACTATCATTAGCTTTTACTCTATGCAAGCATAGCATCAATCAATTAAGATGCTGAAATACGATGATTATTGATCAGCTGAAGTAGCAAAAGGCAGACAAGATCAAAGCCTTCACATTATAATTAATCTCACAAATTTAAGGAAATGCAAATATTTTTCGCCTAAATACAATGATCAATTACAGAAGTAGCAATAGCAAGCGGTTCGACCCCAGTCCAAGTCACAAGAGAGCATGCTCCCAGTTGATGCATTGATGGTTACAGCCATCACTATCAACGCATTGCTCAAGAAACACTGTTTGGCTGAGCTTTTTACAACCAAATGCTTCTGCCATTTGCATATCTGCATAGAAAAGAAGGTAAATGCTTAAAAGTTTACAATGATAAATCATGCAATGATTATTTTAGAAAATTAACTTTTACACTCTAATAATATAAATATTTTTTTTACATTATCAGATCATCTTAAACATAACTAAAAGTAACTGTCTACAAGATGTGAAACTAGTTACCTAAAACCTTTTAATCAATGATTCCAGGGACAAAGACTTAGTCCTACTTTAAGAAAACAACTAAGAAGTGTTAACTTGACCTTAAAACTAAACAATGCCAGATGAATAGTGTTAGGTGGGAACTATAGTATGTTGGCTACTCACCAGTTGATGCAATGAGGAAGCAAAACAAGAGAGCAATAAAAGCCGGGCAGCGAAGATGAGATTTAGCCATGTCTCTTAACTGTCTCGTTTGATTTCTTGAGATTAAATGAAAATTTAACTTCACCTATTATAGACAGGAAAAGAGTCATTGTTGAGACAAGAAATCAACAGCTAACAATGGCTTGTGAAGCATACAAGAAAAAATATGGATTTAAAATTTTATACCCTAGTAAATGGCAAAGAAGAAAAACATTTTTGTCTTTTCTTTCAACCAAAGAATCACTAAACGGTTGTTCCTGACCTCTCAGTAGTATTCAAGGAAAGATTTTGTGGCTTTCAACCAAACTATTAATAGATGATATTTTTGTTCAATTTTGCATAGTTTAGCGGCATATTTGACCCTTTTCTTGTAGTAGCAATATGGAGACCTCGATGTCCTTGACGTCATCTGTTGTCCGCGGACGCACTAGTATGCCATAATGTGTGTGTATTCAAAAGTGCTTTTTAATTTGATTAGCCAAAAACAAACTGATTCTCGCCAAAAATACTTTTTTAAAAAGCTCTTTTTAAAGAAAATGTTTTTCAAAATAAATTTGTTGTAAAAGCTTAGCCAAACAAGCTATTATCCAAATAAGATGCCCAGCAGGCTAAAGCTTACACGCCGAGATTGAAATTTTATCAAAATTTAAAAATATTGGTACTTGTTTAACATCTTTGAAAATTAAAGTAACGAGAGTTGAGGGTATAACTGGAAACACAATTGTAAATTGACATTCCTCTATTTTCTTTTACTCGTTCATTATTGACTTTGCACGTTCCTTAAGAATAATAATTGAAGTATATATTTTACCAAATACCCATATTGATTGTATTTGGAAATGACTAATTAATGTTAAGGCTAAAATAAGAAAAAAAATCTGTCTTTCTTTTGATATACTAAAGTAGACAAGTAAAAGTGAAAATTTATTTTAATACAGTGGACAAGTAAAAATGAACGGATGAAACATTTTGGGATGAATATATTTAATAATGTTGACAACTAATATGGACGGAGGGAGTAGTATATGTTAGGCAACTTAGTAAAGCTTATGGGAATCCACATCTAGGACCATATATTTAATTATGTGGCCGGAAGATCTTCCCCTTTGACAACTTACAAGGATATAGCATTATAAAGCCTCTTTTTTCTTGTATGTTTCACAACCAACTGTTACCTGCTATTTTCTCTTGTTTCTACTTAATAATAATAACGGACTCTCTCTATAAAATGTGAAAGTTAAATCCTCAGAGTCACAAAAAATCAATTCAGAAATATGGCTAAGTCTCAAGTTCTCTATTCTGCCTTTCTTGCTATCTTCTTCTGCTTCCTCATTGCATCAACCGGTGAGTAGCCCATATGCTACAAATCCAAGCACTATCTCGAATTTAAAAGATATATTTCTCCGTCCCAATTTATGTGATAGCATTCGAATTTCAAGAGTTAAATAATTTTTTCTTTCAGCGTGATCTTTTCAAATTGCTTTTAAATATTTTGAATTGTCAGTCATTGTGACCTTAGTACTTTTTACGTATTTTTTAAATATTCAAATTTTATTTCAAAAAATCTAGAGATTCCATGTTCGTTTTAACGACCAAAATTTAAAAGTTTGACTATCAAAATCTGAACGGTGCTACTTAAATTGGGACAGAGATTCCATTTCAAATTCACAATAAAAAATAAAAAATTTGACTCTCGAAATCCGAGGAGTGCAATATAAATTGGGATAGATGGACCAAGTAGTACTCCCTCTGGTCCGTTTTACTGTTCGTCCTTACTAAATAAATGGTCCAAAATAGTTGGCATTTTAGAAAATCAAAATAATTAATTATGAGTTTCCACATTTACCCTTGCTCAATAAATGTGGGGCTCGAGAGATCATTAACGTGGTGAAAAAGAGAGTGACTATTAATTGAGATCAAAGAATAAACGAGGATAATTTATTCAAATTACCCTTTTAATTAATGTTTTCGTAAGGGGCATGCAAAAAAAAAATGACAAGTAAAATGGACCGAAAGGAGTATTACACTACTAAATTAGCGACAAATTAATTCTGTAACTAAACAACAAAATTCATGCTACTCTTATATAGTGACAGATTATTAAGGAATTCTGCTACCTACAAGCAATTTAAAGATAGATTGACAATTAAGTTCGTAGCTATATTCATTTTCTTGTCAATACAAAAGAAATATAAGACTACATCTTTGGGGAAAGATTTAGTTGTCACTTTCTTTTATACGCAGATATAAAAGGGGCAGAAGCAATAGGTTGTGAAACGCCAAGCGCAACATGGAAAGGAGCTTGCGTTGTTACTGAGGACTGTGACAACCAATGCATCAAATGGGAGGGAGCTATTCATGGAGCTTGTCATTTGGGATTTGGGTGGAGCATTAGCCAATGTTATTGCTACTTCTGTTGATCTATAATAGTCATCATAGTTCACTATCTTGGTGGAGCCTATGCTTTCTATGCTAAGATAAAAACCCATATAATGTGTAATAAAGCACAAGCAGTGTGTAATAATCTAAGGGCTCGTTTGGTATGATGAATAAGCAAAAATAATTTTGGAATAAAAATTTAGTGCCGTCTTATCTCACATTTGGTTGTAATAAAAACTCGGGATAACTAATCCCGAGATTAGTTATCCCGGGATTAGAGTATTTTTTTATCTCACATTGAGGGTGGAATAACAATTCCGGGATTAGGTATCCCGGAATAACTTGTTTTCTAAACAAACGAGCCCTAAGAGATTTATAACACACAGTTGTCAAAGTATAAATGTTATTTTATACCCTCACGCGGTACAAGAGGAGTGACTTGTCAGCTGTCACGACCTAAAAATTTGAGGCCATATATGACTGGTGTCTGAAGAGTTACTGAGAATGGTATGACAATCTAATTCAAGAATACATTTTAAATCAAGCAAAGATTTCTAGACATCATTAATAAGAAATTAAAAACTAAGACGAATCATCATCTCACGTGGTGGTATTTCTAAAGAAAGCGAAAGAACTTGATGATCCTTCACGAGTGACAAGTAATAAGGGATCGGAATTTCAATGATAACGACGACGACCAAATAAGAAATGAGATTGAAAACAAGTAAAGAAGTTTTTTGTAATTTAATTTGAACGATCATTACTTAATGTATATTCACTTGATTAGAACGCATGATTATTTATTTTGAATCATATTCTTATTCGTTTGGTTTTTACATTGATATCCATTTTTTGTTTTTTTTTTTAATTTTATTTTTCTAAAGAGGGGACCAACATTGTTTGAAATCTCCAAAGAAAAGATAGAGTGATGATGGGACGTTATGCAATGGAAAATGGTATTTAGTCAGCTGATAAATTATTAAAAATCACATGGAAGTTTTTGAACAATAATAATGGGCAATGAAATAATATGTAACACAATGAATTTTTAATTGAGTGTCTGTGTGTGTGTGTGTTTTTTTTTTTTAACTAGTATTCGTACCAGCGCGATGCGCGGTAGGTCTCAAAGAAAATTGATAGTAAAAAACATTAACTTATTTGTTTGATATAATAAAATTTGTGAAATAATAAATATAATTATTAATAGACTAAATTTAGCGTCATCAATGACGTGCACCTAAATAAACAATTATATTGAAAATTAAAGTAACACTTAATATCATATCACGATTGCAATTACTTTAGACGTTTTTATATGAAAAAATATTCTTATAATAACTCATTGACATATTTAAAAAAGGTTATGTTATTAAAAATAGTTGTTAATTAGAACACTTCTATATTTATATTCTTTAATATTAGGACATAGTCTTTCAGTTCAAATTTCCAAGCAAATCATACTTATGTTTAAAATTTTATCTTTTAATTACCATTCAAATAATAACCTCACTTAATTTTACTATATTGCCTATTAATATTGTAAAGGAGTAACTTTTCCATTCTTTATTACATTATTCAATATTTAGTATTATGATATTATATGACTTTTTATTAGCATGTCACTTGGTTTAATATCCTTGTCCACTATTCGCCTTTTAATATAATTTAGATATAAAGTTCATAATTGATTGCATATTTCTTTTTATTTTTCATTTACTCAATTGTTCACAATTCTTGAATTGTCCAAATTTAAATATATTTTTGTGAAATTTATTTAATTTATTTTAATTTCTCAAATTTTCTAAATAAATTCAAATGATAAATATCCTTACATTATATGCTGCCCTCTCTGTACATTTTTCTTCATGATACTTTAATTATAACATTGTAGCTATAATTAAATAATGTCATATTTTTTCGAAATTGCAATATTAAAGAATAATATTTCTAATCATTTCAAATTTCGATAAGTTCAATAATTATATTAATTCTCATTCCACTAACAAAACCTATACGAAAATAAAGACAATGACTTATATAATTATCAGATAATTGTTATGTTCCATAATTTTCTTTATTACATTGTTCACTATTTAAAATTATTAATATGAGTTTTTATTAGCTTATCATTGGCTTAATATATATACTTATCGAGTACTCTCCTTATTAATATAATTTTTCTTACTCATGAATTTTAAGTTACTAAATTTTTATTCTATTGTTTACAACTATTTAATTTTTAAATTTATAAAGAGTATTTTGTGTATTTTTTAATTATTCTATTTTATTCTTAAAATTAATTAAAAAGATAAATAACCTCATTATTCTCTACCCTTCCTGCCACCTCCCTCCTCCACCCCCACCCTCGTTGTACATTTTTTACTACTATGTTTCAATAAATAACCTCATTTATATTGAAACATAGTAGAAAATTTTAACTTTTTAGATATTTACGTGTGATCCCCAATTTATAACATTACATGATAACAAATTCAAATTCAAAATTTGATATGCTTATTTATCCCAATATCCTTATTACCTCCACAGTAATAGTAACATATTGTTATCCTTCAAAAATACATTCCAATTCAAATTTTAACTTCACGTTCCAGTTTGATAATTATCTTTACAATGGTTAATTTAGGTGGAGATTTATCTCATATCTTACGATTTAAGAGGCAAACTGTAAAAGTGATATATTGTTTATCTTTAGAAAAACAAACTTCAAGTTCAAATTTAAAAACTTTCTATGTAAGTGATAAGTCGTGGATTTTAGCCTTTGTACATCCACTACTTTGCCTTTTTGAGAGTCTTTACAAGTATTTTTTTCTGTATTTCTACTAGGTTGTCGTGTGTTTCGGAGACGAATGATCCTAAGGGTGGGGGGGGGGGGGGAGCTGTAACACCCCGTAAATCTGAATTAGGTGTGAATGTGTCTTGAGGAAGCTTGAAGAACAATAAATTGTTCTTGTAGATTTGTAAAATTAATCCAAAATTGTGATTGTTGTTTGTGGGTTTGTGTTTATGAACTTGTAGTTGAAATTTCAAATCACAAGGGGAAGGATCCAAGCTATTTGGGATGATCTTGGTGCTCAATTTGCGAGCAAACATGGAGAACTGCTATTCAAAGTTTTCCAAAATTGTTATAAATGGCCTATTTGATTTAATTTAATTTTTAACATATTATTCCCTATGTGTCATTAAAATATGACGCGGAATTCGATGTGTACTCGGGTGTATTACACTTGCCATGACCGAATGAAAAAAGGGTTTATAATTTTGAGTTTTAACAAGTTTAAGAGTTCAGTTGGCAAACTCGGAAGTACGATCACCGGCATGATAAAAATGGACAAGTACAGGGACCTGCGAAGCTATTTCACCATTGATTTAAAGTCCTAAGTATCAGGCACAATTTCAGGAAAGTTCTTAAAAAGGAAATTTTAGATTTTTTAATAGATTTTGAAGTCCTAAATATGGGGAAATGATGTAATAAATAATTTTTCGATTTTTTAAAGTCCTATTTATTAGAAATATTATTAGATGACAATTTTTTGTCGAATGCATTTTTTTAAAAGCTGATGTAAGGATTGTAAATCCTACAATGTATTTTCTGCTCTACTGCAAGGGAAGTTTGCATAAATTCCCTTGTTTTTCACCCTGTTACGCAGCTCTTTTGGCAGAGGTTTCTTTTTTCCTAACCTCCTCTGTGTATGCTTTGTCTATATATAGTTACAAATAAAAGGGAGTGCTACCTATGGCATGAATTATAAAAATAAAAAATATCTATACTGAAATCTATTTTTTTTAAAGGGTAAAAAGGTCTGAACGACATTTAGACAAGGTGCTTCGTGATTTTACATATATAGATAGATTCTCGGCACGTGCGCTGCACATGTATGTCAAGTCATGTAGTATACTAATTTGTGGAATTTTAATTACAAAAATGTGTTTTTCAGAGTTGGCTCTCATAAAAGTATAATTTATTTCTTCACGTGTGGGTTCCACAAGTATATGGAGCAGCGCCTATAAATGTTTCAAGAAATACATAAGGTTGATGTGCTTGATTTAGTGTCGGCCTCCTTGTGTTGAATAAGTCAGTTAGATAAACTAAATTTCTTTATAGAAAAAACTCTCAAGGTTTGCTTGATTTCAAATATTTACGTGTTTGTCATTGTTTTGTTTAGTCTTTCTTAAGAATATAAAGTTCGCGCCCTATCCCGCTCCGAGAGATAATAATTACACTACCAGCGCCAATAAGAAAGAGTGCCGAGAAATGAGAGACCTACCTCTCGAGCACTATCATCACATCGTTCTCGCTCCATTAGACATGACGGTGGTGGCCGACGTGTGCGTGCAAACCATTATGCAAGTAAAATAGGTAGTTCTTAAGGCTAGGTAATAGCTTAAGGAAAAGGCTATGGTGATAGACCCCTAAGAAGTTGCCCTTGCTCACACCTTAGCCTGATTCAAACACAAAACCCTTTGCGCCTTTTGCCGGCTGGGAGGACTCCTAGAAATTCTTTGTTTAGAGAAAGCTGTAAAATTAAAGAAAAGAGCGGACAACATAGTTACTAAGGGTTAGCAGTCACACATTCTCGAGGAAAAGTAGATGGTGAAAGACCTGGGGAGTACATAAGCTGGATTGGGCCTTACTGTCTCAACAAGGGCAAAACTTCACTCGCCAAGGAAAGAAAACCTGGAATTTTTAGGGAGAAGGATGTGACCCTCACTGATAAACTAACAAAAGGAAAACGTAATGCAACTCATCTAAATAAGACCAATTGGCATCAGATGGATTCATATTTTGTGAGTTTGATGCAGATCCAACTGACTCTAGTAGACAAGTAGTGGTAAGTCGTACAATATCTTCTTTAGAGAACTTCATACGGTCAAGTTCCGATTCATGGTAGAAGACTAAAGGAGAAATCATGGTTCTATGCCGAATAATTGATTTCTCCACGCTAGGAGGAAGACATTGGTCTGGTGGCGACTTAGTATTAGTAGAAGTAGAAGCTTTTGGGGGGATAGTGGTTTAATGAAGGGCTCAGCCTGCACTAAGAGCCATTCAATGGTGCGACCAGCCGAGCTATGACCTAATTTTTCTGTTACCCAATCAATGACCTAATTTTTCTTTTAGCCAATTAATAAAACAAGCACATGAATTATAAATCCGAATTCACCGATCCTTTCATTTAATATTCAAATGGAGATCATCAATTATTTTGCGTCGGATATTGCCAGGATTAAGAGTAAGGGCGGCTTCAATATAGAAATTATTTCTCTGACTTATAATTTTTGGCACGTGCGTTGTAGGTGTATGGTAAGTCATGTAGTATATGATATTGTAAAATGTGAGTCTTTATGCAAGTAAAATAGGTAGTTTGTAAAAAAGTCTTAGTTTATTTAGGAGGAATAGCTTGGTGGCCCCTGTACTTATCCATTTTTGTCATGCTAGTGTCCGTGCTTACGAGTTTGCTAATTGAACCCTTAAACTTGTTAAAACTCAACATTTTAAACCCCTCTGACCATTGACCAAACTTATGCATCATTTTTTACTAACTCAGATGTAGGGTGTGGTGTCACACTCTTAAAAGCGAGTGAATACAATAAATTTGGTTAAAAAATATTTTATTCAGAAGAAACAAATTAAATAACAATAAGAAAAATGAAAAAAGAAATTCCAACCCCTCCCACTTCTTCCACCGCATCTCCGCCCTCCCACCAAAAAACACCCACTACAGCTCCACCGTAGCACCACCATTAAAATACCCGGTAAGAGCTCGTTTTCAGATTCATCACCATGCTCTTCCAAATTCGAGCTCCTCCAATAGAACCAAGTACAACTTCTAACTAGGGGATGCATATCTTTCTCAAATAGACGTTGAAGGAGTTCAACATCAAGAAGTCAAGAGAATACATCACATCTGTAATACCGTCAACTCAATCTTATAATTTCTTCTTCGTGATACCCCTTTTAACTGACCATCACTGAAACAAATGCAAGAAAGTTGTAAAACATCTACTACAAGTTGTAAAACACCATTTCCCCTATCTCCCACTTCCTCCCCTCTTCTAGAACAAAGTCCATTCCTATAATTTCCAGCCATGGATAGCCTGGGTTGTGCCATTTTTCGTACAAGATACTCCTATCTGCACGCTCAACTTGGCGCATCTCAACGTCTCATTCAATTTATGCTCAATGACGCATCTAATCTCTTGGTTTCAGTCGAAAGCTCACCATTTAGGGAAAGATCTGAATTGAATCGTGCTTGATATGGGTTAACGTGAAGGGTGATAGTGGATGTATTAAAAAGGCTATCGAAAGATTCAAAAACTCCATTAATAAGCTTGAGGAAGCTTGAAGAACAATAAATGGGTCATGTAGATTTTTGAAATTAATCCAAAATTGTGACTGATGTTTGTGGGTTTGTGTTTGTGAACTTGTAGTTGAAATTTCAAGTCACAAGGAGAAGGATCCCAGCTATTTGGGATGATCTTGGTGCTCAATTTGCGAGCAAACATGGAAAACCGCTACTCAAAGTTTTCCAGAATTGTTATAAATGGCCTATTTGATTTTATTTAATTTTTAACATTTTATTTCCTATGTGTCATTAAAAAAATGGCGCGAAATTCGATGTGTACTCAGGTGTATTACACTTGCCATGACCAGATGAAAAAAGGGTTTATAATGTTGAGTTTTAATATGTTTAAGGGTTCAATTGGCAAACTCGTAAGTACGACCACCGGCATGACAAAAATGGACAAGTACAGGGCCCTGTGAAGCTATTTAACCATTGATTTAAAGTCCTAAATATTAGGCACAATATCAGGAAAGTTCTTAAAAGGAAAATTTTTCGATTTTTTAAATTCCTATATATTATAAAAATTATTAGATGACAATTTTTTGTCGAATGCAATTTTTTGAAAGCTGATGTAAGAATTGTAAATCCTGGAATGTATTTTCTACTCTACTGCACAGGGAAGTTCGCAGAAATTCCCTTGTTTTTCCCCCTGTTACACAACTCTTTTGGCAGAGGTTTCTTTTTTCCTAACCCTCCTCTGTGTATGCTTTCTCTATATATAATTACAAATAAAAGGGAGTGCCACCTATGGCCTGAATTATATATATAAAAAAATACCTACAGTGAAATCTATTTTTTAAAGGGTAAAAAGGTTCGAACGACATTTAGACATGGTGCTTCGTGATTTTAAATATATATATATATAGATTCTCGGCACATGCGCTTCACATGTATGTCAAGTCATGTAGTATACGAATTTGTAGAATTTTAATTACAAACATGTGTTTTTCAGAGTTGTCTCTCCTAACGATCTAATTTATTTCTTCACGTGTGGGTTCCAAAAGTGTATTGATCGGCGCCTATAAATGTTTCAAGAAATACATAGGGTTGATGTGCTTGATTCAGTGTCGGCCTCCTCGTGTTGAATAAGTCAGTTAGGTAAACTAAATTTCTTTATAGAAAAACTTTCAAGGTTTGCTTGATTTCAAATATTTACGTGTTTGTCATTGTTTGCTTTTGTCTTTCTTAAGAATATAGAGTTCACGCCCTATCCCGCTCCCGGATATAATAATTGCACTACCAGCGCCAACAAGAAAGAGTGCCGAGAAATGAGAGACCTACCTCTCAAGCACCATCATCACATCGTTCTCGCTCCATTAGACATGACGGTGGTGGCCGACGTGTGCGTGCAAACCATTATGCAAGTAAAATAGGTAGTTCTTAAGGCTAGGTAATAGCTTAAGAAAAAGGCTATGGTGATAGACCCCTAAGAAGTTGCCCTTGCTCACACCTTAGCCTGATTCAAACACAAAACCCTTTGCGCCTTTTGCCGGCTGGGAGGACTCCTAGAAATTCTTTGTTTAGAGAAAGCTGTAAAATTAAAGAAAAGAGCGGACAACATAGTTACTAAGGGTTAGCAGTCACACATTCTCGAGGAAAAGTAGATGGTGAAAGACCTGGGGAGTACATAAGCTGGATTGGGCCTTACTGTCTCAACAAGGGCAAAACTTCACTCGCCAAGGAAAGAAAACCTGGAATTTTTAGGGAGAGGAAAAAGAAAACGTAATGCAACTAATCTGAATAAGACCAATTGGCATCTGATGGATTCATATTTTGTGAGTCTGATGCAGATCCGACTAACTCTAGTAGACAATTAGTGTAAAGTCGTACAACATCTTCTTTTGAGAACTTCATACGGTGAAGTTCCAATTCATGATAGAAGACTAAAGGAGGAAGCACGGTTCTATGCCGAAGAATTGATTTCTCCACACTAGGAGGAAGACCTTGTCGTGGTGGCGACTTAGTATTAGCAGAAGTAGAAGTTTTTTGGGGGAGAATGATTTAATGAAGGGCTCAGCCTGCACTAAGTGCCATTCAATGGTGCGACCAGCCGAGCTATGACTTAATTTTTCTGTTAGACAATTAATAAAACGAGCACATGAATTAGAAATCCAAATTTGCTGATCCTTTCATTTAATATTCAAATGGAGATCATCAGTTATTTAGTGATGGATTTTTCCAGGATGAGGAGTAGGGGCGGCTTCCATATAGAAATTATTTCTCTGACTTATAATTTTCGGCATGTGCGTTGCAGGTGTATGCTAAGTCATGTAGTATACTATATTGTAAAATTTGAGTCTTTATGCAAGTAAAATAGGTAGTTTGTAAAAAAGTCTTAATTTATTTAGGCGGAGTATCTTGGTGGCCCCTGTTCTTATCCATTTTTGTCATGCTGGTGTCCGTACTTACGAGTTTGCTAATTGAACCCTTAAACTTGTTAAAACTCAACATTTTAAACCCCTCCGACCATTGACTGAACTTATGTAGCAATTTTTACTGACTCAGATGTAGGGTGCGGTGTCACACTCTTAAAAGCGAGTGAATGCAATAAATTTGGTTAAAAAAATATTTTATTCAGAAGAAACAAATTGAATAACAATAAGAAAAAAGAAAAAAAGAAAAAAATTCCAACCCCTCCCTCTTCTTCCACCGCATCTCTGCCCTCCCACCAAAAAACACCCGCTACAGCTCCACCGTAACACCACCATTAAAACAGCCTATAAGAGCTCGTTTTCAGATTCATCACCATGCTCTTCCAAATCTGAGCTCCTCCAATAGAACTAAGTATAACTTCTACCTAGGGGGTCCATATCTTTGTCACGACCCATTTTGGGCTCGTGCGGACACCTACCTTCCCACCTTGGTAGGCGAACCTCTCATTTATACAACGCTTTAATCACATAACTTTCTCTTCAAAAGCATTAGAATTTAAGAAAAACAATGAAATTTCATTTATAAGTACAAACTCGAATATTACAAAATTTGAGCATACGTTTTTACAAACTCAATACAATTTCCCATGACCTGGTCTAGACTAATATAAGAGCGACTAAGTAAGTTTCAGAGTGACATCCTATACTAAGACTCGACCTCCAATCCCGGAATGAAATGGGAGGAGGCCTCCCAGACAAGCACCGCATAATTTTCGCATATACTTCGATCAATCACCTGAAACAATCTACACCCCAAAAAGGGTGTAGCAAGTGCAATATTTGTACAACCACACGTACTGAGTAAGTATCATAGGCCGACAATGGTTAGTAACACATATTGGTAAAGAATTCACGAATAATGATGATAATCACTAAATCAAGTCACATCTCCCGCAAACAATAGATCACAACTTCAATCTAACTTATGTCACAACTAATCTATCATAAACCATAAGTTGGCTAAACACATATACAGATTTTTAACTTCTTCCCATTCCCAGGTCGCTCATCCGTGTTTCAGGAGCGAACTCATTGTTACGACACCTTCATGTCCGACCTCTCTTAACACAATACGCTACTAGTTTTAGGTTTGTTTAACAGGCACAAGTCAACTACACGAGTCACAAGAGTCAAGTCCAAATGTTCATCGTTACCTACATATAACACCTAACCCTCATACGATAAGTCTATTTATATCTAAGCAAACAACAATCAACACAATAGCATCAACAACACAATGGTCACAAATACAGTCATCACGACATCTCACTCAAGCCATAATGCAATGCAATGCAATAATGGTATGAATGTGATGCCATGCCATGCTATGCAAATGAGAAGTACACATGTACTCCGGATATCGGCGTCTCGTCAGCATAACCCAGTGTGACTCGCGAAGTCTGAGTGCCACCCGTCCCAAATCTTTGCCAAAAGGACAGACGGGGCCCTGGCTAATTGCTCACAGGGGGAGTCTCACCGGCACCATTCTGGGGGACCCGAGGAACCGATACACTACAATCGAATCCGGGATAACATCGAAAACAGCCATGCACAATGATGCCCGAATATAACCATCGGCAATCGGCCTCCTCACCATCACTCAAAGAGTTTTCAAATATCAGTTTCATAAATCAATGATTCCGGAATTGAACCTCGGACATCGGCCTCCTCACAATCACTCAAGTAAAAGTGTTTAGCAAGTATCAGTTTCATATAAACAACGATTCCGGAATGGTTCTTCGGACATCGGCCCTTTTTACAATCACGCAAGTAAAATCGTTTCTCAAATATCAGTTTCGCTCAATCAACGATACTGGATCATCACCGGATATCGGCCATGCATGATAACATGAGAAAATGCGTGCAATTCATATATCAATCATCAACAAGTAAGCTCAATATCACAAGTACCTCAACGGGGTACGCCAATAATATATCATATCACAATACCGACAGTGGGTATGCCAACATATATCAATAACTCAAGTACCAACAGTGGGTATGCGAATAATGTATCCTAAATCAGGATAACAAGCGACATTCGCTATCTATCAACTACACGTGGCATCAAGCCAACACAATTAAACAATCATCACATATAACGGGGCGGCTAGTCCCAATACACATCAGGTCAATCATTGAACATCCGACATTACCATTTTCCTAACAGGCCTATTTACTTAGGATACGAACCTCATCCTACATTTGAGTCACTCTTTACCATCTAATTAGGATATCATTCACTACTGTGATTCATTTTATATTTCCAGCTAGCGCTTAGATTCGCTACAATAATCTCATCGATAGGCATAACAAGATTCTGTCCACTACTCCCAAGTCACATAAATCCACCGATAATCAACAAGGTCACATCAATACCTAAGGAGTCTGCAGGCCACGAGCCCGAACAAACATATCACACATAACAATACCATCCTATATCCCCAAATCCTATGCATGCATTCTCCGTTTCTTCTACACAACAATACGGAAACTAACCGGAATCTACCGAAAGGAAGCCATAACCTACCTCATGGCCGAGCGGGTGCCACAGACATCCAATGTTGCCCCAATTAGTCACCATCGTGTAATCCATATGAAAATCCCGGAGACAACCATGAGACCAAAGAGTAGAATTCATCAATAGGGTCCTTCCCAAGGACTTCGAAATTGCTAAGGTAGATATGGAATTTTATCTTACCTAAAAACTCACTATCACTACGCTAGTTGATAGATCAACCTTTATTTAGAACATTCATGACCTTACTCAAGTTACTAGTTTGGACATTTTGCCATTTTAGGCTTATTTTAAGAAACCCATTTCCAAGATCTAAAATAGAGACGCAAAGGTATTTTAATGGGGTAGTTGAAGGACTTGGTTGGGGATCGTGTTAGGATGATGTGCATAGGAAAATATTCCAAGGACTTTATATCAAAAGGGACAAGGGTTCATTATATTAGAACTTAAGAGATTTGAGATCCCCATTTGTAACTCTAGACAAGGATCTTTAATGAGAATCAACGTTGGGAGAATGATTGGAAGAGGTTAGGGAAATAACCCTTCTGAAGGAAATATCATTTTTGCTCCAAAATCACTCCCAAGGCGGTTGGACTCTCTAGGGTTTTGAGAAATGAAGTCAATTCCCGAAATGTCACTTAAATAGGTGGAATTCATTGTGTGAAACCACCCCGGGGGTAGGTTTACCGCTGCAGCGGTACCACCAGGGTAGCTAAAATACCGCTATGGCGGTCAAGTCCCAGGAGTTTACCGCTACGGCGATTGGTATACCGCCACAGCCGCACCGCTGTAGCGTCCACGAGACCGCTATAGCGGTCTGGCCCTATTTCTTTGTTCGTACTTCTATTGCTTACACAATGCGCATGGCGATCTTGTTTTAGCTTGAAAGGTTTCTGAGATGCGAGAAGGTGGAGTCATCGTTAGGCCCCATAGTTGTCGCCTTCTATAGAATTGCACCGTAATGACGAAATGGGTTGTTACAATCTTTCTCAAATAGAGGTTGAAAGAGTTCAATATCAAGCACTCAAGAGAATACATCACATATGTAATACCGTTAACTCAATCTTATAATTTCTTCTTCGTGATACCCTTTTAACTGACCATCACTGAAACAAATCCAAGCATGTTGTAAAACATCTACCACAAGTTGTAAAACACCATTTCCCCTATATCTCTCTTCCTTCCCTCTTTTAGAACAAAGTCCAGTCCTTTCCAGCCATGGATATCCTTGGTTGTGCCATTTTTGGTACAAGATTCTCCTATCTCCACGCTCAACTTGGCATATCTCAACGTTTCTTTCAATTTATGCCCAATGACACATCTAATCTATTGATTTCAATCGAAATTTCATCATTTAGGGAAAGATCTGAATCAAATCATGCTTGATATGGGTTAACATGAAGGGTGATAGTAGAGGTATTAAAAAGGCTATCGGAAGATTCAAAAACTCCATTGATAAGCTTGAGGAAGCTTGAAGAACAATAAATGGGTCTTGTAGATTTGTGAAATTAATCCAAAATTGTGACTGAAATTTATGGGTTTGTGTTTGTGAACTTGTAGTTGAAATTTCAGGTCAAAAGGGGAAGGATTCCAACTATTTGAGATGATCTTGGTGCTTAATTTGTGAGCAAACATGGATAATTGTTCCTCAAAGTTTTCCAGAATTTGTATAAATGGCCTATTTGATTTAATTTAATTTTTAACATTTTATTTCCTATGTGTCATTTTATGTGTCATTAAAAAATGACTTGGAATTCAATGTGTACTCGAGTGTGTTACACTCGCCATGACCAGATGAGAAAAGGGTTTATAATTTTGAGTTTTAACAAGTTTAAGGGTTCAGTTGGCAAACTCATAAGTACGAACACCGGCATGAAAGAAATGGACAAGTACAGGGTCCTGCCAAGCTATTTCACCATTGATTTAAAGTGTATTTCCTTTATTTTATTGGCCTTGAGGTTTGGGCTTTTGGCCTAAAATGTTTTAAAATAACCTTAAGTCCAAACAAGCTTTGAAAGAGTCCATTTACACTTATATTTTTCTAAAAATCTGGTTTTTGTTCACATTGCTACTAAAACATTCCAAGTTCTGTAAATTAGACCCAACATAAACATTTCAGTCCAATTTGTTTGAAGCCCAAAGCAATGCATTTTTCTTATTCTTAAAGCTGGCTTCTGGCCCAAACAGTTCCCCTGTTATCCATTTAATTTACACATATTACCAATTTCCAGATTCACACTTTGATGTTTTTGGTAAAAAAATCCAAAGTTTATCAGTTTCATAATGAGATAAACCGTGTTTAACTTTGAAAGACATTTTTGGAAAATATTTAGCTACTACGCTAATTTCCTAAGTTCTAAACGCATTTGGGTTTCAATATGTCACAAATGTTGTTTACATATACAACCAAATATACAAATATATATATATGATAAAAATAATGAGAAAGATTAGGCTGGTGGGCCTTCTTAAGCCCACCAGTTGCCATTTTCACCCATGATTTGGCCTTCAACATTTTATCTTCAACAGACTCGAGTGAATGAAAGAAGTTGGGCCTCAGGCCCTATAGGTTTTAGATCAGGAGATTGGCCCAGGTGGCCCACGACATTGGTCCCATGCAAACAACGAGGGGAAGGGGAGAAACGCAATTAGAAAATATCTATACTTAAATACTAAATTAACAAGAACTTAAGTAAGAAAACACGTATACATATATACTTCATGCATGTAAGTACATCAACAGTTTGCGTGATTTAACCAAGTACATAGGAGGGGCAGAGGCCCAAAAAACAAATAAAAAACACTCTGATGGGCCCAAAATGAACTAACATGCAAAGGGGCAAGGCCTAATATCAATAATCATGCAATGATCAATCTGAAGGTGAAGAGGGCAGGCCCACTTTTGTTGTCAATGTAGTAAAAGCGGAGCACAACTAGGCCCTAAACAATATTTATAAGGCACGCAATATGAATTTCTTTTAGTAATATACGTAATATACCTTCCCATATACACCTAAATGTATATTGGCCGTTTATATCGCATATATTTTACGTATATAATGTAACGACCCGATTAGTCATTATAGTACTACTGACCCTTTCCCGAGGTTGTCGAGCGGGTTTTAGAGTCACTTTTGGAGGTTTAAGACTTAAAGTGGGATTTGTTTGACCCAAAGTTGACTTTTGGGTAAATAGACCTTTTTCGAAATTTTATCGATTTCGATGGGTCCAAATGGTCATTTATGACTTGACAGTGTGTTCTGTTCAGTTCCCAATACAATTGAGAGCGTTTTGGGACTTAGGTTGGAAATTTATCTTTAAGCCATTGGGGGCTGACTTGGTCAAATAGACCTCTGTTGGCAAATTCGAGGCCACGGGTGATTTCGCAACGCATTTTTATGTGTGTTTGCATGTTTGTTTTGTATCTGTGGGGCCTCGGGTGATAGTTGGATTTTGGGTTCAGATTGGTCAAAAACCAGTAACATTCTGGTGTCTGGTGTATGTCGCAGCGGCACCAGAATCACCGCAGTGGCCCTGCGGTAGCAAAGGGCTGACGGCCGGTCAAATGACTTTGTTATAAGCCGCCATAGCGGTCGACCAACCACTGTAACAGACTCGCAGTAGCGGTAAGAGGTGCCGCTACAACGGCTTAAAGGAATGTGAGTGGGCCGTTGTAGCCATTCCCTAGTAGCCATAGCGCATGCGTTGCAGTGGGCCTATGACCACTGCAACCGATGTTAGGCAGAATTCTATTCTTTTTCTCAAGTTCAAACACTCAAACCCTATCACTTCTTTATCACTTCTTTTCATCACTTTCTAAGCACTCTTTGGGAGAATTGATCAACTTGTGGACTGAATCTTCTTGGAGGTAAGATCTATGACCCTAGATTCTTCATTTACCTTCCTATATCCTTAATACATGCTTAGAATCACTAGAATCAGAATAGAGAAGATAAGTCTTGTGATAAATTTCCTGAAAGGGGTTTAGAATTCTAAAATGGAAATTGATGGTTAAATTGACTAGTTATAGTCATAGAATTTAATGAATTCCTTGTTGTTAAGCCTATTTCTTCCATTACTAGTGATTAATTTGAGGATTGAAGAATTAGGGTTCATACCTTTAATAACCCAATTTTTAAATAAGGGTTTAGTTGGTAATTTTAGCTAAAAGGAATTTAAAAGAAAAGAAATTTGTAATTAGAATTAAAGAGAAAATAGAAAATGTAGCAATTTAGTGGGCCAAGCCCAAAAAGGAAAAGGAAAAGGAAAAAAGAAAAAAAAGGGGCTTTAAAATTCTGATGGCTAAGCCATCAAACGTGAATCACTAAATTGCTGAAAGAAAAAAAAAGGGGAAACGTGCCTACAGAAGGAGGAAAAAAAAACCAGTGCGGCAAAGGAAAAGAAAGGGAGAAAAAGAAAGGAAAAGAGAGGATAAAAACAAGAACTTTCATCCCAAATCATCAAGCTCTAATCTTTTATTTAAGTTTATTACATCATTATGGGTGAATCTTTATGGTGAAAACATGGGGATATTTTGAGGAATTGAGAAAGTTTAGCTCTCGGGTTCTTCAACCAAAATCATTGATTTGAAAGGGCAAATAGCGTCGGATTTTAGACTTCTATATATCGTTGGAATCCTCTCGTTAAAGCCTTTCCAAAAACATAAGTCTTGTCGGGTTTTGAACACATTGACCAGAGGGCATTTTTGTCCTTTAAAATTTGACTTTAACCGTTTAAGCCTCTAAAAATATAGAAGTGGTTTACCCTAAGGGTTTTGACCATTCTAAATTCGTTTTTGTGTAGTTTGAGGCAATTCGGAGACTCGAGAACGCAGTTTTGATTTATTGGGAAGTATGCTTGAATTGTGAATTTGAGGTAAGTGAGAATTTAAGCTTTGGGTACTTGCTTTTCAAAACCCGTTTTAAAAATATGTTTTGTCTGCTTGGTCCATATGTTGGGGCGAGCGTGTGCTTGACAGAATCGGTGGTCCTTAAGGCCAACCGCATATACTTTATTTTCACATAATCCAAAACTCTCTTTATAAATTATTTTGTGATGTGATATAGCTGTGAGCCATGATATTGGGGCATTGTGTATGCTTCCCTTAGCATTGTGTATGCTTCTTGATTATATTGGGGCATTGTGTATGCTTCCCTTAGCATTGTGTATGCTTCTTGATGATATTGGGGCATTGTGTATGCTTCCCTTAGCATTGTGTATGCTTCCTGACATATTTGGCACATTGTGTATGTTGCCGTGGATTCATAGTGTTGACTAATTCTTTAACTACCACTTATGACGGTTCGTAGTGTAAATTGTGTTGAGATATATATAATATATTTGATAAACAGTGGTTTGGACCTTGGTTGCTATTATATAATGATATATTCATGTGCATAATATTTTTGTGCTTGTTGTGTGTTTGTATGTTCTAGCACTTGTTCCAGGGGTAGTTGAAGTGGCGGGTCGAGGATCTTACTGGGTTATATTTATGTATAACTCACTTCTTACCTGCATGTCCATGCAGATACTGTCGTTGAGAACGAGGCTGGTAATTAAAGACTTCGTGAGTGGATTCTGTTGCTAAGGTGAGCCATCACATTGTTCGTGGAGGCAGCAATTTCAGCTTTATCTAGTTTATTTCTAGTTATTTCTTTTATTTTGGGTTTACATGCCCGACACTCAAACTCATGTAACTCTGTTAGATGCTCCATGGTCTTAGCGTGGGATGTGGGCTAGAGATTTTTTTTATCTTAGTGTTGGTTGGTTTTCATAAAACGATTATGGATTTGGTTGGCGACTATTTCACATTTTTATCATTAATAACGTTGTTGGACCTGCACTTATTTTCTTTTAGTGCTTTTGTAAATGATTAAGAGTATGATATATAGTTCGCCTAGCGGGTGGTGTTTGCTGGGTGCCAATCACGTCTAGCGGTATTTTGGGACGTGACAATACCCAAATTTTAGGGTTTTTCTTCAAAACCAAATTAGGCTTAAATTGATTTTAGAATGTGACCAAACTAGAAGTATAGCTATATGGGTGTTGTTATTCTTGGTTTTTAATATAGAATTCGATCATGAATAGACTTTGAGTACTTGGAGGCGCTACGAAAGGGAAAGGCCAAGGTGTGACGGTTTGTGGTTCCTGTTTGGCTTTCCAGGTAGGTTACAAATTACCTTTTAGTTAGACTTCGGTTAGAGAATCATATGTAGAGTGAGTGATTGTTGGAAAAAGCATGTAAACCTTCGGGTATGAAGGTGGGATGGAATACTTAGGTTGGTATTGTTGTTGATTATGGCTTGTCGCCTTATTGTGTCCTCTTGAGTTGCTTGCTTATTTGTGATTGTTAGCGTGTCACCACGTGATTGATTCTAGAGCTGATTCTTAGTGATTACTTTATGTTTCGTAGAGCATATGTATCATGATTGAGGTGGTTGGGAAGGAAAGAAATGTTATGATATTAATATTGTGTGGCACCATTGATTCATATATTTTTGTTGGCATTGTTGTCATGCATTCACTGGTTTATACATATATTGGGATCGGGTTGCGTGCTGTAACACTTACTTGCATCCGGTTGCACGTTCCGTAACATTGACTATTGGATCGGGATGTGCGTCACAATAGGTACATGGAATTAGCGGTCCCCCATGGGTCATGACTGTTTAGCGGTTCCCCATGGGTCATGACTGTCAAGGCGATGAGATATTCTGCTCGAAGCGTGTGTGTATCATTGCTTTTGCATTGCATTTACCTCATATTTACCTATGGCATTGCATTGGTTGTCGGCCTATGATGCCTACTCAGTTCGTGTTGTTGTACTGACTCTACCATGCTGCATTATTTCTGAGTGCAGAGTTTGTGATCGGATCAATTTCTGCGCTTCGTGACTAAGTCCTGAGGCCGTCTGACGAGAATTCTAGGGTGAGCACTTGGATGGATTCGCTGCTTAGATGGCACTATCTATTCCTATCTTTATATTACATCATTTAGATAGTTGATTATGGATATTTGAGACTTGTATCTCCTAGACTTTATGTAGTGGCTCCAGTACTATTCACACTAGATTTTGGGATTATCTTCCACAACTATTACATTTACCTATTTATGTTAGACTTATTATTATGTAAATTCCGGGTTATTGGATTTAATTTATTTATTGTTTGGTTGTGAATAAGGAACGGGTTGGCCGACTGAGGTGGGAAATGGTAGGTACCCGCAAGTTTCCCCTAGTTGGGGCATGACAAGTTAGTATCAGTGCCCTAGATTACCTGGTCTATAAGTACAAGAGCATGTCTAGTAGAGACTTGCAGATCTGTACGATGAGCTTTGTACCTATCTGCGAGAGGCTACGGGACATTTAGGAAACTTCACATTGTTTCAATCCTTCTTGGTACTTTATTCAAATTTGTATCTGGCTTTTGCTAATTAGTATCTGATTCACTTCTACTCTCTCACAGATGGTAAGGACATGAGCTACCATCATGAGGGATGATGTGTTGGCCGACTGTTGGGGCAGACACCAGAGGACGAGCACAGGCGAGAGGTCGCGGCTGAGCTAGAGGCCGTGGAGCTGCACCGGCCAAGGGTGAGGCCCCTATGGCTAGACAGCGACGAGTACGTTCAACTTCTCCAGAACGTCAGCCCGAGAGACCAGACTCACCCCGATGCCATGTCTGATCAGGCATTCTAGGATATCATGCCCCGTGTACTTCTCGTCTAGATAGCCAGCATGCCATAGAGGGTGCCACTACTCCAGGTGGTTCCCAGACTCGAGTGGGATTACGGACTCCCGAGCAGGGCCATACTATGGGGATGCATCCTGCTACTACCATGGCCCCGCAGTTAGGTGATTTTCCAGTTCCTGAGGGTGCCCCCAGATTCGTGGCGGTTCAACCTTTGACCGTTGAAGATCAGAAGCTTATTGGGAGGTTCCTGAAGATGGAGCCACCCAAGTTCTTTTGCTTACGTAGTGAGGATGCTTACTAGTTCATTATGGAGATGCATGAAAGGATCTATAAGATAAGTATTGTGGAGTCTCATGGGGTGGATTATGTGTCATTTCAGTTTCACGGCGACGCGAAAACTTGGTGGAGGACTTTTTTTTAGAGCAGACCCGTTGGTGCACCTCCACTTACTTGGACCCAGTTCCACCAGGCTTTCTTGGAGAACTATGTGTCGTGTACTTTAAGGGATGAGCGTAGAGATGAGTTCCTTCATTTCCGACAGCGAGGCATGACTGTGTCAGAGTATGAGGCCAGATTTCTATTTTTGGTTAGGTATGCTGCTCAGTTGATTCCCACAGAGGAAGAGAGGGTTCGTAGGTTTGTTGGTGGACTTGTGTATCCACTCCATGTTGCTTGTCTTCAGCTGGTAGCTTTAGGATCTACGTTCCAGGCAATTGTTGATCATGCTGTGGGTGTTGTCTGCCAAGGCTCGATCTTTGGGAGAGTCTAGTGAGAAGAGGCCGCGTCATCATGGTGGTTATAGTGATTCTAGCTACAGGAGTGGGGGACAGTCATCCAGGCCTTATCATCAGCCCCCAACCACTCTGTTCAGTCAACTTTACATGCTTCTACAGGTGGTCTTTCTAGATCCTGTGGTTATGGAGCTGGACAATCCCATGGTGGTTCTTACTCTCATCCAGCTAACCATGGTGGTCCCTCTAGTTCATCGACTTCCGTGTATCAGCCTCTAACCCCCAGATATTTCTATGTTTGTGGTGATTCAGACCACTTTACGAGAGATTGTCCTTGATCCAAAAAGAGTGGCTCCCAGCAGGTTTCCCAATTCCATACTCCGAGGACTCTGGCACCATCCAATGGCTGGGGTAGTTCTTCAACAGAGGCAGTGCTCAATCAGGCCGCGGTGGATCTTATCAGTCCAAGGGTGGACACCAGTCAGGTAGAGGTAGTTCTCAGGCCTTTATAGGAGAGGTACAGTCGGGCTAGAGTGGCCGTGGTGGTGGTTTTTGCTATTATTTTCTGGCTAGACCCAAGGTTGAGGCCTCTGATACTGTGATCTCAGGTACTATCACTGTTCGTCAATCGACCTGCTTTAGTCTTGTTTGATCTGGGGTCTACTTTCTCATATGTATCTGCCTATCATTCTGTTGGTTGGGATTTGGCTAATGACCGTCTTGATGTGCCTGTTCATGTATCTTCTCCGGTTGGAAACTCAGTTGTTGTTGATCAAGTTGGAAAAAGTTGTTAAAGGTGAAAATGTGAAAAAGAGAAAAAGAAAAAGGAAGGAATAATAAGAGTTGTGAATAAAGGGAAGACTAGTTGGTGAAATGAAAAATGAAAAATGAAGAAAGGGGTGGAAAAGTTTCAAAAGAAGTGTGCTTTGAATGTTGAAAATTGTAGTGCTTAGGGAGGTTTTGAGTCACTTTTACCCAAATTGTGCCCCACCTTAACCAAAAGCCTACATTACAACCCTTTAAGTCCTAATTGATTTTGAACCAAGTGTGTCTACATTAGTGGAGAAATACATGAAGGGCAAGCCTATAGTATTACCTGTGTGCATTTGAACATCTTTGTGAGAGAGAGAGAGAGTTAATTCTTTCCATTTGATATCCCATTTTTGTTTTGAATTGCATTTTATAAGCGTGGGATTCTCTCGAGTGTGAGGGCACATGAGAATTTAAGTTGTGAATTTGTTCCATTTTCCAATTGAGAGGAATGAACAAAAGAAAGTCGTTTTGTGATAATGAGACAAATTTTGAAGCTTTAGTATCATGACTTGATTGCTACTTTGATTAACTTGGTGTTTGAGAACTTGAAATGAAAATGAAGTTTTTGAGAAGAAGTTGGTGATTCATATGTTTTGAATTAATTGTTGGTACCAATCAAAGTCATGTTTTTGTGCTTAAAGTAGACTTTTTGACTTGGTATGATGTTGGTGCACTATTGAGTCGATTCCTTAGAAGGAGATTGTATGTTTTGAATTGCTTGAGGACAAACAATAGTTTAAGTTTGGGGGTTTGATAAGTTGGTATTTTACCAACTTATCTCTTCTTTAATCTTATATTTTTGCTATGTTTGATTAAGAAAATAGTGCATTTAATATCATTTACATCTATTTTACAGGTTTTATGTGATTTAGAAGTGATCGGAAGAAACCAAGTGAAAATAAAGTCAAAAAGAGGCCAAACTGGACAGATTTGCAAAACTGTCAAAACTGGACAGTTTTGCAAAAAGGGGACAGATTTGCAAAAACGGGCAGAACTGCAACAACTGAAATCTGGGGCATATTTTGTCATTTTTTGGACTTGGAAAAATTAGGCAACTATAAAAGCAAGACTTGGTGAAATTATTTATCATCTTTGGCCATCTTCCAAGCTTAGAGCAAGAAACTCCACTAGGGTTTGAAGATTTGGAGGCACACAATGAGAAATTCTTTACCCATTTCTTCATCTCTTGCTATTTATTGAATATTTATGTGTGTAGTATTTCATTTCAAAACTTGAACCTTGTTTATGGAAGTATACATTGTTTAAGTTTGGATTGAATCTCTTGTTTTGCTTATGTGTTGAATGATTTTATAATTAATAGAAGTGAGTTAATGTTGTTTTAATTATTCTTGTTCTTTAATGTCTCTTAAGGGTATTGCTAACCCTAGGACTCGCCCATTTATTTCGGTTTAAACTCGGAAGAGGAAAACTCGAGATTGGGAAAGAATAATTAACAAGAATTTGGGGCGTTAACCCTCATCTAATGGAAATCGACCTAGGGATAGGCGACACCACTTGTAGCCATATTCGGGTGTTCTTAATGCTCCTAATTGCTTTAGGGATATTCAATTAGGTAGTCTAGTTAGTCTTCGGAAGAAGCTAATTTAGAGTCATTATCCGAGGCTAAGTAATATAAACTCACCATTATTTGTAAATCATGAAATACATTGGATCGTTATTTGAGCGTAGTTTCCTTTGTATCCATTCTTGTGGCCATTGATCATTTTACCTGCTTTCTAGGTTAGTTTACATTTCCGCATTAGTTATAATTTTCTCCAAAAACCAAAATATTATCTATCGTTTGGCTTAGCTTAGTAATTAAAAGTTCCTTACTTTCTGAATCGCCTAGTATATTGTTCCCTGTGGGATCGACCCCGACTCATAGTTGAGTAAATTATATTGCATACGACCGTGTACACTTTCTCTTTGAGGAGTGGATTTGGACGTTATCAATATGTCCCTTGCAATACGATAGGATTAGAAGTTAAACGAATCGAATCGACGCGAACCAGAACAACTCAGGTATTCAAGCATCAGTGCGCATTGACGGTGCAAAGGGACGGCCCGTCGACATGTCGACGAGGCATCTTTTCACACCATCAACTTGTAAAAGTGTCACGCCCCAAAACCCACCAGAGACGTGACCGGCATCCGACGTCATGAACAACATCGGAAGAACCTAAAAGATGCAATAACAATACTTGAACCCACCAGGTTCAATATTCGCCTCCAACAGTTTATAAAATAAATGTAAACAAATCATGAATATATGAATTAAATCAGTGAAAGTCTTTATTAATCAAATACTTAGTCAAACGTAATAACGTGCCCGATGTCGTACCCCATTTTAACCAGGTTAAATTAGAAGTACAACATATTGGTGATTCCTATTTTTGTTTGTTAAGGAGTCGCACCTAATTATTTATGGTGAATTAGGACACCTAAATCTATTAAAGTTATTTTAAAATTAACTCTGTTTTAAAAGTCTGCGAAACTTACGATTCTAGGTAAGGGTTCAATTAGTCTAAAGGGAAGATATTAGGCATCCTTTAAGACCCATTAACAATGGTTAACCGACCAGACTTATGATTAATTAGGCTAAGATGTAAATATAATATTTTGAATGTTTGGAAAATAGCTTATAAATATTGTTTAAAGTTTTAAAGGAAAATGTAGTAATGTTATTAAAAATAAGTCCTATAAAATATAACAATTTGTATTAGAAAATATTTTAAGAATTATTGAAGCGAACTTAAAAAAAGGTAATGGTTTTCATATAGGCAGTAAGTTTAGCGAAGTTGAAACTTTGGATAAAATTGTGTTAACATAACAATGCAAACAAAATCTAGCTTTATAAATATGATACAAAGGACATGAGTTTTTTTTTATTAACTTTATTTAATTATATTCGGCTAAAAGTATACATAATTGGATAAATCTTAAAAATAATGTTTATAAAGTATACTTGGATTAATATTTACATGTTAGTGACGTTTTGAATTTTTTAAGATAGTAAGGTAAAAAATGATTCCTTTGACTCAAAATATAAAGTCATGCCGTTTTGAATGTCAATTCCTCAAATATATGTTATAGACACTATAAATAGTTTCGAACATAAATGGAAGTGAATGTAATTTGTGGAATTAACTACTCATTACTAAACTAAGACTATCCATACTAATTTCCTACGATTCATCTAAGCTAAGGAAAAACCAAAATAAGAAAAGTGTTAGTCAAATAATGCAAATTAAAAGCACAAAGATAAAGAAGCAAAGATGATTAAATGGGCTCAGCCCATTTTCTGGAAACTGCTGCACACTGTTTGCTATTGGGCTTTGGCCCAGAATCATTTATATATTGCTGCTGAATACTGTTCTTGTCTATTGGGCTTTGGCCCAGATTTTGTTTTCTATTTGTGCTGCGGACAGCGGCTGGACACGAGAAGAGGATTCCGTTGGGCTTTGACCCAACGCCAAATGCAGGAGATGACGAGTCGCTTGGACTCATGCGATAATCATGCATAAAAACGAAAAGACAGGAAAGGAGTTAATATATAATCAATAAATAGGGCTAGACATGTATGATATGAATTCAAAAGAAGGGGATAAATTCAAAAAAAGGGGACAGATCAGTGACGTATGTACTATGTATATCTGGGTATATTTCCTTGTTAAAACAGTGGATTTATTTAAAAGGTTAGCAACTGAAGATTAGTGAACACAGATCAAGCAACGCGTCATATTTAGTATTCCTCATATATGTTGGATCTTTTAGCAATTAGGCAGAAAAAGGAACCGTCCAATTCAGGCTGCTAGTACAGGGGCAGAAGATAGCGATTCTGGACTCCATAAAATACTTACTAAGTGTGGGAATTCATAACTTAATGATCAAAACAGAGAACTGCTATACATTTTGCAAATGCCCAAGCGAATTCATGTTAATATGCAGTGTTGACTTCCAATCATAAACTACTTTGTTGGGTGCAGTGAAGTGAGGCGTCGAGGTCTCGAATCTACTCTCGTATTGACAGATTCAAAACTCGACTCGAAAATAAAAATGGTTCTGTTTAAAGTGCTTTTATCGAACAACGACGAAGGTTAATCGAATCGTCGAAACTTAACCTGTCCTCACAAATTCGTATTTCAACAGAAATATTTTTCTGATTTGAAGAGTTCCAAACCAGATAAAAAAAGATCAAAATTTGTCACAAAACACTCATGTCCCTCAAAACTGAAAAATCATTCCTCCCCTTTTCTGAGTTGATTTCGGGTTCCGGATCCCTCAAAAACGATAAATTTCACGAAATGTTCTAAAATATTGATGAAGACTGCTTTTCTGGGGAAATTTGAGGCGATAAAAACTTGTATTTTTGTAAGGAAATTTTGTAGATTCCAGATCTTTTTTCTAAGTTCCTTAGGTTTCTTGCTCCAAAAAAAAATCCCCTCCCTAATACGATTCAACTCAGATTCATTTATAGGGTTTTGATTATATTAAAGTAAAGAGAGGAGCGTATGAGAGAGACGGGAGCAGGGGACAGGCGTGGTGGAAGTGGCAGAGAACGTGGGGGACAGGGGAGAGTGGGAGAGAGGGAGAGAGCGTGAGAGGGAGAGCGGAGGTGAGACGAGAGAGATGAGAGAGGAAAGAGTGAGGGGCGGCGGGTGAAGGGAAAAGAGTAAGAGAAAAGGGATTAGGGATTAGGTTAAAGGGTGAAGGGGAAATGGGTTTGACCGGGTCGGGTTAAAAATGTGTAATGGGATGAATTATTTTTGGGTAGGGGAATAATGTGGGCTGGTCTGTTGAAGACATGGACTGGTTGGATTAAAACGTGTGGGCTGATTATTTGGGCCATTTATTTGGCTGAAATTGTTGGTCTTTCCCCTCTATTTAATTATTCTTGGACTTCTAATTTAATAACTAGTATAACATATATTATGCGAAGACAATTAATATGTAGAAAAATAATGATTTAACAAAGCGTTGTCTTGTAATTAATTTAACGAGTCCAAACCCGAAAACGAAGCGATGACTAACCGTTTAAAGTTTGTGATAAAGTAATGCTCATAATGTTGAAAATAAAAGTAGTGATATTAATAGTAGTAGCAATAAAATATTGTGAAAAATAAAGTATTTAGCTCGTCAGTAAATTTAGGAACCCGAGTAAATTAAATAAAAGAGGGACAAAATTGGGTGTCAACAGATGCCCCTCTTCGACCGGAGATGATGTAAGAATCTTCGGGCGAAGAAGTTGACGTAGTAGCCAATTTTGTTTGGACCAACGAATATGAATTTGTAAGAAAGTACGGTTTAGGAAAATTGGTGGAAAATATTATGAGGACCGAAGGAATTATGGAAAATTATGGCCGAATCTTAGTTTCGAGTTGCCTACATATCTCGGGCTGCACGAGAATCGGGCCATGTGTAGTTCGGAAGTTTTTGTGGATTCATAATCTTGCGGGGGTTGTAGACAGGTGACGAGAACGTTCAAGAATGGAACATATGCTTATAGCCTCCTAATTATAAATGTGGCGCGCAACACACATTTAAGTAGGACTCTACTAGACACGATGTAAATTCTCCAAAAATGCCCCAGTGTTGAGTTATGGAGACGCTGGGGATGTAGAAAGGAATATGAGATTGTGAAAAGAGTTGATTGAAATAGAGTTTTAGTGGGGAATATGAAAGAAAAATTGACCTACGTGTCACGTGTTTGTGGACGTAGGCGGAGTTGAGTTCGAGAGTAGATCCGTGACCCTTGCTTGTGAGTTTGATGTTCCTCTTTAGTGTGTTTTCCCCAGTTCACTGCGTAAGATAAAGTTTCACGTTGCGCTGCGTCTCTGCAGATTGTACTTTCTGCCAAAACTGAAATTCATGTCAAAATTAGTAATAAAGTTGAAAGTGTAAAATTATAAGGAGTGTAAAATGATAGTAAATATGAGTGTGGGAATGAAGATGAAGCCGTGTGGCTTTTAATGAAGCAGTGTGGCCAAATGTTGTCTCTGGTTGTCTTCAAGGACTCGAATGAATGCGCGATGTTTATGCTGAATATCTCCAGTTGTATTTGAAGACTTTAAATGATAATAAGGCCTCCGGCTGTCTTCCGGGACTCGATGATAAATGATATCTGCGGAATTTAAGGTAAAGTCGTTAAAGTAGGTAAAGTAGATGATGAAATAAAGCGATAAAGTATAGAGTAAAGTAAGTGTGTAGCCGTTTGGCTTATGCAGGAGAGGCTGTGTAGCCATGTGATGTCTCCGGTTATCCTCGGGGACTTGATGATATATCTCCGATTGTCTTCGGAGGCTTAATGATAATTCCTGTAAAGTTCAAGGTAAAATCGTTAGAGTTGGTAAGGTGAATGATAAAGTAGAGAGTAAAGTCATAGTGTAGCCGTCTGGCTTATGCATATGAGACTGTATAGCCGAATGATGCCCCCGGTTGTCTTCGAAGACTCGACGCCAATCCTGTAAAATTCAAGATAAAAATGTGAATTCTTATTTTAGGGTGGAAGGACCCAATATGTCCTATTTTAGGGTGGACGAACCCGATGTATCCTATTTTAGGGTGGACAAACCCATGTATGTCTCCGGTTTTTTTCGAGGACATGATGCATATGCCGTGTGAGGCATTTAAAGAAATGATATCCTATTAAAGGCGGACGAGCCTAAAATGTCCTATTCAAGGCGGACGAGCCTAAAGTGTCCTATTAAAGGCGGACGAGCCTAAAGTGTCCTATTAAAGGCGGACTAGCCTAAAATGTCCTATTAAAGGAGGACGAGCCTAAAGGTCCTATTAAAGGCGGACCAACCTAAATGCTGTGCGTTTGCGAACAATGATATTGTCCCTTTGCAGGGCATTTGAAAGTAATAATGTAATGCCGGTGCGGTGCCTTTGCAGTGCGGGCATTTGAAAGAAGTAGTGCATATGCAGTGCGGGCATTTGAAGAAATGATGTCCTATTAAAGGCGGACGAGCCTAAAATGTCCTATTCAAGGCGGACGAGCCTAAAGTGTCGTATTCAAGGCGGACGAGCCTAAAGTGTATAGTTATCCTCAGAGTGTGATATTGATTTCTACAAAATTTAAAGTAAAGTCATTAAAGTATTTAAAATAAATAATAAAACGGAGAGTAAAGTAAGAGTCAATTCGCTCGGCTAATGATATTGATGGTATCGTGACAGGCCAAATTAAGGACACGTAATTCTGATTTAATTCGCCTTCAAATCTCGTCAACCTACAAAAACAGGTATATAAAGTCATAAAATTATTGTGATAAAAATAAAATAAATTCAAAGATAAAGTTGGAAGTAAAGCCGTATGGCTTTTGAGGCGAGGCCATAATGAGCCAAATGATGCTTTTTGGCCCTGATTGATAGACTTGACTGTTGATCTCACGATTTTAGGTTCCTGCACTCAAAGAAAAATTCTTAGTTTGGGAGGGGGAAGTTGATTCATGTTTGACTCAAAGTTTGACGTTGTTGGCGCTCCATTCGTCTTGTTTGTTTGGATCTTGCGATCTCCGTTCAAGCCTCGGTAGATGAACAGTAGTGAATCAATTGAAAGAAAGTATTTCATTTGAAGGGTAGGTATGTAAGTATATGTATGAGGAAATGTAACTATATATAAATTGTGAAATATATATATGTAAATGTATGTATGTAGGGAAAGATATATATATATATATATATATATATATATATATATATATATATATATATATATATATATATATGTAAGTTGTAAAATATTTCTACCAACTTCAAATTGTGACATTTCTGAACAATTGAAAGGTCATTTGTCTAAAGTACTTCGTGTCTGATAGTCTTAATATCATCAATGTCTAACTCTGCTCTTGTCTAATCTTTCAAAATATGCCCCAGTTTTGTCCTCGTCGGGGTATACTAAACTTATGTTGTGGTGTGACCGAACCTTATATAGGTTGCCTACGTATCCTGCCAAGGAATCAGGTCAGAACGTAGTTCGTAAGGTTCATAAAAAAATGGTTTGAAATTCTCTCATAAAGGGACCGAACCCGATGTGGATTGCCTGCGTATCCCACCAAAGGAGCGTAGTTTTGTTATGTAAATGATAAAGGTTTGTTGGATTTTTATCTAGGTGTGACAGACCTATATGCTGATAGTCTATGAATCCCGCCAAAGGAGTCAGGCCATATGTGTAGTTCTGTTATATAAATGGTAAAAGATTTGTTGGATTTTCTGTTATAATGCAACCGAACCCTATGTGGGCTGCCTACGTATCCCCCATGGGAATCAGGTCAGCGTAGTTCGTATCGTGTTTAAGGGAAAGGTTGTAAACTATGTAGTCTGATATAATATTGTCTTTCAATGTCTTGTTGACTGATAGCTTTCATGCTTGTGTCATTGTCTATCGGCTATTTCCATTTCTTCCAAGTGGAATCCTGTATTTTCCTCTAGTTTTCTTTGTTACTCTCTCGAGATGTACGTTATTCGTTCGTTCATTTTATGTCACAATTATAGAGTTGGCAGTTTTGATAAATAAAGTAGAAAATAACAGTAATAGACAATTGAGGCAACTCAGAAATGCATTCATAGGTTTTAAAATTCTAAAAGATGAAGCAAAGCAAACAAAGTTTTGGGCAAACATCAATTTTTAAAATCGTGCTGTTTCACAAGTTCACTACGGTTCAATCTACCAAGACTCTTGGCGAGCCAAGGACGGAGTACAAGTCAAAGTCTTCAGAGTCTCTCTTGATTCGGCACCCCGCATGGTCGGTGTCTTGGTGTTGTGAGTAGTTGTTGCAGCAATCTCTGTTGGTATTTGTCTTTGGACTGTTCCCACGGGAGTAGCAAAAGTTGATGACATCCCCTTTTCCATTTTTCCGACTGGTATAATGGTTCTTTTCAAATCCTTATATTCCTCGATAATTGTCATGTTCACGTTGGCATTTTCGTGAGTAGGTAGAGGATTGTTATCTACGTTGGGCCGAGCTCCAGTGAGCTGGATTGCTCCTTCCTTGATCAGGGCTTCAATTTTGTTTTCGAGTCCATAGCAATCCTCAGTGGCGTGCCCAACAACTCCAGAATGATATGCACAACGCTTGGAGCCCTCAAACCATTTTGGAATAGGGTCGGGAATTTTTCCTTCGATAGGTTGTACCACGCCAGCCGCTTTCAGTCTTTCAAATAATTGAGCCAAGGGTTCAGCGAACCGAGTGTAATTTTGGGTATTTTTGATGTCATGGTTTGGACGGGCTTTATGTGTGGTATGTGGTCGATTTTGGTAAGTGGGAGTTTGAACAGATTGGTATGAATGTGGGTTTTGATAGTGAGGTGCTCGGGATTGGTAGTAATTTGCTTGAGTATTGTAGATAGGGTAAAATATTAGTGTAGCGGTAAGGGTAGAAAGGTTGTTGTGGATGTTTAAAGTAGGTAATGGCTTGGCTCGGCTTATGCCCTTGGATGTTCATGACTGCAGCTACATCTTTTTTCTTCTTTTTGGTGCGAGGCGGGTTTGGTGCGACATTCCTAGGTTCAGGAGGTGGACTTTGGAGTGTAACGGATAAGTTGGTCAAGTCTCTAACCCGATTTAGTTCTCCACGTAGATCCTCAATCTCTTGAGTCAGGCGGGCGATATGTTCATCATGTTGAATAGTAGTTCTATGTTCGGAAGTCTCAGGGGGATCACTAGAGATCGCGATGTTTTCCGAACCAGTTGCAATAGATGCGGCCAGATCAGACATAATAATTTTCTTTCCTTGAACGACCCAACTATGTTGAGGTAACGATGACGTCTTTGACCTTGTGAGGTAAGTCGGTCATCGAGTGTCCACACGAATCAACTTTTTGGGAATAAAATAAAAGAAACATGAAGTGTAAATGATGTTAGTCTCATTAACATATCTAGGTAAAGTCATGATCACGTAAAGTCAAGTAAGTCATGTAGCAAATAATTCATAAAGTTGTCAAACAAATGTAAACGAGTATATCAAACAATAACGCGTCCTAATATGCATGTGACCTCTTTGTGCCAGAGGTAGGCCTAACGTTTGTTCGAAGGGTAAAGTGTGCCATAATACGTCATCTTATTGCTTTTGATTAATTAAACGAATTCTATTTCCCGAAGAATAAAGTACAAAAGTAAGGTAATATTCGTTACATGTCAAAATGAATACAACATAAAGTGTTTCCTAATCTAAATAAAGTAAATACAATTTCCTATGTCTAACTTCCAACTCCATTTTGTGATGCCCTTGGTCTTCGTCGTTTGTTGTACTCCAATGCAAATTCATACCTGTCATAGAGACGTTAGTTGTTGCCTCCCCCCTAAAGTTTAATTAGTTAAAGCAAATAGTCCATATTTAGGCACAGTTATCCTTCAAACATGCACATAACGTATGATTAGTGTCACTTGGGGTCGTGAACCCGCTTGGATGTTTGGGTAAAGTTGTCTAATGGGTTTAATACACCAAGGGTATTAAACCTCCTAGGTCATGAAATGTATGCTCTTAATAAAGGGTGTTGGTTTAGCTCTATCCTAGGTTGACTAAGAGTGGGTTTACTAGACGCAAGGTTCCCGAGCGGACTACTCGAGTGAGAAGGCTACGCGGTCACCGTTATTCGGACACCCCGCGCATACGCCAACTCTCCTAAAATTTGAGATTTTGAAAGAAATTTGCGGGTGCGCAAAACACACCTCACGTGTACGTGTGATAGTGTGAATTTTCTAAAAGTGGAGGAAGTATGAACGGAATGACAATTTATCAAAGCAGTAACACTTAAACAATTTATATCAAACAAACAACTAATAGCATGTAAGCAGTTTATAACCAATAACGTAATTAAAGTATGCACACAAAGCCTAATTAAAACTAAGTCCGTTATGGTTAGAACCTAAGTGTCCCCAGTGGAGTCGCCAAGCTGTCGTACCCCATTTTAACCGGGTTAAATTAGAAGTACAACATATTGGTGATTCCTATTTTTGTTTGTTAAGGAGTCGCCACCTAATTATTTATGGTGAACTAGGACACCTAAATCTATTAAAGTTATTTTAAAATTAACTCTGTTTTAAAAGTCTGCGAAACTTACGATTCTAGGTAAGGGTTCAATTAGTCTAAAGGGAAGGTATTAGGCATCCTTTAAGACCCATTAACAATGGTTAACCGACCGGACTTATGATTAATTAGGCTAAGATGTAAATAATATTTTGAATGTTTGGAAAATAGCTTATAAATATTGTTTAAAGTTTTAAAGGAAAATGTAGTAATGTTATTAAAAATAAGTCCTGTAAAATATAACAATTTGTATTAGAAAATATTTTAAGTATTATTGAAGCGAACTTAAAAAAAGGTAATGGTTTTCGTATAGGCAGTAAGTTTGGCGAAGTTGAAACTTTGAATAAAATTGTGTTAATATAACAATGCAAACAAAATCTAGCTTTATAAATATGATACAAAGGACATGAGTTTTTTTTTTTTATTAACTTTATTTAATTATATTCGCCTAAAAGTATACATAATTGGATAAATCTTAAAAATAATGTTTATAAAGTATACTTGGATTAATATTTACATGTTAGTGACGTTTTGAAATTTTTAATATAGTAAGGTAAAAAATGATTCCTTTGACTCAAAATATAAAGTCATGCCGTTTTGAATGTCAATTCCTCAAATAAATGTTATAGACACTATAAATAGTTTAGAACATAAATGGAAGTGAATGTAATTTGTGGAATTAACTACTCATTACTAAACTAAGACTATCCATACTAATTTCCTACGATTCATCTAAGCTAAGGAAAAACCAAAATAAGAAAAGTTTTAGTCAAATAATGCCAATTAAAAGCACAAAGATAAAGAAGAAAAGATGATTAAATGGGCTCAACCCATTTTCTGGAAACTACTGCACTCTGTTTGCTATTGGGCTTCGGCCCAGAATCATTTATATATTGCTGCTGAATGCTGTTCTTGTCTATTGGGCTTTGGCCAAGATTTTGTTTTCTATTTGTGCTGCGGACAGCGGCTGGACACGAGAAGAGGATTCCGTTGGGCTTTGACCCAACGCCAAATGCGGGAAATGACGAGTTGCTTGGACTCATGCGATAATCATGCATAAAAACGAAAAGACAGGAAAGGAGTTCATATATAATCAATAAATAGGGCTAGACATGTATGATATAAATTCAAAAGAAGGGGATAAATTCAAAAAAAGGGGACAGATCAGTGACTTATGTACTATGTAAATCTGGGTATATTTCCTTGTTAAAACAGTGGATTTATTTAAAAGGTTAGTAATTGAAGAGTAGTGAACACAGATCAAGCAACGCGTCATATTTAGTATTCCTCATATATGTTGGATCTTTTAGCAATTAGGCAGAAAGAGGAACTGTCCAATTCAGGCTGCTAGTACAGGGGCAGAAGATAGCGATTCTGGACTCCATAAAATACTTACTAAGAGTGGGAATTCATAACTTAATGATCAAAACAGAGAACTGCTATACATTTTGCAAATGCCCAAGCGAATTCTTGTTAATATGCAGTGTTGACTTCCAATCATAAACTCCTTTGTTGGGTGCAGTGAAGTGAGGCGTCGAGGTCTCGAATCTACTCTCGTATTGACAGATTCAAAACTCGACTCGAAAATAAAAATGGTTCTGTTTAAAGTTCTTTTATCGAACAACGACGAAGGTTAATCGAATCGTCGAAACTTAACCTTTCCTCACAAATTCGTATTTCAACAGAAATGTTTTTCTGATTTGAAGAGTTCCAAACCAGATAAAAAAAGATCAAAATTTGTCACAAAACACTCATGTCCCTCAAAACTGAAAAATCATTCCTCCCCTTTTCTGAATTGATTTCGGGTTCCAGATCCCTCAAAAACGATGAATTTCACGAAATGTTCCAAAAAATTGATGAAGACTGCTTTTCTGGGAAATTTGAGGCGATAAAAACTTGTATTTTTGTAAGGAAATTTTGTAGATTCCAGATCTTTTTTCTAAGTTCCTTAGGTTTCTTGCTCCAAAAAAAAAATCCCCTCCCTAATACGATTCAACTCGGATTCATTTATAGGGTTTTGATTGTATTAAAGTAAAGAGAGGAGCGTATGAGAGAGACGGGAGCAGGGGACAGGCGTGGTGGAAGTGGCAGAGAACGTGGGGGACAGGGGAGAGTGGGAGAGAGCGTGAGAGGGAGAGCGGAGGTGAGACGAGAGAGATGGGAAAGGAAAGAGTGAGGGGGCGGCGGGTGAAGGGAAAAGAGTAAGAGAAAATGGATTAGGGATTAGGTTAAAGGGTGAAGGGGAAATGGGTTGGACCGGGTCGGGTTTAAAATGTGTAATGGGCTGAATTGTTTTTGGGTAGGGGAATAATGTGGGCTGGTCTGATGAAGACATGGACTGGTTGGATTAAAACGTGTGGGCTGATTATTTGGGCCATTTATTTGGTTGAAATTGTTGGTCTTTCCCCTCTATTTAATTATTCTTGGACTTCTAATTTAATAACTAGTACAACATATATTATGCGAAGACAATTAATATGTAGAAAAATAATGATTTAACAAAGCGTTGTCTTGTAATTAATTTAACGAGTCCAAACCCGAAAACGAAACGATGACTAACCGTTTAAAGTTTTTGATTTATTAATGCTCATAATGTTGAAAATAAAAGTAGTGATATTAATAGTAGTAGCAATAAAATATTGTGAAAAATAAAGTATTTAGCTCGTCAGTAAATTTAGAAACCCGAGTAAATTAAATAAAAGAGGGACAAAATTGGGTGTCAACACCTGAGAGTTAATCAATAACTCAACAACTACCCACAAGAATGTATACTATGGAGCTTCTAAGATAAAGGAATAATAGTTTGACTCATCGGGACGCAACCCGGAAAACTAATATAATGAATGAGCAAACAAATATGGTGTCCCACGAATGAACGTGTGGGCTCACCAAATCTGCAGCAACAGCAAGTCCTTCCTAAACGCCCAGAGTATCAAGAACCTACTCTTCTCCGTTACCTAACATACCATAAAAAACAACAATGGTATGCCTAAGTACTTCGTACTCAGTGAGTGTCTCGGGGACAATAAGTAATAAGAAAATAGAGTACAATAATACATAAAGAAATCAATCCTGAAAATCATGTGAAACCAATGTAAGAACAGTTATTCAGTTTGTGCATCTCAATAAGAATTATCAAAACCGATTATAAGGCCTCTTGTCAAGGTACAACTTCAAATATGACTTTCAATTGATCATAATTAACAACAACAATTCCATGAGAAAATAAGAATATCACACATGCTAATACAGGCCTAAGAATCAAGCACATAGAAGGGATGACCGTAGAGGTTCTCTAGTCACAGTGCACCACACCGGAATATGTAATTCTTGGTGGCTATCCTTCCTCCCGAATAGCTAGGCATAAACCGTACTCCGGGTATCAAACTCGGTAGTGGCCATTTTTCCTCCCGAATGGCTAGGCAATTACCACACTAGGATCCATAGTGGCTACCCTTCCTCTCGATTAGCTAGGCCAAACACAACAACAAAGTTCATAGCATAGAAGCCGATTCACAATTTATCTCAAAGTAGTCACACCATCAATTAGAATTACTGTTAATTATGCCGTATCGTAAAGATAAACCATTTCAAAGAACGTCTTGAAAACGCTTACACTTCTTTAACCAAGATTTCAATGTCATAGTTCAATATGAAAACATTATTACCAACCCATAGCCATCCTTATTAACCATCTCTTATGGAAGAAAACGATTATGATTTTATATACATATATAGAGAGGATAATACAATCAAGGTTTAATGTGGGTTTGTCCCCTCACGCACATCAACCACGATCAAAACATGAATTAGGGTTTTGTACGAGAAGTTCACCTTTTTTCAATAAAGAACTTTTGAGAAGAAGACATGCATCCATAATAAGGTTTTTAAAAGAGAGACATACCTTAATTAAGCCTTACGTAATTCAACAATTTACTTTTACGATGAAGAACACCAAAAACCCTAGCTTGAGTCACCTTGAGAAGGATTACTTTGCAAACCCTAGGTTTTTCATTCACGAATCATGTTAAGAATCATGGGTTCGATGCTAGGATTGATTAATAATGTTAAAGATGTTCTTACCTTAAGGTTTGGAGACTTGGAGAAAAGGCTTTCGTCCTTAGGGTTTATGAGAATGAGAATAATTCATAAAATTAACTGAATCCCGCTATTTATATACACAGCTGGCGGTTGGTGAAATACGACCAAAAATACAGGTCGTATTCTGCGGTCGTATTTAACAATAATGAAAACAGTGAGCAGTCTTAGGGAACAGGTGAAATACGTCCAGAAATACAGACCGTATTTCAAAATACAGACCGTATTTCAAAATACGGACCGTAAACTCTGGCCGTATTTTATGATAGCCAAGAACAGTGAGACACCTAAAAAGGTGGGTGAAATACGCCTAAGGTATATGGACCATATTTTAAAATACGGGTTGTATTCTTGGCCGTATTTTACATTTGACAAAAACAGTAAAGTCCAATTCTCCAAAACACTTTCACACTTAACTCGGACCTATGGAGTGTCACAAAAATCCCCTGAATCTCATGTGGCAGAAGGACGGTGCACATCGACACGTCGACGAACCGTCGACCCTGAGGCGGTGGAGCTTTATTTCACTTACTATATATATAGCCCCATACGTTTTTCCTCTTCATTTTCACTCCCCAAATCAGATGCAAACCCTAAAATACTCCTCCCAATATTTTCCATCATATTAGTGAAATGTTTAGCAAGATCTGAGCCTCGTGAACCCGAGCTAGTGAAGGGCCTAGGGTTTTATTGAAGTTGTTGAGCTTAGGAGTTGGGTGTGAAGCCTTGATTGTTGGAGTTCTAGTTCCTTCAAGGTATGTATATGATTCTTATCCTTGTTATTGGGCTGATTACAAAGATTTTGAGTATTTTTAAAGTAAAGGAAAGATAGTTATGAAAGCGGTAAGTTGATTAAGGGTGAAGTTGCGATTAGAGGCTATTTTGGGAGGTGATTTGGAATGCATTTGATTATATTTTGATATGTGAGTATTGTTATTGTTTTTAATGTTTGGGTTGAATTTGAATTTGAGGGATTGTTAAGTTTACAAAGGAGATGTTGTTCGAGATTCGTTAAGTTCCTTCCGTACTTGAATTGGATAGTAAGTGATGTAAATGGTCTAATTGTGGCCTATGTTATCTTGATTGTGGACTTACAAGTTCGAAAAGTAGACGTTGGACGATTAGATATGTTTCAAGGTATGTTAAGTCTATCCTTTCTTTCATTTTGGCATGATCTTCATGATATGAGCGAACAAAAGAATGAACAAGCTTCCATATTACTCTACTCTTAGAAGCATTAGGAGTACCTTAGTCTTTGATGTTCCTATACCCCTTTTTTTATGATTGTTCCTTCCGTTCTTGGGTCTTGAGATCTCGTATATTGATGATGTTAGTTCAAAGGATGTCTATCGGAGGTAGTACGACCTTATGTCACTTCGAGAGTTCTACTTACTCGTTTTACGTATGCATTGCATTCATTTATACATGCACATTGACCCTTGACCAGAAGGCGTTATATACGCGTATATTATATGTTTATGGGATATGGGGAAAGGGATAGGCATTATATACGCATTACCACCTGATCAGCTGATGCACAGTGATGATAATGATGAAGATGATGGCCGCAGAGAGGCCGATGGGATATGACATATAGATCGGGTTGATCGTTCCTCGGCATTAACATATAATATATGGATCGGGCTATACTTTCCTCAGCACTAACAGTTATACTATGACCTATGCATATGATATGCCCTCAGAGGCACTTTTAGTTATACAGAGTTGTACAGGTACTCCCAGATGATTAGTGACAGATGTATTCAGATAGTTGGATTGGCTTCCATGTTTCAATATCTTTCATGATCCTTATGTACTTAACTCAGTACATTATCCGTACTGACTCCCATATTGCTCGGGGGGCTGCGTTCATGCCCGCAGGTTCAAGTAAATAGACAGGCGGCCCAGCTTAGTAGGACTTCCACTCAGCAGTAGTCAGTGCAATCCACTTGGTTCGGAGCTCCAGTTCACTTTTGGTATGCCAGGTTTGATATGTATATATGGGTATGACGGGGCCCTATCCCGTCCTTTCTACATCTTTGCATCCTATTAGAGGTTTTTAGATAGTTGTATGTAGTTGGGATGTTGTGTAGCCTTGTTGGCTCTTATTTTTTGATGTACAGTATATGTGGCAGCCTAGCTGGCTTGCATTGCTATTTTCAGCATATATATAGATATATACAGGTGGTTGCGGGATCTTGATTCCGAGTTCATGTTGTTGATCTCGTAAGAGTCAGTATAGTTCAGTTATAAGTCATATATAGGCCATCCTATTTTTCAGTGAGATCTAGGTACAGGTATAAGGGTGTCTAGTCAACAGAGGTCAGGCACTCGTCATGACTCATCGGTTTGGGTCATGAGAGGTCATATATGTTTCATTTAGTTAAGGCTTAATTCTGTTTGCTTTGGAATTCATGATTAAGTTCTGAGGGTGATATAACTAGAGTATTACTGCTATTTGCCAACTCTGCCATGTTTAGAGTAACTTCTATTTCTACAATCATTAACCTTCAATTCATGGGTTTCTAATCAATTTTACCCTTTCAAACAAATTTTAGGACATAATTTCTATTTTTATTAGAACCCTAAGTCTCAACATGCAATTTCAACCATAAGAAATCAAATTCCCTTCCTATAAAATAATAATCTATACTCCTAGAAGTTTAATCAACAAGAAAATTGACAACCCACCAATTATTTAAGGGTTTACTAATTCTAGGGTTCTAGGATTTTCACCCACCATTGATGGACCTTAAACTAATCATGGAACTTGAAGAAGAAAGGAAAAATAATAAATAAAGGTGGGGACTTACCCTTCAAGATGCTTTCACCAATGAATGGAATGAAGTTTGCCTCTTTCTCTCTTGAAAACTGACTTTGGGGTCTTGTGGGTAATGGTTCGGAGTTGATATATAAAAATAGGGTGTTCTGGCCCCGATGATCGCTGCAGCGGTCACCATGGCTTCTGCGGCGGTCCCGCTATAGCGGCCATGGGTCCACTACAGCGGACCTGCTGGAACAGCCCGAACAAAAAAGGGCATAACTCCCTCATACGGAGGTGAAACGCGATGATTCTTTTGGCCAACGCTTCGTAATTATGATACGGATCTAATGGTTCAAACTCACACAAAACAAAGGTTGTTTGATCAATCTGGACCCCTTTCTATCCAAAGACCTACGGTGAAAACATCGAATACGAGCGCGACAAAACCCAAACCCATCTGAAGCTCTTCGGAACCTCACTAAAACTTGTGGACAAGTTCAAAATCTTTATAATAACTCGTTGGATCTTTAAAAACATTGACACGGAGTCATCCTAACCTGGCATTGACCGTAGTCAACTCAAACTCGTTAACTTAACTAGCTTCTCTATCAATGATTCAATTTACACTCGAACTTTGCGGGAACCAACCTAGTGACTTCACTAAGTCATAGATCGTACTAACGGGACCTGGGGAAAGAGTCAACAAGGTTAATGGGTCAAAACACTATAACGATCAAATGGGTCGTTACATCAGATACCAATTTCCCCATGTGCACTGTTTGGTACAGCTGTTGGTCTAACTTAGCACAGTTTCCCTTTTCATTAATTTTAGACAATATAAATCAGTTATGAACCCATTGTTTCAAGTTTAAGTATCCCTGTTGGTGTTAACCCATAACTATGTATTTAGTCTACTAATGGAAACATTTACTGTTTAAAACACTGGTTAAATATGTATTTGGCTATGTCCATCATATGTGAAAATCAGTGTGTTTGATCTAAAATCATGTTGTTATGGCCATATATGGTTAGTGTGCGTCTTGCTTTGAAATTATAACAAGTTTATATCCAATTAATAATACCTCTTTGTTAGTCTACATGAGTTGTTATGCTAACAATGTAGTGGAGGGATAGTCTCTAGGTCATATTTGATGAGTCTGAAGCATGTCTAAAGTAATATTACCATCTTGTTCTTATAAGGGATGTTTAATTAGGACTAGCCTCGCCAAGATTTGATATATGGAGATGTGTCTCAATGATTTTGTGCTTGTTAAATTCCCTGTTCAGCCCATTTTATGGTAACTTTGAATGATTGCATCTTTATGACATTTGACTATAAGTCTAGTTTTATCCTGTGTAGAAATAACATGAAGGTTGCATTTGTCTATTGTGTGCTTGCTACATTCTGTCTATAATGACCAAAGTCTTAATATAATGGTTGTTGTATGTTTTAATGATCAGTAGTAAAGCCTATTTAGGGAATAATGTGTACAAATGCAATAGTATCTGTTTAAATAAGCTGGGAATTTACTATGTCGTTAAGGCAGTGTCTGTTCCTTTGTTGGGAGGTCTATTTGATTGAAAGAGCTGAGTCTTTGCATTTTGTTTTTGATTTGAAACTACTTGGGGATCCTGATAAATTGATTATGTTGAGAAGCATGTTAAAATTAGAAATAGGACTCTGCATATTTTGTGTTTTCAGATCCCAGATCATTTGAAATCAGCCTAAATATGTCTTTTTCAAGCTTTCCTACATTCAGAACTGCTAAGATTAGTTAACTAATGAACTGCTGCCTAGTGTTTGAATCAGTGCTCTTTGTGATATTCAAATACCAGTTATGTCTATGAGGTTTGTCAATACTTACTGATCCATTTATCCTTTAGAGGTTAAGAAATGACTTTGTTTATTTAGCTTAAGTTTCGGGTGGCCTCTGAGTTTCAGCTAAACTTCTTGTATGATTTTCAGGCTTCTTCTCCTCTTTCTAAAATTAGATTTGCTTATTTCCTTTGATTCAAATTGCTCTTTTTCTCTAAGAATAAAGTCTCTAGTAACCTGGACATGAAAGGCTTAGTTATCCTTTCAGTTGCGTCCCTTTGAAATAAATAAGCTAGCCTAGAATTTCCTTCAAGACCCTTTTACTCGATTTGTTGCCTACTAAGCAGTTGGCTTAGATTTTGTAGTTAAAGTATTCCCACCTTAGTGGTTTAAGTGCCCAGTTCCATTATGTCTTAACTAAGTTCGTCCGATGGAATAATAGCTTTGTTAAAGTTCAGTAGCATCACCTGTGTTTCTACAAATCAGTTAAGGAAATAAGCTGACAGATTAGCATGTCTACTTGAGGTTTTATCTCCTTTCAAAATATTGGTTAGTTAAGCTGTAGGCTAAAGTTTTTATCTAAAATTAGAAGGTTATTTTTCTAAACTGGACAAAATTCATATTCTTAGACATTGTTCAAAGATCATTCTTTGCTACTGACGCATTTAGTTGTTTCCGCCCTTACTGTTTGATGTTCTCTAAAGAGTGCCCGAATGAATTTTAAAGATTTGCTGCGACTTTGTTTATGCCTACTATCAACGTGTGTATTTGGAAGTTTAACATCATATATGTTTTGGCCTTATTTAATAGTTATGCACGTTTCTAATTCTTTATCTTTTCTTTCGCATGTACACTTTGGGAGCAAATTGAGGTCTTCGTAAAAGACCTCCATTACCACAAGAAGTCTCGTTTTGAGATTCAACCGGCAGCTCAATTTCGCATCCGTGTCTACTTTGCATCCAATTCCTTCCTCGCGAAAAACTTTCCAACAGAAACAAAGAGAGGGGCTATTGTCAATTTTAGCTTACCTCGTGACTAACTAATTCTTGTCTTTTCATATATATTTATTTGTTTGCCTGAAGAGTATTGACCTTAGGACACTTAGAATTAGACGGGGTAGTTGACTTAAGGGAGAAACTAGTAGTTAATTCCATCAGTTTCTTTCTCTTCTTATTTTATAATTGCCTATAATACCTATAATGTTTTCTTTTACTAGAATAACCGATTTTCAGGAACGTGAACACATATTTTGAATTAATAGGATCACGTTTTGTTTCTTTACTATCTTAGAAATTTAAAACATCGTTGATATGCAAATATGAACTCAAGTATTTTTTATAAACAAATTCTTCAAGTTTGATTCAATTATGCATGTTTTTATAATTGAGCATAGATAATAAAAAAAAATTAAAAAAAAAGAGAAAAAGAAAAACTCACGCCCTTTTGTGTATCACATTTGTAGAATAAATCCAGATTTTCAACATTGACATATTTACGTAACGTAAGTCTTATTCAAAGCCCAAATTAGCTAAATTTTCCTTTAAAACTATTATTTATGTGTAATTCCTTATTTGAATTCATACAAGGTGTTGCGGAAGTACTTTTTTTATTAAAAAATAAATGATACTAAGATGCATGATTTATAAAAAATGATTTTCGGCCCTTTTTGAAGATAGTTATTTATTTGTTCAAGTTTAGAAATGCATTATGTTGTTTATTTGCAAAGTTTCTCTATTTTAATTACGTATAATTTGTTTATGAGATACCTTTTTCTTAAATTACTTATAAGATATTATTTATTATATTTTTTTATATTAACCTAAGTTTGGTCGGTAACCGTAATTAACAGATTCTAATGGATGCCTCATACCTTCCCATTTGGATATTTAGAACCCTTACCTAGAATCATTAAGTTTAAGTGGACTATTAACCAGAGTTAACTTTTTTTTAGCACTTACTTAGTTAAAATAGGTGTCCTAATTCACCGTTAAAATAATTAGGTGGCGACTCCTTAAATTAAACAATTTGGAACCCCCAATATGTTGTACTCCGATTTGACCCGTTTAAAATGGGGTATAATAGCTTGGCGACTCCGCTGGGGACTTTAGGTTCTTAACCATAAAAACTTAGGTTAATAATTAATTTGTTGGATGTTTTGTTTGTTTTTCTTTATTTTTGCCTTTATTATTGCTTTTATTGTTTCTCTTATGTGCTTTTAAGTGACTTTAATTATTGTTATTATTTCCTTATGTGAAATTTTCTATGTAATAATATGTTACTGCTTTCTTTAACTGACATTCCATTCATACTTCCTCTATTCCAGGAAAATTCACACAAATTCACACACTTAAAGCGGTTTCGCGGTTCGCGGCCGTACACTATTAAATCACCCTCTAGTTGGATCGATCTTGTGGATTTAGTCGATCGGCGGTGCAGTCGACAGCCACAGACTTTCCACTCCCAAGTTGTCCACTCGGGAGAGCCTTGTGTCAAAGGAAACCAACTCTTAGTCAGCCTAAGATAAAGCTCAACTAAAACCCCTCTTTACGGATATGCATCATGCAAACTTAGGAGGCTTAATACCCAAGGTGTATTAAGTCCATTAGTCAACCTCGTCCAAATGTCCGAGTGGGTGTATGACCCCGAGCAACGGTTATCATGTTATGTGCATTGGTTTGAAGGATAAACATGTGTATTATGTGGACCATGTGCTACTTAAAAGGGTAATGGGTAGAACTAACCATTTGTGAACGCAGGTAGCCATGAGTCAGTACAATACTTACCCAAGGTTTAGCATGGTATTGAACATTCCTCCTCAACTAAAGGCATGGTGGATTGATTTGGGGGACTAGCGGGTGGTACGTGGAGCACTAGGACACTTACCGTCTTTAATGGATATCCAACCATGTAGAGACATCATCGAGGCGAAAACTGTGTTTTGGGATGAGAAAAGAGTCGTGTTTAGATTTGGCAACAATGAAATGACTCCATTGTTAGAGGAAATAGATGGCTATGTGGAAAATGCAGCTTTATTACAAAAGAAGAAAAAAAGGCAAAATTGCGGCATGATTATTCCAAAGGAACCTTTACCAAAAGAATTTGTTGACAGTTTCGGATTCAGGAAGGGTAAAGGCGTAAAATGTTTACAAGGGTCTACGATACCATTTGACTACTTGTATCATAGATTTGGCTATCAACAAAGTTTCACCAATCATCAAGATGAATTTTTCTCGTATGACTCTTGGAAACAAAAACGGTGCTTCGCTTTCGCAGTGTGTTTTTTGGGAACTATGGTGTTACCTAAAGGGACAACAAGAGATATTCACACCCGACTCATTACTGTAACAGAAGCTCTATTTGGTGGCATTGAAGGAAAATACTACATTGTGGTCCCTATGGTCGTGGCAGATATCTATCGAGCATTAGGACGTTGCAAGCACGGGTACAAGCATTTTGAGGGATGCTACTTGCTTTTACAAATTTGGCTGATGGAACATCTTCAAAGGGTCGACAGAAGTCTAGCATTTCGAAAGACAACGGGTGAAAATCACATTCTTGGACATGTTCCAGGTGCTATCTTGACTAATAGATCATTTGAAAAGCCAAATTGTGTAGAAGGGTGGGTAAGACTTCTTAGCCGATTGAACGATGATTCAATTCAATGGATGTTCGGTTGGTTTCCATCCGAGGGTTTTGTGTTTCGTACGAAGATCGTACCGTTTTTAGTTTTGATGGGCCTTCGGGGCTTGCAACCTTATGCCCCACTGAGAGTTTTAAGACAATCTGGAACAAAGCAAAACATACCCTTAGGGGCAGACATAGATCATTATCGAGCTGACTACAAAGAGGGGAAAATTCCATTTGCAAAAGAAGTTATAAGCATGTGGAAATCGAGGGAAACCATGAAAGCAGAGTCAATTGAGCCAAACAGATACCAAGCTGGATGTGATGATAACTATTTGGAGTGGCTGACCGCTAACTTGGAAGGATCAATCAAACCCGGCGTTAGCCTAAGGGGACGAATTAAGGATGGAGAAGCAGAAGCACACATCTTACTCCGGCAACTGCGTAAGAAAAATCTTGTCTTTGAAGCCGAGTACCATGCACAACTTGAGGAAAAGGAAAGGGAGACAGAGAAATGGAAGCAGCAGGCACTTAGTTACAAGCAAAACATGCAAGAATTAGATACACTTCTAGCTCAGTAAGGAGAAACTTGCATCAAAGAAGGCATCAAAATGGGAGGGGTTCTGGCTATGTCATACATTATCCAGAATCGCCGGAAGATCGGTCAATCAATCCAAGCAACCAAAAGGCTCAAGAATGACGAAGGGCCTTCCTCATGTTAATTGGCTTATGAAAGTCAAGTAGTATTTGTAATAATTTCTTTTGTACCCGGATTTAAATTTTCAAACATTGTATGTTTCGGGGGTCTTCAATTAATAGCACATTGGGATAATGTATAATTACATGTTTTATCCTTCAGATCCTCGCTAGGCCTACTTCTGGCACAAAAGAGGTCCCGTGCATAATAGGTCGCGCTATGATTGCTAGAATTCTCTTTGATTTGTTTGCTATGTAATACGTGCTTCTTTCAACATTATTTGTTAAATGTTCGAATTATTTTATTTAAAGCAGCAATCATTCACATTATACTAACGCAGTTTTCTTCATTTTTGAAGGTTTTCTTTTATTTTGATTATTTCCCCCAAAGGTTGATTCGTGTTGACTGCGAACTGGCGGATCACCCATACTTCACAAGATCAAAGGCACGAGCATCCAACAATATGAATGATTCAGGTTTGGGACTTATCACAGTTCCGAGAGACGTACCTGAGGCTTCGGGAGGAGGGAATGATGAACTCATCGCCCAATTGATGCAGCAAATGGCCAACATGCAAAGTGAAATTGAGCGACTGCGAAATCTCACCAACTTGTCCATTACCCTCAACACTCCTCATCAGGAAGAAAGAACAAGTGCGACAATCCCACCATCCTTTTCACCTGTTGACTCGCCAGCTCCTCAGCCCTTTCCCTCAAACCCTCCGCTTCACACGATCAATCCAAGCACCACTAATTTGCCCCCCATTCCACAACAAACTAACCTAAAAAAAACCATCTCACAACAATCTAATCCACAACAAGCCATCCCAAGACCAATTAACTCACAACAAGCCATCCCGCAACAAACTAACCTACAACAAACCATCCCGCAACAAAATGACCCGCAACAAGCCAACCCACAACAAGTTAACTTTCAACAAGCCAATCCGCTACCTTTCACCACGCCATATATTCCTCAGCCTTCAGTTATCCAAACTACCCCACTTACCCAAAGCTACCAAGCAGCCCAACACATACCATTGGCACACACTGCTAACCATAACATGCAGTATGTGCCACCGGTATATGTAGAAGAAGCTCAACCTTTCACTACCCAATTGCAGGCCGTGCAGCATCCAGAGGCTGATCCTTATGAGGAGATGGAAAGGGAAGCTAGGCCAAAAGTAGACGAGAATGTGGCAAAGGAGATTCGTAGTCTGAAGGAAGCATTTAGAAGCATCCAAACCACAAGGGATGTGAAGGACTGGAATATGAGAATCTGTGTATTCATCCCGATATTGAGTTGCCTGCTGGATATAAGGTGCCAAAATTTGATATGTTTGATGGAAAGGGAAATCCTCGGGCTCATCTGAGATCGTACTGTGATAAGCTTGTTGGAGTAGGAAAAGATCAGGCCATTAGGATGAAACTGTTTATAAGGAGTTTGACAGGAGAAACACTTGATTGGTACACATGCCAAGATCCGCAGAAATGGCATAGTTGGGGAGAGATGGCACAAGAATTCATGGATAGGTTCAGGTTTAACACTAAGACTGTCCCAGATAGATTCTATTTGATGAAGTTGGAAAGGAAATCAACGGAAACTTTCAGAGAATATGCTATGCGTTGGAGAGAAGAAGCCGCGAAAGTCCAGACCCCAATGGCAGAAAGTGAGATGACGACGCTCTTTGTATAGTCTCTGAAAGATGCAACATACTATGAGAGACTGATAAGTGTCATCGGGCAAAAGTTTTCTGAAGTTATTAGGATGGGCGATTTCATAGAAGAAGGTATCAAGACGGGAAGAATCACAAATTTGGCAGCCTTGCAAGCAACAAATAAGGCAATTCAATCAAATTCAGCTAAGAAGAAGAGGGACGGAGTGTCCGCGGTCATGACCATCCAGGAACGTAGACCAAACCAGATGTTAACCTACGAATACCCTTCATCACAGCCTTCATAGTACAGCCAATACACCCAAGCCCCTCAGTCTTATTATCAACCTCCACCCACTCCCCATCCTGTTTACCATACCTAGCCAGCATATTACCCACCTCGAGCACCTGCCCATTATAGCCCATCACAATACCAGCCAACTTACTCGTCTCAACCCCAATACCAACCACAAAACCATCCACAAAATACACCCAGACCCCGCCCAAACTTTGAAAGAAAGCCAACCAAAACATACACACCGTTAGCCGAACCCTTAGCCCAACTGTATGAAAGGTTGAGAACCGCAGGGATACTCCAGCAGATTCAAGGAAGAGTTCCTAACCCCCTTCCGGGACGGTATGATGGGAAAAAACATTGTGCGTATCACTCAGGAGTTGCCGGACATAATACTGAAAATTGCCTTACTCTCAAAGATAAAATCGAGGCATTAATCAAAGAAGGATTCATCCAGCTCAAAGGAGCTTCCCCGAATATAAACAACAACCCTCTACCCAATCATGGTGATGCAAATGTGAACATGATTACCATTGATGAGGATTGTAATCTGGAAGGGACTATTGTAACGGTCAAAAAAGAAGATAAGGTTGAATCGTCGGCCTTTATTGCTCCCGTAATCACAGTTCAAATGAGAGCACCAATTGAAGTGGAAGTGCTTACTCCAAGGCCTAGTATCACATCCTTAGTTGCTCAGGCACCTTCTTTCAACACCAAAGCAGTTCCTTGGAATTATCCGTCTGATGAAAGGAACAAAGAAAAAGGAAAATTGGTTGTGGTAACGGTTGCTGAATTAACAAGATTTGAGCGGTGTTATGCCCCCGAGGAGGTAGCACGAGGAGCACCGAGTAAAGAAAACGGCCAAAAGAAGGCTGTGACCGAGGCTGAAGTTGAAGAGTTCTGGAGGAAAATGCCGACTAAAGAATATTCTGTGGTCGAACAACTAATGAAAACACCAGCCCAAATTTCTTTATTGGCATTGTTGATGAATTCTGAAACTCATAGGAGCGCTTTAGTGAAAGTACTGAATGAAGCTTATGTTCCAGTTGAGACCTCTAGCGAGAAACTTTCAGCCATGGTTGGAGAAGTCCTCGAAGCCCACAAAGTTTCCTTTCATGACGATGAGTTTCCACCTGAAGGTTTGGGGCACAACAAGGAATTGAACATTACAGTCAAATGCAGGGACAAATTCATTTCTAAGGTGTTTATTGATGGAGGTTCAGCTATTAACATATGTCCTGTCACTACTCTCCGAGCTTTAGGAATTGATATCAGGAAACTTTGTGACAGTCATGTGAGGGTTAAAGGTTTTGATGGAGCTCAAAGAGGTGTCGTAGGAGAGATTGACTTAGCATTAGAAATTGGACCCGTGGAGTTCACGGTGGAATTTCAAGTGATGGATATATCCGCCAGTTACAACTTGCTGATAGGAAGGCCATAGATCCATATGGCTGGTGCAGTCCCTTCTACCCTGTATCAAAATTTGAAATTTGTCTGGAATCGTTAAGAAATTGTGATCCATAGGGAAGGCAACAATTCGATCTATCTCGAAAGCTCAATTCCTGTCATTGAAAGTGTAGAAAGGCTAGATGGATCTATTTTCCATATCAAGGAAATCATGTGTACTACTCAAGCTGAAAGGGTAAAATTTCCATGTGTGCTTATGATGGTGACTTGGGAAATGTTGAAGAATGGTTTTAAGTCTGGTCCAGGTCTCGGAGTGAAATTGGATGGAATAGTGGAACCAATTCAGTTAACCGGTCAAAAGGATACTTTTGGTCTTGGATACGAACCCAGTCTTAAAGAAATCTCATTGGCTAGTCTCAAAAGAAAAGGTGATATTCCCTTGCCAAAGCCTGTTCCTCTCCTGAATAAGTCATTTTTCAAGGCATCCGTCACCCAAGTATCAGAGGAAGCTGTTGAAGACAACCTCATGGAAGATCTCAAGAATCTATTCATTGCCGAGGAATAAGCTGAATGCAATGTGATTCTAGATGATTGCCCTGAAACTCCAACTATCTGGGATTATGAGCCTGTAGATGCTTTAAACAATTGGACTTGTACCCTTTCCCCGGTTCTTCGGGAGTCTTTGTAGATGATTTGTATTAGTATTTGATGAAACAGCGCGATTCAAAATTGAGGCCTGAATCGTGTTTATGCTTTTGTTGTGTTTTGCCTCCAACTTTTGAAAACTTAAATGCCAAATCCAAACTATGCTTTTCTATTTCTTATTCCTTCTTTATTTAATTAATTTTTTCTTTTATTTTTCAGCAATCAAACTAGTAAATCTGCTGATACTGTGAATGTGACACGTAATGAAACAAGCGAGCCCATAGTAAGTGCCGAACAAGACTCTGGAGAATATGAAGAGGACATGCAACCTGAAGAGTTGACTAAGGATTTTGAACATTTTGAGAATAAGCCAAAGCCAAATTTGGATGAAACAGAAACCATAAACTTGAGAGATTCCAAAACAGTAAGGGAAACAAGAATTAGCGTCCATTTAACTCCATCACAAAAGGAAGAATTTATCAACCTTTTGAGACAATATATAGACGTGTTCACATGGTCTTATGATGATATGCCGGGTCTAAGCACGGACATTATTTCGCATAAGTTTCCTAGTGATCCTTCTTGTCCTCCGGTGAAACAAAAGAAGAGAAATATTAAGCCGGATTTGAGTTTAAAAGTCAAGGAAGAAGTCTCCAAACAATTTGATGCAAAGGTCATTCGAGCTGCAAGGTACCCCACTTGGCTAGCCAATATCGTGCCTGTACCAAAGAAGGATGGCAAAGTCAGGGTATGCGTAGATTATCGGGATCTCAACAAGGCTAGCCCGAAAGATGATTTCCCCCTCCCAAATATTCACGTACTTATTGATAACTGTGCAAAGCATGAGTTGCAGTCATTCGTTGATTGCTTCGCAGGATATCACCAAATTCTGATGGATGAAGAAGATGCTGAGAAAATAGCATTCATCACACCTTGGGGAGTATACTATTATCGAGTGATGCCTTTTGAACTCAAGAACGCAGATGCCACCTATATGAGATCCATGACTACCATTTTTCATGACATGATCCATAAGGAGATTGAAGTCTATGTGGACGATATCATCATCAAGTCACGAAAGAGTTCAGATCACTTGACGGATTTGAAGAAGTTCTTTGACAGGTTGAGGTGATACAATTTGAAATTAAATCTCGCAAAGTGTGCATTCGGTGTTCCTGCTGGGAAGCTGTTAGGTTTTATTGTGAGCAAGAGAGGTATATAATTGGATCCTTCGAAGATAAAGGCTATTCAAGACTTGCCTGCCCCAAAGAGTCGAAAGGACACAGTAACAACTTAAGCCAAAATGAGTGGCTCAGCAGCAATAAAACAGCTCAAACGACAACAGTCCCATACAGTAGTAGGGATATCAGAACATGCAGTAGCATTTAACTCAAGAGTACAGCATCTGCCTGCCTGAAAGTGGATCAGATGCAACACTTATTTACCTTGGCAATGATGCATCAGACTACAACAGCTAGCTCAAATTCAGCCCTATGCTTTACCTAAAGTAAAGCAGCAAAATATATCTTGAAAAGAAACATCATCAGATTCTCAGAGAAAACAACAACAAACAGTAGCCTCAACTCAAAGGTGCATTGGCATTTATATGACTTATCTGTTTCTCAGGGAACCATGGCAGCAGCAGTTGCCTCAAGGGATACAAGATCATTTGAGTTTTGAGATATCCCCTCAGGTCATGCTAAGAAGAAGGGTGAAGAAGAGTATCAAGAATTCCATATCTTTTAACAACCTAATCAGCTTAAAAGAATACTAAGTAGCCAATCACTGGAAATAATTATCAGAAAGTTAAAACAACCTCAACACTTTTCAAAAATAAAGTAAACCTAAAGACTGACCCTGAATATCAAACTACAGCATCAAACTTGTAAGACAAAAGAAGAAAGCAAAGGATTTCACGTCAATTACATTTGTCATGACAAGTGTGCTTATTTACTACTTCTAACCAAAAACTTTACAGTAATCAGCGATACTTAACAGATTCCTTGGACAAGAGGGAAAAAGATGAAAGAATCATGCATACAGACAGTCAGCAGTTTGATCCAATGAAAATGACATTTTCACTGGTTTCAATTAGAGATTATCAAGGTACACATAGTAGTCGAAGTTTATGCATATTGAGTGCAGACTTGTAATTTTAAAGAGGACATGATGATACTTGAGTTATTTTGACATAATTCAGGCAAAAGACAATTTCAGAGGGTCAGACAAGGCATGCTTCAAAGTATTAGAGAAAAGACAAGCTTCAGGCTACTTTACAGTCTTATATGCAGATTCTAGGACATTACTTCCCAACACACCAATCATACAAACATCCTGTAGACTTGCTAGGGCTATAAAAGATCCTATAGAGCTGTAACTTCAACAAAAGGGAACCTCATATGTACATGCTAGGACTGTCAAAGGTATCCAAATACATTTCATAGGGTATTTAGACTAATTGTAGTATAAAAATACCTTAACTCCTAGCATAGCCAAACTGACCAGGGTAATAAGAACTAACAATCAACATCAAATATACAACCCTGACCATAACATTTCAATCACAACTGAAATGGACAACTACAAGATAAAGTCCTAACCAAATTGTTTTTCACAAAAAACTGAGCATATATGCAAAATACCATGATTGTTTTATCTTAATCTTACATTAGACTAAAACCTCCTTTGACTAAACAGTTTAAGATGAAGAGAGACAATCACCCAATTTAGCCAAAGCAAACACTATATCATATGATCATAAAGATATGCACAGGCTCCCTATACCTTACTTCATTAAACAACTTGACCAAGGCTCAACACAAATAAGAACAACTCAGCACATGACTCAAAATATGCATACCACTGTGCAGAACATAACCTTTTAGAACCAAAATACCCAGCTCATTTTAGATTAAATTGTTAAATAAGATAACACACACATAAGTCACAATCATGAATTAATACTAATGATATGGAACTAATAAGGATAATAAACCAGTTACTAATCTCTAAATGAAAGTAGTCGGTAAAAACAAAACTATACTCTAAACTATTAAGCTAACTAATCTGTAAGCAAGTAACAAGTTTAGGCTAAAAATGCTGAAAAATCACATGCTGCAGATTAAACTAATTAACATATAATTAAGCAAGCAAAAATCTGGACTACACAAACAACAAACGTAAACACATAAAGATGCTAAAAATAACAGGATTGAAAGAGATTTTCCCTTTTTGCCGAACAGCGACGGGGCGACGAAAAAAGAAAAAGTAATGATTCCCAAACTCGACATGTCATGGTTAGGCTTAGATCCTTCTATCATTATCACGTTACACATAATATGCTTGTTGGTCGTTGGGTTATGAAACCCGTCGACAATTTGGTAGGTTTCCTAATTGTGGAGTCGATACCAAGGACAGACCCACCTAAGGCTTATGCATGCATGACTTAAATAGAATTGGTGGCACAGCTCTATCTTAGGCTGACTAGGAGTTGTTTTCCTATGATGCAAGGTTCCCCCAAGCGGACAACTTGGGAGTGGAAAGTCCGTGGCCGTCGACTGCACCGCCGATCGACTAAATCCACAAGATCGATCCAACTAAAGGGTAATTTAGTAGTGCACGACCGCGAACCGCGAAACCGCTTTAAGTGTGTGAATTTTTCAGGAATGGAGGAAATATGAATGGAATGCCAGTTTAAGGAAAGCAGTAACATAGAAAATTTCACATAATAAAAGCTATTTAAAGGCACATACGAAAACAACAAAGCAAAAAATAAAGGCAAAACACCCAAAACATCCAATTAATTATTAACCTAAGTTGTTATGGTTAAGAACCTAAGGTCCCCAGCGGAGTCGCCAAGCTGTTATACCCCATTTTAAACGGGTTAAATTAGAGCACAACATATTGGTGATTCCTAAATTGCTTTGTTTTAAGGAGTCGCCACCTAATTGATTTAAGGTGAATTAGGGCACCTAATTATTAACTAAGGTAAAACTAACTAAACCTCCGTTAATAGTCTGCTTAATCAGTGATTCTAGGTAAGGGTTCTATATTATCCTAAAGGGAAGGGGTTAGGAATCCTTTAGAATCCGTTAACTACGGTTATCCGGCCAAACTTAGGTTAATTAATTAATGCTAAATAAGGTGATTTGAATTTTAAGAAAAAAAGGGCTAAGAAAGGTTGTTAAGGTTTTAAGGAAAATATAAGAATGTTGCTTAAAATAAGATTTAGAGAAAATATAATAATTTGCATAAAAGAAGACTTTAAATAATTTTAACATAAGAATTGAAACCTAGGGAATTAACTATTGGTTTCTCCTTTAAATTTAACTACCCGTTACTACTAACATTTTCCCCACTAATCCACTAGGATTCCTCTAATGTTAAGAAAATGAAACAAGGCAAAGCGTTAGTCATTCAATACCAAAGCAAAAATGCACAACGGAGCATAAAATAAAGGAGGAAAGGAATTAAATGGATCGACCCATTTCAGGCCAACTGTTGTGCACTGTTGCTGCTGTTATGGGCCTCGACCCATAATCGTTTTACACAGCTGATGGGGGTTGACTCGATAGAATGTTTCGTTGGGCTTTGGCCCAACATCGAATGCGGAAGAAGACGAGTTCCTCGGACTCGCACGCGGTGGTCATGCATAAAAACGAAAAGGAAAAAGATTAGTATGTAATCGATAAATATGGCTAAACATATAAGATTCAGACTCAAAACAGATCGGTAAGTTAAATATATATATTGTGTATATTTAAGTATATATACACAATTCTGCTAACACACATTTATGACTCATGAACAGGGCAACACTCAATATAAACTGAATCAAACAGCGTAATATTTATTGGATTATTCCTATCACACACGATAACTAGCATCCAATAGACACAGAACATGCTACAGTGATCTACTTCCTGACAGATTAATACTTCAAACAAATAACAGATTAATAGTTCAAACTGCTCTGAACTACACTACTATACTTGAATCATAGACATAATGGGATAAAGACTAGCAGTTAAATATACATAAAACTAACACTTCAAACTACCTTAAAACATTAACACGAAACATGGAGGCAAATAATTTAAGCAGCTAACATGAGATCATACTGTTGAATACTAACCGCTATATTAAGCGAGAAATCGAAACAAACGAGCAAGAATTAAAACACACATAAGAAAACGATAAAATTAAAATGAGATGAAGATTACCAACTAAACAATACAATACGGCTGAACCCGAAACAATGCTAAAAAGCTAATGCGCCTAAACATGCTCGCAACCATTAACGAACACAACTAAATAAGAACGACAACCAACACACATAAGCATATATTGAACTAGTAATTAAAAGCTACCACAATACCATCCTAGAACACAGATAAGCGGGAAACAGCTATAAATTCAAGATAACTATAAAAAAAAAAAAAAAAAAAAAACTTCACTGACTTTCTTCGGGTGCAGCGAAGTGGGTGCGGAGGGTTTCCAATCTACTCGAACACTATCAAATCCAAGCTTGCGATGTTCGGATTCAAAGCAGTACCAAAGCAAACGAAAACAAAAATTGATTTGGGTATTCTTGACCCGATATGAAGAAGTAAAGCTGATGTACTAATATTGCTTAAGGGGGATTTTGGCCACTGGAAAACTTCTCCTTTTTCGTTTCAACTAGCCACTATTTATAGGTTTTTCGTTTATGAAGAAGAGAGAGAGGAGCGGGGGGACAGAGGGAAGTGGAAGAGATTGGCGTGGGGGACAAACGGCGATGGTGGGGATGAGATGACGATGAAAGAGGGAGAGAAGAGAGCTGGGAGCAAGGGGGGTGTGCGGCTGAAGAAGAAATGGAGCCCTAGTGGTTCCTTTTCTTAAATAGCGGGTCGGGTCGGGTTGGTTTGGGTTAGTGGACTGGGTATTGGGTTAAAAGAATGGGCTAATTGTAAATGTTGGGCTGGGGTGAATTAAAATGTGGGCTGGTTGAAAGAAATAGTTTGGCTTCTAAATTTAAATAAAAGACTCATTTTAATTAATTATACACTAAGTGTGCTAAAATATCCTCTAATATAAACGTATGTATTTATTAGTATTCAGATGAAAATAAAATGACGCTGTAATAGCCGTGCGATAATATATTTGAAATTCAACAGTAAGTAAATGCTATTATTAAATTATGCGAAGATAAATGCGATGCGTGTGCATAAGCTGGTAAAAATGCTGAAATGATAACAATGCGAATTATAATAATACCGGTAACCAAAATAATAATAATAATAATAATAATAATAATAATAATAATAATAATAATAATAATAATAACAACAACTAGTAACTATAATAGAATAATGAAACGCCGGTATTGATAAGAAGCTAATTATTATTATTATTATTATTATTATTATTATTATTATTATTATTATTATTTATTTTTATTTTATTTTTTTTATTTTTTTTAAGTTGCCAAAAATACTAGAGGCGTAAATAGATATTTCGGAGGAAAGGTGAGACAAAATTGGGTGTCAACAATATGTACAGACAATATAAAGTTGTCTTGCATTATTAGTCTAACTTAAAGCAAGCTAATTACTCTACGTTTGTGGATACAAGATCAAACTTGTTGTAAGCAGTTACCTGTTATTGCAAGTCAATTTAACTTGATAATGTAAGAGAATTATGCCCTGCACTACATAAAAGTTAAACTCTTTGCATACTTGTATACCTGGACCCTTAGTAAGACCTTAACCAATGCCACTGCACTTAATAATGTCTGTTTCTATTTTTCAACTTACCTTATTTGGCTTGTTGTAGAAAAAAGGGATAATTACAACCCAATGACTTTGAGTGATCTAGTTTACAAGATAGCTAGCAATTTTTTTTTATATTTATACTTAAATTTACATCTACTATACATATAATATACATATACTATACTTATAATATACATATCAGTGTATAGGTTTTGTATATGTGGGCTACTGACGGTAATTAAGTTTGTTAAAAGGAACATACATGAAAGAACCCCTAGAAAAATTATACACTGTCAGTATACGAAATTTAAACTCATCAACTAATTTTTTAGGGTGAATCTATCTTGGATTGTGTATGTGCATAACGAGTTGTGCCAGATATATCTAGTTAAAGCATGCACCTGGCAGATGAGCATCTGTACTCCGCCCTGTATGAAGAGAAATCTCCGACCAAAGCGATCAGCAATACTAGTAGACACAAACCAAATTGACTACTTCAAGAATCACAGCACTCAATAGAGCCGAGTTAATTCCTAAACCTACTGATCGAAAAAGGACAGATGCATAGAATGCAATGATATTAATACATTCATCATTTGCTGGAAAAATGGTATGGCAATGGACACGACCAAATGACGCCAGTGTTGTCTCTTAAAGATTGTCACAAAAGGCACTTCCTGTGAAGCTCTTGCAATTTCACAAGACTGAATAAGATCAGCTAACTCTGCTTCGATTTCAGTGTTGCTAGTGGTTCCAAAAACTTGTGCCAGCTATTGCTTTGCCTGCTCCAATTTTCCTCGCTCAACTAGGTTGCTAGATGTGTAGGAAATTAGAAGTATACCTGTGCCCAAGTTGTGGTCATAAAATGAGATATAAATCATGGCCTATGATGGTTCAAATCTCATCAAAGATATAAAATGCAAGGCCGGCTCAAGGGCAGGAAAATTGAAGCATCTGCTTTAGGTCTCAAAAGTAAAGGTCCCATAATAAAGGATAGGTGATTTCTTTTCTTATTACTATGCTATAGTGGGTAGAACTACCCGATACTTGTGTTAGTTGGAGGTTGTAGGTACTTGAGGAAATAATCGAGGTGTTTGCAAACTGATCCTGACACCACCATTAGTTTTTGAAAAAAAAAGAATGAGAACTGCACCTATGGTCATTGTCGCGGTTGGAGCTATGGTTAGGCCGAGGGAAAGGCGCCATCCCTAGGTGAGCTTGGAGGTGCCAAGGCCTATGAAGAATTGGAAGCCCGTGCTGAATGCACCATGCCATTTTGAAGGTGCCATTTTTGACAGGTATACAGGAGTAGCCTTCAAATACATGCACAAATATTATGATGGAATACGGTAATTAAGTATACTTCCAAACTATGTCTCCTTTGTCCCTTTATGCGATTATCAAAAATACAAATGGTAAATACTTATTTTGTTAAAATATAAATCATGCATGTTCTTGAATCCCTTCAATTTTTAGTGTTTAGAAATCTTTACATTGAAGTTTCAATTTTATTAGTAAGTTAATTTGAATCAAAATAATGATTTTAACTGAAATAATGAGTAGCGATGTGAACAGTTTTCACACCACCAGTACAGGGCAGTCCGATGCACTAAATTCCAGCTATCTCGGGGTTCAGGGAAGGGCCGGACCACAACGGTCTATTGTATGCAGCCTTACCCTGCATTATAAGATTACTAGATTCTATGTTTTGCTACCTGGTTAGTAAAGCCGACACCAAAGCCTAGCAAAATGCGACCCAAGATGAGCAGAGAAATGTTTTGAGCAACACAATTGGGTCGCATTCTTCAAAATTGATGGGAAGAATTTTTCAAGGAATGCACTTATTGTTGTCACTCCACCTGATGTACAAAATAAACTAATTAAATCTCAGTGTACAACATAGACATTACGAGCCCCTCTTGCAAATCATTAGTTTTTGTTTCACATATATGACAAAAAATAGTTTTGTAAATTTAGTGTTATAGTATGTAAAGTTTAGTGATCATACGTGAAATTAACTTTCGCAATGTCCTTTTTGTTCATTTATTTATTTCTGATTTGTACATCAGTTTGAAGTTCACGAATGAAAAAAACTATGTCTACCCAATTGTTTCTATGATATCCTAGAAAATTTCTTTCCAGAATGAATATTGTATCTTCTTTCCCTGAACTCGAAAAATAGCATAATATAATTCACTTCACCCCTGTTAATAGGCAATTTTCTAAGAGAAAAGTTGTTTATTTGGGACTAGTATTAGATAAATTAAGAAGTTTAGACTCACTGGCTCGAAAAGAAATGCTCAGAAAGTTCTTTTTCAAACTGCTTCCGCATTGGGCCTGCATTGCACATCCAACGTGGGACCTTTTTGTGCATTCATCCCGCGACGCGGGGCCATTGCACGCCCCCTCACGCGCTGCCTGTGTTGGTTATGCGCAATGTTTGGTAATATGGGCATAGCTTCTTGTACAGAGCTCTGTTTGAGCTCCACAATATACCGTTGCAAAGGTATTTCAACGTGCTACAACTTTTGTGTTTTAAGTTATCTCAACTGATTTTCACGAAATTGGGCTGGAAGGAAGATGTATCGAAAACTTAGCCGATTCTATCGAATTTTAAGCGCCCTACTATTAGCCATATTGAGACGATCATATCTCCTTGTTCCGATCTCTGATTGGCCTCGTCTTTATATCATTAGAAAGGTATTTCTACGTACTACAACTTTCATTAACGGTACTTTCCCAAATTCCCAACTAATTAAGGAGTTAAGGCTGCCCGACGTAGGCGTATCAACCATTTTCGCAAAACGTTCAAACATTTAGTTTTTCCACTAAAAATCTAACGATACGAGTCTAACCTTAGTTCTAAAATACGAGGTGTAACACACCCCTACTAGCTGTGTGACTGCCATGCCTAGATTGTGCACCTTGCCTAAGTCTGGGACAATTTCTGTTGAAATGCCCCATATTACCACACTCAAAACACCCGCAGTCTAGCGTTGGACGCTGAACAGAAATGGACAAAGCCAAATAACCACCATAATCTGGAGCTCTGGTCTGCAATCCTCCTGGCTGGCTAAAATAGTAGTGACTGGCTCCATGGGCCTCCAGCTGAAACCTGCATGGCTGGCTAAACAGGGCGTCCGGAATAAAACCGGGAACTCTGGCCCTTAGTGAAAGAGCCACTGTAACTACCACCCTTTTGGTCCTTCTTCTCCGCGTGCTTATGGTAACCCTCCTGCCGAACTCCCTCGATAGTCCTAACATGATCCACCACTTCCTAAAAGGAAGCGCCTGTTGCTACAAGCTGAAGAGCTAATAACTGAAGGGTAGTGTTCAACCCCTTCACAAATCTTCTAACTCTCTCCTCCTCAGTAGGCACAAGCTGGAGGGCATAGGGAGACAACGAATGAAACCTAGCCTCATAAGCAGCCACGGATAGATTACCTTACTCAATATTACTGAACTCAACGCTCCTGCGGTCCCTCAAAGTGCGAGGAACATACTTGTCTAAAAACACCTAGTGAAACTGAGTCCATGTCAACAGAGGTGATCCCGTTGGCTTGCACTCTACAAAAGTCCTCCACCATAACTAGGAATCACCCAAGAGCTGGAAGGTCACGAACTCAACGCCATATTTCTCCACTGCCCCTATCTTGTGGAGGCTCTCATGACAGTCCATAATGAACGCGTAATCATCCTCCATCTCAGTGCTGAAGAACTCTGGGGGCTTCATCTTAGTGAACCTCCAAAACAAATCATGCTCATCACCGGTCCACACCGAACCTCCCACTGGTCTAGGAAATACCTCAAATCCTGGAGCCTTATCCAAACAAGGAGCCACAGCTGCAGCATGCTGTAACCCTGAAGCACGAACTCTGCCCAAAGCTGGATCACCCACTTTGGCACCTTGTGCACCTGGAACAGCTGGTAACACACTTGCCTCTGTCAAACCATTCAGCAGGTTCAACACTAGGACCATCACATCTGACAACACTGGAGGAGCTATAATATCTGGTTATGTCGGTGCTGCTGCAAACTCTGCCGCCTCATGTGGAACTACCTGAGGCTCAGGGGACTAAGCGCGTTGCTGACTTGTCGCAGGAGCCCCGCCCCTGGTTGGTGTTGCTGCTCCCCTGCCTCTACCACCACCTCGGCCTCTGGCCTGGCCTTCTCTAAGAACTGCGGACCCAATAGTCTGTCCTCCACCGCCAGCTGTGACCCCAGTGGCCAGCACAGGTACCTCATTAGCTGATGTTGCCGCACGAGTCCTCACCATCTGTGAGAGAATAGAAGGAAAAGTCAGATACCAATTTGAATAATCCAGAGAACAATCGGAATCAAGTAGCACGAAAGAAAGAAATCAAATTTTTCTAGTGTCCCATAGCCTCTCAAAGATAAGTACAGACGTCTCCGTACCGATCCGCAAGACTCTACTAGACATATCCTTGTACAACGAGATCGACGGACCTAAGGTTCTGATATCCACTTTATCAGGACCCAAACAGCCGTTAGTGGCACGCACACAAATCCCCTAGTGGGCGAACCATCTACTTAACCAACCATCCAAACGATTACCACATTACTTATCATATTTTAAAACATTCAAAGGTATAACAGATATAAAAATCTCCAATGTCTAGTCATGCCATAAATAAATAACGAATGCAGAAGTCTAACTATTACAACTTGAAAATTCGAAAGTCATCGTACAAGGACTCTGAAACATAACTTTCTAAAGAATTAATAACTGTCTAAAAACAACATAAATGTCTGAAATGAAATAGACATCTAAAATAGGAAAGATCTTTAGGCAGCCGAGCATGGATAAGAGTTCACCCTCGAATCTAGAGGAAACTGGCCTCATACTAAATATGAGGTCTTGTGGATGTCTCTGGATCACAATTTGCACTCAAAAGAATGCAACAAGGTAGTATCAGTACAATCACTATATATTGGTAGATATCATAGGCCGACTAAAATTAGTATCATGCATACAATCACAAAATCAATAAGATAGACAGATAGGCACAATGGCACATAATCTCAAGAAACCATCAACAAAAATCATTCAACACTAAATTATCAGCCAACACAGGGATAAGGTAAATCCACACAAGCAGAAATCAATAAAAGTAACTCAACCCATGTAATCACCAAACACAATCGTAAATCACAAATTATCTCAACTTTGTCACATATTCGTATACACATGCTAAATAGTAGTGTTTGACCCATTAGCCATGACCTGCAGTGGACCCATGGTGTCCATGTACCACTCGCTCCGGAACTGACCTTGGATCACGAGCCTATAACTAGGCCACATCCTCATCCCCTGTCGAATGTGCCTTTTATATTATATAATATCTTTCTCATCACAATGTATTTAAGTTCCATAATCAATAAGGAATGTGAACAATCAATAAATCCATATTAGGGAACACAAGTCACCATGTCACAAGTCATATCAAGACTCAAGAATCAATTCATCAATAACATGAACAAGGGATTTCTCCAAGTCAACAAGAAAAGTATTTATGAACTCCTTCTATATCATTTCATATCAGTTCATCACACAATTAATCAATCAATATCAAACTGTAGGAATTACGAACCATATTTTATGCCTGAAGCCCTAATCATGCTTCTTCTATCAATTTCGTAACGCATACAATCAACTAATCAAAGTCTAACTCAAGTAGACCGTAACCTACCTCAAAGCAGAACTAGGACAATGTAATCACTCCGCGATAGCTTTCCCCTTTTGCAAAGCTTCCTAGCGTTCAAAGTCTAGAAATATAGCGCTACATGAGTATTTAAATCATCTACTCAAACAATACAACAATTTGGGAAAAAGAACCCAACTACTTCTACCCTTTTCAAATGGGTGAACTATCACTAAGCATGAATTCATCATAATATCAACCCCAATAATCATATTCTATCCGTTCATGGATTTTCTAATCGTTCCAACCTTTTTACAAACAGTTTTTATGCCAAAGTTATCATGTTTATGAAACCCTAAGTCTCAATCAACAAGTTCCACCATTCATAGGCAAGTCCTCATCCTAGGAAATGATCATCTATACTCCTAGATGATTTAGCAGCAATAAAAGCAACACCTATTCATTAATCAAGGGTTTCTTTAAGTTTTAGGGTTTTAGCTCTTTCATTCACCATTAACGGACCTTTAACTAATCCTGGAATCTAACATGATGATGGAATTAACAAAGTCAAGGGTTAAGACTTACCTTTCAAGAGTACTCTAGCCCTGGCCTTAAAATTTCGCCACAACAGTTCTTGAAAACTATTTTGGAGTTATGTGGGGAATGGGTTCAGAATAAAGAATATAAAACGCTGATTCTGCCTCACGTCGACCACTGCAGCTGTCAAAGCCTCGCTATCGCGGGAAAGCTCCGGCTATTGCGGACCTCATTAATGTCCCGCTTCCCCGCGACGGCGACCCTCCCCTCGCTAAGACGGACTCTCTACAGCGGCCCATCACGCGTTGTAGCGGTCCATTTTGACCAGTAGCTCGGGTTTTTGCACCAGTTTTCACCCAAAAATCCAACACCAATCCAAGGCCCTACAAACGCAACAAAACATGCACAGATACATAAAAATACGCTACGGACTCACCCGCGGCCTCAGAATTTTCAACAGAGGTTTAGTTTTCTAAGTCACCCTCTATAATGACCTAGCAGGTCATTACACCTTGTCGATTACTTATTCAGACTTTCAAGCCTATTCAGCATTTCTGCATTTATGATATTTCAGTCAGACTTTTAGTAGATCAACATGTGTTAGTGTTATTTCCGCATTCAATATGTTTTGATATCACATGTTGATTCAGCTAACCAATTGGTTCGCTCGGTCACATGCAGTCAGACATCGAGTGCCGTGTCACGCCCAAGTCATGGTTCGGGGCATGACAGCAACCCATTTCCTGCCCTGCGTGAACACAAAATGCCCTTTACTTTATAAAATAAAACCGCTTGATAGGAAATTTAAGTAGTTGTGGAAGGGGGCTGAAGATACATTCTATACGGGGACCTCACGAAAATTCGTGTAGCTCCATTTTCAACTCCTTTGGAAATATTACTGGAATGCCATTTGTTTCCTATATCCCAGATTCTTCCAACTGGCCCAATAAACTTATTCTTGAGTTTTCCAATTTTCTTTCGAGCTACTTACAATAGACCCTTGTGGTCCGGCCCTTCCCTGGACCCCGCGCATAGCGGGAGCTTAGTGCAGCGGGCGCCCTTTTTGCTTAAAAATGTGCTAAAAAGGGAAAATCATTTCCAGGAAGAACCAAAGGAAAGCTCGTGAATTTTTTACTTAAAAGATAGTAATTACCCTATTCCAAATCACAGACGTAGTCATTAAACATTACTAAAAGACATCCCCATTATATTTAGTTATTATAGGATTAAGATTCAAAATACTCAATACAGTAATATATTTATGTGATGTAGTAGTGGGTATGTAAGGTCGTACTAAGGGGTTTATAAAGATCTTGAATAACTCTAATTATTGCCTTAAGGTTTTCAGTTATATGCTCAACTTTCCCCCGAGAGTTGATGCAAAAGAAGCCTTGCTCCATTGAACAATATATTTGAATTGTCTTTTCATTGTGTTCGATGACCAGAAGTAGTATTAGGTGAATTTGTGTGCACCTCCTGAAACTCCAAGACTCCTCTGCGTCTTCAATGCTCAATTATAAGATTTATGTAGTGGTGGATCATAACTTATGCATCTAAGCCATACACATCCCTTCCTCCCGGCCCTGATCCCAAAACAGATGGAGAAGGAAATATGGAAAAGTGGATATGTTTAACGTGGATATACACATTTCATACACAAAATATATATTTTTGTTTTAAAAAAAAAAAAAACTTGAGCGAAAATTTTGTATATATTTTGTAAACTTAAAAGTTTCGTTATATTTCATAAATACTTTTCTTATTATGTATATATATAGGTCAATCTCCCATATTTATATATTTCATAAATACTTTTCTTATTATGTATATATATAGGTCAATCTCCCATATTTATCTCTATGTTTTGGGCCCAATCGACTTGTAGTACTTCCCAATGGGCTTAGGGTTTCTATAACACTATGAGCCCGTTTGGATTGGTGTAAAAAAAGTAACTTTTAAGTGCCAATTTTGAAAAGTGCTTGATTTATTTTATAAATAAATAGTTATATGTTTGGATAGAAGTGTTTGATAAGCACTTTTTCTGCTAAAATGATGAAATGACCTTAAAGTTGTTAACGTAAAAACTAAATTGATTATTGCAAAATTTTAAAAAATTAGTTATAGTTATTTTTTAACTAAACAAAAATTATTAACTGAAATACCAAATTATAATTAATTTATTTGTGATTTCAGTGTAATATATGAAAGTTAAATAACTTCAGTGAGATTGACCCCTTTGATTATTAATATCGAATGTGAAGGTTAACTACTTGCTCATTGTTTATTCCAGTTAAATGACAAAAAACAATACAAAGAATGCTTCGGTATTAATCAATGGAGAAGACGAAAGGAGGGAGGGGTAAGAGTTTTGGGACTACTAGCGTTATTTTGGAAGTTATAAGAAACATAAGGGATGAAAAGGTAATATACTTAGTCAAAGGAGTAGCTTTTTAAGATAAAAAGCAATAAGTTGGGGTTCACCAACTTTTTGCTTTGACTTATTTTAAGCAATTTTTAACTTATTTTAAGCATTTTTCTATTTTGTCAAACACTTCAAAAAGTTAAAAAGTGCTTATAAGCAGGTTTGACCAGCTTATAAGTCAATCCAAACACCCTCTAGTACTTTTCTTGTCATTAGAAGGGGATTTATTGGTAGATGAATATTACATAGGCAGCCTTGTGGCTTGTGGAGACCTTTGAATTTCTCTTTAGGGTTTGCCCTTTAGTTCTACCTTGAACCGTAGGTTGCATTTATTTAATGGTAAGGTTCATTGTTTGAATTCATCCTTCCCTCTTTCTAACTTCTAATTTTAAAGTTTTCTGTTATCTGTGTTGTTATCAAAATAGCACTAAATAAACACATGGCATAAGTTTGATTATTGCTCTCGAGTACCGATTTTGTGATTCAAACCTTTTTATCTTTCTTCAATACTCGTTTTCTTTTTTTTGGACAATAACTATAGGAAGCGGGCACAAACTGAGGCACCCAAGGGTGTGGCCTAGTAGTCAGTTTCCAGTAGAGACAAAAGCACTAGGTGATTTCTTCCCATTTGTTCTAGCTTTGGTGGACAGAGTTACCGGGTACCTATTGCCGGTGGGAGATGGCACGTATGGGGTGAGTGCAAGCTGGACCGGACACCACGGCTATATAAAAAAAAAGTTGGGACAAACCGAGTACTACTGGAGGTTCTAATCATCAAGTTTCTTAATACACTTGCATGATCAACTTATGAAATGTGGCAATAACGATACGTTTCATGTGATTTTGTGGTCATCCAAAATTAAACAAGATAAAAACTAACCACATGTAGCTAAATCGCGCGGGCACCTACCTTTCCCACCTCGGTAGGCGAACCCCTATTCCAACAATCTCAAATACATGAATTAATAAGTAAATAAGCGGAAGAGATAGAAATACGTAAGTCTGACATAATAATGGATAGAATATGCGGAATACATCAAACCTCCCCAAATATCTTTCTAGTCATACAAGAGCAACTAACTAGATACTATAAGTTTGAAAATAACAAAATACATCAAATGTCTGAATATGTTTCGGAATATAAATAAGATATAGAATAAGGAAGAATCTCCAAGGCGGCGGATGTCCCCATGCTCACCCTATAAGACACTAAGCAGCAACTCTGATCCGCTATCAGCCACGAGAAACAGAGGTTGATCCTACTTGGAACTCTGCATTCATAAAAGAATACATCAAGTGCAGGTCAGTACAAACAACAAGTACTGGTAAGTATCATAGGCCGACTAAGTTTAGCTAACACATATCAAGTTAATAAAGTAAGATAAACAGGTAATTAATCAAGGTATAAGTCAAACACAAACCAGAAATCAAGTACATGTCATCACCTAGGTTATAGCATCTCAGCCCAATTGTGCCAAGTCTCAAATACTCAGTCTGAATCCATATATCACAAGTACATCACAAGAATATCACAACAGAAGCCAAGTGCAATGCAATGCAATAATGTATGAAATGTATATGCAATGCAATGTTGTGTACTCCGGACCGAAATATCGACGTCTCGGTAGCACAACCCATGGGGGACTCGTGAAGTCCATGTACCTCACGGCTCCGGCACAAACCTCGGCAACCACTACCTCACGATTCCGGCAGAAACCTCAGCAATCGCTACGCATAACCTCGATTCCGGGACAACAACTGGATATCGGTCCTCACGCCTCTCTCATCACAGTATTTCCTCAAGTATCATTAGTGTGTCAAAAGTATATCATGAAGGATGAGAATGCGTACAATGTATGAGTTCAATGTTAATAATCAGATCAATATCACAAGTACCGTGCATGGGTACGCCAACAATATCATGAAAAGGCTACACAAGTCATATAGAATACTATCCTCGTATCAAACGTCACAAGTAAGATACTACAATATCATGAAAAGGATACACAAGCCACATAGAACACTATCCTCATATCAAACGTCAACAAGTAAGATACTACAATATCGTGATCAAGATATAACAATAGTCTCCAATATCTACTATCACCACCTGGCATCAAGCCAACAACAATAGAACAAATCAAGTCACAACACAACAGGGTGGCTAGCCCCAATCACACAACAGGGCCCAACCTAAGACAATAGCCAACCCAACTTCATACCCGAAGGTTTACATTCTTTCTCCGACAATATCGTCTAAATATATGCTTCGCTAAACAATGTCTCATCATAGGGTAAACTGTAACCTACCTGGAAGGCCGAACAACAATATCACCAATAATCACTCCTTAGCCTTTCCTTTCCTTTAAGCCTCGAGATCAAGAAAGTCTAAGCATATTCGAATCATAGAATTAGAATGACGAAGAACACCAAACAAATCCTACTTCTATCCAAGACCCAAATCCCCAACCTATGGAATAGGGTTTATGAACTAGAAGGGTGAAATTAGGAATTTAAAGGTACCAACATGAAATTAAACCTCTAGGTGATCAATTCCATCAATAGCAAGCTAGAATAACTAACAATTCACTCAATTTCGGATTCTAGGCAAACCCCCCAAATTTGGGTATAAACCCTAACTTCGAATTCCATAAATTAGCCACTAATTAGGAGGAAGTTATGAAATAAAGGATTCTAATCATCAATTTAATGCTTAAAGAAGCTAACTCAACCAACAAATCATGATTTAGAAGCCTAGAAAGAATATTTAATAAACCCATTTTTATTCTTCCATCACTTAATGGACTATCAAGGTAAAGGGATTCTGAGATGATTAGGGGAAATGGAATAGCAAAGGGATTAGAAGGACTTACCACCAAGAATATTCTCCAAGAATATCCTAGATTTGCTCCCCAAAAGCTCAGATTTCGAAATAGAATAAATAAGGGACTTAGGGCATTTAACAGTTCATTTAAATGGCACCGCTCCAGTGGTACCATGACCGCTACAACGGTCACGCCCAAATGGCACAGGCCGCATCAACGGCAAGGTGACCGCTATAGCGGTACCGCTGCCGCAGTGCTGGTGCCGCCAAAGCAGGCACCAGACACCAGACACCAGAAAAATTTGAAGTTTTCACAACTCAACCCAAATTTCTGAATAACTCTCGAGGCCATCTGCTCACATACCGGATATGCGGACATACACAAAAGCACGCTACGAACGGACTCGTGGCCTCGGAATTCCCAACAATGGTTTCGTTGACCGAGTCAATCCCCAAAATCCCAATTCCAACTTCCAACGCAAGTCCCAAAATGCACTCGAGTGCATTGGGAATCGAACCAGGTATGCAATAAGTTCTAAATAACCATCCAGACCTCTCGAAATCGATGCATTTTCGAAAAAGTTCCGTTTACCCAAAAGTCAACGTTTAGTCAACTCTTTTTGCTTTAAGCCCAAATTTTACTAAAACATCGTCGAACCAAATCTAAACACCTTGGGAAGCGTATCAACGGTTAAGAGTTTATTTTGCTTTAATATTGAGGGTTGAACAATAAGTTTTGCCTGTACAACATCTTCTGGAAATTGGTGTATCTTCAGGATGGAGAATCTTTCAAATCATAATGTCATCGTGTCATATTTTTTAGCTGTTAAAACGCTCCTTTTCTCTTAATCTCTACTAGCTTTTTGAGTAATTTTTGATAACATGAGCTGTTCCGATTGCCACGACACTTGCATTTCAAACATAAACTAATTTAATTTGAATTTCTCAATCTTCAACTGATAGTAATTACAGAAAATTTTATATTGAATGCAGACACGTAGTTGCATTTTTTCCATGGAAAATCACCTGTTTGCGAATGTTCGAAAATGTAGATCTGGACATAAACAAGCACTGGCTGGACATGCCCCCGCCATTTACTTGTGGACTGAGGACAGTTTATTTGAGAATGCCCCGACCGTCTACTCCTGGGATAGTAATTCATTGATGAAGATTGCAATATTACTTAAGGAGATCATACATCACTATAAAGAATTAGCCGAAGGTGTAAAATGATATTGAGTTTGGAAATGTTTCGATATGGGAAGTGATCATGTATCATTAATTTATTATAAAGAATATTGAGTTCAGTTTCGCATATCGAGGTAATAAAACATTTTCCAGCTCGATATCATTTGCATCAACTAGTTCATTATAGTGATGTTTGATATCCGGAAGTGATGTTGCCAGACAGCCAAGACATTCTATACATTTATATTGGACTATCAAGAGCAGAAATAGAACAACAAAGAGGGGATGATTCGACAAAGGAGGAACAGAGGTGAATTTCCTATATATTTACTTAAAGGACCAGATTGTTTAGCTACTAAGTATCTAATTTAGGTCTTGGTGTTTAGATTTCTATATTTATGCATTGGTCAAAAGTTCTTATTTTAGAGAATTGTCGTTCGGCCAAGTTTTAGAAACAAAAAGTGCTTTTGAATAATAACAGAAGTTGCATTTAGAAGATAGAAAAGTAACTTTTTTTCAAAAGCATTTTTTGAGCCGTGGTTAAAAGCAAGTATTTCCAAAAGTACTTTTCAAATTGATTAGCACCAAACACAAGCCTATTTCGCCAAACTTCCAAAATCTGCTTAATTTGAAAAATATTGTTTTTATCAGAAGTACTTTTTGAAAAAGTACTTTCAGAAGTAGCAGTTTGTGTTCAATTTGAAAAATCAAAATACTTTTGTCAATAATTTGTGCTTAACCAAAGTTCAAAAAGTATTTTTGGCAAAAAAATAACTAATTTTTTAGCTTATGCAAATTAGCTCTTGCTACTATTTAAAAATAATTATTTTCTCCCTAAAAAGTTGGACAAATGCTTCAATTTTCTAAAATATACACTTTGGACTTTCTAAAGCTCAGCCAAACAGGCTAAAAATAGAATTTATAGGTAGGTTTTCCAATTTAATACTACAAATTAAATTTGCAATAGAAAATTTTCAAAGCTCAAAAAAGAGGATAAACTAGAAAAGTGGAGACATTGTCCAATATTGGACACAACTTCAACAATAAAAAAAGACCTCTTCTCAAGTACTCAATTTCAATGTTCCAGGGGCAAAACAGTCCAATAATGACTCTAGGGCTATTTAATTATAGGTGGCTTTTAAGTTTTAAAATTGAGTGGAGGTAACTCAAGTTTTAATTATTGAGATGATAAAATTTGATTAGTGATTAAGGGGTTTTAAGCTTGTCCAGCAATTGCATTTTTTACACTTTGACTCTCAGCTTCATTTTTAGCACTTTACCCCTAAGTTTTATTTTTAACACTCTTCCCCCAAATTTTATTTTTAACACTTTGATCCTAAACTTTACTTTTAACACTTTGACCCAACCACCACTATAAACCCTAAAATACCAAAATGGGTGGAAAAAAACCTCCTCTTTAGTGCCGTTTTCTCCATTTTTGGTTCTTCTCTTCTCTTCGTCTTCTCTTTTTCGTGCTGCTCTCTTCGCTTCTTGTTCTACTTCTTCTGCTGCTGCTTTCTTTTTCTTCTTCTTCTTCTTCTTGGCCCGCCATTATTGCTGCTTTCTTCTTCTTCTTCTTCTTCTTCTTCTTCTTCTTCTTCTTCTTCTTCTTCTTCTTCTTCTTCTTCTTCCACCGTTGCTCAAGAAAAAAAATCATCCGATTTTGCAATTTTTTGACTGAATGTCATTCGTGTAGCATTGGGAATTACTTCATAAGTGTTTTCCGGTAATTTGGTAAGTAAAACAGGTGTGTTTTGTTTCAATTGTTCATCTGGGTATAGTTGCCCTAGTTGCTGATTTTTCAATAATTTACAGTAGCAGTTGTAGTTGTTGCAACAAGTTCTAAGTCTGCTGTATAAGAGCTTCTGAACTTTTTGCAACAGCTGTTGTAGTTTCTGCAACAGTTGCAATAAACTATGAAGTTGTTGCAACAAATTTACTAATCTGTTGCAACAATTACTAAAAATGTGAATACTTACGAACTCGGCACACTTCTTGCCTGTTAAGATGACAGATTCAGCACCGGACTATGCTAAGTTGTTATTCGAGAAATCGTTCGACTTCATGGGACCCAGCGTCTATCATTTTAGATCGTGGTGCCCAGTTCACAACAAACTTTTGGAGATCATTTCAGAAAGGATTGGGTACCAAGGTTAACCTCAGTACAACATTTCACTCGCAGACCGATGATCAGACAGATACACTATTCAGATCTTATGTTATAATATTCATGTCACTTCAATACTCAGATATTCATGTCAACTTAGTACTCAATTGTCAGTCCAGTACTCATGTATTTGTGCCAGTCCAGTAGTTAGTCAGCTTAGTATTCAGTTAGTTCAGTAGACATTCAGTTCAGTATCTCCGCAGTTCAGTAATCATGTATTCATCCAGTTCAGTAAGCATGTGTCCTTGATTTTAATGGTAATTGGGATGACCACCTGCCTCTTATTGAGTCGACTTATAATAATAGTTACCATGCTAGTATTGGGATGGCACCGTATGAAGCTTTGTATGGGTGGAGATGTAGATCGCCAATTGGTTGGTTTGAGGTTGGTGAAGCAGAGTTGTTGGGACCAGATTTGGACTATCAGGCTATGGAGAAAGTCAAGTTAATTCAGGAGCGGTTGAAAACGGCTCAAAGTTTCCAGAAGTCTTATACAAATGTGAGACGTAGGGATTTAGAATTTCAAGTTAATAATCGGCTGTTTCTTAAAGTTTCGCCTATGAAGGGTTTCATGAGATTTGGTAAGAAGGGGAAGCTTAGTCCCGCTATATTGGACCTTACAGAATTTTGCGAAAGGTTGGTCAAGTGGCTTATGAGCTTGAGTTGCTGCAAGAATTGGTTGTTGTGCACCTAGTATTCCATGTGTCCATGTTGAGAAAGTGTGTGGGAGACCATTCGTTGGTTGTCTCGACTGATAGTATAATAGTCAATGATAGTTTAACTTACGAAGAAGTCCCAGTGAAAATCCTTGATCGTCAGGTTCGCAAGTTGAGAACGAAAGAAGTTGCTTCAGTGAAAGTCCTTTGGAGGAGTCGGAAAGTTGAAGAAGCTATGTGGGAAGTAGAAGAGGACATGGAGTCCAGATATCCCCATCTTTTTGAACATTTAGCATAAAATGTTGAAGGTAATTTATCTTCCCATTTAGATTTCACTATATAGTTCCATGTTTCCAATATTCAGTTAGCTTAGTAATCACTCAGTCAGTCTCATTCAGCTAGTTCAATAGCTATTCAGTTTTGTAAGCTATTCAGTTTAGCAATCCCTTTCAGTTTATTAGCATTCAGGTGTTCATTACAGTAGTGAACACGTGTTTCCGTCAGCCTAGTTAGCCAAAACCCATCATTCGAGGACGAATGATCCCAAGGGGGAGATATTGTAACACCCCGTATCTTAAATTAAAGGTTAGAGTCGTATTGTAAGAGTTTCGGAGGAAATTTGAAGGTTTGAACATTTTACGAAAGTGGCTGAGGGGCCTACTTCGGGCAACCATAACACCTTAATTCGTTGGGAATTTGGAAAAGGGTTCCTATAATGAAAGTTGTAGTACATAGAAATACCTTTCCAGGCATATAAGGATCAGGCCAATCAGAGTCCAGATCAAGGAGATATGATCGTCTCAAAATGGCTAATAGAGGGGTTCTATCATGCCCCGAACCATGGCCTGGACGTAACACGGCACTCGGTGCCTTACTGCATATGACCGAGCGAACCACATGGCTTGCTAAATCATCATGAGGCACAACATAAGCGGAAATATAACGTGAATGCATGATAAGCCTTTATAAAACGTAAAAAGATGTGATACTTAATAAAATACTTGTTTAAACATGAGCGCGAAAATAACATGAATGAGCCAAAAATGGCTATACGACTCTGAAAGTCTAACATAACATAACTGACTTGTCTAGTCTATGAAACCTCTATCATGAGTTTGACTGTAAAACATACTTGCTGGGACACGACCCCCAACATACCTTAAATGCATAGCTAATCATAAAATAAAGAGTTGACTAAACCCCGAGTGAGATGGGGCTCACCAATAAGCTGATACGAGCAATGTCCTAGAAGTAAATCTGCTATCCTGTGAATCAACACCTGCATCGTGAAATGCAGGCCCCTAGGCAATAAAAGAAGACGTCAGCATACTGAATGTATTGGTATGTAAAGCAACTGAATGAAATAAACGTGGGACATGAAGTAATAAAGATAAGAACTGAACGTGAAACTAAAAGTTGGTCATGAGCATAAATATGAATACATATATAATATAAAACATGAGTAAAACAGGATAAGTAAGGAGAGCATTTCATAAACCGACAACATGATACAACCACGTGGGTACGTGGAGTCTGGTACGTCGCCGGACCAGCAGAGCCCCCATACCTTGCCAGGGTATAACGTGGTAATGTGCCTGATGGATCCATTCAGTGTAAAATTAAGGAATCGCCTAACTGGGCGGAGAGATCCTTGCCCTACGGTGGCTACGTAGTTTCAGGCTATAGCCTTCTCGGTAATTCGTGCAACTCCCAAAAACATGAACATGATATAATTGGCTAAGAAGCCCATGATTTTCGTGAATTAACTTGTACTTGACTTGTAATCATGATTTCACGAAATAACTTGTAAACATGGTTTCATGAAATAGCTTGTATTTAGTATGTGTGTATCTTGTATCATGGCATGAAAGTAATTATATAATATAGTTGCATGAAAACTTGTAGACATGTAGGATATTCATGAAATAATCATTTTTAGTTAAAAACATGCATGCAAGAACCCATGGAATACAAGATGTGGGTTTTCATGGATTACGGACTGATTCTCAATAATCATATGGAGTTATTAAGAACACAATGATAGAATAATAGCAATTCATGCATAATATAATCATGGACATGGACCTAGGGTTGTCATGAGCATGGTATAGAAGAAAACCTAGTTTTCGTAAGGATTCATACTTTATGGATTAAGAGGCGTGGGGAAGAACAATAATGTTCCCACATGTAGATAGCAACCCGACATACCTGGTAATGCTCCAAACTTGTATAAAAAAATCTGTTCTTGAAAGAAGAATCCCAAAGCCTAGTCTTGAACTCCCTTTAATTAGGTTTTCTTGAAAACCCTATGTTAAGAATGATGAATTCTTGATTAGAATCCATGGATACATGCTAGAATTGACTTAGAAGGCTTAGAATATGCTTACCTTGGTGTTATTGATGATGGGAGAAGGTAGGAGGTCGTTCTAGGGCTTGAAGGAATGAAAAATAATGATTTGGACTAATATGGACGAATATATATTGTTCTGGGTTGTAAAATCACATGGTCATTAAATACGGTCCGTATTTTAATATATGGGCCGTATTTCGGGTCGTATTTTCTAGACTGCTTTGCGACTCTTCAGTAAAATGGCCATAACTTTTTGTACAGATGTCCGCTAGACTTCTATAATATATCGTCGGAAAGGTATTTCAAAGCTCTACAACTTTCATCGAGGAAGCTTTCCCAAATTATCAAATAATAAAGGCGTTATGGTCACTGGAAGTAAGACCTTCTACAAACTCAATTGAAAACATGCCCCGTAGAGTGGCTTCCAACTTTGTTTTGCCTAAAGACTCTTCTTATGACTTGATTAGTTTTCAAAAAACTTCCTATATCTCCCATATTGGTTCCATTATACCCCCCACCTTACGCCTTAAACCTTAGCCCGAAGATCTGCGATGTTACAATATCTCCCCCTTGGGATCATTCGTCCTCGAATGATGGGCCATGATCAAGAATGAGATTGGACATAGCTTGAATACATGAACGTGAAAGAAACATGACATAAAACATAAGAGCTTGACATGGTTACGTGGGAACATGGTCTTGGATCATGAGAACTGACTACGCGATTACATAGAAACACGAAACTAAGTAGTACCTACATGAATGGGAATCGTGAAACATTTGTCCTCGATTTATGACTAGTGGTTAAGAATCGCTACTAACTCTGGAATCTACAAAATTTTATGGCATGACTTCCTTCATAATTCAAACCCTCACGACATTTCTCAAACGCCTGCCAGCTAACTAAATTACCAACACACAACTCATAGGGTATCTTAATACGCATGATATGACATAACGTGATTTCTGGATCTTGAATGTGGCTAACATGAATACTGAGCTATCCTGCACACACGGATATTAGCTGAATGATTACATGATTATTATACATGGGGTTTGGAAGAGAATCCATAGGCACGAATGACATGAGTACTGGAAAATAGGCACGAACATTACATGATTATCTAGGCATGAAGAGCATGACATGGGACATAAATACATGAAAATTGTCTGGCATGAATACGTGAGTGCTAAATTGTCATGAGATACGAATACGTGTAAACGTGGATATCATAACATGAGATCTGAATGTCGAAAACATGATTGTTATAGCAGGGGATTTGTATGCTGAGCGAAGATGAGATCTGAACACTTAGAGGCTTGATCATAGATGTTCGTATATCACCATCACAATTGACATATAAGATATGAGTACGACTTAGGCTTTGAATGTGAGCGCAACTCGGTGCGAATGAGACAGATTTGAGTCATATAATAGGAATATGATCCTACATACGTATTCATAAATCTCTAGCATAGGCATGACATTAATACGTCGAATCTGAGTAGAATACTCCTGAGATAAGTACCATAAGGTGAAGGAAAGGAACTCTTTTTTGCTCTAAAACATAGATAGGAATACCTTGCTTATTATCGTGAGCGGATCATAAAGGATTGAGAGCGAGGAAGCATTCGTCTGAATCATAGGAGGCACTTTGTCTTAGAACGTAAACGTGGCATGCGTACATCAAACGGAAGGACGTAACATGGAACATTCATGGAAACGGGATTAATATGGCATAAAACATGAATACGTGAGTAGCATGACATGGGACATGGGTACATGAGAAACATGGCATTTACATGAGTACCTGCATACCATAGCGAATGAACTTGAGTTCATGAGCATTGAAGTAAGACTAAGACATAAGTGTGACTTGCATGGAGCACAATTTGTAGGCTTCACTCTTGAGTCAGAGACATAGGGCATGGATAAAACATTACCTTTAGGATTTAGATATATCGAAAGAATGGGACATGGTTCAACATAGCTTACTCTTATCACCGTGAGTAAACGCCCTTTTTATAAATAAGGTTCATGAAAGAATGGATTATAGGCATGAATACTTCGTTTTTCTAGCATCTAAGACATGGGTAGAAAGTCACCTTGAACATAACAAGGCATAGATACTTAGCAAAAGGAAAAAGGAATCATTTCATCATGATCGTAAAACATTAGCTAGAGGAACATAAGCATTAGTTACATAGAATCGTGGATAGGACATCCATCTTGACTTACTCTCATTATTGCCTACCAACATTATTTTTATGCTATTTCTATAGGTGGATGGTTGGATAATTCTATCATGGACATGAGTATGTGAAAACATATGTAGTATACCATTAGAGTTGAAATAAGTAATTCACTTAAGGCATTCTCCTCTTGTCCAAGGAATAGGTGTGCGTTCCGTAAGATTCTTAGTCTTTAAACTATTATGTTACCTTCCCTTCGATCCTTATCAACGTCAACATCATAATATGAAATCACTTAGGAGCTAGAACGTGGACATGGGTATAAAAGCACGATAAATACATGGGATATGAAATAACATGATAAGAAGTGAAGTGGCGACTGAAACGTGGTATTTATAGTTTCTGGTGCGAAGTGGGAAATACGAAACAAAATACGGCCAGTATTCTCAATTACGGTCCGTAAACCTGGACCGTAATTAAGCATGTTCAACAGGATAGAAACACTGTAGCACCTCTTTCCCAAATACGACCATCAAATATGGGCTGTATTTAACAATATATATTCCCTAAGCCAAATTCCAAAATGCACAGTGACTAGATGCCAAATTAAGATTTGAAATACGGGCCGTATACTGAAATACAGTCCGTATTCTGGGGCGTAAATCCCCATCTGACAACTGAAGAGAAAATTCCAATTTTCGTGTTCTCTATCTGGTTTTCTAAGTCTAGAATCGTGGTGAAACTTAAGTTAAAGGTACGGGGTGTTACAATATCACCCCTTTGCTTCAAAAGCTGACGTTTAAAGCCTGTGGATCCCTCGAGTTAGCGATAAATGGTCATCTAGTGGTTCCGCTAATTTCCTCTAAAATACTGACGACTCATTTCTTCGGCTTACTTCATGAAAGTCTTACTTAGTGGGAAAACTGGATTACTTAAATGAACGGGTTTCTAATGTACATAACTGGCATACTAGCTTTGTCAGTCTTGGGGAAAACTCTTTTCTGATAATTCTTAAAGGCTCTTCTTCTATAGCTTGCTCTCTTACTGCTTAGATGGTTTTCTTCTTTCACCAATTTCTATATCTCGAATTTAACTTAAACCCTTTGGGTTCTAATACGCCTTCAGTGTATTCAGACGGTTACTGACTCACTAGTGTTAACTTGACTAAGTAATTCAAATCATACTTCTACTAACTCTGCTGAAAATTTCTAATTCACCGTATCTATTCAAACTTACTTACTATGCTTCTGTTAACCACTTGCGAGCATCATATTCTCTGAGTACTAAAGTGAAGCATAAGGTTATTTCAAACTTTTCCTCCTCATATGACTCTATTCTGGGGTGGTATACTATCTTTCTGAACTATAGACATGGATCACACTTAGGGAAATTCCATCTGTCTCAAACAAGAAATTGGAACAACTAACCCCAAACTCCCTATACACTTTCAAAATTATATCATACTATCCTCATCGAGAATAAATACTTAATCACATAACCTAAGAGGGAATTTTCATATCTTTTATCTCATAGTAATATCTGCTTCTTGTAGTAACTTACTAACATCATACTCTCTAGGTCTGATCTGAATAAACTTAAATAATTTAAAACTATCCCTAAAAATTCAATGTTGTCCTCGTGGTTTTCTTATCGCACTCAGTCCCATCTTAGTCATGTGCATAGATCATATGGCAAAAATATATATCCTTGAAAAAGTCTAGACTTTTTAGTATTACAGGTGGTTGGCTTTTAGGCTATTCCTGCTCAAAACTACCGTGGACAATTTATGCATGTTGCGGTTAACTTCATAACATGATACCTCGTGGGGTCTTAAATCTGAACCATCATCCTTATACTATAGCTCCATGGTCAAAGAGTCCACATAACCTTATTCTATAGGGTATGTAACGTATGTGTACTACCATACTGAAACTTATTTTTTTCAGTCAGACTTTTAGTAGATCAGCATGTGTTAGTCTTATTTCGTTATTATTGTCTATTTTGATATCACATGTTGATTCAACCAGCCTATAGGTTCGTTCGGTCACATGCAGTTAGGCACCAAGTGTTGTATTATGCCTTGGTCATGATTCGGGGCGTGACATCATTAACCATTTCAATATAAAAAATAAATTACCTAAAATAAATCATATTTTAAAATATTTTTTCAGAAAAATGAGTCATCAGATAGGAGCTAATGACTAATAAATTAATCACGAAGATTTAATTTAAACTATGCTTCTAATAATCATATGACCCTAGTGATTTAGTATACCGGTATTTTGAGACTTGATGGGTTACCATCCATGCACTGGACGAGAAAAAAGAAGAGTAAGCAATGGGTAAAAATCAAGCATGAAAAAATGGGTCAGTCCTTTTTACCCGACCCAAATATAACCTGAATCCTTGCTCTGCCCTATTAAAAATTTTCAAAAATTAAATTTTGCCCTGCTTTGCCCCGCCCCATTTGCTTGTTGCCCTGCCCTATTATGCCTTTTCCCTTCCCCCTTCCCCAAGTGCCATCCCTAAATGTACTGGAGCATTTGGTACTGGAGGTGATCCAGTCCCTACACTAAAATCATTTAGACAAATTCATCACATAAAATTTCTCCTACATTTAATGCGAGTTATTATGGTGAATCTTTCTTATGTGTATATATAAAGACAAATAATAGATGATTAAAATGTAAACATAAACGGGTAAAATATGGGATGACTTACAAATTCCAAAAAGATATAGTCGATTGATCCTCTAAATCCATGATTGCGTGTATGGCGACGAATTCCACCATGAGCAAGTGAGGTTTCCATTTTTGAGATACTTGTGCAAATTCACTTTGGAGATTTGAGAATGAGTAACTTGTGAAAAATGAACAATACATAAAAAACGTAACATGTAATATTGATTCAAGTAAAGAGTATTTTAGTCTTTTTATCTTGCATTGAATAATCCGTCAAGGATACATTGGTCAGTTTATCTTGACGGATTGTTCGATGGATGGTTCAAGGGTATATTGGTCCTTTTATCTTGACAGATTGTGATGGATAGTTCAAGGCTATACTGGTCCTTTTATCTTGACAGATTGTGATGGATAGCTCAAGGGTATATTGGTCCTTTTATATTGATGGGTTGTTCGATGTGTCGAATAAGTAAGTCAATTAAGTATTTAAAGAACACCAATTAATTTTCTTCCAAACTAGTAACTATCTGTTTTCTCACCTCCTTTTTAACAACTTATTTTTATAGTGTTACTCAACATATTTTCCATTTTCGTACTTCTCGTGCTCAATTTTATGCAAGTCAAAGTCATCAATAATTGATTGTTTGTGATGAATTTGATACGTATCTTTCAGATTTGCTTCGTCATAGGAGAATTTCAATTGGTTTGAACTAAATCGATGTAATGTACATCTCATCTCCAATCAAATATTTTACAGATTATTTGAGGTTATTCATGACATTTTTCAGTAAAATGAATTCACTAATGTTCTTTTTATCTACACATAACACTTTTGTTGATGATCCTTTACTCCAATAACATTTGGGGTTCCTCGAATAATTCGATATCATAGAAGTGTCTCGGTAAACTTAAATACATGTAAATTACATAGCATTACACATAAAATCATTTACAGACATTCATCACATAAAATTGCTCCTACATTTAATGCAAGTTAATGTGGTGAATCTTTCTTATGGTTACATAGAAAGACAGATAATAGATGATTACAAAGTAAACATAAAAGGGTGAAACACGAGATGACTTACAAATTCCAAGAAGATATAGTCAATTGATCCTCTAAGTCTATGATTGCGTGTGTAAGAGGGGGATTGTGGCGATGAATTCCACCATGAGCAAGTGAGGATGTTCAATTTTCATTTTTGAGATACTTGTGCAAATTCACTTTGGATATTTGAGAATGAGAATGAGTAACTTGTAAAAAAGCAACAATATTGACAAAACGTAACAGGTAATTATTGAGTCAAGTAAAAAATATTTTTGTCTTTCATCTCATTGAATAATCCGTCAAGGATACATTGGTCATTTTATCTCGACGGATTATTCGATGGATGGTTCAAGGGTATATTAGCCCTTTTATCTTGATGGATTGTGTTGGATAGTTCAAGGGTACATTGGTCCTTTTATATTGATGGATTGTTCGATGTGTTGAAATAAGTAAGTCAATCAAGTATTTAAAGAACACTATTAGGTTTCGTTCAAACCATTAACTGTCTATTTCCTTGCTTTCTTTTTAACAACTTATTTTTCTAGTGTTGCTCAACATATTTTCCTTGTTCGTGCTTCTCATGCTAGATTTTATGCAAGTTAAAGTCATAAGTAATAAATTGTTTGTGATGAATTTGATATGTATCTTTCAGATTTGCTTCGTCAAAGGAGAATTTCAATTGCTTTGACCTAAATCAATGTAAGTATATCTCTGTACATCTCGTCTCCAATCAATTATTTTGCAAATTCTTTGAGGTTATTCATGAAATCGAGTTTTCAATAAAATGAATTCATTAATATTCTTTTTATCTACACGTAACACTTTTATTGATGATCCTTTACTCCAACAACTTTTAGGAATATTTCACGAACAATCCGATATCATCGAGGGGCTGGGTGAATTGATATATATACTCTTTTCCTACTTTCAGAATTTAGAATTACTTAAACACTCTCTTTTCATTTTCTTGGAGAACATCTAACTCGACCTTCTTCTCCGACAAAGCAACGTGGGAGCTCCGGTGAACTACGGCAACCAACGGCGACGCACAAACCACTGCTCGTCCCCTCTCCTCTGCCTCTTTCTTTTTTCGTTTTCTTGAATCTACGATGTTAGCCAGATAAATTCCAGATCTGTTCGGAATCGGGTCACACACCACCACTGCTCTGCATTTCATCACTGTTTTTCCCTTTGCTCAGTGTTTTTGGCTGGATTTTTTCGTTGGGATTTCATCGGCTGTATCGTTCTGTGTTTGTCGGCCATAGTCATTTTTCAGATCTGGAAACGACCCCTTCACCGCCACCATTTTCTAGCCAAGAGAGCTGCGAGGGAGATGGATCTAGTAGCGGCGCTTTAATGTTCGCTACTGAAGATCGGAATCTCTACTCACATCCTCTTTTCTTTATTTCCTCCGTCCCTCACATCTGCCTCTTTTTTTTTATTTGCTCGAATATCCGATAATAGCAAGAGAAATTTCCAAATCTGGTTAATATTCGCCGGAATCAGGTAACGCACCCACTACTCTGTGTTTCATCACTGTTTTTTCCTTTACTCTGTGTTTTTGGCCGGAGTTTTTGCTGGAATTTCATCGGCCGTATCCTTTGTGTTTATTGTCCAAATTCGTTTTTCAGATCTTGAAACGTCCCTGCCCCGCCACCCTTTTCAAGCCTAGAGAACTCGAGGGAGATGAATCTGGCAACGGAGCTTTAAAGCTCGTTGCCGAAGACCGTTGGTTTAAAAAAGCAAAACAGATCGGAATCTCTCCTCACATCATCTTTACTTTATCTCTTCCGTCCCTCACATCATCACACCGCCGTGAATCTCACTGGAAATACAGTTAAAACCTTCAGATCTAACTGAAAATTGACCGGATCTGAAAGTCACATCGGAGAAAATATTTTTCTGGCCAAGTTTATCGTCATTTATACATTGTGTAAATAGTGTATAATATGTGTATAGTTTGTGTGTATACATTATACACTAAGTATACGTCAATTATACATTCATTATACACAAGTTGTACAGAAATATATATATATATATAAGGTTTTGCTAACCTATAACATGAAGGTTGTACGATAGCAATGTACCCACTTTTTTATTCACCAAATTACCCCTGCCAGCCAATTAAAAAATAGGAAGTTTGAGGGCTTTTCTGTCTTTTAACCAAAACTGAACCCACTTTCTTTTTGCCTTTTTCATTTTCCTTCTGTCCTCTTCAATGCAGAAACTGAAGCAATTGGACTATACATCAATTCTTATGAAATTTCAATAGGATTGTTTTTGCTGAGCATCTTGTCAACTTCGGAAAACGAACAACTGCAGGGATCTAGACAGCCTATTTGATTCCATGAAATCATACCCTAACATACGAATAAACTGCAACTTTAAAAACTCATTCGTTGTTGCCCAGTTCCCTTCATTGCATCTCCGTGTTCTGATTCTTTTAAAGTTGTATCCGTCTCTAGAACGATGTCATCGACCTTATGCTCGGGATCATCTTTCCTTGGCAAGTGAGATGGTTGATCTAAGATTAAAGCAACTCTCTCAGGTGCAGCATGGGGTGCAAGCTCACTAGGGTCATCATTTGTGGGCGACTTGGAAGATCCAGGTAAGGGTGGACAAACTTTGCCACCATAACTAGCATTGTGGGAAAGCTTTTCAGAGTCATTATTGACCAGCGTCTTAAAGGAATCGTCCACAAATCGCACAGAAATTACAATAGTGCCATATATATATATATATGGATTTAAAGTTGCTGCATCAAATGGCACTGTTGTAATTTCTGTGCGATCTGTAGACGATTCCTTTAAGACGTTGATCAATAATGACTCTGAAAAGCTTTCCCACAATGCTAGTTATGGTGGAAAAGTTTGTCCACCCTTACCTAGATCTTCCAAGTCGCCCACAAACGATGACCCTAGTGAGCTTGCACCACATGCTGCACCTGAGAGAGTTGCTTTAACCTTAGATCAACCATCTCACTTGCCAGGGAAAGATGATCCAGAGCACAAGGTCGATGACGTCGTTCTATAGACGGATACAACTTTAAAAGAATCAGAACACTGAGATGCAATGAAGCAGCAGAGAAGTACAAAATCAAGGATGTCTTCCCCACCTGAAAACTTGGGTTTCATAAATGCGGCCAAAAAAGAACTAGATCTAGAAGCTACACAAGCTTAAAAAAAAAATGAGGTTGGAAACCTAATTTTTTTAATAAACCAGAGGAAGGATATGAAAATGCCTGGTTAAGTGGAGAAAGGAGATCAAAAGGCCGTATTCGCTTGAAGGGTTGTTGAAAAAATACTAAAAAGAGAAGTAGCTGTTCACCTAAATGTTCAATCTCCAAAAGATTGTATTCTTCATCTGGTGAGGAGAAGACTCCAATAATGACTTCTATAAAGAGATGCCAAAAGGAGAAAAATGACAAAATAGGTCAGAATGATGGTGCACAAGAAGAGGTAAACATTTACTATCATTAATTAGAGTTAACTTATAGTTAATGAGATTTAGACAACCTTCATTAAGTGTTCACTTAAGTGAATGTTCCATAAAATTTGCCAATGAGGTTATTCATGTGCTGAAAACTAGTTTTGCTTTTGTCTATTTCGCTTAAGAGAAGAGGATATTTTATTTTTTCTATCTTCAATGTGACTGTCCTTTACATGTGCTACAGTGCTAATGTCATGAAATTTTATAAAGAAGTTACCAGTTGTAACTTAAGAGAAAAGACTTTTCACCAATAAGGAATCTGATGTGCATACTTGTCGATGCTTCCACCTCGTCTCTGCATGTATCAGCTTTTGCTCTCTAGATTTATGAGCATCTCTATCATCTTTTCCTTAGGATTCTGCGGATAAGGTTGTCAGTGAGCATGGCGAGGAGCTAGTTGGCTGCAGAGTAAGGATTTGGTGGCCACTTGATCAAGTGTATGTGATTCACTGAATTAATTATTATGCAGTCAAGCTTCTTCTATTCCTGTTAAAAGTTTTAAATGTTGACTTGCTCATTCACTGAGTGAGTAGAAATTTTTTCATCTGAATAACTCTGAATGAATTGCTCTGTCATAATTTTCTGACTATGGATAATACATATGCATCACTGTCAGTTATGATGTCAATTGCAGAAGTAAGTAAACACTTTTAAATTTAAACCATAGGAACTAGATAACTGGAATATTGTATAAAGAAATACTTAGCTCTGTGTAAATCATGAAGATGATACTGCTAACTGGACAGGGCAAGGAAGAGGGAATAGGATGGTCAACTGTAATCTTAAAGTTTGTTGCTATAAAAAATAAATACAAGTACTTGTTGTAGACCAGACATAAGGACTCAAGGGCATCTAAACTCTTGGCAGAAACCCTGGGTTGACGAATTGTCGTAGAGAAGGGGGAGGTGGTACGCCTGCATGTTAACAATGTTTGACTAAACGCTGAAAAGGGTAGATCTGAGTGTATAATTGTATGAAAAGTGTATATATGAAATGTACAATAAATGTATATATAGTGTATAATCTATATTTTGCCTGCAATTTATCTTTTGATTTTATGTGGTCATTCGGTTGTCAATGTTTGCACAGGATGGCTATTTATGTCCTTAAATTGAAAATGGAAATACTTTGAAAATTTTCAATCTTATAAAGTCTTTTTAAATGATGTGTTCTTTGTTATACTTGAGGTCTACTCATGGTCCCTGATTTCAATATTTAAGCGCTATTTTTTCATCATATATTATTAAAAGTGGAAAGCCTCTAAATTAAAAGTTGAAATATCATTTTACCCTTGACTATAACCAAAATCTCTCTCCTAACACACCAAAGATGCAAATTAAAGTCTGATTATAAGAATTTAAGAGAGGTTTTTAGCCGTGTTGGATACCAATTGCTAATATGTTTTTATTTTCTATATATTTTTTATTCTAATCATTCATGACTTCCATCATTTTCTAAATTCTCATTAGTTAGGTGGCAATACAAACAAAAGTTGAAACCATCTCACGTTCCAGTCGAATGCTGTAATATTGATATGAATGCCTTATTTAATACCTCATTGTCTAAATATTTTCTACACCTTAATGAATGCTAAACGGGCTACGAAATTTAATACCCCACAACCCATTTCAAATCCCTACACGTTCTCATCCCAATTAAAATTTATGCCATTTTGCTACATCACACGTTCTCATCCCAATTAGTAGTAATTAATGGCATTTTTCCTGCATCCTAAACCCCACGTTCTCATCCCAAAATTTATGGCATTTTTCCTTTTCCTACATCCTAAACTTTGGCACATTTCAAATTCTCAAGGAAAGTAGTAAGTAATAACCTTAAATATTTACTACATCCCGCCTAATTTAATAGCCTCAACCTGTAATATTTCTCTACACGTTCTCAACTTCTGCAACGTTTTTGCCTCTCTGTTCTCCTTCTTTAAGTCAATAGCAGTAATGATGAATTTCCATTAAATTTTGCTCATTAACCATCTACTATAAATGAACATCAAACATATGCATACCCCTCACCACCGGGGGGAAACAAACTCAGCAGGTATGTAACAACTTACCTTTAGCTTCTATTTTCATTATGTTTGTTCTTTTTTCCTACAAACGACTTACAAAATGAAATTCAATATGAGATTCAAGAGCATCTTCTAACGCAACTTTACAAATTTTGTCGTTTCCATGTTCAAAACTCTTCACTTTTTAATTTACTGGTTTTGATGAAGATATAATAACAGAGGAAACAATAAACTCCCCTGATAGTTTCCAAATTGTGATTATGTCATATACAATGTCTAAAATATGAGACAGGGTAGTTCGTGTCCCCTCCGTTTCAAACACATGGTTAGTTCAAATTTGTGCAGGAGATTACGAGGCTGTTGATTTTGTAATTATAATGATGTGATAACTCCCGTTTAAGGGGATCCATGACATTCAAATGAATTTATTTCAATACCACAAACAAATTTGTTCAGCTTTTTTACTATACAAAAGTAGATTTACACCCAATACATCAGGTGAGCTCTTATTTGAATGTGACGTTTATTATTTTATATATGTCTATTCCATTCTTCATTCGCTATGAAGTCTAAATTTGGTGTTTTAATTCTTTCAACAAGCTATTTGGAGTAGGGCATCACAAAATTGGTAACAATCTTTCACTTTTATAGTGACTTATTTTAACCTATACAGTAAACAAGTATACATATTACTGGCTGAAGTTGCTCGCTTTCCCAATCACAGATACAAATATTAATAGTGTGGACATACTAAGGCTTTCAGCAAGCTTTTATTGTAAGAAGGCTTGTCCGTTTTTCCCATTTTCTGCTTCTTTTAATTTCGACAACCGTATGCGTTTAATTTAATATATTTTTGCTTCTTTTATCTTCTATTATCAGTTAGAAAAACCTTTAATACCCTTATTAGGTGCTATCACTATTAGAAAATCATGATTTTCCGACAGCTATTGTAGTTCGAATGTAGTCGGCATATAAGGATTTCCGACTCCCTACTAACCATTTTCAGGTAGTAGAAAAATGGATGGTCGGAAAATGTTTTCCGACTACAGTAGTTGAAAATTTTCCGACTACAATAGTCGGTCGATGTAAAATAAGAGGCGAATACAAAAATTTAAATATTCCGACTACAGTAGTCGGGACATTAATAAAATAATTGTTTAATAAATGTATATATTCCGACTACGGTAGTGGGAATATTTAAATTATTAAATATTTATTTTATTAATATTCCGACCACTGTAGTCGGAATATTAGATTATTAATTATTTATTTAATTAATATTCCGACTATTACAGTCAGAAGTTTTAATTTTCTGGAAATATGATTATGTAAATCCCGACTACAGTAGTCGGAAATCTTAATTTTCTGCAGACTTTTGTTTGAATTTTCCGACTACTGGAGTCGGAATTTCCCATTCTTATTACAGCAAATTGTTGTTTATTAGCTGCACCTGCTTACAAACACAACACTATAGAACCTAAGAATCCAACCAGACAACTATAACAGTTGAAGCAACCAATCAAACATGAAGAAATAGTCTAAACATTCAAACATTTGAAACATCCCAAACAAACATCAATTCGAAATAACTTAAACATCCCAAACCAACAACCAAGAGAATTCAAGTCTAAAAGTCTAAACATCACAATTAAAAACAATAACCAGCAACTACAATCTAATTGTCATCAGATTCGGTCTCTTCGTCGTCATCAGACATTTGCGGCATGTGCTTCATCATAAACTTCTCAATTTTAGCAAGCTTAGCATCAGAAGTTTCACACTTTTTCTTCAGCTCTGCAATTTCCCTGTGCATCACTTCCATTTCTTCCATATTTTGCGAAGTAGGAGCATTGGACAAGAACGGCGAACGCCTAGACGAGGAACGCAGAACTCCAAGCCCGTAGACTCTACCTTTGCTTGGACCACCTGCCACATGTGTCCATATTGAAGTCATATCCGTGGGCGATGGTCGGACTGAGGTACCATCCTCTAAAGCAGGCTGGGTCTGACGCCAATCTTCCAAACCTTTTTGAAAGCCTTCCTGGAAAAAAAAAATCATTATATAAATACATTTTCTCAAGTTACTTACACTAAAGGCAAAATGAAGGCTGGAGAAATTAAATGTGGTTTCTTATGTGCGACAAAAGAAATATCAAGTAGAATAGCTAAATAAGCAACTGACATTTTCAAATTATATACCAGTAATAATAAATAAGTAGCAGCCATTTGATAGAGCACCAACAGACTCCATCAGAAGCTTATTCGCATTAAACTCACAATGTTAAGAGTTCTAGTTTCTAACAAAAATGGACAAGTTAAAATCAGAAGCCTATCTTTATTTATTTTTTTCTCGTTTACAACTTTACATAGTTCAAGAAGTTCCCAATTGTTCGGGGATAGGAGGGAAAAATAATGCTGATGCTTAAAAGGCTCCTTAAAAGTATACTTTGTATCGCCATTATTTATCTTGGTGTCAAGCTTCTTGTATCACTTTTATCTTAGTAAAGCAAGCTTGATGAATCCTTGTTGGATCCACTGTTGTCAACAAGTTCTCATAGGCAAAACCGATGTACTTGTCTAAACATTTAATATGAAATCAGATTTGAAGGTACTATTTATAGTCACCATCATTGTTGAATGAAATATACTAGCATTTATAAGCTTCTTAAACAGAGATGTCAGCCCCACAACATCAGAAAGGTCTCTGCATTTATTGTGATGCCATTTTGAAATTTAGGTTTTAAGATCTTACATATGTCTCCTTAGCATGTGGCTCGACCCATCCTTCTCTTGTACCGTCCCCCTTCTTCTTCTTATGTGTCTCCTCGAAAACCTCAAAAAGAGGCACAGTCTCTCCCCCATTTAACTTTCGCTGCAAAATTAAAAAATAATAATTGGATAAAACTTTAATAGTGTTTAGACAATTTAAAAGGAGGAAAATTTATTGGCTAAATTACCAGTCTTCGTCGGTGGCCCATGAAACTCATGGAACCTCCGGTGTGCAACGAGCCACCCTTTTGAGAGGATCGGGCTTTCTTTGCTTTTTCACTCTTCTTCTTAAATTCAGGAGTGTCCCAATACACCAAATATTTAGCCCACACATCACCCCGCAACCATTCAGGCTTCTTATTGAGATCTCTGGCATTATATAGGTGTTCTTTAATCCGCAAAGTTACCTTCTTTTCGAAAATGGTATAGATTTCATTTTCATAACGAGGCTGCCATGTACACTTTGTCTGCAAAATACACTTTGGTCAGTTAGGTACCAGTCACCAACAGAAGATTCGTGAGCATTGCTATAAATCATATTTGCATAATACATCCTGTTTTTTCTAATGTCAAGTGCTATGAAGAATCTTAAACTGTTTTCTTTTAAAGTCCTACTTCACATTTAGGTACACTTGTCCTTGAAACAATCAGTCAAGCTACGCAAAATCCATATATACATCCCTACTAAAGGTGACCAAGACTTGTTTTGAGAAAAGAAGCAGATTTTTCAGAGAAAGGGAAAACCAATAGGGACTAAACATGAAATGTTCAACCCCTTTGTTATAACTCAAAATTTGAAATGTCAACTCTACACAAGTAATAAAAATATCTTAACATAACTCCTATCTTTAATGATCTAATCAGAGGGCAACAGGGAGATGCATTCCTTCATTGGGAAATTCAAGTGACAAGGAAACAAAATCCTAAGTAAAATAGGCTATGTGTCCAGCAAGCTTCATTGCATAAAAACATGAACTAACTCATATGTTAGTTTCCATCTAGAGTATAAAGTGGTCTCTTTAGGCTTATAGTTAACAAGTTATCATATTGAAATTACCATGCTACCCTATTTGAGCCAAAACAGAGTAAATAAACTATTCCTTGAGGAATTAAGAATAACGAGACAGAGAGGTGAAGTTTAGAGGTTATGCTTCTCTACCATATTTTACTACATGGCATACTTAATTCTTAAAAGAAAGAGTGACAAATTCTTTGGGTCAAGAGCAAAATGGACACACCTGAGATTTCATTTTACTCTAATCTCATCAAAAATTTGATTTTTAACTAAATCATGTCTTTAACAAATCAACCAAAGTGAACACAATTCCTCAAATATAAGACTTTCAAAGAGGAGTTAGCTTTTAAAATATACTCAATCAGGCATAGCAATGCCCTGCTACTGCAGCTTTCAACATGCTTACAAAAGAGATTGTTTCTTTCTTGATGGTTGAACTGAATCAAACCCAAGGGCCTAAAACTTTGGACACTGGATCAATCGAAAATCAGGTATTACATAAATACACTTTGTCTGCCATGTACCTTAAACTGATCCCATATTAGCATTCTGACATCGTACGGAATGGCCTTGTATGTACCCCAAGCATCACGGAAAAATGGTTTAAATGATGATGTAACCATATTCCCGGCATATGAGGGAATGAACCTGCATTAAAATTAAACCATCTTCATTTGCAGTAAACATAAAGGTTTTCAATCAGCAGAGACATAAATCTCAAATATGAGAGTATTACATATTTATATCTATAAGAACATGTCATTAGGAACAAAATAACTATTATTATTAACAACTCAGTCCTCTTCATTTGATTCATATTCATTCATCAATTCTTCCTCATCACTTGTTTCATTTTCATCAAGTAATTCTTCCTCGCTTGTTCCATATTCATCGGCTGAGTCTTTCTCCTCGTTTACCCTGGATGTTCCTTCCCCATAATCGTTAAGATTTAATCTAAGTTCCGAAGGATCAAATTCTTCATAGAGGCCTTCGCTATGCTGTAATTCACCTGCTAATTCATCATCCACCCTTTCTTCAACACTTGAAATATCATTTTGGTACGCTACATCTAATGCATCCTCTACTTCCACTCTACCCACGGGCTTTGTTTTTATAACTACCCGCCATGCAGACTTATTCTTGCACAAAGGATAAGGTGTGTAATACACTTGTTTCACATTTTGTGCAATGACAAATGGATCATAGAGTCCATACCCCCTCGTGTGCTTAATTTCAACTATTTTGTAATGAGGATGCACCTTTGTACCTGACCTAGGTGTTGGATCATACCATTTACACTGAAAGAGTACCAACTTTTTCTTTGGCCAACCAACAGGATACTCAAGTTCTAAAATCTCTTGAAGCACAGCATAATAGTCAACATCACCATCACCTTTCACCCACACCCCACTGTTATTGGTTTTCTTGCCCTTAGACCACTCTTCCGTATGAAACATGTACCCATTGACAGAATACTTAGACAACTTTCTGGCTTTCGCATCAGGTCCCCAAGCTATATCACGCAAAAATCAGCCATTTACGTCATAATTAACTGGATTATGAACCTATATAAAGATTAAGAAAATTCAGAATTTTGAAATACATATTATTGAATCAAGTGTAAATCATGATAAATATAAGTAACACTTACATATTCCCTAAACCACTGTGAAAACATAGTTGGCACACTCGCATTTCTCACAAGGGCACCTAATTGTCCCTTCAATAAGAAAATCATCAAGTGTCATCGCCTTAGCAATAAATCCAGCTACCCCTTCCTTAAATTCCTCCCTCAACCATGCACAATTAGGATAAGTCCTATTATACATCCATTTACGATCAATTTCCATCTGCACATAAAGATAACAAATATAAATTGAGATATGCGTGCAGCATAACATATACAGTGAAAATAGTCCTTCATCAGCATAACAGACCCGTAGGCCGGGAACCACATGACTTATCTGTCACTTTGAACATTATAAACCATAACTCAAAGAACACCTGCACACAGAAAAGGCCCAACATAGAAATATCTGATCATTCAGCACATATGTTCATATGCGGACCGACAAGGTCGCCACAACATAACATATATCATAAAGCAGGCAAGGCTAACAGTAAAGTATCAAGAGCTCAAAATAAGGCCGACAAGGCCACAAATATACTATACAACAATATGAACCGGTGGAGCTATAAAACATCTAACTGTACACACACGTCTACGAGCCTCTACATAGAATACAAATGATCATAAGGACAATACCAAATAGACTGCAGCTCCGAAGTAAGTGGAGTGCTTCTGAGAATTTGCTGATAGAATACTTACGGGTCTGATCCGTCTCCCTATCTACCTGCGGGCATGAGCGCAGCGTCCACAAGAAGGGACGTCAGTACGAAAAATGTACTGAGTATGTAAGACATGAATAACAAAGCCAGTTATAAAGATTAAGTCACAAACACGGAGAAAAAATAAATCAAAAGCACAGATAAAGCTAGCACTACTTTGTATGTAAATAAGAAAAAAATTGAATCTTTACATCAAGTAGATTGAGTAGTTCTTCAGTTGAAGAAGGAGGATTGATGAGCATAATTCCATAATCTTTTAGGCCATCTTCTATTTCATTCTCTGAAGAATCATCAGCCATATCACTCACTCTCAGATTAAACTTGCCCTCTTTGTTTTTCAAGAACCCCAAGAAAGAAAATGCAGCTCAGATACAGCAAATGCTGACTATATATAAGAGGGGAAACAGGTGGGGTTTGTATTTTGGAACTAAATTTGCTGACATGCAGAGAGCCTCTCAAGATTGTAGTAATCTAGACTGGGTTCACTCACATTTATTGTGTTTTGAACTAATTTTTTTCAGGGTATTTGTGCTTTTCTAGTGTGAGTGTGCTTAATCTTGGGATTTTGGCATTGAATTCAAACGTGGCTTTGCAAAGTGCAGAAAGACAACAAATTTATGTTTCGACAGTTCAAGAAAGAATCTTAATGAGACAAAGAAATAGAGTCATACTATTGGACTGTTTTGTCCATGGAACATTGAACTTGAGTACTCCCTCCGTCCCAATTTACGTGGCACTTTTCGTTTTTCAAAAGTTAATTTGACTAAACTTTGAAGTTAAATTGGATTAGATTAACTCAATATTTTAAGATTAAAATTTATATATTTGAAAATTATATGAAAAGTACTGTATGTTGCAATTCTTCTTATATTAATTTGGTGAAAAAATACATCTTAAAATGTTAATCAAATTCATGCAGTTTGAATCTCGGAAAGCGAAAAGTGTCACATAAATTGGGACGGGCTGAGTACTTGAGAAGAGGTCTTTTTTTATTGTTGAAGTTGTGTCTAATATTGGAAAAGTACTATAATGTCTCTACTTTACTAGCGCGTCCATTGGCGGGCAAAATTTATCCTTTTTTTTTATTGCAAATTTAATTTCGAGTATAAATTGAAAAAGTTACCTACAAATTCTGTTTTTATAGTACTTTTTCGAACAAGCACTTCTGATAAAAAAATATTTTTCAAATTAAACAGATTTTGAAAATTTGATCAAATAGGCTAAAAGTGTGTGTTTGCCGCTAATCAATTTGAAAAATACTTTTGGCAATACTTACCTTTAACCACAGCTCAGAAAGTGCTCATGGAAAAAAGTTACTTTTCCATCTTCTATAAACAACTTCTCTAATAGTCAAAAGCAATTTTTTTAGAGACTTGGCGGAACACCACAACTCTCTAAAATTAGCACTTTTGACTCCCAAAATGTTGGTCAAACAGGCTATTACTTATGTTATCGTGTTAGTTCAATTTCTATAGATGTTCACGTGATTGTGTTGTCATTTTTTGTCAATACATTGGATTTATGATATGGTAGCTTGGTTTGCGAGTCATGCCTATAAATATAAATATTTCTAGTATATAGAAAAATTGACTATTCCCTCACGAGGAGCTTGTGATAATATGGCTTCAATGAAAACAACATATCTATTCTCACTCCCCATCTTCCCGAGTTGATGGATTTTTGCCAAGGGGTTAAAAAAATTAGTTTACTTTTTAATAGATGTTCACGTGATTGTGTGTGTGTGTGATTTTTTTTTTTTTTTTTTTTTTGTGTGTGTGTGTGTGTCAATACATTGGATTTATGATATGGTAGCTTTGTTTGCTAGTCATACCTATAAATATAAAGATTTCTAGTATATAGAAAATTGGATTATACCCTCACGAGGAGCTTGTGATAATATGACTTCAATAAAAACAGTGTATCTATTCTCACTCCCCATCTCCCTGAGTTGATGCATTTTTGCAAAGGGGTTCAAAAAATTAGTTTACTTTTCTATAGATGTTCACATGATTGTTTTTTTTTTTTCTCTCAATACGTTCGATTTATGATATGTTGTCATACCTACAAAGATTTCTAGTATATAGAAAATTTGATTATCCCTCACGAGAAGCTTGTGAAAATATGACTTCAACGAAAACAACCTATGTATTGTCACTCCCCATCTCCATGAGATGGTGAATTTTGCCAAGGGGGTTCAAAAATTTCAAAGAAACAAGAAAATGTTGTAAGCAAGACTTGAACCTACATGCTCTATGAAAATTTAACCCCTTTACCACTGAGCAAAGTCTTTGATTTGTGTTAAGGAGTTCAACATTTACTATATACACATAAAACATAACTTTCACCTATATATACAGTATACTTTTTCATGTAGATTCCCCAATGCTTGGAATTCAATTACTTCTCAGTCATCACCTAACCCTTATGTCTCAATGAACTCTCCTTGTAACATGCAATTTAGTCATGTCGTTCATTTCCTCCTGACTCAAAAAACTATAAATATTCGAAAATGTAAGTCTCAAATGTCTCTTATCCACATTACATATGACTCCAAAAGTTGATTTATTTCCAATACCTACCTAAAAGTTATGATGCCAATGAAGTCCTATTCTTTCATAGTATTCCTCCAAACTCTACGCTCAAATAGAAGTGTGAAATTTTCAGTCCTCTACCCCTTTTCCATGATTCCATGCTTATCCTCTAGCTATCATATATCTCCATAATGTGGCTCTATTTCTTTGCCTTAAAAAAAATCCTTTCTTGAACTGTTGAAACAAAAAAATTGGTCTTTTTGCATTGCTTTGCCACGTAGAGTTCAGTGCCAAAATAGCATACCATATTAAGCACACTGACACGAGAAAAGCACAATAACCCTGAAAAGGTTATGGATTTCAAACCCAAAATTAGTTAAAAACCCAATCAATGTGAATGAATCCAGTGGAGATTACAATTTGGAGAGGCTCTCTGCATGTCAGCCATTTCTTCAATTTGGTCCCAAGCGTACTACACGTTTGATAAATATTGGAGTGCTTATAAGCCAACATGTCAAAAGTTATAATTAAGTTGGTCATCCCCAATTTATGACATTTCGGCTTATAAGCAATCTTAGTTTGATCAAATATTTTATAATTGGGAAAAGGGTCAAAATTACCTCTCTACTTTCATTTATTGGTCAGTTTTATCTTCCATTACAAGTTGGGCTATTTTTGCCCATGTCGTTACTAAAGTTATCAAAAATATCCCTCATTTGACGGAAACCCCCAAATCCACCCAAATAACCCGATTTCAATTGAAATTACCCGTTTCCACTATTTTAACCCGACCCACGACCCACTAAACTAGGCCAGTTCATCGTCGTGGTGTGATTAGGCATTTGCCACTTCCACAAGAATTTGGAAAATGGCCTTTAACTATGGAAACTGTGTAGATTTGTATTATCAAGATGCCTGGTGGGGAGGTGTGATATTTGACCATGAAGAAGGTGACGAGGAGCGAAAAGTTTTCTTTCCTGAAATGGGTGGTGAAATGAAGGCTCAAGTGGACAAGCTTCGTATAACTCAAGGTTGGAATGAGCTTAGCACTTAATTGATATCATGAGCTTAGAACTTCAAGGACAAGTTCTGAAAACTCCAGCAATTGGCCTCCCTCTACAAAGACCCGTGAGGAGTTCAATTTAGAAAAAAAATTGCTTGATAGTTAATTTAGTATTATTATGCACAACTTCCTTCACCAATTTCCTCCAAATATTTGTCAGAGAAGATGTTCACCACTGCTTGAGAAATTCATCATAATCATTCTTCAGTTGCACTTTATCCCAAATTTCTTTCAACGAGATTAAGTGTGGGTGTAGCTGCTCAATCACTTCAAGGAAAATCTAGAACCTCGTGGGAAGGTGTGATATTTGACCGTGAAGAAGGTGACGGGGAGCGAAAAAATTTCTTTCCAGAAATGGGTGATGAAATGAAGGCTCAAGTGGACAAGCGTCGTACAACTCAAGATTACAGACGAATGGGCATTTGAAGAGTTGTCTCATTCAGGCCGTTGTTATCATAAGACTGTGAATGTTCTTGAAATTGTTGCAGATGCCAAGGCCTGTGTGATGTTGTTGTATTCCTTTTGATAGCAAGTTAACTTCTTCGTCATTTTGTAGGACCCTTCCAAGCATTCTGTAGGATGACAAGAAGTAGAACTTGTTGGTTAGATGTGCTAAAAAATGATACGTAGAATTTTATATCGTTGAGAAAATAGATGTAGTTCCAATTTAACACTTCAGATAGAAGTTGTCTAATTATTCCACGAATCTATTTGTGGAGTCGTTCTTCAGATCAAACATTGAAATAAAGACGGAACAAGGTTGGAAAATTAAGATGTTTCATATTTGAAACGGGGCATATTTTGTATTGAAAAGCCTGCAATATGAGAGCTTCAATTATATCTATTTTTAAATGAAAAAATAGCGCTTAAATATTGGAATCAGGACCATGAGTAGAGCTCAAGTATAACAAAGAACGGGTTATTTAAAAAGACTTTATGAGACTGAAAATTTTCAAAGTGTTTCCATTTTCAATTAAAGGACATAAATAGCCATCCTGTGAAATATTGACAACAGGATGGCAACATAAAATCAAAAGACAAATTGCAGCCAAAATGTATATTATACACTATATATACTTTTATTATACATTTCATATATATATATATATATATATATATATATATATATATATATATATATAACTAGTGTATAATAAACGTATAATTGACGTATACTCAGTGTATAATGTATACACACTAATTATACACTATTTACACAATGTATAAATGATGATCAACTTGGCTAGAAAAATATATTCTCCGGCGTGAGTTTCAGATCCGGTTAATTTTCAGTTAGGTCTGAAAGTTTTAAGTGTGTTTCCAGTGAGATTCACGGCGGTGTGACGATGTGAGGGACAAAATAGATAAAGTAAAGATGATGTGAGCATAGATTCGGATCTTTTTTGCTTTTTAAAATCGTCGGTCTTCGGCAACGAGCTTTAAAGCTCCGTCGCCAAATCCATCTCCCTTGCAGCTCTCTTGGCCCGAAAAGGGTAGCGGGGGAGGGACATTTCCAGATCTGAAAAACTAATTTGGACAATAAACACGAAGGACCAATGAAATTCCAGGAAAACAAATCCAGCCAAAAACACAGAGTAAAGGAAAAAAACCGTGATGAAACGCAGAGTAGTGGGTGCGTTACCTGATTCCGGCGAATACCAGCCAAATCTGAAAAATTCTCTTGCTATCATTGGATATTCGAGCAAATGAAAAAAAAAGGCAGATGTGAGGGACGGAGGAAATAAAGAAAAGAGGATGTGAGTAGAGATTCCGATCTGTTTTGCGTTTTTAAACCGACGGACTTCAGCAGCGACTTTAAAGCTCCGCTACCGGATCCATCTCCCTCGCAGCTCTCTTAGCTAGAAAATGGCTGCGGGGAAGGGGTCGTTTCCAGATCTGAAAAACGACTATGGCAACAAACATAGAACGATACGGGCGATGAAATCCCAGCGAAAAACTCCAGCCAAAAACATTGAGCAAAGGGAAAACAGTGATGAAATGCAGAGCAGTGGTGGTGTGTGACCCGATTCCGACAAGATCTGGAATTTATCTGGATAACATCGGAGATTCGAGAAAACGAAAAAAGAAGGAGGCAGAGGAGAGGGGACGAGCAATGGTTTGTGCGTCGCCGTTGGTTTTTCTAGTTCGGCGGAGCTCCGACGTTGCTTTGTCGGAGAAGAAGACTGAGTCAGATGTTCTCCAAGAAAATGAAAAGATAGAAAGTGTTTAAGGAATTCTAAATTCAGAAAGTAGGAAAAGAGTATATATATCAATTCACCCAGACACTTCGATGATATCGGATTGTTCGAGGAATATTCCTAAATGTTGTTGGAGTAAAGGATCATCAATAAAATTGTTACGTGTAGATAAAAAGAACATTAATGAATTCATTTTACTGTAAACTCGATATCATGAATAACCTCAAAGAATTTGTAAAATAATTTATTGGAGACGAGATGTACGGTGTTATACCCCGCACTTTCAGAGCATGAGCATGCCTGATGTGCTGCAGATTTGTGGCATATTCGACGCCTTTTTACTATGAATTTTGGTTGTTTTCTAGTAAGTCTGGTTCTCGTTAATATGTTTTGTTGTGTTTTAGGAAAACAATGGCCCAAAAGCAAAAAGCAAAGAACAAAAGAAAAATTAGCCAGAAATGAAGAATCGACGGTCCGTCGATCATCCGACGAACCGTCCTTTGAAGCGTCGATAAGCTCGATTTTCCAGTGATGACAAAGTTGAAGACGACAAAGGACGGAGGCATCGACGAAGCGTCGAACTGATCGACGGTTCGTCGTTTGTATCGTCGAACAGGATTTCTCAACAAAAGGAGAAAAAGACGGAATACTCGACGGAGCGGCGAACTGGTCGATGGCACCGTTGAACGTTACACAGTGCTGAAGGTACAAAGGATGAAACACTCGACGGATCGTTGAACGATCGTCGGTCTGTCGATCTTGCTATCGGGGGCACTTTTGTCAGTTTTCTGCTTTGCGTTTTTGGAGCCTATTTAAAGAACATTTTAGGTTTTTTGTTTGTATCCAGATTTTATTATACTCACTTAAAAAGTCCCATTGGTGGGTGAGCATTGAATACTCCCCTTTTGGAGCTTAGTGAAGACACAAGATTCCATTTTCCACCATCTTTATTACATTTGTAAGCTTTATGTCTCATTTATTGCTTACTACTTTTGACACCATAATGTGTGAGTAGTTCCTTTAATCAAACTTGTGGACCCAAATGATGGGTGCTATGTAATGGGTATCTAACATTGTATATATATATGATGGGTTGTGATGTGTTTTATTATTTTTCGTATTCATTGTTCTATAAGTGGTTGCAAACACTTGTTCATGCACAAACCCTAGTTTATTTGGAAAGATGAACTAGGGTGTGATTTGAAATAATATAACAAGGACTCGGGGCGCTAACCCTCGTTTAATGAACTCGCTTAGGAATAAGATGAGTTCTACTTGGCATTTTTAATCAACCTTATTTATAACTTTTCTGCATTTGGGAAAATCATGAAAAGAAATACTTTCTAACTATTGGAAAATATTAGAAAGTTTGTTAGAGATTAAGTGCATACATAACCGCGACCCATTAGAAATATATCATATTGACACCCATAGCATAACGTCTAATCATTGCGCGGACACAACTTTGGTTCTCAAAATCCAAACAAATTCCAAACAGTTCAAAATAGCAAATACAAACCAAATCACCTTTCTAAAATACTCGGAATAGGATTAAAGCCTTTAAAGACTAGTATCGCATACAATTAGTACCCTTTTCTCTCCATATTCCCTGTGGGATTCGACCCCAACCTTGTTTGGGTTACTATATTTGACAACGTCCGCTTTACGACATTAATAGGTGTAATTTGAGCGTATCAATGCCACGTACTTCACCGCAGTAATGGAGTATCAAAGACGTATCATGAAGTTTTGGAAGGTACAAGCCATGGGAAGTACGTGACAATGAAGTAAAGGATGAATTACGATTTCGTAAGTCGTAACCGGGAAGGGCAATCTTAAATCACAAGGACATGACCATTATCAAGTATGATTAGTGATAAATATCATGCAGGGGGAGTTGTGGAAGATTCCAGGACCAAGTATATCAACGAAAATAAGTTTGTCGAAAATTTGGAACAAGTTGGCAGAATTAAGGACAAAATTTTGGGTCAACTTTGGAGGGGTATATCTCTAGTTTCCAACGCAATAAACCGCTCGTCGATACGACATCGGAGTAGAGAATTATGGACGCTACAAATTCAGCTGACAAAGCATAAACAGCGCTGCTACAGTGCTGCTACAGTTCCACCGACTTTACCCACTTATAAAAGGGTTAAAATCCCTCTTTTTGGTCATAAAAATCTCTCAAATATTCCAGAAAAATCAGCAAGCATAAGAGCGCAAATATACATTACAAAAGTGAGGATTTTGAGTAATTTCAAGTGACGGAGTATTAATCGAGGTCCAAGTAACGTGCGGTTGTGATTATAGTATTGTCTTGCAGCGGAATTGGCTTGGATTCAAAGTAAATATTGAACATATTACTGCTCTAGAAAGATTAAGGTATGAATCTCTCCTTATTAATATTAATTTTAGTTTATTTACGGAGATAAAGTTATTACATAGTCGTATAGTAAGTTGGATAGTTGAGAAACTTGGAAAACATCGTGTGAGATGTTTTATGGAGCCTATTGGTGTTTATAATGCTGTTGTGATGTTGGTATTGTTGTTGTTGTTGTTGTTGTTGGTTAGTGGATTGTGATTTCGGGCTAGGCATATAAATAGGGGAGATGCTGCCCGAATTTCGGCAGATTCTAAATGGATTTAAATTAAGGGTTATGATGAGCGTATGACGATGAGCCTAACAATAGTATGAATGATTGTATATGTAGATACGAATGATCTTAAGTGAATTTCAAGACAAGAAGTAAGTTGGAAGTCGAGAAGTTATCTTCCAGGTATGTTAAGGCTAGTCCCTTTCTTCTAAAGACATAATTCCTTTCTTATGAATCTAATAGGTGTTTTCCAAATGTCCCATGATCCCTTTATGTGAATCCATAAATGTTTTCCAAGAATATTCTTATTCTCAAAAGCTAGAAATTCATGATTCATAGAGTTCATGATTCAAAGGCATGACTTCTTTCTTGATAATCGATAAATATTTTCCAAAATGTCCCTATTTTCCGAGTCAAAGATTTATGATTCTATAAGCTTTTATGACAACAAAAACGGACATATTTTTACAACATGAATGACGATGTTAAAGATGAGAATGTTTCTATGATGATTATGATGATGATGATTTTAATTCTAGAAATTCCAAAGCTTATGATGTTAATACTATTATGAGATTATTGAGATTATTTCATGATTTTCTCGATTTTATTCATTGTTGTTGATCTCACCTTATAATAATTGTTCCTTCAAGGTGAGATATAGCGATGATGATAATTCCATAATGAAGATCGGAGGTTACAGACCTTACGTCACTCCGAAGTAATTATAGCTTTTATTTGGCTCTCATGCATGCTATATATATATATATATATATATATATATATATATATATATATATATATATATATATATATATATATATATATATATATATATATATATATGTATGTATGTATGTATGTATGTATTTTACTACACCGAGCCGTGCTATAGTTGGCCGGGTACGACACCTATTGTGAAACCACTGATCAGTTGGTATTACACACCGAGTCCGGAAAGCGCCGGGTACGTTACACACCGATACCCGAAAGGGCTGGGTACGTTACACACCGAGTCCTTAAAAGGCTAGGTACGTTATGATGATGATATTATATATATGTATGTAAGAAAAAGTTTTTTTTAAAGGCTGAGCATGCATGACATCCGTCTGATGAGGCATCCAGATGTACAGGTTATCTCTCTTATTCCATGTTACCTTTAATATCTATATTATGTTGTTATTCATGCCTTACATACTCAGTACATTTTTCGTACTGACGTCCCTTCTTATGGACGCTGCGCTCATGCCCGCAGGTAGGCAGGGAGACGGATCATACCCGTAGGTGTTCTTTCAGCAGATTCTCAGAAGCACTCCGCTTACTTCGAAGCTGCAGTCTAGGTATTGTCCTTATGATCATTTGTATTCTATGTAGAGGCTCGTAGACGTGTGTGTACAGTTAGATGTTTTATAGCTCCACCGTTTCATATTGTTGTATAATATATTGGTGGCCTTGTTGGTTTTATTTTGAGCTCTTGATACTTTACTGTTAGCCTTGCCTGCTTTATGATATACGTTATGTCGTGGCGACCTTGTCGGTCTGCATATGAACATATGTGATGAATGATCAGATATTTCCATGTTGGGCCTTTTCTGCGTGCAGGTGTTCTTTGAGTTATGGTTTATAATGTTCAAAGTGACAGATAAGTCAGGTGGTTCCCGGCCTACGGGTCGGAGCCCGTTATACTCCTCATAAGGGTGTGACAAAGTGGTATCAAAGCAGTTCATCCTAGGGAATGTCTACGTGCCGTGTCCAGTAGAGTCTTGTTTATGGGTGTGAAGTGCGCCACACTTTTAAACAAGAGGTTGCAGGGCATTTAGGAACCATTGACCTTTCTTTCTTATCTTAGATCGTGCCACGGAGCTAAATCATAGGATATGATGTCCCTGATCCTAACCCAAATGTTTTGGTCATGGATAAGAAGTTGATTATGCCGCTACGAGGAAATTGCTGAGAATTGAAGTTGTTCATTCGAAAGGTGTGTTTCCTATTTTATTAATATGGATAGATGTTGATATAAGAACTTGAGCAAGATATTACGAGTATTGGTGATTGCTCTGTGCGGCATTGGATGTGTTCTCTGGGCTGTGTGCAGGAATGAGGTGGTATGAATTATAGAGGAAACTCTACCGAATTTTTTACAAATTGAATTGTTTGCATGTCTATAGAGAAAGAGTAAAGGGAAAATGTGACCATCAGCCGTTTGGTAAGTCATGATTGAAGGGATAACTACGAGATGCTTTCAAAGGGAAGTTTTAGAGTGATTTTAATTTAATTTAAAGGAGAAACCCTGCAGGAAAAAAATGATTAGTAAATAAAGAAAGTAGAATGAGTTGCATCTGAGATTTCGGAGGATTGAGACCTATTGGAAACATAAAGAGAGTTGACATTAGGAACTGAAATACGGTATTACGATTTATAGATTAGATTGGTTAGTAAAAGATAACAAAGAGATATTGCTATGGAAGAGGAAGTTAACGAGTACAAACCCATCTTGATCTTGTATATATATATATATATATATATATATATATACGAGATCAAGATGGGTTTGTATTCATAGTGGAATGTTCTGCAAACTTCCAGGTAGATATTATTAAGTGGAAAATGGGAAAGAGCACTTTAAGAGCAAATGAAATCAAGGAGGACCTTGAGGACAGAAGTACGAGAAAGTGCGGTTATAAATTGATTAAAGGAAGTTATGTGATCGGCGATGATAAGAGGAAGCTTAATAAATTAGTAAGGTTAGCCAAAGGTAGACAGTGATGGAACAAGACAGTGGACTTGAAACAGGACGAATATACAAGGAATAGACATACATACGAGCAAGCTATGGTATCGTAAAGGGAATAAGAAATGAACGAAGGAAGAAATAAAAGGGTGTCTTTTACAAAATTTTCATGATGAGAACAAGAATCAGCGAGACATTAGAAGGGTTATGACGCATGATTATGATACAAACAATTAGTTAAGAGAAACTATGGGATACTATGAGCTAAATTAAGGAAAGGACGAATCGTGAGAATGAATGAGAGAGAGTATAGACTTTTACTGGTACGGTATAAACTCAACTCGGAATCAGGAACCAAGGGTAAGAGGAATCTCAAGGGTACTGGGGAAAGGATAGCTATGAAAAAAATTACGGCTGAAGGAGCATGGTATAGTCAGGCATTCTATAAGGAGCCTAACGAATTCCGATGTCACCATTGATTCATTAACCTGAGGACTATTAGGCATGAAGGAAGGAAGTGGTTTGAGTTGTGTCCAATATGTGTGGACATTTGACTTGATACAAGAATCCAGTTAGCAAAAGAGAAATAAGTCAAACCATGCGATGAAAGTAACTCTGGCATTATATGGACTAGAGGAGTTGAAGGATCGCTAGAGTCGGCCGAATGACTACCAAAGCGGTCAATACTTGAATGTTACTGGTATATGAGAACATTCTTAGATGAATTAGAATATACCCAAGTACAACAGAAAGAAATGTACTGGCTTGAAGGAGTCGAAATTTGAGATGAACTAATATAGCAAGGATGTGGTAAAGAAAAGTGGAAATGGATTAAATACAAGTATATTATGAGACAAACATGGGAAATGAGGCATGACAAGATAATGAAGGTTTATCAAATCAAAGACATAATTTTTGTCAATGCAATACGTTGTGTTCCACGTTATGATTCGAATCACTCGTACCAGAGAATATTTTGGTTACAATCAAATAGGCAGTAAATGCACCCCAAAAAGGTAACAGAAGAAGTGAGAAGGCATACAAGTGACCAAGGATAAGTATCAGGGACAGTTGGGATTAGTAAAGATAAATTGTAGCATTATAAGAGGTGAGAGTTTTAAAAGAGGAATATTTTTAGGAATTTCAATAATCGTCAAAAGAAAGAAAGACAGTATGCCTATGGATAGCATGACAACAGTACTACCTGAGACTAGAAAATATCTCCTGCGTCGTGAAATCATAAGTCACCGTTTATATTAAATCATGAGAGTATATGTCATAGGACCATATAAATAATCGTCTTGATGAAATGGCTAGTAAAATGGTGTGGGGACGACAATGAATATTTGAAGAAGAATGGAAGCTAGTTAAGTCTCAATTAGCCGCTGGTATAGGAGAGCCAAGGACTTAAAGAGGGAAGCACACTCGTATTGAAAGGAAGTTATGATTAAGTAAGATTTTATTTTGGTCTCATGCTTATGAGTTATTTTGTAATGATGTTAGGAGGAGAGGAAGTTGGATGAAAGATTCAACCATGAATTTGAAGATATTTTAAATAATAAATTAGCTTGAGATATGATCATTAGTATGTTATAAGTATAATCTTGTTATGAGGGATAACAATGATGATAAGAAAATGTTGCATACAAGTGTATAAGGGATGATGCTGAGGTTGTTGCATGGGTCGAATTGAGTCCCATTTGAATATAAATCCCTTGGCTATAGTATTTTTGACGCATTGGATGAGTAATCTGAAGTAAAGTAATTAATGAGAATAATAAGCCATTAGCAAGGAAATGCTATTGCAAGCCATCTGGGCGCTACCATAGGTGGAATTATGATGACATTGTAAGGAATTAAGGAGTTCAACAAAAGCATTAAAAAGGAGATGAAATGATATGTATATAAAATCGATTAGCACTAAGAGGGATAGTTTAAAGTAGCACTAGAGAAGCAAGCAAGGAAAAGTGCCACAGCCAAATAAGAAAGTTGTCCACTAGTAGAGAAATAGAGGGCTGCGAAACAGGAGAGACCAAGCCAACAGAAGGTGAAGTCATGGAAGTAGATGAAGATAAGATCACAAGAAAAGGATTCAAGGATATGAATAAAGGAGATGGACATTTAAGGAATTAAGAGATCCGCTTGATTGATAAATCGAAATGACAGATAAGTGCGTCAGACTATGGGAAAAGACTTATTAAGTGAGAATCGGGCAAAGGTTAAAAGTAGAAGGAGAACCCCAAAGGAAATGATCAAAGGATATCGCATTTGATTGGAACAAGCAGGTGACAATGAAACCTCGTGGAACAAGCAACATGATGGCTCTTATTGGGAAAACGGATGAATGAAGGTTACAGACAAAGGAAAGAATGAAAATATTCGAATTCGCTGCATGACTAGGAATCTTGGTTATTCTTCGACAAATTTCTAAATTCACCCCTAAGTTATTAGCCGAACTAAGGATTAGAAACTTTAAGAGTAAATTGAAGGAAATGAATCATTAAAGAAGAGGTTTGAGATGTTTTTGATATAAGTACAAGAATTATCGTTAGTTAGCCAACTGCCAGAAGTCCAATTGAAGGAAAGAGAAATTAAGCGAGACATTTCGGTGTTAAATTAGTTGAAAGATAAAGTACCACAAAGATTAATTCGACTGCTATAGAAAGCAAAAGATGCTAAAATGTGACCAGTCTTGAATTTATCTTTAAGGGAGGAAGAATAAAAATAAGTAAACTCCAAGAAGACAAAGGCCTGGGACATCTGTAAAACGTAAGAAAGGTACGTGGAAATCGAAGAGAACAAGAATTTCTGAATAAAAAAAGGATGGGATCAAAATTGGATACAAGTATATGGTAAGTAATGGATAAAAGAGCATCTAAGGATGTAAACGACGGAAGCTGAAGAGACAATGAGAACGATAAAGCATAAAGAGTTAGTAGACAGACAGATAATAAGAAAAGGGACGACCTTGAGTACGAGCATAAATTTTGGCTACAAAAGAAGAAGGTTAAACTGCGTAATTCGGATAAGTTCAGTTTCAAATGAGCAACAAAGACTGCAAGTAAGTAAAGTAAATACCGACAAATACAGGTAAGAACATTGACATCTACCTCAGAGCGAACTCTACCTCAACATTCAAGGACGAATGTTTTTGAAGAGGGGGAGAATGTTATACCCCGCACTTTCAGAGCATGAACATGCCACGTACTTCACCGTAGTAATGGAATATCAGAGACGTATCATGAAAGTTTGGAAGGTACAAGCCATGGGAAGTACGTGACAATGAAGTGAAGGATGAATTACGATTTCGGAAGTCGTAACCGGGAAGGAAAATCTTGAAACACAAGGGCATGACCATTATCAAGTATGATTAGTGATAAATATCATGCAGGGGGAGTTGTGGAAGATTCCAGGACCAAGAAAATCAACGAAAATAAGTTTGTCGAAAATTTGGAACAAGTTGGCAGAATTAAGGACAGAATTTTGGGTCAACTTTGGAGGGGTATATCTCTAGGTATATGGGGATCTTCAAGGTGTTTGAAAATCCTAAAATGAAGTTCGTCGAGTCTAGTTTCCAACGCAATAAATCGCTCGTCGATACGACATCGGAGTAGAGAATTATGGATGCTACAAATTCAGCTGACAGAGCATAAACAGCGCTGCTACAGTGCCACCGACTTTACCCACTTATAAAAGGGTTAAAATCCCTCTTTTTGGTCATAAAAATCTCTCAAATATTCCAGAAAAATCAGCAAGCATAAGAGAGCAAATATACATCATAAAAGTGAGGATTTTGAGTAATTTCAAGTGACGGAGTATTAATCGAGGTCCAAGTAACGTGAGGTTGTGATTATAGTATTGTCTTGCAGCGGAATTGGCTTGGATTCAAAGTAAATATTGAACATATTGCTGCTCTATTTCTTGAAGCTGTTTGCTCGTATTCTGTAATTTATGGCAGCTGCAAGTTGACTCTTTTACACCTCTTGTGTCTTTTAGAAAATAGAATGTCTATTGATTCAATCCCCTACCGATTCAATGAAAGATGCCCTTGGACCAGTAATGAGGCTATGGTCGGAAGTGAACTTCTAAAGCATGCAGATACGGATGTCAAAGTTTCTGTTGTACGTATCTTGTATCAGTGACCTTTCGAGAATAACTGCTCCGCAACAACCTTATGAAGATGGACTGATGAAGGTATCCAAGATATAACATTCTTGTTTGTTGTTCTGTTTTCCTTATACACATATATATATAGAGAGAGAGCCACACAAGCTAGATTGGCTAATGCCACTTGCTCAAACTTTTATCTCCACTACCTTTTGTTTTCACATGGGTGTATTGAAAAATTTCAGGAAATTTTCTGTCACGACCCAAATTACGGATTGTGTGGGCACCTACTTCATTACCTCCTAGTAGGTGAACCCTCACCAAACAACCCATTACTAAAATCATTTGTCAACGCAACAACATACAATCATATTATACTAAAAGTGGAAAGCTCCTACCTTCAAAATTAGTTTACCATTTTGCCTCTACACTAAATCAAAATCTAATTAAATAATAATCTAATTAAATTGTAGGAGTAATATTTTATGTATGTAAACGCAGAATCAGAACTCTTTAGTTATGCATTATAAATTCCCTTAGTTATTGCTAACTAGTAAATTTGGCCGCGCTTTGCGCGGTTATAAGAATTAGTTAGTAAATTTAAAAAATATTTTATACATGTAATCAAGATAAAATCATATGGACACAAATTTTTCATGTTAGAATCAAGTTGCTATTTTCTCACTTTTTTTTTCTTATTTAATTTTTCTACTTCACCTCTTTGTTCTATACATAAAGAAGAAGAAAATTCAAATGGAAATAAGACCAGAAGAAAAGCATGCACACATTTCGTTCACTAATTTTGTATATTAGAAATCAAGTTGCTATTTTTCTCCTTCTCCTCATTTATTTTTTCTTTTATTCATTTTTTTAATTTGTGTTTTTAGAGCACCTTTCCCGTAATTATAATATTTCTTTTTAACTCTTTTTTCTCAACAAAAAATCACACTCTCGAAACAAATATTGTGTTACAACAAATGAGAAGGTAGAAGAAAAAGGAAAAAAAAAATGTTTCAGTGAAATTCTCATACTTGGATTCATGATCTATCAAAACCTGAAGTAAAGATGAATAAAAAAGAAACAGATTGTTGGTAGCTTAGAATTTTTCAATACCCCAAAAGAACAAACCACACATGTAATACAAATCCTCAAGTTATAACTCTGAAAATTCAAGTATATCAATATCATAACAACCGCAAAAAGACGGACAAAACGAAAAAAAAAGATTGAGACACAATTAATTTTGATAATAGATAGAAGACCGAAGCATATATAATTGAACATAATTCTCAATATTTTTAACCATCATCTCAAAACCACCAAATCTTTTCAGGTTCTAAATGTTTGCCAGAGCAGCGAAAGAATAAAAGAACCTACTATCTAAAACTTGCAATAGTGAAAAAGTGACCAGAATGTCTAATAATAAAATAAACCAAACCAATATTATACATAAAACAATCCTAATAGAAAATAAATAATATTACTCACTCAAATTGCTAGAAGAACAAAAGAAATTTTCAATGCTCTTATTATATGCAAAAAAAGAAATTGAATGAAGAAATTGAAAGTGGATGATTGCTGCAGATTTCTTTTCTCTAACTTATATAACATAGATGAATCCTTTTTATTTAGTATTAATTAAGGAAAGTGAAACGGTTATTAGGCATTATTAGGGAAAGAAAAAGGGTGTAAGTGACTTAATTAGGACAAACATGACCATTTAAATCTTTATTTATTTAATAAATATATTATGAATGACTAACTTTATTATAATATACATGGAAGAAAATGGTAGAGTAGAAGGAAAGAGGGGCTTATGGAAAAGAATTAAATGAATTCCCGCTTAATTATCATTTACTACATATGTTTATTGCTCTTACAATTCATCATTGGTAACTGCTCATGCTATGCCTCTTCACCTTTTTCATTTATTTACTACAATTATTCATTCTTTATTGTCTTTATTATATGAGCTTTTAAATATAATTAATGATGGAAAAAATGTCAAAAAATGAGATAAAAGATAAATGCATTTGGAGGCCTTAGAGGGATGCCACATAGGATTGGCTATGCCTAACTTTATATTATCTATAGATAAAGAAGGCTTACACAATTTGCTAAAAATCAATGAACTAAATTTCTGCAATAGCTAAATACTACTATAGTATTTCACAAAAAAAAAAAAAAAAAAAAAAACTTTGTAGTCTTCAAATTCTAGTAAACTAATAATGGTGAAACTAATTCTTAAAGTTTCTGAAAAAACATGTAAAGAAAGGAAAGGTTTAAGAAACTTTGAACTCCTTACGTGCATAGGTATACAACTTAAAAATATGTTTATTACTTTATAAGTTTAATATGTGTTTATAAGTATTGATTTTTCCCTTTCATTAGATAATTAAATGTGATTAGTTTCATAATATTCTCTATATTAAAATCTAGAAGAGGATTATAATGAAATAAAAAAAATGGAAAATCAAATTACACCAAATCCACAAAATCAACTTGTACGTTTTTTTTAATATATAAAAAAAGCTCTCACCTTTATTTATTTCATCTGTTTATTTTCCCTTTCGTTTACCCTAAATTTTTTCTTCTTCGTTTTGTCCGTGCTTATTTCCCTACATGTTCATTAGATAATTTCCTCTTTATATTCAAAATTTTCAAAATATTAAAATTACATTAAATATATAATGTATCAAAAATACATTAAAATACTTACATTGATCGACCTAACTTGAATTCTTTCTCCTGATTGTACTGCTAATTATTACTGGCGGACTTGCATCATCACATTAGAATTAGAACAGGACATTAGAAAAGGTAACATATGAATAAGTTATATATAAAACCGGGCAATGACTGTTTGTAAGAGTAAACTCTCTTATGACACAATGGAAATCACATCTTCTACACAAGCATAGCAAGTTGCTGGTTTACATAGTAAAGAGAGCACAAATATAATATTTAAGTAGGTAGCAGTTGGATATGCTCAACCAAGAACAACACTTCAAAATACAAAATCATCAACAGATGATACTCTTTCCGGAAAAACATTAGGAGCACAGCAAACTTTTAATGACACCGCACATGAAATGGTAAAAATCATGGACGAAGAAAATCACATTAAGATTAAAAGTTTCTGTTTATCACAAAATGTATACTTACCATAATTGATGTGCCTAAACAATAACAAGAATCCAAAGAACTGCAACAATATTCTATTAGCATATTTTGGGAAGCCCCAGCCAGCACCAGAAATGTGAAACCAATTGGATAGGATCACAAGTCGTCATGGAAAATATGAAATATGTATATGAATCTATATGAATTTATGGGAAAAGAAAAGGATAGGAGAGGTGAAGGATTGTAACTGATCTAAAATTATAACCTTTAATTAGTGAATAAATTAATAGGGTAAACTTGATTACTAATATTGTTGTGAGATTGATGTAATAGTTAGAAGTCAGCAGTATAAAGTACTAGTATCTAGAAGTAGTGGTACTGTAATAACCCAGTTTTAAAATAAGGGTTATTTGGTAATTTAGCCGAAAAAGATTAATAAATAAATCAAAAATGAAATTAAAAAGGGATGGGCCAAGTCCATTCTCTTATTTTCAGTTGCTGCTCACGTTTAATAGAATAGTAGGGCATTAGAATATTTTTGTTTTGGAATGTAAATAGAGAAACAACAAACAATTATAATAAGGGTTGAAGGGGGTTAGCAATGACAATAAGGAATTTCATTAGCCACTATTTTGGGTAATAAGCTTCAGGTATGTATTGTAAAGATTTGTATGTTCTTTTCATTAACTTTGGTCAATTAGTAATGATGGCAAGATGGAATAGTAGGAATCAATTATTATGCCATTATTGGTAGTAGTGATAAGGCAATAAAGATTGGAGATGGAATAATTATATTGAAGTCGTGAGATTAAGTTTTAGAGAATGTTTAAGTTTAAGCCACTGGTGGCTATCCGAAACTACTGATATGGCATATTATTTTATTTCTATTTTGGATTTGGTCTTAAATTGTTCATACACGTTTGATTATTATTGTGGAGTATAAGTATTAATATATTGTACAGAGTACTCACTAATTAGGTTGGAACGATGATGTTGAGATATTACATCTTTAATTCATGGTCTAGAGTGTTAGATATTAAGGTGTAGTTCTAAGCTTGCAAGTTGATCCGACCAGCATAATTGACATCGTTAATCAATATTTTGCTTAGATTGAGGTCATTGGAGGTCGTTTGGTTGGTGTTCTAGATGTTGCAAGGTTGGGAAACTTATCGTTAGCAAGGGAAGTGAGACTTTAAGCTTTGGGTACTTGCTTTTCAAACCTGTTTTTAAAAGTATGTTTTATTTGCCTGGTCCATGCGTTGGGACGAGCGTGTGCTTGGCAGAATCGATGGTCCTTAAGGCCAGCCACATATACTTTATTTTCAAATACGCTAAAACTCTCTCTATAAATTGTTTTGTGATGTGATACGGCTGTGAGCCATGATATTGGGGTATTGTGTATGCTTCCCTTAGCATTGTGTATGCTTCTTGATGATACTAGGGCATTGTGTATGCTTCCCTTAGCATTGTGTATGCTTCCTGACATATTTGGCACATTGTGTATGTTGCCGTGGATTCATGGTGTTGATTAATTCTTTAACTGCCACTTATGACGGTTCGTAGTGTAAATTGTGTTGAGATATATAATATACTTGAACAGTGGTTTGGACCTTGGTTGCTATTATATAATGATGTATTCATGTGCATAATATTTTTTGGTGTTTGTTGTGTGTTTGTATTTTCTAACACTTGTTCCAGGGGTATTTAAATTGGCGGGTCGAGGATCTTACTGGGTTATATTTATATATAACTCACTCCTTACCTGCATGTCCATGCAGATACTGTCATTGAGAACGAGGCGGGTAGTTGAAGATTTCGTGAGTGGATTCTGTTGCTGAGGTGAGCCACTGCATTGTTCGTGGAGGCAGCCATTTCAGTTTTATCTAGTTCACTTCTAGTTATTTCTTTTATATTTGGGTTTACATGCCCGACATTCAAACTCATGTAACTATGTTAGATGCTCCATGGTCTTAGTGTGGAATTTGGGCTAGTGATTCTTTTATCTTAGCGTTGGTTGGCTTTCATTAGTCGATAATGGATTTGGTTGATGACTATTTCATATCTTATTATTAATAACGTTGTTGGACCGGCACTTCTTTTCTTTTAATGCTTTCGTAAATGATTAAGGGTATGATATATAGTTCGCCTGGCGGGTGGTGTTTGCTGGGTGCCAATCACGTCTAGCGGGTATTTTGGGACGTGACAGGTACCTGAGTGTAATTAGACTAAGTTAGTGACTAACTAAGGCAGTTAGTTGTTATGTTATATACACAACACAGCTATATCTGTAAGCAACACAATTCATTTTCTTCAATTCAATAAAGTTTCTTCCTCATAAACTCTCTAATTCTCATGGATGCCATTGATGAATCTAACACGGTATCAGAGCTAGGGTTAGGAAATTGACAGATTTGGACTCAGTTTTTATTCAATTTACTCACTATTTCTTCAAATTAACTAGATGAACCTACTTGCGGTGATGAAGCAACTCAGAAATTGACTTCATCGTCCATAGAAGTAGCTAAAATCGTATTCAAAGTACTCGAATTCGTGTTCAAAAGGTTCGAATACACTGAATTTTTTTTATAGGAGTGTTTTTCTTCAGTCAATTTCCTACTAATCTATATCAATGGTGGTCGAGAACACAGAAACTAACGGAAGAACATCTGGCGCAACTGCAATGGCTTCTAGTGGTGATATGACGGTAATGGATCATCATCATCCCTTGTTTCTACAAGCATGTGATACTCCAGGTAGCTCTCTCATTTCAATTCAGCTAACTGGTTCTGACAATTATGCATCCTGGAGTAAATATATGAGACCTGGACTTCTAGGCAAAGGAAAACTAGGGTTCATTAATGGAAAAAGTGCTAAAGATAAGTTTGATTCATCCTTACATGATTTGTGGGATAAGTGTAATGCAATTATCCTCTAATGGATTGTGGTATTTGTTAGTAAAGAGTTGCTTAGTGGATTAGTATATGCATCTAGTGTATAGAAGGTGTGGAATGATTTGAAGGAGAGATTCGATAAAATTGATGGATCTCGAATCTTCTACTTACACAAAGAGATAGCAACTCGAACACGGGGGATTTCAACTGTTGCAACATACTTCTCTAGAATGAAAGAACTATGGGAAGAATTTGATTCACTGATGCCTTGTCCAGGGTGTCCTTGTCCTGAGTCTAAGACATATGTAGAACATTTCGAATATCAAAGACTAATGCAATTTCTAATGGGTCTAAATGAGTCGTTCAATCAGTGTAGAAGTCAAATTATGATGATGTATCCTGCACCTAGTGTCAACAAAGCCTATTCTCTGGTTGTTGCTGAGGAATGTCAGAGAATTCTAGGAAAGTCTAACTCTGTGAATAGTGGAGGAGTTACTCATGGAATGGCCTTCTTTAGAGGAAAAACACCATGAGTTTTGGTGGAACGGGCGAAAAACAAAGTATTCCATCATCTAAGTTTTTTGGAGGTAAGGTGAATATGACTCATGGTGGAGGACAAGCTAACATGACAAACTATGGTGGCATTCAAGGGAATATGTCTTATGGTGGAAAAGGAAACATAGCATCCAGTTCAGGTCAAAGTCATATGACACATAGCTCAAACTTCAGAGCTACGAAGGGAAACCTGTTTTGTGACTTTTGTAATTGGAAAGGACACACAAGGGAGACCTGCTACAAGATGCATGGTTATCCTACTGATTTTAAGGGAAAGAAAAGGAATCAATACAATACTGCTGTTGCAAACTATGCAGGAGGCTTCTCTAAGCAAGGTAGAAGTGGAGAGTTCTATTCTGGTTTTGGTGGTCAGTGTAATCAAGTTCAAATGTATGACAGCAGCTCTAGAAGTGAACCAAGGCCTCATACAGTTCACTCAGGCTCCTCAGGGAATTTCTTCACTTAAGAACAGTACCTGCAGATTCTTCAATTTCTAGGCAAGGAACATGGCAATGATCATGGTGCTGAAAATGAAATAAGAGCAGCAGGTATGATGCATAACACTGACTTGTCCACTAGTGATGATAAGTGGACAGTAGACTCTGGTGCATCCAAACATATGGTGAAAGACTTAAAATTGTTAAGCAATACTAAATCAGTAAGTGAATCTAAAGGCAAGGTTTACTTACCAACAGGCAGTTTGGCTAAAGTAAGTCTTGTAGGGTACTCACAAGTGCTACAAGGACTTGAAATCAGTAATGTCCTGCACATCCCTGAGTTTAAGTACAACTTGCTCTCAATGTCAAAACTCACTAGAGAAGTGAATTCCTATGCCTTATTCTTCCCCGACTTCTGTCTTTTCCAGGACCTCTTCAATGGGAAGGTGAGGGGGATTGGAAGGCTTGAACAGGATTTATATGTGTTGTATGCTGATTGTCAACTGAAATCACAAGGACCTCAGATTGGTAGACCTAGTAATTCTGCAGTTTCTTGTGTTGTAAATACAATAAAACCCTCTAGATCAAGTCTGTCACTTTGGCATAAGAGATTAGGGCATGTTTCTTTTACAACCTTAAGGAGATTAAACTGCTTTAAACATGTATCACTGTCAGATTCTGATAATCATTGTACTGTCTGCCCTTTAGCCAAGCAATCACGACTTCCCTTTCATATGAGTACTTCTAATTCTACACATTGTTTTCAATTGTTGCATGGTGATGTTTGGGGCCCACATAGAGTGCCAACCTATGATGGAAAAAGATATTTTTTAACCTTGGTTGATGATTTTTCAAGATACACATGGTTGTTCTTGTTGCATTCTAAATCCGAAGCTGTAGTGGCCCTTAGGAATTTTCTCACTATTATCAAGAATGTATTTGGTGCATCTGTCAAAGTATTGAGGATAGATAATGGATGTGAGTTTTTGAATTCACAAATGTCTGAGCTTGTCAGTTTATTAGGCATTATCCACCAGAGTTCATGTGTTTACACACCCCAACAGAATGGGGTGGTAGAAAGAAAACATAGGTCTATACTAGACACTGCTAGATCATTAAGGTTTCAATCATCTGTTCCTTTGAAGTTTTGGGGTGACTGTGTTCTAACAATAGTCTATTTGATTAATAGAATTCCTTCTCAAGTGCTTAAGGGTTAAACTCCATTTGAAGCTCTTTATCACACATCACCCTGCCTAGATCATATTAGAATATTTGGATGCTTGGCATATGCCACTCAAGTGAGGAAATAAGATAAGTTCTCTTCTAGAGCTATCCTATCAGTGTTTCTTGGCTACTTTTCTCTTCAAAAGGGGTATAAATTGTACAGTCTTCACACCAAAGAGTTTCTTATCAGTAGAGATGTGGTTTTTAAAGAGGATATTTTCCCTTATTTTCAGATGACAACTTCCAGTGTACCTTTTTTCCCAGTCTTACAATTCACAGGTACATCTGATGTTTTCACTTCCATGAGGATCCCTACTGATATTCACACCACTTCATCTCCTACTATTCATGGAGATGGATTGCCTCATGCTGCTTAGTCACCTGATGCTTCATCTGAGTTCCAACAAGATAATCAGTCTCCTGATCATACTTCTGCTAGTTCAAGTGCACCAAATGGTGTTTCTACCCCTTTTCCTGACATATTAAGATCCACCAGGACAAGCAGGCCTCCAATTTGGCATCAAGGCTACATTACAAAATCTACTGGTTCAGCTGTTTGTCTATATCCTGTCTCCAACTATGTTAGGTATCATTGTCTTTCTCCTACTTATAGCACTGTTCTTGCCTCTTATTCAGCTCTCAGTGAACCTCACTCATTTCAAGAGGCTGCTCTTGATCCCAAATGGGTGGAGGCTATGAATTCAAAAATTGCTGCCTTAGAAGAGAACTACACTTGGAGTATTGTTGACTTGCCACCCTGCAAACGCCCCATTGGTTGTAAGTGGGTGTTCAAAATCAAGTATCTGGCTTCTGGGGCTGTTGAAAGGTACAAGGCCAGGTTAGTTACCAAGGGTTTTGCGCAAAAGGAAGGGCTAGACTACTCAGAAACATTATGTCCTGTGGCCAAAATGGTCACTGTCAGGTCTATTGTTGCTATTGTTGCTGCTAAAGGCTGGTCCATTGCTCAAATGGATGTTCGCAATGCATTCTTGCATGGTGATTTGGTAGAGGATGTGTCTATGGTGATTCCTCATGGTTTTTGCAGACAAGGGGAGCATGGTAAGGTCTGCAAACTAACCAAGTCATTATATGGCCTTAAGCAGGCTCCAAGACAATGGAACCTGAAGCTGACAGAGTCTCTAGTACAACTTGGATTTGTTCAAAGCCACTATGACTATTCAATCTTTACAAAGAAAGAAGGTGGTGATCTGATAGTAGTGTTAGTGTATGTGGATGATCTTCTAATAACTGGCAGCAATGTTAACTGATAAACAGAACCAAGAATGATTTGAAGCTAAGATTCAAAATGAAGGACTTAGGTAACTTGAATTTCTTCTTGGGCATAGAGTTTGCCAAGTCCAAGGATAGTATAGTCATGAGCCAGCGCAAATATGCCTTGGAGCTCATATGTGAGATGGGCTTGAGTGGGGCTGAACCAGTACAAGCTCCTCTAGAACCAAATATTAGATTAACTTCTACAGAATATGACATATATATTAGTGAATCAAGGGATGATTCAGCTAATAAGCAAGTAGCAGATAAACCTCTTGCTGATATTGGAAAGTTTCAAAGGCTGGTGGGTAGGCTGTTATACCTTGCCATGACTAGAGTAGACATCTCTTTTGTGGTACAGTCTCTCAGTCAATTTATGCATGCACCAAAGGAGTCACACATGGAAGCAGTCTTAAGAGTTATAAGATACATTAAATCAGCTCCAGGCTTAGGATTGTTGATGCCTTCACAAAGTTCAGAATTTCTAACTTCATACTGTGACTCAGACTGGGGAACATGTCTAGAAACTGGAAGATCAGTAACTGGCTACTAAGTGAAATTTGGGAATGCTTTGGTATCTTGGAAGTCTAAAAGGCAGGAAACAGTTGCTAGAAGCTCTGCAGAAGCAGAATTCAGAAGCATGGCTTCAGCAGTTGCAGAAATAACTTGGCTAATTGGTTTATACAAAGAACTAGGAGTTGAAGGCAAACTACCAGTGGATCTATATTGTGATAGCAAAGCTGCCATACAAATTGCAGCTAATCCGATCTTTCATGAAAGAACTAAGCACTTTGACATTGATTGTCACTTTGTTAGAGAGAAACTCACACAAGGAATGATCAAGACTCATCATGTGCCAACAACAGAGCAACAAGATGATCTGCTGACTAAGATCTTAGGCAAGAGTCAACATTTGTATTTGCTGTCCAAGCTGCGCTTGCAAGATATCTTCCAAGCATCAGCTTGAGGAGGGGTGTTATGAGATTGATGTAATAGTTAGAAGTTAGCGGTATAAAGTACTAGTATCTAGAAGTAGTGGTACCTAAGTGTAATTAGACTAAGTTAGTAACTAACTAAGGCAGTTAGTTGTTATGTTATATACACAGCACAGCTGTTTCTGTAAGCAACACAATTCATTTTCTTCAATTCAATAAAGTTGCTTCCTCATAAACTCTCTAATTCTCATGGATGCCATTGATGAATCTAACAAATATTCATGAGATTTACGTCTCTCGGGCTTTTTAAGAAAGCAACCGGAAGAAATAGTAAGGAAAAGTTAAAAAATGTCATTATGTAAGCATGTAACCTCCCTACATTAAATGAAATTAATGGAGTGACATTTGGATGTTTTAACATATAGCACATTGATGTAGTTTTAAAATGAAGAAAAAATCCAAAAAAAGGAGGAAAAAGATAAACAACATTCTAGGCCATAGAGAGGTGCCACATCACTTTGTCTATTCCTACCTTTATATTATATATAGATTATTACAAACGTTATTCAAGCCTCATACATTCTTTAGTTATGGCTTTGTAAATTCCCCTAATTATACTAATTATTTCTATCTTTATCTTCCTGGTATTAACTTTTCCCTAATATCCTTCAGTTCTAAATCACCATTTTGCCAGTGAAGTAGAAACAAACCTTCAATTAAATACTTTTTTTATAACTTTAGAAGTGAACAGGTAAATTAGATCTGAAGCATTAGGTCTTTAATGCTTCAAACCTTAAGAATTCAGTGAATTCAATTATATTGAGGGCATTCATATTCACGTTACATTCTTCATTTATATCAATATAAATTTCCTTAATTATTGATTGTCTGTATTTTCATCTTTCACCATAATATTTTCTTGCAAAACTGTTTTACCTTCTTTACAAAACCTTATAAAAGTGCACAATAAGGTGTTTGTCTCATTATACTATTTTTCTTCTTTGGCCCAAAAAATCCTTCTTTCAAAAGGCTCTACTTCCCTCTGTAATATCTGCTACAGATATATCTGTTTCAGTCAATTTTTGTGGCAAATACTGACTTCTCTTCAGTCTTTTTGGATCACAGATAGCAATCTATTCTTCTATATTATGTCATTATTTCTTGAAAAGCTTCAGTTGAAGTTAAACTCAAGTTTAGGACAAAAGATAAGCTTGTCAAGTGGGCCGGGCCAGCCAGAACCAGGCCCGGTAAACCCGGCCCACCACCGGCCCGGCCCAGACCCACTAAGAGGTGTGAGGGGCTAGGCTAGGTGGGATTTATTAGGGGGCTGGACCGGACAAGGTGGACAGCTCCCTAGCCCGGCCCACCAATAGCCCGGGTGATGGCCCACCGGGGCACCGGCCCACTTCAATTTTTTTTTAAAAAAGAAGAAGATAAGTACTACATTTATTACTAATAATAAATATTTTAAAAATATTGTATCCCAATAAATTAGGAGTCTCTTTTTACGGAGCACTTTAGTTTTCCTTGAAATTGTATTTTAAAGCTAGACAATCTTGTTTTCTCAACAAATATACCTTTGATACATTTTCAATATATATTAGATTGTGATAGTTTTATATACAAGTAAAATTCCATTAGCATGCCATATATACTGTGGATACGTAGATTATATCAAATATAATACTCCCTCCGTTTCAATTTACGTGAACCTATTTTTTTATTAGTCTGTGCTAAAAAGAATGACCCCTTTCTATATTTAGAAACAATTTACCTTTATGCAATGATTTATAGCCACACAAAATATATGTGACTCATTTTAACACCACAAGTTTGAAAGTTTTCTCTTCTTTCTTAAACTTCGAGTCCAGTCAAATAGACATATCAAAATCTACATAAATAATTTAAAATAAAACTTAAAACTTAAATGATAACATTGCAAATTCAAAACATACAAACTTGAATGGCCAAATATTGCAAATCAAAAGTTCAAAACATACAAATTAAACGGCTAACATCGATGGGCAAATTTAAAGAAGAGTTAAACTTCAAAGTTCAATTTAGTGTCTTTTCACAAGTGCCTACGCAAAAAACTAGTACCCCCCTCCACCCCCCCCCCCCCAATAGGCTAATACCCGGTGCTCCGGACTTGTAGAGATATATGTCACCACAATGTTGACATTTAACATGTTCCTCGTTTACTCGCTCAAAATGCTTCCACACCGCACTTAAAGTTGATCCTCGAACTCGAGGAGAAGGTTGAGGTGGAGGATTATCCATGGAAGTTGAAAGTAGTAATGTACACTAGTTGAATAGCAAATTTAGATAAAGAGAGAATTGTGGAAGAATTGTGTGAAAATGAAGAAGAATGGAGGGGTATTTATAGTTTGAAAATATGACGAAAGTGTAGTTATTCATAAATTTAGGGGTTCAAATAAAATTGGCAACGACTAGTATTTTAAATTTACAACGGCTAGCTTTTTGAATTTGACAGCTACTAAACTTTTTTTTTAGTTTAGCAATTTTATCATTATATGTAAATGTTAATTTTATTATTATTAGTAAATGTAAATATCTATTTTTGTATTAGAACTTTTTTTTTAAAAAAAAAAAAGGCCGGCCCACTAACTAAAACCCAACCCGTCCCGGCCCGGCCCGGTTAGCTTGAGGTGTAGCCCCTATCCGAGTAGGGGCTGGGCTGGACACCCTTTTCCTCCCCCAGCTCAGCCTCGGCCCAGCCCTGTGTGGCCCACGTTTAAATGGCCCGGCCCGACCCACTTGACAGGCTTAACAAAAGATGATCTGTGAATGCTTTTGCAATTTTGAACTTTGAAATGTGGACTGGGATGTATAGGAGCAGTCCATATTTGATAGGAAAACTAAAGCAGTGAATCAATATTATATTATGTATGCTTGTGTAGTTTAAAATTAGGAAAATTTACTTGTTATAGCTACTTTTAGTACCTATTTAATGTTAATAACTACTCTCCATTTATTTTAATTAATAATAATAATAGCTAATTACTTTTCTAAATTACCTATTATGGATACAACAGTAACTTGCATTTATCAGTTCACAAATACACCGTAAATAACGGTAATCACTATCCCAAATTCCCATTTTGAAACTCACGTAATATACATTACGTTTCTCTCTCCCTTTTCATAAATTTTAGCCGTCTTTTTCTCTTCAGAATCTTTCCATTACCATCAAGCACAATTCTACCAAAATTCATTGTGCCGAAATTTGTGGGTGGTGGTGTATTTGTGTAAGTTTTCATTATTTTTGTGTATTTTGTTCACTTTAACTCAATATGTTCGACTATTTTCAAGCTTTTTAACTTTCAATTCTCAAGAATTTGAGTAGTGAAAAACATCAAGTAATGGCGGATGAAAGCATATCTAGTAGGGTTACGAGAGGTATACTCCCCACTCTTCAAAATTTAGATTCCCCTTCTTTTGATTTGGGTATTTCTCAGCAACAACATGATGTTGATGCAGCTTCTGCTGAGAAATTGGCTGCTGAAAGGAGATCTAAGAAAATCCATGATCCTATCAAACTTAGAAATCCTTCAATCGTTAATGTCACACCCCATTTTAACCGGGTCGATTTAAGGTATGACATATTGGGGATTCCTAAATTATTGTTTTTAAAGGAGTCGTCACCTAATTAATTTAACGGTGAATTAGGACACCTAGATGTTAACTAAGGCAAAGTTAAAACTAAACCTCAATTAATAGTCTGCTTAACCAGTGTAATTCCAGGTAAGGGCTCTATATTATCCTAAAGGGAAGGGATTAGGCATCCTTTAGAATCCGTTAACTTACGGTTATCCGACCAACTTAGATTAATTAATTAAATTAAATGTAGGATTAAATTTTAGAAAAATGACTTTAAAATATTGCTAAAGTTTTAAGAAGAAAATCATGTTAATTAAAATAAGATTTACAGAAAAGAGATAATAATTTGTATAAAAGAACTTTAAATACCATTTTAGAATAAGACTTATAAAGATTATTAAGGCTTTAAATAAGAGACTATTGAAAGTAAGACTAATATTATGTATAAAGGGGAATTTTAGGATGCTATTTGAAATAAAATTTATAATCGTTAATAATAGTTTCAAAGGAAGTGGCATAAAAATGAAGTTTGCAAAATATGATGATTTACATATAAATAGAAGAAGATGCGAACTTACGCGATAAATATTTGAACGAACTAAGCAATGAGGTATTAATTAAACTTGAATTTTAGAAATGCGAATAAAACATAAAAGTGTTAAATAGATTTCTTTCATTCATTTTTATTATCTTTATCTACTATGCTTAATTAAGAAATGCGTGACTGACTCTAAATTCAAAGAGTTGTTTAAAATATGTTTGAATTTATATTTGCATATTAATGAGAAGTAGATATTGTGGATACTACAAATAACTTTTTAATATAAAAAGAAACAAATGAATTTTGTGGAAACTAATCGTTGAATTTCCTTAAATTAACTACCCCTTATTAAAACTAAACCTACTAATTAATTAGGATTTATCTAAACTAATAAACAAAACCAACAAAAAGTTAGTTGAATAATACAAATTGATATGTATCAAATAAAAGAGCAAATATAATTGAAATGGGATTCAGCCCATTTTTGGGGCTGCTTCGATTCGTGGGCTACTGGGCTTCGGCCCAGAATTGCTCTTTCTTTAGAATGGGCTGCGGACAGGGATGGATTGAGAAGAGATCTCGTTGGGCTTTTAGCCCAACATCGAATGCGGAGGAAGAACGAGTCTCTCGGACTCGTATGCGATGTTCATGCATAAAAACGAAAAAAGAAGAATTAGTACACGATCAATAAATGATGTTAGACATATGAAATATAGACTTGAAAACAAATCAGCGGATTATGCATATACCATGTATACTTGAGTATACTTCCTGTATACATATTCATAACTATTTCATATAGAGATATACCAGCAGTGTACGTAATATACATAAACCAACTGAAATATACTTGCAGCGGTGCACAGAATTCAAACAACAATAAATGATAATACAAGCTATGCACAGAAACTGCTAATTCATGTTCACTGGCATAACATGCATATGACCAGACTGAACGTATTCCTAATATTCAACAATTTGAAGAATTTCAAATCAGATATTTCTGCATACATAGCACATGCATAATTTAAAGGAAGATGGACTGCCCACCTCTACTGGGCAGAGAAACCTATCAAATTGGCCATATATCTTTTGTGCTCAAATGAATAATCAAAGCTTCGAACATCTTAAAACCATATGACTTTTAAAGGTAACAGAACCTCAACAAAGCAGATATTCTTCAGGTTTAGCCAATGGCACAATATTACAGAGGCAATACCGAGATTAAGAAGACTATCACAAAGATGCCTGTCACATTATATCAGGATCAAAAGGGTCATAGGTGACCTTATACACATCTGAACAGAACACCAGGATGCTTTAAATATTACAGGGATCAAATTGGAAACTTAACAGAGCTAATCATGCTTATTACAAACTAGTAGGACCCTGAGCCAGACTCAAATATTTCATAAGCAAGGGATCAAATTTCAGCAATATATGCAATCGCAGACCCATGAACTTTTGAACTATGTATCATGCTTTAAAGTATACTAGATCAGCACCAGGCATGACATTCATCATACAACATAAACAATATTCATATTGCCTATACTTAGATGATATTGCGAGGACTTAACAGTACAAAATATTGAGAAGAAACAAAAAAAAACTAATGGCATTAAAGCATGTCTTAAAACAACTCAGGACTCGTCTAAGACTCAGCAAATCAAACAACAAGATCACACAAACGAACTAGACAGTTAGTACTATCCTGATCAACAAATGCCACACCTTTCAGACCATGAGACTGCATTTCTCATCATAAATCCCAACAAACTCTAACCTTGTCACTTATTTCTCCATAGCAGGACAGCAGACAGGGCTAAGCCAACATAAACTTAGAACAAAACTCATAACCAACACTGTATTGAACCCAACCATTTTTTTTACTACCTTAATCCACATAAACTAACCAAATCACCAATAGAACATGCTTTAAACAAATCAACTCAAGTTAATCTTTATATACATATGCTTGCCTGATCAAGCTATTCCTAAATGGATGGGTTGAAGCTAATTGATATAAAACATGTTTTTTCCATACATACGAATCAAAACAATCACTCGGCATGTCCTAGGCAACAAACTAATTAACCTTCAGGTCATCTAAACAATAAATGATGCAACTAAGTTAAACTGCCCAAACAGGTTATGAATACCTATTATAGAGACATACCAAGCTTTAGCTAAATCAAAATAGACATACAAACACTTGACGTAAACATTTAACAGAATAAAAAAGAAAAGTAATAATCAATAGACCATATAAGATCCTGAGAATAAACATGAGAGGAGATTACATACTTTTATATATTTGCCAAAAAAAAACTAATTACATATGCTTATAAGGACTAACATTAACATCAAAATAATTCAATTAATCCATACAATAATCAACAAACGACAACTTAACAAACGATACTGAGTCCTAAGCAGACATATTAAGATTAGTCATAGACCAATCTAAACAAACACAATCAAACGTACGAACATACGAACATGCGAAATATGAACACTACATTAAAGACATTATACTAATCAGGAGGAAGAATTACCTTCTCCGGGTGCAGCGAAGTGGGTGCGAGTCTTCGATTTACACTCGAACACTTCAAATTCGATGTCGCGAGACTCGAATTCGCGACAAACGCAGAGTAGACGAAAAAAATTGTTTAAATATTTTTTTTTTGATTCGATGTTTTCGGGATATTGTGACAGCTAAAAGAAATTACTTTGCAAAGGATTCCTTGAACCGAAAATCAGTTATTTAGGAAACTTTCAGAATCAAGGATTTCGTTCTTTTGGGGGTTTTCTCGATTTTAAGGTTTCAATCCTTGGGGGGCTTCCTGAATCCAAAAATCCTCCCTTTCTGTGACTGGAAAACGATTATTTATAGGGGATTGTCAGGGTTTTTCGTGTGAAGAAGAGAGAGAGGAGCGTGAGGAACAAAATTGAGTGGGGATGACAGTGGTGTGGGTGTCGTGGTGTAGTGGAGGGTGTCAGAGGAGTGGTGGGAGTGGCGTCAGACGCGTGGTGTAGTGGAGTGATGGGTGTGACAGAGGTGTCGGAGGCGAGTGGGATGTCGGTGGTGAAGTGGGGATCATGTGGTGAAGTGGGGGTATGGGTGTGGACGATGAAGGTGGTGAGGATGGGGAGATGACAGAGGTGGGTGATGACGGAGAGATGGGTGAAGACGGCGGAGGTCTGTTTGGCGGGGATGGAGGTGGAGAGGCGACGATGTGAAGAAGAAGGAGAAAGAGGCGGAAGATCCGAAGAAGAAATGAAGGGGAACCCTTTTTAGGGTTTCCCTTATTTCTTTTGAAAATGGATCGGACCCGGTCCATAAACGGACTGGGTCAATTTTTAGACCGAGTATTAAGAGAATAGGCTAATAAATTAAAACACTAATTATTCTAAAAATTGAGATAAGAGATATGGGCTAGTCCAAAAATATTTAGGAGTTAATCGGACTTTGATTTGGGGTCCGGTAAGTCAAAATACGGACTAAGTGCAAAAAATAGTTTGGCTTCTAAATTTAAATAAAAGACATGTTTGAACAATTTGTGTTAAATATTGTTCAATATAAAATGTGCAATCATCAATCCTCGGATAAAAATTGGCGTTGTAATAGTCGTGCAATAATATTTAGAAAATTCGTACTGAAATAAATACTATTATTTAATTCTGCAAAGATAAATGCGATGTGTGTGCGTAAGCTAGTAAAATGCCAAAATAATAATAATAAATGGCAATAATAATAATAATAATTGTAATAGAATAATAAAGTGCGGTGTTGATAAGAGGCTAATAATTCAGTAAAAATAATTATATATATATTTTAATTTTCTAAAAATATTAGAAGCGTAAATGGGTATTTCGGAGGAGAAACGGGACAAAATTGGGTGTCAACAACTTGTCCCTCTTTGCCCGGTAATGATGAAAAGAGTTGTCGGGCAAAGACGTTGACTTAGTAGCCTATTTTGTCCCGGCTAAAGGAAACTTGAGAGGATTATGACCGGACTCCGGTCTCTGAGTTGCCTACATATCTCGGGCTATACGAGAATCAGGTCGAGTGTAGTTCTCGGACAATTACGACACTTGAACCCCAATCGGCGCGAAACTTGCAAAATATTGTCTCAGTGCTGAATTATGATAACACTAGGTATTGTGATAGAAACTTGAGAATTCTGAAGATTGAATTGCAAAAGAATACTTGTGATTAGAGATGAGTGTTCGAGGTAGATCTTTGACCCGTGTCGGGAAGTCTGATTGTCTTTCCCGACGAATTGCCCCAGTTCGCTGCCGAAGAAAAAGTTCCACGATTTGATGTGTGATGCCAACTTTGATATTGTCAAAAGCCATCAGCTAAAAACAATTGTTAGCAATAAAGAAATATATGTAAATAAGCCAGGGTTGGAGAAGTTACACTTGCAACCCCTGTTTCAAAAGTTGAATCCACATTCGGAGGTGGATGCTTGAACTGAAATATAAGATACCCGCATTCGGAGGTGGGTGCCTGAACTTGAAATATAAGATACCCGCATTCGGAGGTGGGTGCCTGAACTTGAAATATAAGATACCCGCATTCGGAGGTGGGTGCCTGAACTTGAAATATAAGATACCCGCATTCGGAGGTGGGTGCCTGAACTTGAAATATAAGATACCCGCATTCGGAGGTGGGTGCCTGAACTTGAAATATAAGATACCCGCATTCGGAGGTGGGCGCCTGAACTGAAATATAAGATACCCGCATTCGGAGGTGGGTGCCTGAACTTGAAATATAAGATACCCGCATTCGGAGGTGGGTGCCTGAACTTGAAATATAAGATACCCGCATTCGGAGGTGGGTGCCTGAACTTGAAATATAAGATACCCGCATTCGGAGGTGGGTGCCTGAACTTGAAATATAAGATACCCGCATTCGGAGGTGGGCGCCTGAACTGAAATATAAGATACCCGCATTCGGAGGTGGGTGCCTGAACTTGAAATATAAGATACCCGCATTCGGAGGTGGGTGCCTGAACTGAACATTGAAATACCCGCATTCTAAGGTGGGTGCCTAAATTGGAAATTGACATACCCGCATTCTAAGGTGGGTGCCTAATTTGAACATTGAAATGCCCGCATTCTAAGGTGGGTGCCTGAATTGAACATTGAAATACCCGCATTCTATGGTGGGTGCCTGGATTGAAATTGACATACCCGCATTCTAAGGTGGGTGCCTAAATTAAATTTTGAAATACCCGCATCCTAAGGTGGGTGCCTAATTTGAACATTGAAATACCCGCATTCTAAGGTGGGTGCCTAATTTGAACTTTGAAATACCCGCATTTTAAGGTGGGTGCCTATATCATGTCCACTTCCCATGGTGCAAAAAATGTAAATCCACATCCACTTTCAGGGTGCAGAAAAATAAATCCAAGTTCACTTTCACAGTTCAAAATATAAATCTACGTCCGCATTTCACGGTACAAAATATAAATCCACGTCGACTTTGACGTCCGTATTATACGGTACAACAGTAAATTTACATCTACTTTCACGTCTGCATTATACGGCGCAAAAATAAATTCACTTTTACTTTCAAAAACATAAATCTGTATCCACTTTCTACAATTATATGTATATTTTTTTTTTGTAATATAATTCTATTTCCACTTCCATGCTCGCATCCACAATGTAAATGTAAATCCACGTCCACTTTAGAAATAGTATTGTAAAAAGATGTCCACATCTTAATCCATGTCCCGTTGTGACGGAAGTTAAATATATAATTAACCCCCACAATTTGATATACGATGCAATATTTCGATCTTGTTATCTTATTAACATACTTCATTCTAAAAGAATTTGATAATGATTTGAACATGTATGAAGTGATGACGAAATTGAGGAATTCTAACCAATAACAGGTGATCAAGGTCAGTTTCCATGATTATATGTATTCGATCCATCGATGAATGTCACGAGCTAAAACAACTGTTAGTGATAAGAATCAATAGCTGGGTCTAAAAGAATTATACTTACAGCCCTTGGTTGAGAAGATGAACTTGTGTCCACTGTTGCAATTGAAATTTTGTGATGAGTGGAACGACGCCCACCGTTCGGCATAAGCTACCTTTGCATCCACGCTGAAGAGTATTTGTATTTTGAAGAAAGTTAACCTTTTGATCACGCCCATAATTTAATACATGCACCGTGTTCATGTTAATTGGACCTGTCTCAACAAAGAAAAATTGTGAGTTTAAAAGAAAATTGGTTGACTTGTGCATGTCGGGGAACTTGGCCCTTGAATTGACTTTTGTCTCGGTCGCGTCCACGTTCTTCGATGTCTCACCACATATCTTGCTTCGCCGGGGAGTTTCAGTTATAAAAAAAATGTATTTTGAAAATAAAAGTAATGAGATTTAGATGACTTTGAAAGGAAATACTTAGTGGCTCTAATATGTAACATGATTAAGAAGACTCGATTTTTGAATTTACTCACATTTTTAGAAATATGAATGGACTTTTATTTAAGACCACTTTTATGCTACTTCTAAAAATTTGTCCCAGTTTCAGTCCTAGAGATGCTTGATTCTGTACAATTGAAAAGTAAAAACTTATAATGAAAGTTTTGAAAGTGATTTGACCGACTTCAAAATTTGTCCCAGTTTCAAGTCCTGGAAACACTTAGTTCTAAACAATCGAAAAGTGAGAAAGTTGTAATGAAAATTTTTTGAAAGTGATTTGACCGATTTCAAAACTTTGTCCCAGTTTCAAGATACTAAGACACATGAATTTAAATGGTGGGAAGACCAAAATCTTGTTAAAAATCCTTATGTATTTTATACGAACCAAAAATGTTTGGCCAAACCGAAGATAAAAATTTCAAAATAGAAGGGCTGAACCCGCCTCGGGTTGCCTACGTATCCCAAAGGAATCAGGCCAGACGTAGTTCGTGATGAACATAAAGATTTTTGAGTTTGTTTTGTTTTTTAATAAAGGGGCCGAACCCTATGTGGGTTGCCTACGTATCCAAAAGGAAATCAGGCCATGCGTAGTTCCACTCATACAACAAAAACCCTGAAATATTTTGAAAAAGTGGCCGAACCCGATGTGGGCTGCTTACGTATCCAACAGGAAGTCAGGCCAAACGTAGTTCGTTCCAAACAAAATGACAGAATCTTAATTTAAAAAGGCCGTAACAAAACATAGAGGCAACATAACAAAAGGAACTAAATGTTCTAGTTGATGCCTCCGGCCTACTACAAAAGGAAATTTAAACTGAAAAACTGAAACTCCCGACGAACCGGGGCTAAGATAGAAGTTCAATTTTGCAACTCAGGTCCTGGCTCAGCAGCCTATAAAGTCAATATTTCAGCAAAGTCTTTGATTATCGCAGCATGATCATCTTCATCTTCCCCGAACAGGTTCTTGACTCCCTCCACGATATCATCATAGGCAACTTCATCAATCAGATCTGAAGGTTTTGAGAAAGTTTGATCAATGGTAGGAATAGGTTTTGGCAATGCAATCTCCTTCATTTTATTTTTTCGTGCTTTCTTCACTTCTTCCTCAGTTGGCTCATATCCCAAACCGAATGTAAACTGTTGCGTAGGGAGAATGACTGGCTCAACCCGCCCATTTAGTGTTTTCCCTAGCCCAAATCCAGGTTGGTACCCATTTCTCACCATTTCTTTTGCAACCATAATTGCGGCACATGATCTTTTGAACTCTTGAGTTTGACATACTTCACTCTCCTTAGTGACATTCACAACCTCCCAAGCGTGGTAAGCTGCTCCGTCGAACCCTCCTTCTGCCTCGACGAATGGGGTGGATTGCTCTAGATAGAAAGACGTGTCTCCTTCTCCGTGTATACATATTTGTTGCTGATCCCACTCGAATTTGACAGTTTGGTGCAAAGTAGATGGTACGGCCCCAGCCAAATGGATCCACGGTCTACCTAACAACATGTTGTATGTCGTGGAAATATCAAGTACTTGAAAATCCATAATGAATTCAACAGGGCCAATCAACACTTTCAACTCTATTTCCCCAATAGGGCGCCTTTGAGCCCCATCAAATGCTCGAATATTCATATCACTGGTCTTGAGCTCACTAACATTATATCCGATCTTCTTCAGACTTGCTAATGGACAGATGTTGAGTCCAGAACCCCCATCAATCAATACTTTAGCCACAAACATGTTACGACACTTGACAGTTATATAGAGTGCTTTGTTATGCATACATCCTTCTGGCGGCAGTTCTTCATTATCGAAGCTGATTCGATGGCTGTCAAGTACGCGCTCAATCATCCCAGCTAACGCCTCACTAGTTGTTTCGCTTGGAACATACGCTTCATTCAAGATCTTCAACAATGCATTCCTGTGCATATCTGAACTCAAAAGCAAAGAGAGAATAGGAATTTGAGCATTGGTCTTTTTCAACTGATCCACAACTGAGTACTCACTAGCTTTAATTTTCCTCAGAAATTCTTCTGCTTCGAATTCAGTCACGATCCTTTTGGGAGGTACGTTGGTTTCCTTAAGTTGCCCCAATCTAACTAGTTCTTCTGGAGAATAGCACCTCCCAGACCTTGTCATTCCTGACGTCTTAACCTTTTCAGTGATCATGTCCTTTCCTCGACATTCCATCACAGTTTGTTGATAATTCCATGGTACGGCTTTTGTATCGAGCACTGGCAACTGATTTGGTGCTCGAACTACTTCCACAGGTATTGATGAAGCTCCTAATATCTCGACAGGCACACAACCCTTTATCACTACAGCCGGAGAAGCAACGGCTACAAAATCATGTTCCTCCACACGATCCACAGGCACTATAAATTCGGCTGGGTCGTCAACATTTTCATCTATTCCAATCATATTTATCGTGGCCCCATCATGGGTCGGGAGTGGATTGTTAACCACATTTGGTGTTGGTGGTTTGACCGTGATCTGTTTTGCTTCAATAAGATCCTCAACCTTATGCTTCAATGCGTAACAACGATCAGTGGAATGGCCTTTTACCCCCGAATGATATGCACATGTCTTAGTGGGATCAAAGCTTCTGGGTAATGGATCTGGAATTCTACCTTCCACAGGATATACTAAGCCTGAAGCTTGCAGCCTTTCGAAAACAATGCTCAGTGGTTCTCCCAATGGTGTGAAATTGCGAAACGGTTTATTTGGGCGAGGTGCGGATGCATTGTTTGGATGATGAGGTTGTGATGGTGGAGCTGGATATGTTGGTGGTCGTAGAGCTCGATATGCTGGTTGTGTGTTGTAAACGGGGTAAGATATTTGTGGTGATTGAGGTTGGTAAGATGACAAAGTTTGGTCGTATGGATATGGAGAATATTGGAAATACTGTGAGTGGGGAGCGTTAGGCTGGTATCGTGGTGGTTGTTGATGGCGGTACGAGGTGTTTCCCAAAGCCATTACCGAGGCTGCTTCCTTTTCTTTTTTCTTTCCGTTTCCGAGAGTACCTGTTTGTATAGCCCTACTAGTAGACTGCAAAGCTGCAAGACTTGTTATTCTCCCTGTCTTAATGCCATCTTCGATCATGTCCCCAGCTTTGATCACTTCTGCAAAAGTTTTTCCACCCATTGTCACCAAACGTTCATAGTATTCCGGTTCTAGTGCTTGAATGAAGAAAATAACCATTTCTGTCTCCTCCATGGGTGGGTGTACCCTAGATGCTTCTTCTCTCCACCGTATAGCATATTCTCGAAATGATTCGATCGACTTCTTCTGCAACTTTGTAATTGAGATTCTATCAGGAGCGATCTCAACATGAAACTTGTAATGATCCACAAAAGCATTTGCCAAGTCATCCCAAGTACGCCATTTGGTTGTATCTTGCTTAGAATACCACTCCAAGGCTTTTCCACTCAAACTCTGATTGAATAGTTTGACTCTTATCCCTTCATTCTTCCCCACACCAATCAACTTTTCACAATAGACCTTCAAATGGAAGAAAGGGTTCCCCGACCCATCAAACTTCTCAAATTTTGGAATCTTGTAACCTGGTGGCAATTCTACCTCAGGAAATGCACATAATTCTTCATATCTCACGCTTTGGTTACTACCAAGTCCACGCAAACTTCTCATGGCATCTTCCAAACTTTTGAGCTTTCTATTTATCATTTCATCATTAACTGACCGTGCCTCATTTTCAACTTCGACATAATGATCAACATCTGTGCGACATTGTCCTTGAATCTGTGTCATGGGTGGAGCTGTGGTATAAGTATACACTGGCGGAACTTGATGTGTGTCATGTGCTGGCGGTATGAATTGAGCTTTTGAAGAGGTGGTTGTAAATAAAAAGGGATCATTTTGAGTGAGGTGTTCGGAACGAACTGGCTGAGAAGTGGTGAAATAATCTGCTTGGTTAAATTCGTCCAAATTTGGGAATGGAGGTGGCACAGGCAAAGTCTGACGAACTCCCTGGGACGGAGTCATATGTGGCGGTGTTTGAGAAAATGACCGGTTATGAAGTACCATATGACTTAGTTCGGCAACTCGTCGCTCCAGACGAGCAATGGTCTCCAAATGTGTTTCTGGTTCATTAGAGGATGTGGGATCACTCGTGATTGGTAAACTAAGAGATGGCTCAGATGAAGTGGTTGCATTGATCAAACTTTGCTCCATTTTAGAACGAGTCCTTTTAGTTAACCAGGCGATTAGTGATGAGTCAGAGTCTGATTTCTTGGCTCTAGACCGTGTGAAATATGGATGTTCCGCCAGTTCCCCTTTAGCACAAGTTAACCTTTTTTGTTTTGAAAATAAGTTTAAAAAGAAAAAAGATAAAAACAAGAAAAAGAAAAGGAAAATGAGTCAGTATACGGTAAGGATAATATTATTGCATATAAACACATTACTGCACATAATACATCGCGTTTTATAATGCAAGGGACCTCTTTATGCCAGAGGTAGGCCTAACGAACATTGAAGGACAAACATGTCTTTTATGTATCATTCCATAACTCTTCTTACAACTAATTTACAAGAAAATAAAATTTATTACATGCCAGTTTAATAATACAATTTAAAGTTGATCTAGGATATCTAACGCTTTATCTCCACTAATTTCTTTTAATTGTCTTCAACCTCCGGCATTAATTTTAGATGCTCCACGTCAACCTGCAACAAAAGGTCAGTTTTTCTTGAAATACTTATCTATAGAGTACTAGGTCTACATATTCCACATATTTGTCCTTCAAATAATGCACATAGATAGTGAGTAGTGTCACTTAGAGTCATAGACTCTTTTGGACATTTGGTAAGGTTGACTAATGAACTTAATACACCAAGGGTATTAAGCCTCCTAGGTTTAAAATGATGCATGTCCTTACAAGGTTTTGGCTTCGCTCTACCCTAAGTAGACTAAGAATGGGTTTACTAGACGCAAGGTTCCCAAGCGGACTGCTCGAGTGAGAAGGCTACGCGGTCCCCGTTACTCGGGCACCCCGCGCATACGCCAACTCTCCTAAAATTTGGATTCTACGAAAGAAATTTGCGGGTGCGCAAAACACACCTCGCGTGTACGTGTGATAGTGTGAGTTTCCAGAAGTGGAAGAAATATGAACGGAATGACAGTTTAAGGAAAGCAGTAATGTACATATTACATAGAAAAAATGCACATAAGGAATGAAATACAAACATTTAAAAGCATATAAAGCAACAATATAGGGAAAATAAAGCAAAACAAACAAAATGTCCCACAGATTATTTATTAACCTAAGTTGTTATGGTTAGAACCTAAGTTCCCCAGCAGAGTCGCCAAGCTGTCACACCCCATTTTAACCGGGTCGATTTAAGGTATGACATATTGGGGATTCCTAAATTATGGTTTTTAAAGGAGTCGCCACCTAATTAATTTAACGGTGAATTAGGACACCTAGATGTTAACTAAGGCAAAGTTAAAACTAAACCTCAATTAATAGTCTGCTTAACCAGTGTAATTCCAGGTAAGGGCTCTATATTATCCTAAAGGGAAGGGATTAGGCATCCTTTAGAATCCGTTAACTTACGGTTATCCGACCAACTTAGATTAATTAATTAAATTAAATGTAGGATTAAATTTTAGAAAAATGACTTTAAAATATTGCTAAAGTTTTAAGAAGAAAATCATGTTAATTAAAATAAGATTTACAGAAAAGAGATAATAATTTGTATAAAAGAACTTTAAATACCATTTTAGAATAAGACTTATAAAGATTATTAAGGCTTTAAATAAGAGACTATTGAAAGTAAGACTAATATTATGTATAAAGGGGAATTTTAGGATGCTATTTGAAATAAAATTTATAATCGTTAATAATAGTTTCAAAGGAAGTGGCATAAAAATGAAGTTTGCAAAATATGATGATTTACATATAAATAGAAGAAGATGCGAACTTACGCGATAAATATTTGAACGAACTAAGCAATGAGGTATTAATTAAACTTGAATTTTAGAAATGTGAATAAAACATAAAAGTGTTAAATAGATTTCTTTCATTCATTTTTATTATCTTTATCTACTATGCTTAATTAAGAAATGCGTGACTGACTCTAAATTCAAAGAGTTGTTTAAAATATGTTTGAATTTATATTTGCATATTAATGAGAAGTAGATATTGTGGATACTACAAATAACTTTTTAATATAAAAAGAAACAAATGAATTTTGTGGAAACTAATCGTTGAATTTCCTTAAATTAACTACCCCTTATTAAAACTAAACCTACTAATTAATTAGGATTTATCTAAACTAATAAACAAAACCAACAAAAAGTTAGTTGAATAATACAAATTGATATGTATCAAATAAAAGAGCAAATATAATTGAAATGGGATTCAGCCCATTTTTGGGGCTGCTTCGATTCGTGGGCTACTGGGCTTCGGCCCAGAATTGCTCTTTCTTTAGAATGGGCTGCGGACAGGGATGGATTGAGAAGAGATCTCGTTGGGCTTTTAGCCCAACATCGAATGCGGAGGAAGAACGAGTCTCTCGGACTCGTATGCGATGTTCATGCATAAAAACGAAAAAAGAAGAATTAGTACACGATCAATAAATGATGTTAGACATATGAAATATAGACTTGAAAACAAATCAGCGGATTATGCATATACCATGTATACTTGAGTATACTTCCTGTATACATATTCATAACTATTTCATATAGAGATATACCAGCAGTGTACGTAATATACATAAACCAACTGAAATATACTTGCAGCGGTGCACAGAATTCAAACAACAATAAATGATAATACAAGCTATGCACAGAAACTGCTAATTCATGTTCACTGGCATAACATGCATATGACCAGACTGAACGTATTCCTAATATTCAACAATTTGAAGAATTTCAAATCAGATATTTCTGCATACATAGCACATGCATAATTTAAAGGAAGATGGACTGCCCACCTCTACTGGGCAGAGAAACCTATCAAATTGGCCATATATCTTTTGTGCTCAAATGAATAATCAAAGCTTCGAACATCTTAAAACCATATGACTTTTAAAGGTAACAGAACCTCAACAAAGCAGATATTCTTCAGGTTTAGCCAATGGCACAATATTACAGAGGCAATACCGAGATTAAGAAGACTATCACAAAGATGCCTGTCACATTATATCAGGATCAAAAGGGTCATAGGTGACCTTATACACATCTGAACAGAACACCAGGATGCTTTAAATATTACAGGGATCAAATTGGAAACTTAACAGAGCTAATCATGCTTATTACAAACTAGTAGGACCCTGAGCCAGACTCAAATATTTCATAAGCAAGGGATCAAATTTCAGCAATATATGCAATCGCCGACCCATGAACTTTTGAACTATGTATCATGCTTTAAAGTATACTAGATCAGCACCAGGCATGACATTCATCATACAACATAAACAATATTCATATTGCCTATACTTAGATGATATTGCGAGGACTTAACAGTACAAAATATTGAGAAGAAACAAAAAAAAACTAATGGCATTAAAGCATGTCTTAAAACAACTCAGGACTCGTCTAAGACTCAGCAAATCAAACCACAAGATCACACAAACGAACTAGACAGTTAGTACTATCCTGATCAACAAATGCCACACCTTTCAGACCATGAGACTGCATTTCTCATCATAAATCCCAACAAACTCTAACCTTGTCACTTATTTCTCCATAGCAGGACAGCAGACAGGGCTAAGCCAACATAAACTTAGAACAAAACTCATAACCAACACTGTATTGAACCCAACCATTTTTTTTACTACCTTAATCCACATAAACTAACCAAATCACCAATAGAACATGCTTTAAACAAATCAACCCAAGTTAATCTTTATATACATATGCTTGCCTGATCAAGCTATTCCTAAATGGATGGGTTGAAGCTAATTGATATAAAACATGTTTTTTCCATACATACGAATCAAAACAATCACTCGGCATGTCCTAGGCAACAAACTAATTAACCTTCAGGTCATCTAAACAATAAATGATGCAAATAAGTTAAACTGCCCAAACAGGTTATGAATACCTATTATAGAGACATACCAAGCTTTAGCTAAATCAAAATAGACATACAAACACTTGACGTAAACATTTAACAGAATAAAAAAGAAAAGTAATAATCAATAGACCATATAAGATCCTGAGAATAAACATGAGAGGAGATTACATACTTTTATATATTTGCCAAAAAAAACTAATTACATATGCTTATAAGGACTAACATTAACATCAAAATAATTCAATTAATCCATACAATAATCAACAAACGACAACTTAACAAACGATACTGAGTCCTAAGCAGACATATTAAGATTAGTCATAGACCAATCTAAACAAACACAATCAAACGTACGAACATACGAACATGCGAAATATGAACACTACATTAAAGACATTATACTAATCAGGAGGAAGAATTACCTTCTCCGGGTGCAGCGAAGTGGGTGCGAGTCTTCGATTTACACTCGAACACTTCAAATTCGATGTCGCGAGACTCGAATTCGCGACAAACGCAGAGTAGACGAAAAAAATTGTTTAAATATTTTTTTTTTTTGATTCGATGTTTTCGGGATATTGTGACAGCTAAAAGAAATTACTTTGCAAAGGATTCCTTGAACCGAAAATCAGTTATTTAGGAAACTTTCAGAATCAAGGATTTCGTTCTTTTGGGGGTTTTCTCGATTTTAAGGTTTCAATCCTTGGGGGGCTTCCTGAATCCAAAAATCCTCCCTTTCTGTGACTGGAAAACGATTATTTATAGGGGATTGTCAGGGTTTTTCGTGTGAAGAAGAGAGAGAGGAGCGTGAGGAACAAAATTGAGTGGGGATGACAGTGGTGTGGGTGTCGTGGTGTAGTGGAGGGTGTCAGAGGAGTGGTGGGAGTGGCGTCAGACGCGTGGTGTAGTGGAGTGATGGGTGTGACAGAGGTGTCGGAAGCGAGTGGGATGTCGGTGGTGAAGTGGGGATCACGTGGTGAAGTGGGGGTATGGGTGTGGACGATGAAGGTGGTGAGGATGGGGAGATGACAGAGGTGGGTGATGACGGAGAGATGGGTGAAGACGGCGGAGGTGTGTTTGGCGGGGATGGAGGTGGAGAGGCGACGATGTGAAGAAGAAGGAGAAAGAGGCGGAAGATCCGAAGAAGAAATGAAGGGGAACCCTTTTTAGGGTTTCCCTTATTTCTTTTGAAAATGGATCGGACCCGGTCCATAAACGGACTGGGTCAATTTTTAGACCGAGTATTAAGAGAATAGGCTAATAAATTAAAACACTAATTATTCTAAAAATTGAGATAAGAGATATGGGCTAGTCCAAAAATATTTAGGAGTTAATCGGACTTTGATTTGGGGTCCGGTAAGTCAAAATACGGACTAAGTGCAAAAAATAGTTTGGCTTCTAAATTTAAATAAAAGACATATTTGAACAATTTGTGTTAAATATTGTTCAATATAAAATGTGCAATCATCAATCCTCGGATAAAAATTGGCGTTGTAATAGTCGTGCAATAATATTTAGAAAATTCGTACTGAAATAAATACTATTATTTAATTCTGCAAAGATAAATGCGATGTGTGTGCGTAAGCTAGTAAAATGCCAAAATAATAATAATAAATGGCAATAATAATAATAATAATTGTAATAGAATAATAAAGTGCGGTGTTGATAAGAGGCTAATAATTCAGTAAAAATAATTATATATATATTTTAATTTTCTAAAAATATTAGAAGCGTAAATGGGTATTTCGGAGGAGAAACGGGACAAAATTGGGTGTCAACAACTTGTCCCTCTTTGCCCGGTAATGATGAAAAGAGTTGTCGGGCAAAGACGTTGACTTAGTAGCCTATTTTGTCCCGGCTAAAGGAAACTTGAGAGGATTATGACCGGACTCCGGTCTCTGAGTTGCCTACATATCTCGGGCTATACGAGAATCAGGTCGAGTGTAGTTCTCGGACAATTACGACACTTGAACCCCAATCGGCGCGAAACTTGCAAAATATTGTCTCAGTGCTGAATTATGATAACACTAGGTATTGTGATAGAAACTTGAGAATTCTGAAGATTGAATTGCAAAAGAATACTTGTGATTAGAGATGAGTGTTCGAGGTAGATCTTTGACCCGTGTCGGGAAGTCTGATTGTCTTTCCCGACGAATTGCCCCAGTTCGCTGCCGAAGAAAAAGTTCCACGATTTGATGTGTGATGCCAACTTTGATATTGTCAAAAGCCATCAGCTAAAAACAATTGTTAGCAATAAAGAAATATATGTAAATAAGCCAGGGTTGGAGAAGTTACACTTGCAACCCCTGTTTCAAAAGTTGAATCCACATTCGGAGGTGGATGCTTGAACTGAAATATAAGATACCCGCATTCGGAGGTGGGTGCCTGAACTTGAAATATAAGATACCCGCATTCGGAGGTGGGTGCCTGAACTTGAAATATAAGATACCCGCATTCGGAGGTGGGTGCCTGAACTTGAAATATAAGATACCCGCATTCGGAGGTGGGTGCCTGAACTTGAAATATAAGATACCCGCATTCGGAGGTGGGTGCCTGAACTTGAAATATAAGATACCCGCATTCGGAGGTGGGCGCCTGAACTGAAATATAAGATACCCGCATTCGGAGGTGGGTGCCTGAACTTGAAATATAAGATACCCGCATTCGGAGGTGGGTGCCTGAACTTGAAATATAAGATACCCGCATTCGGAGGTGGGTGCCTGAACTTGAAATATAAGATACCCGCATTCGGAGGTGGGTGCCTGAACTTGAAATATAAGATACCCGCATTCGGAGGTGGGCGCCTGAACTGAAATATAAGATACCCGCATTCGGAGGTGGGTGCCTGAACTTGAAATATAAGATACCCGCATTCGGAGGTGGGTGCCTGAACTGAACATTGAAATACCCGCATTCTAAGGTGGGTGCCTAAATTGGAAATTGACATACCCGCATTCTAAGGTGGGTGCCTAATTTGAACATTGAAATGCCCGCATTCTAAGGTGGGTGCCTGAATTGAACATTGAAATACCCGCATTCTATGGTGGGTGCCTGGATTGAAATTGACATACCCGCATTCTAAGGTGGGTGCCTAAATTAAATTTTGAAATACCCGCATCCTAAGGTGGGTGCCTAATTTGAACATTGAAATACCCGCATTCTAAGGTGGGTGCCTAATTTGAACTTTGAAATACCCGCATTTTAAGGTGGGTGCCTATATCATGTCCACTTCCCATGGTGCAAAAAATGTAAATCCACATCCACTTTCAGGGTGCAGAAAAATAAATCCAAGTTCACTTTCACAGTTCAAAATATAAATCTACGTCCGCATTTCACGGTACAAAATATAAATCCACGTCGACTTTGACGTCCGTATTATACGGTACAACAGTAAATTTACATCTACTTTCACGTCTGCATTATACGGCGCAAAAATAAATTCACTTTTACTTTCAAAAACATAAATCTGTATCCACTTTCTACAATTATATGTATATTTTTTTTTTGTAATATAATTCTATTTCCACTTCCATGCTCGCATCCACAATGTAAATGTAAATCCACGTCCACTTTAGAAATAGTATTGTAAAAAGATGTCCACATCTTAATCCACGTCCCGTTGTGACGGAAGTTAAATATATAATTAACCCCCACAATTTGATATACGATGCAATATTTCGATCTTGTTATCTTATTAACATACTTCATTCTAAAAGAATTTGATAATGATTTGAACATGTATGAAGTGATGACGAAATTGAGGAATTCGAACCAATAACAGGTGATCAAGGTCAGTGTCCATGATTATATGTATTCGATCCATCGATGAATGTCACGAGCTAAAACAACTGTTAGTGATAAGAATCAATAGCTGGGTCTAAAAGAATTATACTTACAGCCCTTGGTTGAGAAGATGAACTTGTGTCCACTGTTGCAATTGAAATTTCGTGATGAGTGGAACGACGCCCACCGTTCGGCATAAGCTACCTTTGCATCCACGCTGAAGAGTATTTGCATTTTGAAGAAAGTTAACCTTTTGATCACGCCCATAATTTAATACATGCACCGTGTTCATGTTAATTGGACCTGTCTCAACAAAGAAAAATTGTGAGTTTAAAAGAAAATTGGTTGACTTGTGCATGTCGGGGAACTTGGCCCTTGAATTGACTTTTGTCTCGGTCGCGTCCACGTTCTTCGATGTCTCACCACATATCTTGCTTCGCCGGGGAGTTTCAGTTATAAAAAAAATGTATTTTGAAAATAAAAGTAATGAGATTTAGATGACTTTGAAAGGAAATACTTAGTGGCTCTAATATGTAACATGATTAAGAAGACTCGATTTTTGAATTTACTCACATTTTTAGAAATATGAATGGACTTTTATTTAAGACCACTTTTATGCTACTTCTAAAAATTTGTCCCAGTTTCAGTCCTAGAGATGCTTGATTCTGTACAATTGAAAAGTAAAAACTTATAATGAAAGTTTTGAAAGTGATTTGACCGACTTCAAAATTTGTCCCAGTTTCAAGTCCTGGAAACACTTAGTTCTAAACAATCGAAAAGTGAGAAAGTTGTAATGAAAATTTTTTGAAAGTGATTTGACCGATTTCAAAACTTTGTCCCAGTTTCAAGATACTAAGACACATGAATTTAAATGGTGGGAAGACCAAAATCTTGTTAAAAATCCTTATGTATTTTATACGAACCAAAAATGTTTGGCCAAACCGAAGATAAAAATTTCAAAATAGAAGGGCCGAACCCGCCTCGGGTTGCCTACGTATCCCAAAGGAATCAGGCCAGACGTAGTTCGTGATGAACATAAAGATTTTTGAGTTTGCTTTGTTTTTTAATAAAGGGGCCGAACCCTATGTGGGTTGCCTACGTATCCAAAAGGAAATCAGGCCATGCGTAGTTCCACTCATAAAACAAAAACCCTGAAATATTTTGAAAAAGTGGCCGAACCCGATGTGGGCTGCCTACGTATCCAACAGGAAGTCAGGCCAAACGTAGTTCCTTCCAAACAAAATGACAGAATCTTAATTTAAAAAGGCCGTAACAAAACATAGAGGCAACATGACAAAAGGAACTAAATGTTCTAGTTGATGCCTCCGGCCTACTACAAAAGGAAATTTAAACTGAAAAACTGAAACTCCCGACGAACCGGGGCTAAGATAGAAGTTCAATTTTGCAACTCAGGTCCTGGCTCAGCAGCCTATAAAGTCAATATTTCAGCAAAGTCTTTGATTATCGCAGCATGATCATCTTCATCTTCCCCGAACAGGTTCTTGACTCCCTCCACGATATCATCATAGGCAACTTCATCAATCAGATCTGAAGGTTTTGAGAAAGTTTGATCAATGGTAGGAATAGGTTTTGGCAATGCAATCTCCTTCATTTTATTTTTTCGTGCTTTCTTCACTTCTTCCTCAGTTGGCTCATATCCCAAACCGAATGTAAACTGTTGCGTAGGGAGAATGACTGGCTCAACCCGCCCATTTAGTGTTTTCCCTAGCCCAAATCCAGGTTGGTACCCATTTCTCACCATTTCTTTTGCAACCATAATTGCGGCACATGATCTTTTGAACTCTTGAGTTTGACATACTTCACTCTCCTTAGTGACATTCACAACCTCCCAAGCGTGGTAAGCTGCTCCGTCGAACCCTCCTTCTGCCTCGACGAATGGGGTGGATTGCTCTAGATAGAAAGACGTGTCTCCTTCTCCGTGTATACATATTTGTTGCTGATCCCACTCGAATTTGACAGTTTGGTGCAAAGTAGATGGTACGGCCCCAGCCAAATGGATCCACGGTCTACCTAACAACATGTTGTATGTCGTGGAAATATCAAGTACTTGAAAATCCATAATGAATTCAACAGGGCCAATCAACACTTTCAACTCTATTTCCCCAATAGGGCGCCTTTGAGCCCCATCAAATGCTCGAATATTCATATCACTGGTCTTGAGCTCACTAACATTATATCCGATCTTCTTTAGACTTGCTAATGGACAGACTTGCGAATATTCATATCACTGGTCTTGAGCTCACTAACTGGTTTTGATTCTCATGTGTTGCCATTATATTCAAACTTTGAGGCCTCCAAATTCCTGGTTAAACGTTCCCCCACTCAATCGATACGTTATGCTTCAGATATGAACCATACCATTAAAGATGAGTTGCAAGATAAACTTACCGATAGACAATTTCAGCTTTTTTCCAAAATTATTTTTGGAAAATATATATGCAGATGCAAGTTGACACCGAGGTTCAAGGTCAGTTGTTTAGGTGTTTTATGGTTAGGGAGTTGAAGCGTAGTAATAGTGATGCGTTTGTTATCGATATTAATGGGACAAAATTGACATTCGTTCTTTTTGAGTTTGCATTAATTACTGGTTTGAAGTGTTATGGTGAGGAAATTGTTTTTGACGAGGGTCGCAACAGACTGTTGGAAGAATATTTTGGTGGTTCTGGTGATAGTGTTTTAAAGATGACTTTAAATAAGTGTTTTGAATACAAGGATTGGGGAGTTGGTGATAACGCAGATGAAGATGCTGTAAAGATTGCGATCCTTTATTTCATTCATAATTACATACTTTCCAGTGAAAAAAGGAACGTCACAGTCCCAAGACATCATTTTGACTTGGTAGAGGGTGGACGGTACAAAGACTATACATGGGGTAAGGAAGCATTTGATGATTTGATTAAGAGTATTCACCACAAGATGGACAAGCCGAAACAGTTTTACTGTTTACGGGGTTTTCCTTTTGCTATGCAAGTGTGGATATATGAGTGTTGCTCTACTGTTGACTCTAATTTAGCGGTTAAAACTGCAAGCCGAATCCCAAGAATGTTCAACTAGAAAACAGTGAACCCAAAGCAATCAGTTAACTACTTGATGACGGGCATGTTTAAGGACGGTGTATCTAAGGTAAAATACTTACATTAAATACATGCCTATCAACTAGTATTACATTTGTATTTGTTTATTTGTTTGCTGTGTATTTGTAAAATACAGAGAGGGTATTAACTGACAGTTCACAATATTTGTATTTGGAGGACATTCTTAACTTTAAAGATATTGTTCCGACCATGTCAGAGGTTGACAAGCTTTGTCTGCGTCCATACCTGATCAACAGATCTGCACCACCACCTCAAATACACCAAAAGTAAGATGAATATGCGGATTTGACCACAACACCACCCATGTTGCTGCTGCTAAAAAAACTCAAAAGAAGGATGCATCAAAATCTCCACTGCACAAGAAGCCTAGGAAGATGTCAACGACACCATTGCTTTTGCAGAAGTCACCAACCCCAATCCCAAAAATGGATACCCATCCTAAAGTTGGACAATCCTTTAAAAAATCTTCTTCGGTGACAGATAAGCCTATTCAATCAAAGGAAAAAGAAAAAGCTGCTCCAAGTGCCCACTGTGTTCTTATTGACGACGTATCTACCAGTAAATCAGATGACGTCAAAAGTTTGAGGGAGGAACTTAATCAATTTAAGCAGGAAGTAAGTTTTATTATTTTATTTTGATATTGATCTAACTACCACAAATAAGGATTTTTAATGAATTTGTTGTTTTACCATTTAGGTGCTTGCTGAATTCAAGAAGGTTTTTACTGAGCTCAAGGATCTTCGCAAAGTTATTGATGAAAACTTCGAAAAGGTTTTGGAACATGTCAAAGGGAATCAAGATTCAGAAAAGGTAAAAAAAATTAATAAATACATATTGAAATGATTGCCTTCAGTATAAGTATGAAGCATATGTATCTAACAAATACATCATTGTATTTTAGGGTGGTGACAGCGAAACTCATGTTCCTTTACCTGATGGCAACGTACATCAAGCAGTTGATGATTACATGGACCATGGTGATGGTATTCACATGGAGACTGATACGGGTGATGTACATTCAACAAAGGTACACATTTTTTGATGTATTTACCATTTTTTACTCATTTTGTATGTTATTTATAAAAAAAAATATAAGTTAGGCATGATGCAAATTTGGTGTCTACGGGACTTTAATAAATTATGCATTTGATTTTGATATGAAAATAGTAGTGTCATGTATTTGTGAGGTGTTTTTTGACAGCATGACGGTGTACTTTTTGTTATGTATTTGTGTACTGCTTTTGGATATCTTCAACAAATAGTTTTTAGTAGATTTTTTTGACATCTTCAACAAATTTTGACAGCATGATGGTGGGCATTAAATCCTCTGAATCTATTTGTTATATTTAGTAGATTTTTCTCAATTTGATGTTACTTTGTTTTTCTTATTTTTTTAAATCTAGTTTATTCATGTATTTATATACTTTTGGGCTGCGTTTTAAATAATTTTAAGGAAAAGAGTCTTGCACCGGATATTCAAGTTGGTATTGGCAATGAGAGCGGCGATATGGTTAAAGCTTCAACTGAATAGATTGTGGAAGGAGGTGATCTTTCAGGAGAACCCAAGACTTCGGTTGAACATCCGGCTGATCAAACAGGGAAAGATACTGTGGAAGAGAAAAAACATTCTAATGATTCAAATAATTTCGAGGTTCGAAATAACCTTATTCTGATTAAGCCATTTTTTTTATATGTATCATACAAGTTCCTGAATAACATTTCTTTTTATATTTTTGAGTAGGTGATCGCACAGGTGCTAGCAAATACAGCAGAATCAGAAATGGCTAATGAACAAGTTCAAGAGGAAAAGACCGAGAAAAACACCAGCTCGACTGTTTTAGAGGAACCCCAGGCAACAGTTAGTAATGTGCAGCTTTTATCTTAGTGGTTGTTGCCTGATGAGTATTACCCGAGCCAAACCCCAGGAAAAGAAATCATTTTGCATCCATCAGTCCCTTGAGCTACACACCCCAGTAAATACAAGTCTTTACTATTTGTGACAGATTTTGGTATGTATTTATTCAAGTTTCTATTTACTTGATTTTTTTTTAATACGCAACTGTTAATGTTTAAATATCAAATACACAGGTAGTAGTTCGAGAACGGATCATGTTCCTGTGTTTGATAAAAAATATCCATTCCAGCAAGATTCCATTACCGGTCCACTTGATGTACAAATTGTTGATGAATATCGTAATTGGCTTCGTAATGGTCTACTTGTGAGTCATGATAGCAAGTATGTTTTGATTCCAGTATTACATACAGTAATTCAACATGATTTTTGTGAATAACTTGATGTATTTGTTTATTTTGTTGCTGCAGGAAGAATTATGAAGACCATTACAAAACAAAGATGCCAGTTTTTTATCATGGAGTCAAATTCAATTTTGGCATCACAATTGTCGATGATAAGAACTGGTTTTACCTTTTAACGATGGATGGCCAGCTTTGGAATGATGAGGTGAATTTTATCAGGAATGAACGGTTTTACAAAAAATGTTTTTATTTATTTGAATGTGCTCTACTTGATGTATTTTTGACCATTTCAACACATTGACATCATTTTCTACTACTTTCGGAAGAAAGGAAAGTATGATAAAAGGAACAATTACAGGTTCACCACTGTTGATTGCATATTCAACCAGAAAATTGATGTGGTCCACCACGCATATCACAATGTTGAAACCCAGACCAACGTGCCCAATGAAGAGCAAGTATTGTGTGAGTATGTTAAGGTCCACAGGCTTATTGCCAATGTCCTGTGGCATACAGTTGACAATGTGCTAATACCAGTGAATATAAAAGAAGAAAATCATTGGTTATTGGTAGTCCTTTCATTCAAGGACAGGTATTTTTGTTGATGAATTAATTATTTTATCATTAGTGGTATCATTAATCATTTATCACTGATTCTTTTTTTAAAATTGACAGGCGTCTGTATGTTTACAACTCGTATCAAGCAGTCGGGCACAACGCAGTTGTTAGGAATGAAATAACAAAACTTGCTACACTTCTGCCACATTTCCTACATCTGGCTGGATTCTGTGTAAATAAAAAAAGCATAGATTTGGTGAAAGACCTAGCATATGCGGATAAGGGACAAATCGATATCCTTGAAGTTATCTATGTTGAAAATCTGCCGCATCAACCTGTTGGTAGCACGTAAGTAGTAAACATATTTGTTTCATTATCATTGTGTATCGAATACATGATATACCCTATCACTTTATTATTCTTTCAAATACATGAGTTTTGATGGCTGTTAGAACTTGAAATACATTATTTATGCTAACAGTAGTGTCTAATATAAATACATATCTATTTTTGTTTTAGGGACTGTGGTGTCTTCGTGGCAGCGTATGTTGAATATTTGACATCGGGTGAAAGGATTCCAGATGTCATTGATGCACACATGCAGCGTATGAGATACGGTGCACTCTTATGGGACTACGCTGAACGCAAGGTTGCTGACAATGCCGAGAGCGATAATGAAGTTCTACCAAGACCGATTAGGCCAGCAATCGATTACGACACTGTTGATGCAATTGATGTTTGATAAATACTATTCGTACATCCGATGTTTTTTGTCCTTTTTTCATTAAAGCAAACAATCTGAAGTTTTAGATGTATTTTTTACTGATGTTGGATTATTATCATTTTATCAAAAGAATCTCAAGGGTTATGTTCCACATGTTTGATGTACCTAGTTCCATATTTTATCAAAAGAATCTGAAGTTGAATAAGATACAGTAAACTGTGACAACTTGAATCCACAAATACATGATCATTACCTTGGAATTTCAGTCACCAATTTCACAAAATATGTATGTTTTATTACAGTTTATTCATTTTTGTTGAAGTTTAATAAACATATCTTGTGTATTTGACATGACCAGCACAACTATATGATTTCAATCAAAAAAATTGAAAAAATAAACAAACTTCATCAGTTTCGGAAATAATTTGTATGTTCTTTTACCACATATGCAGTGTTATGAAGTTGATAGATAACACCATTTTTACCGAAACATGTGTGCCTTTTTTTGGTGTTCAAATACATGAACATTACCGTGTAATTTCACACACCAGGATCAGAAAAAAATATGTATGTTCTATTACAGGTTATACAATTTTCTGAAGGTTAACAAATACATATGGTGTATTTGACATGACCAGAACAACTACTAGCCTCCAATCCAAAAATATTCTAATAAAAAAACAACTTTATCAGTTTACAGAGATAATATGTATGTTCTTTTACAAACTACGCAGTATTTTGAAGTTGATAAAAACACCATACGTATCGGAAAAAATGCAATTAAGATCAGATTGAATAGGACATACATTTCATAGCAAGAATTTCAGTAATAAGACAACATTTGTCAATAGAAGTTCTTGACACAAGTGTTCAAATACTTAAATAACCAATGTATTTCCTTAAGAAAGTTAAATGGATAGGAACACAGGAAAAATCTATTCACTTCCTTCAAGGCTCAAAACGACATGAACGTCTGTTGTGTCCAAGTTGTCCACAAGTACTGCAAGCATGTCTGTTCTTTCCAACAAGCAATTCACTTAAAGGCTTATCACGCCTCTTCTTTGGCCTACCAGGCGGTCTCTTGTATCTTGGTGGCAAAACCACATCCTCCAAGATGTATTTGGGAATGTTCCATTCACGCTCGTCGGGTAGAGGAGCCACAGGTACATCATATGTCTTCAACATGGTCTCCGATTTGAACAAATCAGAGCAATAGTCATCAGCCACCAGATTTTTCTTCTTAATGACAGCCCATGCATGCGGGCAGGGTCTAGTTGAAACATACGACAACTGCAAGTGTTGTTATTCAAATTAAGAATGAAACGCCTTCCTCCATTATGTACTGTGTACACGAATTCGGTTGACGTTTTACCTGAAAAAATAAATATTACATGTATTTGTTATTGAACCAATCAGAATTTTAAAATAAATAAACATACGATTAATCAAATACATATTGATTTTCAAAGAAGCATATATTAACTTACATTTAAACTAACTGTTCAGTGATACCAAATACACATTGGTATGATGTGAAATAACACCATAGATTAGTACAAGTACAAGTTTGTCAAATACATTAAAACAAGCATTAAATTGAAACATACCACCACTCGTAGACATAGATACTCGTTGATTGACAGCATCTCCTGAAACTTTTTACCGAGTGTAGTAAACGTGTATGTTCCATTTCTCCGGTTATTGTAATTCCATCTCCCAAACATCCTTCTAACTTCTTTGAGAAAGTAATATATAGGCAGTTCTCTAGCTACTAGAAGATGTCGGTTAATGTACTCTGCTATGGTAGAATTCATTGCCCACCCTCGGTTAACAGATGCATACAATCTAGTCCACTTGTCTCTACCATCCGATTCCAAATACTCTGCCACGCGCATATCTACCTTTTGAACCTTACCCATCAACTCATCAAATTCATCCTGCGTGTATGCCTTTGCCATGGAATAAAAAACAGGACTCAACACATCATGGCTCTTCTTGTATTTTTTACATACATTACCCCACAGATGCCATATACATGCATAATGTGCAACTTCTGGATAAATTCTACAAACAGCCTTATTTATACTTTCATGCCTATCGGATATGATACAAATGTTCTCTCTAATTCCATATGTTTCTCTGAAGCGCTCAAAAAACCACGTCCGAGATTTGTCATTCTCAAAATCAATCACATCATATGCTAAGGGAAGTATGTTTCTGGACATATAGTTACAAAAAAAACGCATAAAATACATGATGTATTTGTCTAAAACAGAAAAAATACATATTAAGGTAACAAATTAATATGTATTTTTGACATATTTGCACCGTCTAATGTGCTTGCTGAGACAAATGTTCCATTGTACGGTGTTTTTAAGTGGCTTCCGTCAACTACCACAATTGGCCCACAATAATCAAAGTCTTTGATAAATGCATACAGTGCTATAAAAACATACTGAAATTCGTTGTCGCGGGTTTTACGCATTCTGATATGTGAACCTGGTAAGTCTTATCCAAGATGTGTAGATATCCAGGTAATCTTTTATAAGATTCAGCCGGTTCACCCATTAAATCGTTCATCGCCTTTTCTTTGGCCCGCCAAGCAACCATGTATGAAACATCCATGCCAAAATCATTTTTGACGTCCTCCGCAATGTCTTTAGGCATATGTTTGTCATGAAACTCTCTAACTCTAAAGATTCCTGACTAACCTACACTTGACGCCCTGAATTTCCAACCACACTCTCCTGATACGCACACAAGTGTGTAGCTACATAAAAAAAACATCAATAAAAAACACATTAGTGTAAAACACATCACTAAACATAAATACCTCTATGTATTTATTGTTGTGTTTATTACAAAGGACAGATGAATATGTAGACAAGTTACACAAATGCAAACCGTGCCAAAGACATTGTTCATAACTATAAATTCATAAAAATCAGTTTTGACTTTACTTCATACTAAACATACACATGCTGAGAAATGCTTCAACTTGTACAAATTAAAAGACATACACTGCCACAGTTTAAATACATAAACACACACAGTTACAAATACATACACAAATGCATATTCCAATACCTTATTGCATTACACCTTTCTGTACGGTAATTGAACCTGTTTGTAATTGCATAATTCGCCATCACAGCTTTTAATGTATCTTTACCCTTGTATACTTGATCGACAACAACTACTTTTTGGTTCTTGTCATCAATAACCATACCCTTGTTGTTTTCGAATAACGCATTAGCCTTTCCACAACTTGATGATGCCAAATCACGGGAACCAATTGTTTCCATTACATTTGTTTGATTCATGTATCCGATTTGCAAATAATCACCTTCAACACAACTCTCACCCGATATACATATCTACATGCTTCTATCAGTTGTAATGATACATAATGGGTACATTGGTAATGCTTTGTTCTCTTTCTTCAATTCCACATACACCCTAACACCCATATCATTGTGAATTTCCATTGGAATATCATCACCTTCAACCATGTATTTTATGTTTATGTTTTTCCTTTGCTTGTCCAAATTCAATTGGGTTGCAACTGTTTGTAACAATTCCTCATACATCGAATACTCCTTGAAAGTCACAGCATCGATTTTGTAATTGACGTATTTATTCTCGTCGTTCCAAATACCAGAGTGTCTAATCAACGATGAAATATTGGCCATTTTATGAAAATAAAAATCCTTGAATCAATGTCTCAACATAAAACCTATAATAATTACGCCTAAAAAATTAAGAAAAATCAGTTCGAACAAAATTCACGTTCAAATTTGAACAATTTATGCAAATTAGATTTACAGTTCACTAATAATTCAAATACAACATGCACACGTTGAATTACACTTCAGAAATACATAGTTTAGCTGATCATTCATTATACTATACCATTTAGATTCACAAAAATAAAAGATATGAACTGGAATATTTTTTGATTCCTAACCATTCATGTACATTAAAATACTTTCAACCGTAATTTTCAAGAGCATTATTCATTCATTAATACGCTTACAGTGATATTACATCATTATTTTCGAATATCAATTATAAAGATACAAATCCAAAAACAAATAATTCAGAAGAATAAAACAACTTCGACATTATGATCCAAGGAAAAAATTGAAATCACATAAATACAACTTGAATAGACGAGTTCTGTGAAATCAAAACTGTGTATTTGCACGAATTACCTGATGATTGATCGTGTTGTTTTGTTAATGTATCTTCAGAGCTGTTGAAGATTTAATTTGAAATTTGAATTTTTACGTTTGAATGTTGAAGAATGCATGGAAGAAGAGAAACGTGTAAGGAAAGGGAATATTACAGCTGATTTTGTGGAAAAGAAGGTAAAAAATATATTAATATCTAATTTAATAGCACCACCGTTACATGCTAAAGTCAAGGAGACTTTTTTTTTACCGCATCCTCATGTATTTGCTGGCAACAAATACACGCGAAAACATACACAGTTTTGCCAAAAATCAGCTACAAATGGTAAAATTTAAAAGGGTAGCTACAAATGGTAGGAAGCTACAATAAGGTAGTCATTTGAGTAATTTTACCTTAAAATTATATGGTTGTTATCGTCGGATTACCTTTTTGGTTCATCACTTATTGTTTGACGATAAACTCATCAAGTAGACTATTCATGAAATTGCGCTTGTAATTTTTCTCTTTAATTTTTTTATTACTTGTTACACATATGTTTTAATATTAGTTCTACTGTTTTAAAAATGTGTACTGATTTATCTGAGACACGTTTGCAACAACATGAATATTGCCTTACAAATGTGTACTGATTTATCTGAGACAAGGTAAAAAATGCATATATTTATCCATTATTTGCCTTACATTTTAGTACTTTTCATCTTCTTTTGAGTACCATTATATTACTTTGTGCTTAATATTATATTTCAATGTGTAGGAATAAAGCGATGTGAAGATGAAGAGATTTGGAGCAAATATCATATGAAAGTGTTGTATTTTTTCCCTTCAAATTTTTATTACTCATTACACACATGTTTCAATATTATTGATGTCGTTTTAAAAGTATGTACTAATTTATATGGGACACACGAAAGACACCAAACAGATCATAATATATTATTAAAAGTAGGAAGCTCCTATCTTCAAAGTTGGATTACAATTTTGCCCTTGCACTAAATAAAGATGTAGTAATAAAACATCTAATTAAATGTTAAATATGTTGTAAGTTGGATGCCCATCACATGAACTTGGGCACCTTGTAAGTTAGACGCCCATTACAAGAACTTGGGCACCTTGTAAGTTGGATGTCCATCACATGAACTTGGGCACCAAGAATACTTGCCCACCAAGTATGTATGGCCACTAAGTTGTTAACTCATTTCCACCCACCAAGTTGTTAACTTATTTCCTCCTATAAATAGGAGTTCATGTGTATAAGTTAGATATACAATCAATTCCTCTCTATATACTTCTCTCCTGTGTATTTACTTTATAGTCTTTATTTTATAACACGTTATCAGCACGAGACTCTGCCATCTCGAGCAAATACTTTGAAAGCCTCGAAAAATATATGGAAATTCCTCAAATTTTATTTGGATCAATGACCAATTATGAAGACATTTGTGTGATTGATAGTGGAACAACACATGCCATATTCAAAGATGACAAATACTTTTCTCACTTGCGTAGGAAAAGGGGAAATGTTAATACAATTTCTGGCAATTCGAAATAGATTGAAGGCTCTGGAAGTGCTACTATATTTCTGCCTAAGGGGACGAAACTTGTTATAGAAGATGCATTATTCTCTTCTAAATACCCAAGAAACTTGTTAAGTTTCAAAGATATCCGCTGTAATGGTATCACGTTGAGACATTAAACGAAATAAATGATGAATATCTTGCCATTACAAAGAATGTCTCCTGCCAGAAATATGTTTTGGAGAAATTACCAACTTTGTCTTCTGGTCTGTATTATGCAGAAATTAGTACAATTGAAGCGCACTCGATCGCAAACCAGAAGTTTAATGATTCAAGTACTTTTGTGCCTTGGCATGACCGAATAGGTCACACCGGATCAATAATGATGAGACGAATTATTGAAAATTCAAATGGGCATCCACTTAAGAACCTGAAGATTCTTGAAAGTGGTGAATTTTCATGTGCTGCTTGTTATCAGGGTAAATTGATAGCTAAGCCATCACCAATGAAAGTTGACATTGAATCCCCTGCCTTTCTAGAGCGTATACATGAGGATATATGTGGACCTATTAATCCACCTTATGGGTTATTCAGATATTTTATAGTCCTAATAAATGCATCTTCAAGATGGTCTCATGTGTGCCTCCTATCGTCTCGCAACCTGGCGTTTGCGAAATTTTTGGCACAAATAATACGCTTAAGGGAATAGTTTTCGGATTATCCCATTAAGGCTATAGGCCTCGATAATGAATTTACGTCTCAATCTTTTGATAATTATTGTTTGTCAGTTGGGATAAAAGTTGAACATCCTGAAGCTCATGTTCATACCCAAAATGGCCTTGCTGAGTCATTTATTAAACGACTACAATTGATAGGAAGACCACTACTTATGAAAACACAATTGCCCACTATCGTCTAGGTCATGCTATCTTACATGCAACATCTCTTCTTTGTCTCAGACCGACTCATTATAATAAATACTCCCTGTCACTATTAGTATTTGGTCATGAACCAAATATTGCTCATCTCCGAATCTTTGATTGTGTTGTATATGTGCCGGTAGCACCATCACAGCACACTAAGATGGACCCCCAAAGAAGGTTAGGTATATATGTTGGGTTTGAATCACCCCCTATTAATCGCTTTCTTGAGCCATTGACGGGAGATTTATTCATTGCTTGATTTGATGAAACAAATTTTCCACAATTAGGGGGAGAGAGAAAAAAATCAAAAGAGAAATTACGTGGAGAGTTTCATCACTATCTCATTTTGATCCACGTGCCCCTATATGTGGACAGGAGATCTAGAAGATCATTCACTTGCAAAAAATAGCAAATCAAATGCCAAACGCATTTACTGATTTGAAAAGAATAACTAAGTCACATATCCCTACAGAGAATGTGCCTATCCGAATTGATGTCCCAAAGGGACAATATACTAGTGTCATAGCCTCTGAATCTCATACACGCCTGACGCGTGGTAGGCCATTGAGTTCTAAGGATAAAAATCCTAGAAAAAGAAACACGAACAATTATCAGAATGACACTATGAAAGAATATCATGAAGATATTCAAGATCTGATTTATCCTGATACTCCTGAAGATATTAGGGAACCCGAGACTCAAATGAGTAAAGAACTATCATTGATTTCTTTAGGTGATGGGATAGATTTGAATCTATCGAAGATTATGGTGGATAATGTTTTTGCATATAATGTTGCACTGAATATTATGAAAGACGTTGAGGATCAGGAACCTCAATCTGTCGAAGAATGTCGACGAAGATGTGATTGGCCAAAATGGCAAGAGGCAGTTCAATCAAAATTGAATTCACGTGCCAAACGAGAGGTTTTTAGACCGGTAGTCCAAATGCCTAATGGTGTAAAACTAGTTGGCCACAAATGGGTCTTTGTGCGGAAAAGGAATGAGAGAAACGAAATTATGAGATACAAGGCACGCCTTGTTGCACAAGGATTCTCTCAAAGACCCGGTATCGACTGTGAAGAAACATATTCACCCGTTATGGATGGCATAACATTTCGATATCTCATCAGTTTATCTGTACATGAAAACCTTGAAATACATCTGATGGATGTGGTCACAGCTTACCTTTATGGCTCACTTGATAATGAAATCTATATGAAAATTCCTGAAGGATTTAAAATGCCTGAAGCAATTAGTTCAAAGTCTCGGGAGATGTATTCAATCATATTACAAAGATCATTGTATGGTCTAAAACAATTAGGGCGCATGTGGTACAATCACCTCAGTGAGTACTTGGTAAATGAAGGTTATATAAATGATGCCATTTGTCCATGTGTTTTTATTAAGAAAAAAATCAGAGTTCGTTATACTTGTTGTTTATGTTGATGACATAAACCCAATTGGAACTCTAGATGAGCTCCAAAAGGCGATTGAATATTTGAAGAAAGAATTTGAGATGAAAGATCTCGGAAAAATAAAACTTTGTCTTGGTTTGCAGATTGAACATTTAGCAGATGGGATCTTTATCCATCAATCTGCTTATACCGAAAAAGTTTTAAAATGATTTTACATAGACAATGCGCATCCTTTAAGTACTCCAATGGTTGTTCGCTCACTTGAAGTGAGTAAAGATCTGTTCTGACCTCAGGAAGAAAATAAAGAGCTTTTTGGTCCCGAAGTAGCATATCTTAGTGCAATTGGTGCACTTATGTATCTTGCTAACGCTACAAGACCTGACATAGCGTTCTCTGTTAATTTGCTAGCAAGATATAGCTCTTCTCCTACACGAAGACATTGGAACGGAGTTAAGCATATATTGCGATATCTGAAGGGAACTAGCGATATGGGTCTATTTTATACTAACAAAGGTAGTATAGATTTTGTTGGTTATGCAGATGCAAGTTATTTATCTGATCCACATAAAGCTCGATCTCAAACAGGCTATTTGTTTACATGCAGAGGTACTGTTATATCATGGCGATCTACAAAGCAGTCCATTGTTGCTACTTCTTCAAATCATGCTGATATAATCGCTATTCATGAAGCAAGTAGAGAATGTGTATGGTTGAGATCAGTGATACATTTCATCAGAGAAAGATGTGTCTTGAAGTGTGATACAAAAATACCCACAACATTAGATGAAGATAATGTTGCATGCATAGCTCAATTAAAAGGAGGTTTCATAAAAGAAGATAGAATGAAGCACATTTCACCAAAGTTATTCTTCACACATGATCTCCAGAAGAATGGTGATATTGATGTGCAACAAATCCGTTCAAGTGACAATCCTGCAGATTTGTTCACCAAATCTTTTCCAAATTCAACTCTTGAGAAGATGATATTCAAAATTGGAACGCGAAGACTCCGACATCTGAATTTCGGCCTTCGTCAGGGGGAGTGAAATACGTGTTGTACTTTTTTTCCTTAACCAAAGTTTTGTCCAATTGGGTTTTCTTGGTAAGGTTTTTAATGAGACAGCTCTCAAAACGTATTACTAGATATGTGTACTCTTTTTCCTTCATTAGGACTTTTTTCCCATAGGGTTTTTCCTAATACGGTTTTAACGAGGCACATCATCTAATTAATGGACATCCAAGGGGGGTGTTGTAAGTTGGATGTCCATCACATGAACTTGGGCACCTTGTAAGTTGGATGCCCATCACATGAACTTGGGCACCAAGAATACTTGCCCACCAAGTATGTGTGGCCACTAAGTTGTTAACTCATTTCCACCCACCAAGTTGTTAACTTATTTCCTCCTATAAATAGTTCATTTGTAGAAGTTAGATGTACAATCAATTTCTCTCTATATACTTCTCTCTTGTGTATTTACTTTATAGTCTTTATTTTATAACAAAATATCTATTATCTCCTTTTTTGGGTATTTTTTCCTTAAGTTTTCTCATTCAATTACTAAAGAAACGTTTCTTAATCAAACATTTATGAAGCCAATCAAGAGTTGTAATGGATGAGGTAAAAGTTCATTGCAGAATGAATAAACAATTGATCATTATTCATTGCATTACATTACAACAAAACGGACAGTTTTATATACACTTGAAAAGCCAATTAATGTACATAATACGACCTTAAATGCGATGATAATGAAAAGGAATTTTTCGGCTCATTTTCATATTTCTCCTCACGTTCAGGAGCATGGAGCAACAATAAATGCAGCCCTTTATACTTTACCATTACGTGCTAGCCTTTTCATTGCTATACATAATTAGGAGAATTGGAAGAGTTGCATTGAGCAACAAAATGTAGACTAATTAATTAGGAGAAATAAATATATGAAATTACAGGTTCAAAGAATGGAAATCAGAAAACAAGAAGGGTGATTTCTTTGTGTGTAATAGAGAACAAACATAAAAATATTGGCTGGATGTTTTTATGCAGTTCTCTGGAAAAAATAAAATTTCTTGATCACATAAAAACATACTTATCTAAATAGATATAAATTTTGAAAAATAATAATTAATACCTTCTTGATTATGTAAATGGACACTTTGGACCAAAATAAAAAAGCTAAGAGGACATTTATTATGGACCGGAGGGATTATTTCTTCTAAAACATATTCCAAATTGGAGTAATTGTTTATAGTAGCTAACGTAGTTTCCTAAGTTTCAACTGCAAAAGTAAAATCTGAGGACAGTCTCCTAAAATTTCAACTGAAAAAATTGAACTTCAAGATACCGTCTTGAAGTTTTAGTTGCTCTTTATTGAAGAGAGGCAAATTTGACCAGTTCTTTTAAATTGATCTCATTACACATACATTGTACCGTTTAGTTATTCAATTCCCCAAATCAAACGATACCTCATCTTTTACGTGCAATAATCAAGTTTGATAGAATAGACTCACCGTTCATATAAGTTTGAACTTACATTTTTTTTTTAAAATCATTATATTTTATATTATTTACTTCCCCCATCTCAATAAAAAAGTTTGAAGTGATTAACATGGTCCAAAAACTAGTAATGATAATAAGTATGAAACATAACTGCCTTTCTTTAAAAATTTAGAAATTACAATTTTCCGAGACCTAGTCTAGACGTGTACAAGAGCTTCTACAATACAGAAGAGTATCTCAAATAAAATGACACAACTTCTGCCTTGGAACGAGATGCACAGAAGCTGTAGGAAGATCTCCACCACTGCAACTAAATGACACCTTCAAGCAATAACCTGAAACACATCTACACCCCAAAAGGAGTATAGCAAGAGTAGTATCAGTACACCACACGTACTGATAAGCATCATAGGCCAACTAAGATTAGTTCACGCAATACAGTATAAAATCAATAAGATACACAGATAAGTACAATCGTACACCTTCATGAATCCTCCCCCACAAGTGACAACTCTACCCTAAGCACACTCGTATCCTCTTACCATTACCCTATCAACATAACAACAGAAAATAAGGACTAACAGGCAACAATCGGTTTTAGCTCAGTAGGACTCCTAGTTTGACGGGCAGACCCAACAACGTAACAATTCAAATAGACATCAGTCGGTAATAATTTATCCATTAGACAGTAAGAGTAAGCATGAGCAATGCAGTTGACGATAATATTTCTCCCGTACGTTCCAACCTTAGCCATTCAAATGGGATCATATTAATATAACCTCCCTTCATTTGTCAAACAGGACCATGAAATTACGTGTAAACACAACAACTTAACAACAAGGAAAATCAAGTATAAATGCACCAAAATGAGTCATGAGTCAATGTAATGCAGCCAAGACGAGTATCACCGCTATCACACGAATATAAGTAAGTAAAATGTAATGCAACCCGAGTTAGTATCCCATTTGTACACACATGCTAGATGGTATTGTTTGCCCAAATAGCCATTACCTGCAGGGGACCCATGGTGTCTACATACCACTCGCTCCAGACCTGACCTCGGATCACGAGCCCATAACTAGGCCACATCCTCACCCCCTGTCAAATGTGCCTTTATATATATTTATATCTCTATATCTCAACATATTTATAGTCCAACAATCAATATGGAACATGATCAGTCAACTATATCAATATCAGTATCACAAGGCATCATGCCACAAGTCATGATAAGACCCAATTAACTTCTCTCATTAATCACATAGATATGAGATCTGCTAAATCAAGACATGAATACCCTAATAAAGACACATGCAATTACCACACGAGTCAACCCGCCCAATAGTACAACAAGCAGTATAATGATCAACTCTGTACGTATGCGAATTCCCACCTTCTAACTTAATCACTCTAAGAACATAAACACCACCATATTCCCCCAAGCATAACGACAACCCACGTAATTCAACAATTTATATCAATCTATCTAATAACCAACCGAACTCCACATTCGAAAACCTAATCATGCTTTCTCCCATCAATTCTATAACATATATACGTTTCGCTAATCAAAGTCTAACTCAAGTAAACCATAACCTACCTCGAGGGCAAGCAGGTGCCACGAACCATCATGGAGTCTTCATCCTTTGCTTCCAAATCCGGAGACCACGATGGAGAAGTCTAGGAGTAGCACGAATTTCAATAACGAGAGTCAAAATAAATCATGCATATTAATCTAGATTTTATAGTTGACTACCCTGCCTTCATATTTCTCATGCGTGAGCAATTTAAGAACTCCATGTTTATTATCATTCGGAGGCTAAACCAAGCAGTGAGGAATTAACTATAGAAAAGATAACAAAAGGAAGGGTTAGAAGGGTTACCTTACTCAAGTCTCTATGTGCTCTGCCCCGAATTTCTCCCAAGTAACGGCTTAGAAGAAGGTTTGGTGGAAAAGTGAGATTAAATCACGAAATAAGGTCTTTAACTGGGTCTGGTTCGCATCGACCGCTATAGCGGTCCTCTGTCCGGTGGGGCGGACTCGCTACAGCGGTATGTCGATCGCCTCGGCGAAGCGCGTCCACCGGGCCCCACACCTTTTTTCTTGACTGACTCGACTATAGTTAAAATTTAATGAAGTTTTTCCCCTTGAAGACTAATCGTACAACAAATCAACTTAGCTTTTGTGCACAAGCAGAGGAAAGTCTAATAATGACCGGACGGGTCGTTACATTTTCGAACTTACTGTACGGGTGTTTGAGGAGTTGTCTCATTCAGGCTGCAACTATTATAAGGCTGTGAGTGTTCTTGAAACAGTGGCAGATGTCAAAGTCTGTCTGATGTTGCTGGACCTTGAATGTGATGCGTTAGTTAAACAGATATTCCAGCTGTTTCTCAGGATCATCAGATAACTTAGCAAATTTACAAGCTTCTTGGATTTTCCCTCATTTTTTGACTGTTACGTAGAGTTGTGGTTTTATTATGTCAAGCAATGAATTTAACCTCCTTCAGAATAACTTAGCAAATGTTTCTCAGGATCATCGTTAAGCTTATATTTGGTTAGTGTACGTCAAGAGTGTTTTTGCTCTGTTTTACAAATTTGTATGTTTATGTAGGGTAAGTGAGATGCTGAGAACTTCTACTATCAGAGACACATTAGTTTCTTTAAAAAACTAACTATTTAGTATTGGAATGACAATAACCTGAATAGCATAAAATAGATAGAGATGATTAAATAGTCGACCCCAGCTAATATGGGATTGAGGTGCAGGCGATTACTTAATATTACAATCATTTTCCCCCAGTAAATGACTATAAGGTTATCATGTATCAGTTTTCTCTGATAATGCTTATGTTTGATGCTGTAAGGTCCGACCATCCTAATGTTGTATTCACAAGCATGGAAGAAATCATGACTCTGCTCATTGAAGAAAGTGATGAAATCTCAATGGAGCTTCTTCAGCCCCTTCTTGATAGCCTCAGAAAGGAAAATCAGGCAACAAACCCCTCACCCTATTGATCTCTTGCTATCATGTTTCTTTATTTAGTGCTTTTCTTGATCTTATATAGATATACTGTACAGACTGTTCACCTATCTCGTCAAAGTTGGGAGAGAAGGGCCTGAAAGAATGTGCTTCCAACGTTAGACCTTGTCTTTTAGAAGCCCTCAAGTCAAAAAGCATGAACCTTGATGATTATGCCGAAATAGTTGCTGCAATATGCAATGAAGTGCCTGAGGGAGAACAAATGGTGTGTCCTCCTCATGACTATCTCAAATGATCCTTTTTGCTTAATATGTAGCTTCAGTGTCATTTTTTTTCTTGCTATTAATTATCACAATATGCTATTGAATTACTACTGATTAAAAAATGGCTCATTATAAGTAAAAAAACCTATTGGATACCTTCTCTGTTTTGCTAACATTAGTTTTATGGTCAGACAGAAAATAAAAATGTGACCAATGCTGTGTATCCTGTGAAAGTTGCTTTTCCATCTGCTGCTGTTATCTGTGAGACACTGCTGGAGGATGGGACTCCTTCAGATATTAAGGGCGCCTCTTCGAAAAAGGTTAAGAAGAAAGAGAGCAGGGAAAATAAGGATGCTCACCTGGGAGTGTTGGTTCCAGAAGGCGATGTTCTGCAATCTCAAGATAAGAGAAACAGATCGTGTAAGGGCACAGCATGTAACAAAAGAAAACCAAGTCAGCGCTCAAGGAAGAGCGGGTCTGTTCAGAAAGGTGATGTGCACACCACTTCTGGTCTTAACATTGTAAAAAGAGGAGGAAACCTTACTAATGCTGAGGAGTCACCCAGTGCAACGAGTTGATGAAAAAACACAGAAGACGGACAGAGTTACCATTGAGATTCATGAGATTGAACAATCAAGAGATGAGGTTGAAAGGAAAACTTCTTAGAAGTTGCTATCTCTAGATATGTGCTTATAATTCTTTCAAGCATAAATTGAACAATCACTTTTCGCGCTTGTGGGTTTTACGGGAGATTAAACTATCATTTGGGGATGAAAATCTCTCCAACCAGCTTTCCAAAACCAAGCACCGGAGGAAGCATTCCATGAGAAAGGATGAGGTTCTAATATAGCATTTTTTTGAAGTAAACTGCACCACCTTGTTTCCATATCTGCAGAATTTGCTTCTATTCACGTAGTATTGTTGTAATGTAGTGGCTTGTTTCCAAATTCTGTGACTTCATTGCTTTTTCAAAGGAATAATCACAGCAACAATAAGTTATAAGCTGATTTATCCTTCTCGAATTTGGAGCAAACACTATGCTTACCTCTTTTCAATAGGTTTTGAAGGACCGAAACTAGTTTTGGTTTAAGACCTACTGCTTTCAATTTATCTGTTTTCCAAGAGACTTTTCATGTATAAAGAGCTTATGGCTTATTGTTTCATTCAGGATTCTAAAAAGCGTCACTTCACCAAAAATTATGGAGAAGAAGTGGTTGGTACCAGAATAAGAGTTTGGTGGCCATTGGACAAAGTGTAAGTTCTACAAAATATAATCTCAGGGCTGTCGCACTATTTTAAATTTGTGGTACTAATTACAAATCCGCTCTCAACTTGATTGCTTCTGTTGTTAAGTTTATCGTCTATAAAATTGACCTGCCTGCTAGGCTGTCGGCCAAGAATCCGCTTCATTCCTTTGACTTGTGGAGTATCAGAGCACATCTTCAATTCCTTCTACCATATTGACTTTTATCTTGTCTTGACATATGGAAGAAAGAAGTCTAGCTAAAGTTTTTGATTTATGTTTCCCTTTGCAGGTTCTATGAGGGTGCAATTTCTACATTTGATCCTGTGAAAAAGAAGCATGAGGTAGTGACGTTATTATCAAGCTTCGTGCACTTTTTTTAATTAATCTCTTTACTGTTTTCTTCCCAGTATGTTATATATTCTTCAGTTTGCATTGTCTTGATATATGCACTTAACAATGATGACAAGAGTCTAGACACCATCCCAAGTTTCAAAAGTTCTACATCAGTAGTCAGTTTAAATCCATTTCCTTCTCAATTAACTTGAGACAAACTCCAAATCTTATATTCCCTCTGTTTTAATTTATATGAACCTATTGAAACAAATTCACTTTACGAAATGATTTACAGCCACATAAATATTCAAGACTTATTTTGAACCACAAGTTTCAAAAATCTTCACTCTTTCTTAAATGTCGTGCTCAGTCAAATGAGTTCACATAAATTGAAACGGAGAGAGTATTTGTTATTATTCTCCTACCATTGAAAAAATATTTTTCCTGCAAAGTAATGTTGAGGCGAAACTATTTACCGAGGTTGACTCCATCTTCCTGTTAAGTAAAGTAGAGGCAAAACTATTTACTGAACCAAATATAATCAGTGCTACAGAAGTTCCTTTTACCTAAAGGTATGACCTTACCCAACCTAAAATACCTCTTTCTCGAAGACTGTCGTCGTGTTTCTTTTTTCTTTTTTCTTTTTTTGCACAACAAGGAAATATATCCTGGGAGTGAAGTAGTGATTTTAGTTGAAGTTTTTTAGTTGACTGATGCTATTTACTGTTTTTCCTTTTGAGATCATGTTGAAATTTGCTTCAGTTACTGCTATATTTTTTTTAGCTTAATAAGTTGCTTAGTATTAGGATAAATTTATTTTTTTGAATTCTAAATTTCTCTTAGATTTTTTTTGGTTTGTTGAGATATTTTAGATATTTTGATTTTTTGTTAGTTTTCAATTGGCTATTTAAAGCCCTCTATGCTTAATAAAATTATTGAGAGACATTCTTAATTATTCTTACAAGCTTTTTGGCTTCAACATCTTTTTAAAAACCAACAGATCTTAAATGATGATGGTGTAATTGAAAACTTGAATCTGAGTAAGGAACGCTGGGAGATAGTTGAAGACAATCCATCCGATAAGGTGCTTTACCCATTTGATACTGCGTTACTTTAACATTTTCAAGTTATCATTGGCATTACATCTCTTTGTGATATGATTCCTTTGGATGCACTACGTGCAGAAGCATGAAGCAGATCTTCAATGCTTTGCTATTTCATCCGTTCCGTAAGTATTGATTTCCAACTTTTTTTTGTACCATGGACATATCCTAGAACTCTACACAGTCTTGACTGTCGTATTCACATCACCTTTATATGGAAATACTATTGTCGGCATATGATATGGTTATTGGTTGATGAACTTGAGCAGATCCACGAAGAAGAAAGCAAAAGGAACCTCCTCAACAAAAAAGGAATCCGGAGTCTCTTCATCCAAAAGGTTGTTCTTTTGCTGTTGTACACTTTTCCTTGCGGTATTGCTCTCTGAACTGAATGGTCTGAGGGTTTTGACAAGCAAGCTTTCTATCTTCAGGTCTAAAAGAAATGCCCAAAAGAGTGACATTGAATCCCTGGATATTCCAATTCAGCATAAGACGAATGATGCTATTGATGTTGGTTGCGAAACGAGCATGGGGGAAAAAGAAGTTGTGGACAAGGAAGATAATTATATCACACTGAAGCAGAGATCCAAGACTTGCCAAGTTACCTTAGAGAGCTCATCGAAGCTTGAAGACCATCCATCTGACAAGGTCCTTTCTCCATCTGACACTGTGTTATCTTAACATATTTTGAAATGCTAAGTGGCATTATATATCTTTGTGATACAGTCCTTTTGGATGCAATATGTACAGAAGCATGAAGCAGCTCCTCAAAGCAATGATGTTTCATCTGTTCCGTAAGTTTTGATTTCTAAATTTCCTGTAACCTTTGGACATATCCTAGTTCTTTACATGTTCTTGACTGTCGTCTTTCGTGTTTACTTCTACCTACTACTTATATGTTGTATATTGTATTTCGCATCACCTTGATATGCCACTACTATTGTTTTGACATGATATGGTTATTGGTTTATGAACTTGAGCAGATCCGCGAAGAAGAAAGCAAAAAGAACCTCCTCGACAAAAAAGGAATCTGGAGTGTCCTCATCCAAAAGGTTGTTTTTTTGTTGTTGTACACTTTTCCCTGCAGTATTGGCATTATATATCTTTGTGATACAGTCCTTTTGGATGCAATATGTACAGAAGCATGAAGCAGCTCCTCAAAGCAATGATGTTTCATCTGTTCCGTAAGTGTTGATTTCTAAATTTCCTGTAACCTTTGGACATATCCTAGTTCTTTACATGTTCTTGATTGTCGTCTTTCGTGTTTACTTCTACCTACTACTTATATGTTGTATATTGTATTTCGCATCACCTTGATATGCCACTACTATTGTTTTGACATGATATGGTTATTGGTTTATGAACTTGAGCAAATCCACGAAGAAGAAAGCAAAAAGAACCTCCTCGACAAAAAAGGAAACCGGAGTGTCCTCATCCAAAAGGTTGTTTTTTTGTTGTTGTACACTTTTCCCTGCAGTATTGCTCTCTGAACTGATTGTTCTGAGGATTTTGATGAGTAGGTTTTCTATCTTCAAGTCTAAAAGAAATGTCCAACAGAGTGACATTTTATCCCTGGATCTTCCAATTCCAGATAAGATGAATGATGGTGCTGATGTTGGTTGCGGAACGAGCAGCGAGAAAAAATAAGTTGTGGACAAGGAAGATAACAATATCACACAGAAGCAGAGATCCAAGACTTGTGAAGTTGCGTTAGAGAGCTCATTGGTACTTGAAGACCGTCCATCTGACAAGGTCCTTTCCCCATCCGATTCTGTGTTATCTCTTGAACATATTTCCAAATTAGCATTGGCATTATATATCATTGTTGTGATATGATTCTTTTTTGATGCAATATGTACAGAAGCATGAATCAGATCTTCAAAGCAATGATGTTTCATCTGTTCCGTAAGTATTGATTTCTAAATTTCCTCGTAAATTTTACATTTCCTAGTTCTTTACATGTTCTTGACTGTCTTTTTTGTTTACTTCTATGTACTGCATGTTTTATGGAGATTGTATTTTATATCACCTGCATATGCCACTAACATTGTTTTGACATGATATGGTTATTGTTTGATGAATTTGAGCAGATCGATGAAGAAGAAAGCAAAAAGAACCTCAACAAAAAGGGAACCTGGAATCTCTTCATCCAAAAGGTTGTTCTTTTGTCATCGTACACTTTTCTCGACAGTATTGCTCTCTGAAGTGAATTTTCCGAGAGTTTTGACAAGTAGGTTTTCTATCTTCAGGTTGAAAAGAAATGCCCAAAAGGGTGATATTGAATCCTGGGATGTTCCAACTCCAAATAAGATGAAAGATGCATATGATGTTGGTTGTGAAATGAGCAGTGGGAAGAAAGATCTTGTGGACAAGCAAGATAACATGATCAGATAAACAGAGTCCAAAACTTCCAAAGTTGCCTTCGAGAGCTCATCGATGCTTGAAGACCCTCTATCCGACAAGGTCCTTTCTCCATCTGATACTGTGTTATCTTTAACATATTTTCAAATTATAAGTGGCTTATATCTTTGTGATACAGTCCTTTGGGATGCAATATCTACAAAAGCATGACACAGTTCTTCAAAAAAGCATTGATGTTTCATCTTTTCCGTAAGTATTGATTTCTATATTTCCTTGTAACCTTTTACATACCCAAGTTTTCTACATATTCTTGCTGTCTTCTGTTGTTTTTGCTTCTATCTACTGTGCATTTATTATAGAGATTGTATTTAATATCACCTAATATGGCAATACTATTGTCGACATATGATATGGTTATTGGAGTTAGCATAATGGACAGATTGTAGAATATCTACATTAAGATATTCTCGATATGGTGAATATGAAGAGATACAATGAATATATGAAATATTATTAGAGATATTCTACATTTAGTGTAGAATATTGTGTAGCATTAGTGTAGAATATTATGAGGAATATTTTGTAGGATTTACATTTAGTGTTGGATATTTTACTTCCTTTAATCTCTTATTTCTCTTGTATATAAATACCAATGTATTCTGATGTATAGGAATCAAGTAATTGAGATATTCATTCTTCAATTTCTCTCGTGCTTTCTCTGTTCTTGACATGACATTTTCTTTTCGTTGTTTCGATTCTTAGTGTCTTTCATCTATAGTTCCTTTAAAAAAAATTGAAAGTTTAGTTCTCTTGGTTCTCTTGACTGTTCGTCAACAATCGGTCCTACACATCTAGGGCTTTTATCTTTGTCTTGGTTATTCTAGCTTTTTTTTTCCGCATCATTGTGTTTTTGAAAAAAAAAATATGACTTCACATCAGTTTGAGTCTTTCAGTGTTCGTTTCACTAGAAAAAATTATTCTGCCTGGGAATTTCAGTTTCAACTTTTTGTCACGGGAAAAGAATTATGGGACCATATAGATGGAAGTGATCCTGCTCCTACTGATCTTACAACGTTAAGTCAGTGGAAGGTCAAAAGTGCTCGAGTGATGACACGGATTTAGGGTCAAATGACCCTCTTATTGTTCTTAATCTCAGGCCTTACAAGACTGCAAAGGCCATGTGAGATTATTTACAAAAGGTTTACAACCAAGACAATAGCGCAAGACGATTTCAGCTAGAGCATGAAATTGCTAATTACTCTCAAGGAGGTCTCTATATTCAGGATTATTTTTCTGGATTTCAGAACTTATGGGCTGAATTTACTGAGATTGTTTATGCTAAATACCTGCTGAATCTCTCTCTAAAATTTAAGCAGTTCACACGCAAAGCAAACGAGACCAATTTTGATGAAATTGCGATACGATTTTGAGAGTGTTCACTCTAACTTGATGAACTGTGACCCATCTCCCTCTTTGGATGTTTGTTTTAGGAAATTACTTCGTGAAGACAACGTCTTGTCACACAAAATGCTTTCAAGCAAGCAAATGATGTCACTGTTGCATTTGCTACTCAAGGAAAAGGAAAGGGCAGGGATATGACTAGAACTCAATGCTACTGTTGCAAGGAATATGGTCATATTGCTAGAAATTGTGGCAAGAAGTTCTGTAATTATTGTAAACAACAAGTACACATTATCAAAGAGTGTCCCGCACGCCCTCAAAATCGTAGGGTCAATGCTTTTTAATCTAAGGTAAATGGTTCCACTACTGATAACTCATCTTCTGCAGGACAAATTCTTACTTCTGAAATGGTCCAACAAATGATCGTGTTAGCCTTTTCGGCTTTGGGATTACAAGGTAATAATGTTGCATCTAATTTTTGGCTTGTTGATTCTGTTTCTTCCAATCATATGACCAACTCAATAAGTATACTAAAAAATATTCGTATGTATCACGGTCCATCATAGATTCAGGTTGCCAATGGTAGTAATTTACCCATTACCAAGGTTAGGGATATTACTCCAACTTTCAAGAATGTTTTTGTTTCACCAAAGCTCTCAACTAGTCTTATTTCAGTTGGACAATTGGTAGATAACAATTGTGACGTAAATTTTTCTAGTAATGATTGTCTTGTGCAGGATCAGGTGTCAGGGACGATAATCGCGAAGGGGCCTACAGTTGGAAGATTGTTTCCTATAGACTTTTCCATTCCTCATGTTCTATCTTTTGCTTGGACTTCTACTGTTAGTAAGATTGAGGTTTGGCATAAGCGTATAGGACATCCAAAATTCTATTATGTTGTCTCATTTATCGATTTCTGGTTTATTGGCAAACTAAAACCAAATTTCAAGTGCTTCCTTTGATTGTTCAACTTGTAAATTAGGCAAAAGTAAAACTCTTCCTTTTCCTAATTTGGGTAGTTGTGCTACAAAATGTTTTGATGTCATTCATAGTAATGTTTGGGGCATTTCACCAATTACTTCTCATGCTCATTTCAAATACTTTGTGACATTTATAGATGATTCTAGTCGGTTTAAATGGGTGTATTGTAACACCTCGTGCATTCGGGCTAAGATTTGACTCGTAAGACGGGGGTACAATGAACCCAATTTGAGTAGTGTATAAATGGTGTTTGAACCCCAATCAAGACATGGGAAGAGTCCTTGAGAAAAGTAAAGTCGGAAGCTATCCTACGGAGTGTGTTTTCAAGTGAGTTTGCAACATATCTCAATTAAAATGAGTATACGGAAAACTCTGTAAGGAATTTGGGAAAATTTCCTTCTTGAAAGTTGTAGATCTTTGAAATACCTTTCCAACGGTATATTATGAAGGTCAAACAGACATTTTTACAAAACTTTATGCTCGTTTTACTAAAATAGTGTTTTGTCGATTCACGGTGGAATCTACAGGCCGTAAAAATTATACGGGCCATAGATTTAGGCCGTAAAACTGGTCCAGAAAGCCCAAATCACTGTAATTGATTTACGGTGGGATCTAAGGTCCATAAAACTTTTACGGGACGTAAAATAGGGCGTAAAATGGGTCCGACAGCAATTTTAAAACTTCGTTTTAAGGCTTTTTCACTTCATTCTTCACACTCCCAAGCCCTAGAACGACCTTTTATTTTCTCCCATCATCAAGAACACCAAGGTAAGCCTACTCTAATCACTCCAAGTCAATTCTAATATATATCCTTGTAATCTAAACAAGAAATCATCATTCCTAACCTAGGGTTTTCAAAAACACCCATCTCAAGGTTCAAGAATTCAAGATTTTGGAAATCTTCTTCAAAGTTCAAGTCTTAAATTCAAGTTTTGGAGAATTACCAGATATGTAGAGTTACTATCTACGTGTGGGAACATCATTGCTCTTCCCCACGCCTCATAATCCATAAATTATGATTCTCTACTAAAACTAGGGTTTCTACACCATGTTCAAGACAACCCTAGGTCCATGTCCATGAATAGATTATGTATGAATTCCTATTATTCTATCATTGTGTTCTTAATAACTCCATATGATTATTGAGAATCAGTCCGTAATCTATGAAAACCCATATCTTGTATTCCATGGGTTCTTGCATGCATGTTTTTAACTAAGAATGATTATTTCATGAATATCCTACATGTCTACAAGTTTTCATGCAACTCATGCCATGATACAAGATACATACATGCTAAATACAAGCTATTTCATGAAACCATGTTTATAAGTTATTTCGTGAAATCATGATTATAAGTTATTTCACGAAAATCATGGGCTTCTTAGCCAACTATATTATGTTCATGTTTTTGGTAGTTGCACGAATTACCAAGAAGGCTCAGATAGCCTGAAACTATGTAGCCATCGTAGGACAAGGATCGCTCCGCCCAGTTAGGACGATACCTTAATTTTACACTGAATAGATCCATCAGGCATGTTACCACCTTATACCCTGGCAAGGTATAGGGGCTCTGCTGGTCCGGTGAGGTACCAGACTCCACGTACCCACGTGGTGATATTATATTGTCGGTTATGAAATGCTCTCCCTACCTACCATGTTTTACTCATGCTTTATATTATATATGTATTCATGTTCATGCTCATAACCAGGTTTCAGTTTCACGTTCAGTTCTTATATTTATTACTTTATGTCCCATGTTATTTCATTCAGTTGCTTTACATACCAGTACATTCAATGTGCTGACGTCCCCTTTTATTTGCCCAGGGGCCTGCATTTCATGATGCAGGTACTGATTTACAAGACGACACATCTGCTCAGTAGGACAACATTTGTGTCAGCTTATTGGTGAGCCCCATCTCATTCGGGGTTTAGTCAACTCTTTATTTAATGATTAGCTATACATCTAAGGTATGTTGGGGGCCTTGTCCCAGCGAGTACGTTTCCCATGTTCAGACTTATGTTAGAGGTTTCATAAACTAGACAAGTCAGTTATGTCATGTTACACTTTCAGAGTCATATAGCCATTTTGGCTCATTCATGTTATTTCCGCACTCATGTTTAAACAAGTATTTTGATTAAGTATTATGACTTATTGCATTTTGTAAAGGCTCATCATGCATTCACATTATATTCCGCTCATGTTATGCCTCATGATGATTCAGTAAGCCATGTGGTTCGCTCGGTCACGTGTAGTAAGGCACCGAGTGCCGTGTTTCGCCCAGGCCATGGTTCGGGGCGTGACATGTATTTTCTCCGTTCGAAATCTGAGGTATTTTCCACATTCAAGACATTTTTGGCTTACATTGAGAATCAATTTTCTACCTGCATCAAAATATTAATATCACGCCCCAAACCATGGCCTGGGCGTAACACGACACTCGGTGCCTAACTGCATGTGACCGAGCGAACCCATTGGCGAGCTGAATCAACATGTGATATCAAAACATACTAAAATGCGGAAATAATACTAACACATGTTGATCTCCTAAAAATTCTGACTGCAACATCTTATAAATGCGGAAATACTGAATGAGTCTAAATAAGTAGCCAACAAGGATAACACAAATGCCTGCTAACATCTGACTGACTGAATTGTAGTCTATAAAGCCTCTAATGAATATTGAAAGGGTTAACTATCTAACAGGACAAGGCCTCGGCATACCCAACTGACTAATATAATGTAAAGACTAAAGATATGATAACACCCCGAAGGAACTGGGGCTCACCAAGCAGCTGATACGAGCAAGTCCTAGCTAGCAGAATTGTCAACCTGTAAATCGCGATGTAGGGCCCCAAGCAATAAAAATGGACATCAGCACATTTGAACTGTACTAATATGTAAAGCAACTGAAAGAAATAACTGTTAGTACATGAAACTGAAACTGATATCAGATAACTGAACTAAACATGAGAAGAATAGATATGAATACTTCTTGTTCTGAATAAAGAATCACATGTGTAACTGACAATATAATGTCACACCCTGTAGTTTTGTATGTTGAGATTCGAGTTACGCTTCAGGAGGTATATGAGATTAGATGCGCCTATCTTATGTTTATGAGGGTTTAAGTTTATATAATAAGCTGCGGAAGGATTGGAGGGCAAGTGGATCAAGGAACTTAAGTTTGTTGGATTTTGGAAGAAATAGGAGGGGTAATTTTGTCCCTACTTGAGGAAGGAATATCTTATGGTATACGAGGAGTTTTGAAGTGAAATAAACACCTAAATTGAAGTTCGGGAAGCCTAGTTTCCAACGCAATAAACAGCGCGTCGATACGACATCAGAGTAGAGAATTATGGACGTTACAAGTTAGGCGGGTAGAGAGTGCTACAGTGCCAACCGACTCTAACCCACTATATAAGGGGCAAAACCTCATTTTTTCTTCACAAAAATTTCCCAAATATTCTATAAAATTCAGCAAGCATATGAGGGCATAGCTGCACTATAAAAGTGAGAATTTTGAGTAAATTTCGAGTGACGGAGTATTAATCGAGGGCCGGATAGCGTGTAGTCTCGATTATAGTTTTGTTTTGCGTTGGAGTTGGCCCGAATTCAAGTACATATTGAAGATTTTCCTATTCTAGTGAAGGTAAGGTGTGAATTTCTCTTTATTAATGTTGATTTAGGAATATTTATGAGAATAAGAGTTATAATTATTGTGTTGGTGTTGTTGACTTATGGATGGAAGTTTGAAGAGAGTTTTGGATGAAAATATACATATTTGTCTTGTAAAATCTTGATGATATTGTTGTTGGTATTGTTTGGGAGTTGTTTTGGTATTTGGAGGAAGTGAATAATATAGGAGAGATGTTGCCCAAATTTTCGTAACCCAAATTAGTCTTCAATGTGTAATGCTTACAAGTTGATGGAAATATGATGGAAGTATGATTAAAGATGTATTTCTCGATGTATAGGTTAGGGTGAAGGGCAAGCATCGGAGTAAGGTATTCTTTAAGTGGTGGCTTGACAGATAAAGTATGTAAGGTGTTTGCTTCTCTCTTTCTTTGACACGAATCCAACTAGAACATAAACATGAGCGTTCCATAACAAATTCACTCCATTCCTATGCTATGTGTTTCAAATCTTAAAGCCTTACTTATTTGATTGATTCTTGAAACATTATCATGTTTATCGTCATTTAATTATTTCTTTGATTCGATACGGGTTCCATAAATTGTTTCGGAGGTTACCGACCTTATGTCACTCCGAAAGGCCGTTGTACTTCATTGGCTCATTATGCATTGTGTATATATATATATATATATATATATATATATATATGCACTATTTTACTACACCGAGCCGCGCTATAGTCAGCCGGGTTCGACACCTATTGTGCAACCACTGATCAGTTGGTATTACACACCGAGTCCCGAAAGGGCCGAGTACTTACACACCGAGTCCCGAAAGGGCCGGGTACTTATACACCGAGTCCTGCAAAGGCCGGGTACGTTATGATGATGATACTATTTATATATATATATATATATATATATATATATATATATATATATATATATATATATATATATATATATATATATATATGAGCATATACCTGCATATGATTTTAAACTCATGCGTTGTGTACTATATGTTCTTAGATAGCAGGTTACTTCTATTCTCTTTGTACCTCCATCTTACTTATGTATTGATTCCAGCCTTACATACTCAGTACTTTTATCCGTACTGACATCCCATTGCACAGGATGCTGCATTTCGTGCTGCAGGAGCTGACAGGGATATTAAGGAGCGACCGCAGTAGGATTTTCCAGCCATAGCGATGTTAGCAAGTGCCACTTCTCCGGACTTGCTGTCTTTTGGTATTTTTCTGCTAGTGTAGTATATGTTCATATGTACACTCTTAGAGACTCATAGACATAATGGGGTATGTATATATTGTGTATGGTCACGTTAGCCTTATCTTGGTCTATGATACTTTCCTGTTAGCCTTGCCGGCTTTATGATACTCGTGATGTTGTGGCGACCTTGTCGGTTCTCTTATGTACAAATATGTTAGATTATCGGATGTTTCTATGTTGGGCTTTTTCTGCGTGCATGTGTTCTTTGAATTACGGTATATGAAGTTCAAAGTAACTGTCAAGTCAGGTGGTCTCCGGCCCACGGGGCGGAGCCCGTCATACTCCTCGTCGGGGTGTGACATATAATATGTGGCCTAGGGCCTAATAAATGTGCATAAATATGTGTCCTCAGGACCAAGCAATACGTATACGCAAACTGCGGCCTAGGGCCCAAAATACAGATACAAGTGTTAAACATTAAGCAATTCATAATATTGAGACTGAGAGATAACTGATAGCATGATAACTATGTCTGATTATGGAACTTAAGCCAATAACCGATTTTACACTAACTGAGACTCATGTGATGTCAATACATAAGTCTATAATTATTACGTACTGATTTCATGATATTCAAAATGATAATCATGAACGAATTATGAAACTATATCCCTAGAAGATACAAGTTCTACAATTATTCATGAAACTAGGGCTAAACTGTATTCTGAGTCAATTTCTGATAAGTATGAAGAAAGAGACGTAGGGAAAATCATGAATATTCCCCAACGTAGATAGTTAACCTCACATACCTGTATATGCTCCAAAACTCGCAACTATTCGTCTGGAATTGAGAAGAATCCCAAAAGCCTAAGTCTTGAACCCCTTAGATGGGTTTTCTTGAAAATCCTAGGTTAGGAACAATGAATTCTTGTTTAATGTTCATTAATATACGTTAGAATCCACTTGCAATAGGTTGGAATTGCTTACCTTAGCGTTCTTGGTGATGGAGGAGAAGAGCAGGTCGTTCTAGGGCTTGAAGAGTATGAAAAGTGGGATTAAAACTGAACCCCGCATATTTATAATTTCTGGTGAGGCGGGTGATGTACGGGCTCCATGTACGACCCGTACATGGTGGGCGTAGTTCGTCGTAAATTTCCAAAATTTAAGGGTTTTGGTCTGCGAGGTACGAGTTCCATAATACGTCCCGTACTTGGTGTACGGCCTGAAGTACGGCTCATCCTTTCATGTACGTCTCGTACTTCTATGGCTGTACCTGGAATGGAAATTCTAGTGGTCTCTAATGTTCTTCCTTTGATGTACGCCCTTAATGTAGGGCCCGTACATCAAAGTACGGCCCATACTTTTGACGTAAGGGAAACAATTACCGTTCTGAGCCTATTTTCTTATCTCAAAACTTCTAACTTGGTTTCTAAGTCCCTGAATCATGAACATAGGCTAGTTTAGAGGTACTGGGTGTTACAATATCTCTCTCTTGGGATCATTCATCCTTGAATGATGGGTCATGGCAAGTCAAGACTGACGGGAACATGTGTACACTACTGTTTTGAACACATGAATACTGGACTGAAAGGAATATTGAACTGAATAGTTTGCTAAACTGAATAACTACTGAGCTGACTGAATGAACCCTGAACTGAGTAACTATTGAACTAATTGAATAGTGGGAACATGGGAACTGTATAATGAAGTATGAATAGAAATGTAAATTACCTTCAACATTTTCTGCTGACTCTTCAAAGATATGGGATATGTGGACTTCATGTCCTCTCCGGCTTCCCACGTAGCCTCTTCAACTTTCTGACTTCTCTATAATACCTTCACTGAGGAAACTTCTTTCGTTTTAAACTTGCGAACCTAACGATCAAGAATTGCCACCGGGACTTTTTCATAAGTCAAACTATCATTGATCGTTATGCTATCAGTCGGGACAATCAACAATGGGTCTCCCATACACTTTCTCAACATGGACACATGAAATGGCAACTCAAGTTCATAGGCCACTTGACCAACCCTTCGCAGGATTCTGTACGGCCCAATATAGTGGGGACTGAGCTTCCCCTTCTTTCCAAATCTCATAACGCCCTTCATAGTAGAAACTTTAAGGAATACCTAATCATCAACTTGAAACTCTAAGTCTCTTTGTCTCACATCAGTTTAAGACTTCTGGCAACTCTGAGTCGTTTCTAAACACTCCTGAATTAACTTGACTTTATCCATAGCCTGGTAGACCAAATCTGGTCCTAACAACTCTGCTTCACCAACCTCAATCCACCCAATGGGTGACCTACACCTTCGCCCATAAAGAGCTTCAAACAGTGTCATCTCGATACTAGCATAATTACTGTTATTGTAAGAAAACTCGATGAGAGGTAAGTGATCATCCCAATTACTTTTGAAATCAAGAACACACGCCCTCACATGTCCTCAAGGGTCTAGATGGTACGTTCTGCCTAGCCATCTGTCTGAGGATGAAAAGTTGTACTGAGGTTCACCTAAGTACTCAATCCTTTCTGAAAGGATCTCCAGAAGTTTGTTTTGAACTGGGCACGACGATCTGAGATGATGAACAATGGGATCCCATGTAATCTAACAATTTCATGCATATACAACTTAGCATAGTTCTCTATGGAATCTGTTGTCTTTACTGGTAAGAAGTGCGCAGACTTCGTAAGTCGATCGACAATCACCCAAATAGAATCATGTCTTCTGGGTGAGCGAGGTAGACCTATTATAAAGTCCATGTTTATCATCTCCTATTTCCAAACTGGAATATAGATATTCTGAGCTAAGCCACCAGGCCTCTAGTGTTCGTCTTTCACTTGCTGATAATTAGGACACTTAGCCACAAAATCTACCACATTCTTTTTCATATCATTCCACCAATAAATCTCCTTAAGATCATGGTACATTTTCATAGAACCTGGATGAATGGAATGACTGGAATTGTGAGCTTCTGACATGATTCGCTCTCTAAGTCCATCTACATCTGGAACACATAATCTGCCTCGATATCTCAAGGTACCGTCATCTTCCCCTTGTTCAAAAGCCGTCGTTTTATGCTTGTGAATCCTCTCTTTCAACTGCAACAAGTAGGGATCACTAAACTGCATTTCTTTAACTTCGACGACTAAGGAGGAATGAGCTCTGTTCTGAACAACAACAACAACACCACCCTCGGAGTCCAAAAGTCGAACTCCAAGAGTCGAACTCCAAGACTGGCCAAACAGTGAACTTCTTTGGTCATAATTCTCTTATCTGCTTCAACGTGCGCTAAACTTCTCATGGAACGCCTACTAAGAGCATCGGCTACAACGTTCGCCTTCCTTGGATGATAGAGAATATCTACATCATAGTCCTTAAGAAATTCAAGTCATTTTCTTTGTCTAAGATTCAACTCACGCTGCTTGAAAATATACTGCAGCCTTTTGTGGTCAGTGAAAATATCTACATGCACTCCATATAAATAATGACGCCATATCTTAAGTGCAAAAATCACAGCTGCCAATTCTAGATCATGAGCCGGGTCATTTTTTTCATGAGCCTTAAGCTGTCTAGATGCATAGGCTACCACCTTACCATGCTATATTAAGACACATCTGAGATCAACTCTCGAAGCATCACAATAAACTACGAACCCTTCGGTTCCTTCTGGTAGCGTCAACCTCGAAGCACAAGTCAACCTCATTTTCAACTCCTCAAAGCTCTGCTCACACCATCTGACCATTAAAACTTGACCTTCTTCTGGGTCAAATTCATCAACGGAGCTAAGATAGAGGAAAATCCCTCTACGAAATGCCTGTAATAGCCTGCCAAACCCAAGAAACTTCTGATAATCTGATGCTGAGATGGGTTTAGGCCAATTCTTAAGAGCGTTAATTTTCTAAAAATCAACCTTAACACCTTCTCCTGAAACCACATGGCCTATGAATGCCACTGACTTGAGCCAAAATTTACACTTGGAGAATTTAGTATAAAGCTTGCAATCCCGGAGTGTCTGCAACACTATTCTGAGATGTTCTGCCTGATCAGCCTCACTACGGGAATATTCAAAAATGTCTTTGATGAAGACAATGACAAATAAGTCGAGATAAGGCTTGTAGACCATGTTCATAAGGTCCATGCAAGTTGCTGGTGCATTCGTCAATCTAAACGACATGACAAGAAATTCATAGTGACCATAACGGGTTCTGAAAGCAGTCTTAGGAATATCAACTTCCTTAACCTTTTATTGATGGTAGCCTGATCTGAGGTCAATCTTAGAATAACAGTGAGCACCCTGAAGTTGATCAAATAAATCATCGATTCTGGGGAGAGGGTACTTGTTCTTAATGGTGACCTTATTCAACTGTGATATTCTATGCACATACGCAAAGACCCATCATTCTTTCGGACAAATAAGACCGATGCGCCACAAGGTGAGACACTTGGCCTTATAAATCCCTTATCAAGAAGATCTTTTAACTGCACTTTTAACTCCTTCAATTCTACTGGGGCCACTCTATACAGAGGAATAAATATCGGCTTAGTGTCGAGAAGTAGATCAATTCCAAAGTCAATCTCCCTATCGGAAGGAACTCTAGGCAGATCCTTTGGAAACACTTCTAAAAACTCACAGACAACTGGTACTGACTAGAGAGCTGGAGTTTGGGCATATGTATCCCTGACTCGGACTAAGTAGTAAATATACCCCTTGGAAATCATCTTTCTGGCTCTAAGATAGGAAATAAACCTACCCCTCGATGCTACTGAATTACCCTTCCATTCTATAAGTTCATCGGGAAAATTGAAACTCACTATTTTGGTTCTACAATCCATTGAAGTATAACATGACTCTAACCAATCCATGCCCATGATTACATCAAAGTCTACCATCTCTAATTCTACTAAGTCTGCTATAGTACTGCGGTGATAGACCATAACTGGACAACCCCTATAGATGCGTCTAGCTATAACTAATTCTCCAACTATAGTGGATACTACAAAGGGTTCATGCAATTTTCTGGTTCTATCCCCAATTTCTTAGCAATATATGGGGTTACATAAGATAGGGTGCATCCTGGGTCCATAAGAGCATAAACATTAAAGGTGAAAACTGTGAGCATACCTGTGACAACATCTCCACGAGTCTCTGTATCCTGACTGCTTGCCGGCGCTAACGGTTATGACCACCGCCCGTATTGCCGGACTTTGCTACCCCACGCCCTTGTTGGGCTTGAGAATTGTGGGGAGCTGCTGAATTGGTAGACTAAGCTACATTACCTCCGGTATTCTGCCTTGCGGATGGGCAATCCCATAAATTGTGACCCTACTGACCGCACCCAAAGCAAACATCCATGCCCGAACGACATACTCCTGAGTGCCTCTTACCGTAGTGTTGTAAGTATGGTGCTGAAAACCATGGTTATCCACGCTGGCCTGTGACTGCGAGCCCGCTGCTCCGAAGTTTCGGCCTTTCTGAGTAAACTTAAACCTCTGAGATGGGGCACTGACTGTAGAGGGAGCAGGTCCTAATGACCTATTCTTGAAAAACTGACAATTTCTACCTCCCTGAGATCCCCCATGATTGAAGTTGCCTGCAGACTTAGCTTTCTTGCTGAATCCCGGTCTTTCTGTTTCTGCAGTGCTTCTTTCTCCTTCAACCTATTCTCATTACCTTGCACAAAAACAACCATCTTGGCAATGGTCATGTTGTTATTCTGAGCAGCCGTATTAGCATCACCGTGAAAATCGGGTATGAGCCCAAGCACAAATCTCCTAACCACGACCCTCATATTGGGAACCATATGGGGAGCATGTCTGACCAATGAGAGATAATACTCTTGGACGGTCATGTTATTCTGCCTTAGCCTCTCAAACTAAATATCCTTTGCTTCGTTGACCTCAATTGGCATGAAGTGGTTAATGAAATCATCTGCAAATTCTTCCCACGTAACAGGAAGAGCATCCTCCCCTCGGGACTACTCCCATGATTCATACCAAATGTGAGCCACATGCTGCAGCTAAAAAGCTCCAAATTCTGCTGCCTCTGTCTCAGTAACGTGCATCACATGAAATATTTTCTAGAGTCTATCATTAAAATTTTGTTGGTCCTCCTCATTCTTAAACCCCGTGAATACTGGCGGCTTCATACGCAGAAATTCCTGGGTCCTAGAACTAGCTGACCCACCAGTAGCAACTAAGCTAGGAGTCGTTTCCTGTAGCTGTGCCTGGTTAGCAACGATCTGAGTGAGCAACTGAATAGCTCCCCTAACATCCACGTCTGAAGCACTGGGAGGTGTAACTGTAGGACGGACCTCCGCAAGCCTCTCAGTAGCAGTAGCTGGGGTGGTTATCTCAGCCTGAGTGTTGTTGCATTAGCGGTAGCCCTCTGGCTAGTAGCTGTAGTCCTCTTATTGTACTTTCTTTTTGCAGGCATTTTCTGAAATACGTAATTCGCATGAGTTAGAAGAAGTCCTAAAAGTACTGCTCTAACTGCACGAACTAGAGTATGAAAGAAGTGAGACAAATCCTGAATGTCTTGGTGGTCAACTGTTTACATATGTGGCGCGCGCGCACACACATAAAAGTGACCCCACAAGACACTGTTTCATAGACTCCCTAGGACACTTGAACTTACTTTTCTGATATCTAGCTTTGTCATGCCCCGAACCATTGTCTGGGCATAACACGGCACTCGGTGCCTAACTGCATGTGACCGAGCGAACCCGTTGGCTGGCTGAATTAACATGTGATATCAAAATATACTAAAATGTGGAAATAATACTAACACATGTTTATATGCTAAAAATTCTGACTGCAATATATTATAAATGCGGAAATACTGAATGAGTCTGAATAAGCAGCCAACAAGGCTAACACAAATGCCTGCTAACATCTGACTGACTGAACTGTAGTCAATAAAGCCTCTAATGAATACTGAAAGGGTTACCTGTCTACCGGGACAAGGCCCCGTCATACCCAACTGACTAACATAATGTAAAGACTAAAGACATAATAACACCCCAAAGGAACTAGGGCTCACCAAGCAATAAAAAGGGACATCAACACATTTGAATTGTACTGGTATGTACAGAAACTGAAAGAAAAAATTGTAAGTACATAAAACTGATATCTGATAAATGAACTCAACAAGAGAAGAATATATATGAATACTTCCTGTTCTGAATGAAGAATCACCTGTGTAACTGACAATACAATCTGTGGCCTAGGGCCCAATAAATGTGCACAAATATGTGTCCTCAAGGCCAAGCAATACGTATGCGTAAACTGTGGCCTGGGGCCCAAAATACAGATACAGGTGTTCAACATTAAGTAATTCGTAATACTGAGACTGAGAGATAACTAATAGCATGATAACTATTTCTGATTATGGAACTTAAGCCAATAACCGATTATACACTGACTGAGACTCCTGTGATATCAATACACAAGTCTATAATGATTACGTACTGAGTTCATAATACTCAAAGTTATAACCACCTCAATGAATTATGAAACTATATTCCTAAAAGATAGAAGTTCTACAATTATTCATGAAACTAGGGCTAAACTGTATTCTGAGTCAATTTTTGATAAGCATGAAGAACGAGGCATATGGAGAATCATGAATATTCCCTAACGTAGATAGTTAGCCTCACATACCTATATATGCTCCAAAACTCGCAACTATTGGTCTGGAACTGAGAAGAATCCCAAAAGCCTAAGTCTTGAACCCTTTAGATGGGTTTTCTTGAAAACCCTAGGTTAGGAACAATGAATTCTTGTTTAATGTTCATTAATATATGTTAGAATCCACTTGGAATACGTTGGAATTGCTTACCTTAGCGTTCTTAGTGATGGAGGAGAAGAGCAGGTCGTTCTAGGGCTTAAAGAGTATGAAAAGTGGGATTAAAACTGAAACCCACGTATTTATAGTTTCTGGTGAGGCAGGTGATGCACGGGCTCCATGTATGGACCGTACTTTAAAGTGCGACCCGTACATGGTGGGAGTAGTTTGTCGTAAATTTACAGAACTTAAGGGTTTTGGTCTGTGAGGTACGGGTTCCATAGTAAGTCCTGTACTTGGTGTACGACCTTAAGTACGGCCCGTCCTTCCATGTATGTCCCGTACTTCTGTGGCCGTACCAGGAATGAAAATTCCAGTGGTCTCTGATGTTCTTCCTTTGATGTACGGCTCGTACTTTTGACATAGGGCGTACAATTATCGTTCTGAGCCTTATTTCCTATTTCAAAACTTCTGTCTTGGTTTCTAAGTCCCTGAATCATGAACATAGGCTAGTTTAGAGGTACTGGGTGTTACAATTAAGATCTGATTCTGGTGGAGAATATATGTCTCGTGAATTCAATAATTTCTTGTTTGAGAAAGGAATCGTCTCACAACGGTCCTGCATATATACGCCACAGCAAAATAGGGTCGTTACAGGAATACTGAACATTACTATACTTAGACATGTATTCATGAACTGATTATGAGACCCAAAGCTTTACTATTTATAAACGTGTTGATTATATTCTAGACTGAGACTCATAGGTATCAAACACAAGTCTATATTAATTACGTACTGAGCTCACAACGTTCGGAATGAAAGTCATGAACGAATTAAGAAACTAGAGAATAGAAGTTCTGCTACTAGTTAAGGAACTAAGCTTAACTATAATTCTGAGGCAATTAGTAACGTTGTAAAAGAACGTAGCATAGGGAGAATCATTAATATTCCTAAACGTAGAGAGTTAGCCTCACATACCTTAATTCCGGCCTTTGAGTGTAATACAATGTTCGTCAACCCTTTCAAACTTAATCTATAACAATACAAGTCAAAGGGATTAATTATTAGCTATACTACTCATGCTTTGACCATCTAGGCATTTCATCAAACACTTGGTGGGCATAAAGCTCCACAACCTTCTTTAATGGTGTTTCATCCACCCAATTCCCATTCTATTACTTCTAGGTAATTCTACAATCTCAATTAGGTGTAATTACATCATTCTTCATCACCCATATGATTACAACAATCTCAAGTCAACAATCCAAAACCCTAGCATAGTTCATATGATACTCTTTATCACACCCATTTACTATTCTCCCAATAACTCATCAATTCACAACTATAAGTGACTAGAGAGTAGAAGTATTACCTTTTTGAATTTCTATCTCCTTGAATTCGGATGTTAGGGTTTCCACGTCCAACAATAACGTTCCAATCACAACTCTATGGATTAGAAGGGTTTACTCTAGTTAGAAAGGGATTTAGAAGTTGAATTCATGCTATAATAATTGGGAAAACTTACCTTGGAGGGTTCTTGAGGCTTGGGACTTGTTCTCTCTTGCCTTAGGATGATTTTTCGTGATTAGGGGTGTTAGGGATATAAACCCCAAGCTTAAATATAAGAAAAATGCAAAAATATGAGGGTTTGACTCGAAAACCCAACCCATCAGTGTTGGGCCCGCATCGCACGTCCAATGCGGTACCCTGGTCATAAAGGGTGTTTTAGTGCATTCGTCCCGCGACGCGGGGCCATCGCAGGCGCGGTCTGTGTTGGTTCTGCGCAGTGCTCGGTAAAATGGGCATAACTGCTTGTACAGAACGATGCTCAGCCTCCACAACACATCATTGGAAAGGTCTTTCAAAGATATAAAACTTTCATGTTTTAAGTTTTCTCAAATTCTCAACGTATTGTCACCAAATTGGGCTGGAAGGCAGACATATCGAAAACTTAGCAGATTCTATCGAATCTTAAGCGCCTTACTATTAGCCATCTTGTGATTGTCATATCTCCCTGATTCAATCTCTAATTGATCTAATCCTTATATGGTTGGAAAGGTATTTCTACGTACCACAACTTTCATTAAGGGTACTTTCTCAAATTACCAACTAATCAAGGGGTTACAGCTGCCCGAAATAGGCCTATCAATTATTTTTACAAAACGTTCAAACCTTTAGTTTTTTCACTAAAACTCTAACAATGTGAGTCTAAACTTAGTTATAGTATACGGGGTGTAACAACGTGGGCCACAATTTATGTATTGTCTTAATTCAGCCAGCTAGAGAAAATGACATAAGCTATTTACATAAGACTCTTTATTACAAAACATAGCGATACTTTTCCTTATTTACAAAATATAACGAATCTTCATTTTTCATACATTTTTTCTAAAAAAATAATTATTTTTTATTTTATTTAAAAAAAAAAAATTGCTCAATGCTTAAAAAATTCAGTCCATTTTCTATGTATAAAAACTGTATGAAACATATATGAAATGTGTATATGTGTGCAAAATTTTCAATACAGTTTTCATACACAAATTTTGAACGAAATTTTTAAGCCTTGAGCGAGATATACACATTTCATACACAAAATTTTGAGCGATTTTTTAAGCCTTAAATATTGTATACAATGTTGTTGTAGTTGTATTAATTTTCCAGAAACCAAACATGAAAGTTATATACAAAAAAAGTGAGCGAAATTCTAAACCTTGAGTGAGATATACATAATTCATACTATTTTTATACACAAAATGAGCGAAAGCTTTAAGTAAGCTTTAAGTCTTGAACCAAGTATACACAATTCATACATTTTTCATACAATTTTTATACACAAAATTCTGAGCGAACTTTTAAAGCTTTGAGTGAGAGATATACACATTTCATACACAAAATTTCGAGCGATTTTTTAAGCCTTGAGCAGAAAATATTTTTTTTTTTAAATGTTTAAAAAAAAAACTTGAGCCAAATTTTCGTATATATTTTGTAAGAAATCTATTGCTATGTTTTGTAAACTGAAAAGGTGCGTTATATTTCGTAAATACTTTTCTTATTATGTATATATAGATCAATCTCCCATACTTATCCGTATGTTTTGGGCCCAATTGACTTGTGGTACTTCCTAATGGGCTTAGGGTTTCTATAACACTATGAGCCCGTTTGAATTGGCTTAAAAAAAGTAGCTTTTAAGCACCAAGTTTGAAAAGCACTTGTTAAGTGCTTGAGCTTATTCTCTAAATAAGTAGTTATATGTTTAGATAGAAGTGTTTGATAAGCACTTTCTCAGTTAAAATGACGAAATGACCTTAAAGTTGTTAACGTAAAAACTAAATTGATTATTGCAAAATTTAAATTTACATCTCAATTCAATTTAAATTCTAAAATTAGTTATAGTTATTTTTTAACTAAACAAAAATTATTAACTGAAATAACAAATTATAATTAATTTATTTGTGATTTTAGTGTAATATATGAAAAGTTAAATAACTTCAGTGAGATTGACCCCTTTGATTATTGATACCGAACGTGGATGTTAACTACTTGCTCATTGTTTATTCCAGTTAAATGACAAAAAACAAACGAAGAATGCTTCGGTATTAATCAATGGACAAGACGAAAGGAGGGTGGGGTAATAGTTTTGGGACTACTAGCATTATTTTGGAAGTAACAAGAAAATATAAGGGATGAAAAGGTATTATACTTAGTCAAAGGAGTAGCTTTTTAAGCTAAAAAGCAATAAGTTGGGGTTCACCAACTTTTTGTTTTTGACTTATTTTAAGCAATTTTTAACTTATTTTAAGCATTTTTCTATTTTGCCAACCACTTCAAAAAGTTAAAAAGTGCTTATAAGCAGGTTTGACCAGCTTATAAGCCAATCCAAACACCCTCTGTATACAGTACTTTTCTTGTCATTAGAAGGGGATTTTTTGGTAGATGAATATTGCATAGGCAGCCTTGTGGCTTGTGGAGACCTTTGAATTTCTCTTTAGGGTTTGCCCTTTTGTTCTACCTTGAACCATAGGTTGGATTTCTTTAATGGTAAGATTCATTGTTTGAATCCATCCTGGCCTCTTTCTAACTTTTAATTTTAAAGTTTTTTGCTATCCGTGTTGTTATCAAAATAACACTAAATAAACACATGGCATAAGTTTGGTTATTGCTCTCAAGTATCGAGTTGGTGATTCGAACCCTTTTATCTTTCTTCAATACTCGTTTTTTTTTTTTTGGACAATAACTATAGGAAGCTGGCACAAACTGAGCACCCAAGGGTGTGGCCTAGGGGCCAGTTCCCAGCAGAGACAAAGCACTAGGTGATTTCTTCCCATCTGTTCTAGCCTTGGTGGACAGAGTTACCAGGTACCTGTTGCCGGTGGGAGGTGGCACGTATGTGTTGGGATCGAAATAATCAGGGCGTCTTGCGGAAGCTTACAATTGAAAACCTTGAACAACGATAAATAAGACGACAAAAAAAAGTATACTAAAAAGATATAATATTCTAATAAGGTTTGGTCAATTGACCTACATATGAAAAATAATATAAAAAAAATATAAAATCTATTGAGAGAATTATCTCCCCCTAAACAAGACTCTTTAATGACTACATTGTGATGCTATTGTGTTCTAGTTGTGGGAAGGAGGTCTTCAATTTATAGATGTCCAAAACTTTTCCTCCAAGAAAAGGGTTACTCAAATACGGAAGATTAATATTTTCCTTTTGGAAAAAGTAAAAGCAATTATGGTAATCGTTTGAATTTCCTTCAAGAGAAAAGTAAAACTCAAATTTGGTAAGAAAATCAGGGCAAAAAACCCTAACAGTATGAGGTGCGCGCAAGCTGGACCGGACACCACGGTTATATAAAAAAAAAATTGGGACAAACTGAGTACTATTGGAGGCAAAGGCGGATGGAGCATTATAGTTTGGAGTACAATTGAACCCCAAACTTTCAATGCGGGGTATAAATTTATATGTAAAAATTTACTAAATTTATAATAAATAGTAGATATGAACCCATAACTTTAAAAATATAATGGTTCAATGCTAAAAAATTTAAAGGTTGAACCCCAAGAGTTTAAATCCTAGATCCGCCTCTGATTGGAGGTTCTAATCATCAAGTTTCTTAATACACTTGCATGATCAACTTATGAAATGTGACAATAACAGTACGTTTCATGTGATTTTGTGGTCATCCAAAATTAGACAAGATAAAAAATAACCACATTCGATAGAAGATGCAAGTAGCACATATAAAGGAAAAAATTGATAAGGTCGCTTGAGATGGTTTAGTCATGTCCTATGTCGATCTCCAGGTGCATCGATCTGTAGGTTGGTAAGTGAAGGTACTAAAAGGACACAAATAGACCTAAAGTAACAACTGATCCATAGGTTGGTAAGTGAGGGTATTAAATGGGAGACAAGTAGACTTTAAGTAACACTACAAGAAAGTATAGAAATGGCAACAAAAAATTTTATATTTGGCAACAACTTAGTTTTATTATTGGCAAATGAACTTTTTTGTTGCCAAAGAATTTAATTTTGTTGCCATAGTATTGATTATTGTTGCAGAATGTACTTTTGGCAACAACAAAAAAAGTTGTTGCGTGTTGTTGCAATAACAGCAATTGCGAAAAGTCTGCAACAAATTTTTTTTTTTTTTTGTCAAAAAAAATTTTGTTGCCAAATATATTTTTTCTTGTAGTGTAACATGAAAATAAGTTGTCTCAAAAGGCCTGTAGTCTCTAAAATCCATGCAAACCTAGCGATGGTAGAAAAGGATCTATGTAAGCGATATAATTAGTTAGGATCATGTTTTTGTCATGTCAGTACGTTAGTTTAGGCCCAATATATGCTAGGGATCTTCTAATCTTCTTAAAGATTTATATGTCGGCAGATACCCAGCTTGCTCGGGATTTACGTGTAGTTGTTTTTTGTACTTTGTATAGATCCTTTTTTTACACAAGTTCCCTTTATCAGAACTTCAACATAATGCCCAACAGTGTAAACCTTGTATACTAGTATGATCAACATACTAATAGCGTCAGCTTGGTATTGGATAGTCTTTTGTGCCTAGCAGCATACTTTGGGATGTAGAGGAGCTATTATTGTCCAGATCCCTAATGTAAAGCAGCACTTGGCTTGGAGTGCAGGGATCCATAGCTTATGTAAAAATACAGAACAGAAGAAAAGGCTTATTCTTCTTTGTATGCATTGACAGTATTTATACTTTCAAACCCCTGTCCGAAGCTACAAAGGAAGTAGTTTTTCTTGTTCAAGTAGGGTCGGAAGTAGAACTTCTTCTTATGACTAAGCTGCCATATAAGAAACTATGTCTATAAATACTAACAGACAATATGTTCTAATAGTATGTTGTTATTGGGAGACTGCATTAAGAGTTTCTTTTGCTTTAATATTGGGGGTTGAACAATAAGTTTTGCCTGTACACCATCTTCTGGAAATTGGTGTTTCTTCAGGATGGAGAATCTTTCAAATCATAATGACATCGTACCATATTTTTTAGCTGTTGAAACGTTCTTTTTCTCTTAATTTCTACTAGCTCTTTTAGTAATTTTTGATAACATGAGCTGTTCCGATTGCCACAACACTTGCATTTCAAACATAGACTAATTTAATCTGAATTTCTCAATCTTCAACTGATAGTAATTACAGAAAAAATTTTATTGAATGCAGACATATAGTCGCATTTTTCTATGGAAAATCACCCGTTTGCGAATGTTCGAAAATGTAGATCCGGATATAAACAAGCACTGGCTGGACATGCCCCGGCCGTTTACTCGTGGACTGAGCACAGTGTATTTGAGAATGCCCTGACTGTCTACTCCTGGGATAGTAATTCATTGATGAAGATTGCAACGTCACTTAAGGAGATCATACATCACTATAAAGAATTAGCCGAAGGTGTAAAATGATATTGAGTTTGGAAATGTTCCTTTACCTCGTTATGGGAAGTGATCATGTATCATTATAAAGAATATTGAGTTCAGTTTCGCATATTGAGGTAATGAAACATTTTCCGGCTCGATATCATTTGCATCAACTAGTTAATTATATTGATGTTTGATATCCGGAAGTGATGTTGCCAGACAGCCAGGACATTCTATACATTTATATTGGACTATCAAGAGCAAAAATAGAACAACAAAGAGGGGATGATTCGACAAAGGTGGAACAGAGGTGAATTTCCTATATATTTTCTTAAAGGACCAAATTGTTTTGCTACTAATTATCAAATTTAGGTCTTGATGTTCAGATTTCTATATTTATGCATTGGTCAAAAGTGCTTATTTCAGAGAATTGCCGTGTTTGGCCAAGTTTTAGAGAAAAAAAAAGTGCTTTTGAGTAATAACAAAAATTGCATTTAGAAGATGGAAAAGTAACTTTTTTTCCAAAAGCACTTTTTGAGCCGTGGTTAAACACGAGTAGTGTCAAAAGTACTTTTCAAATTGATTAGCACCAAACACAAGCCTATTTCGCCAAACTTCCAAAATTTGTTTAATTTGAAAAATATTTTTTTTATCAGAAGTACTTTTCGAAAAAGTACTTTCGGAAGTAGCAGTTTGTGTTCAATTTGAAAAATCAAAATACTTTTGTCAATAATTTGTGCTTAACCAAAGTTCAAAAAGTACTTTTGACAAAAAAAATTACAATTTTTTAGCTTATGCAAATCAACTTTTGCTACTATTTAAAAATAATTATTGTCTAAAAACTTGGACAAATGCTTCAATTTTCTAAAATATACACTTTTGACTTTCTAAAGCTCGGCCAAACAGGCTAAAAATAGAATTTATAGGTAAGTTTTCCAATTTAATACTAGAAATTAAATTTGCAATAGAAAATTTGCAAAGCTCAAAAAAGAGGATAAACTTCGCAAGCTAATGGGCGCGCTAAAAGTGGAGACATTATAGTACTTTTCCAATATTGGACACAACTTCAACAATAAAAAAAAGACCTCTTCTCAAGTACTCAAGTTCAATGTTCCAGGGGCAAAACAGTCCAATAATATGACTATTTCTTTGTCTCAATAAGATTCTTTCGTGTACTGCCGAAACAAAAATCTGGCGTCTTTCTGCACTTGCACTTCCACGTTTTAATTCAATGCCAAAATTCCAAAATAGCATACAAGATTAAGCACACTAATACAAAAAAGAAAAGCACAATAACCATGAAAAGTTTACGGATTTCAAACCCCAAATTAGTTCAAAACACAATAAATGTCCGTGAACCCTGTGAAGAGTATTACAATCTAGAGAGGCTCTCTGCATGTCAACAAATTTTTCAATTTGGCCCCAAATGTACTTCCAAAATACAAACCCCACCTGTTTCCCCTCTTTTATAATCAACATTTACTGGTGGAGTTTTGGAAGAACGCGGGGCGGGCAGGATTGGAGTGGCTTACTCAGCTGTTTAACGTCATTTTTAGGACGTCGAAGATGCCCGAAAAAAGGAGGTGGAGTACGATGATTCCATTGTACAAGAACAAGGGCGATATTCATAATTGCAACAACTATGAGGGTATCAAGTTGTTGAGCCATATGATGAAAGTGTGGGAGAGAGTGGTGGAAGTGCAGATGAGGAGGAAGGTGTCTATTTCTGAGACCAGTTCGGATTCATGTCAGGGCGATCAACTACAGAAGCCATTCACCGTGTGAGAAGGTTGGTGGAGCAGTATAGGAGAGGAAGAGAGATCTGCATATAGTGTTTGTTTACCTAGAGAAGGCTACAACAAAGTCCCGAGGGAGGTTCTATGGAGATGCTTCGAAGCTAGAGGTGTCCCTGTAGCATACATTAGAGTGATTAAGGACATGTATGATGGAGCAAAGACCCGGAAAAGGACAGTGGGATGTGACTTGGAGCCCTTTCCAGTCATGATGGGTATGCACCAAGGATCTGCGCTTAGCCCGTTTCTTTTTGCCTTAGCGATGGACGCCTTAACGCATTACATTCAGGGGGAGGTGCCATGGTGTCACGATCCAACTAGGGGCCGCGACGGGTACCCGGGGCTAACCACCGAGCACCGCTCGTTCTATTACTCATCTCACTCATTTAATACCCTTTTTATCACATTTATACTCAAAGCGTAGGAAAATCATATTTCATAATATATATATATAGTAGTAATCTCGTGAGACCATCTAACCCACACTGCGCATCTACGAGCCTCTACTGGAGTGCTAAACATGAGGACGGGACGAGACCCCGTCATGCCCAAAAATATATATATATACATGACTATACACACCAAAGAATAATCATAAGCACCTCCGGACAAAAGAGTGCTCCCGACCAGCTGACAGCTACTACGGATCTGGATCGAGCTCTCCTCCCTGTCTACCTGTGGGCATGAACACAGCGTCCAAAGAAAACGGACGTCAGTACGAACATTGTACTGAGTATGAGAGGCATAAACAATGAAACAAGACGATGATGTAAGAAGACATCAGTATGGAACATCTGAATCAGACTGTCAAGTATAAAGAAAATAAATCATGTTGTCTTACTCATACTCATCATCATATCATATGTGCATAATGTATATACTTCCCGTCCATACCAGATCGGTGTGACAATCATAACATTAGCCTGCGTCCAGGCCTCCCGCGTCCGGGGTATCGTCTCATGCCGCCCACTAGTGGTGTCTGCCCATGCCATCTGGCCATGGTGTATAGCTGCCCGCCTTGGCGGTGACTGCCCGGCCAACTAGGCGCGGTGTTATATCATCATCACACACGCTCATCATGATATGCTCATTGTAACATACTTATCATAATACATGCATATGGCTTAAGAACACTTTACTTTATCGGGGAGACGTAAGGTCGTAATCCCCCGATTTCGTTATGGAGCAATCATTGACATCCTGTCCCACCTCGAAGGAATTAGCATGTAAGGTGAGTGTAAGCAACAAATAGCATCATTACATCATGTGTATTAGAATTCCTATACCTTACTCATTATCTTGTGTAGCTAATTATGGACATAGACTCATATTTTCCGGAACTTAAGAGATTCATGGACAAGAGAGAAAGTTATGCTATAGGATTCATGCCATTAGAAAGAAATGACTAGCCTCACATACCTTCGACGTTTAAATAAGCTATCGTTCACTTGTGCTCTCTCGATATCACGTCTCTACCTTCAAGAGAGAATTCGCACCAACGTTAGTTATTCGCCTATAAGAACGCTTTACTATTCTAGGAAAAATTGGGCAACACTTCCTTTGTTTATACTACTTTCCCATATCCTATATCAACTCCCAAACGCTCACAACAACATTCATAATATTGTAATCAACAATCATCGTTTATATACATTGACCACAATCCACCATTTCTCTTCAATTTCTCCACATTTATGGTTATAGTTCATTATCGCGTTTCCTCACGTATAATGCTTATTTCATGATTTAAATGTCATTTATGACGTATTCGTAATCACAACATATCAACATTCATGATTCAATCCAACCCCTACTCAATTATAGCACTATTCACCCTTTTATGACCCATTTTCCATGTCCTTCTACAATTCAAGTATCTTAACTTTCCAATACCTTAAACAACATGTTTTAGTCATGAAACTTACCTTAGATGATGGTTGAACAAGCCTTGAATGGAATTACTCCTTTAGCACCAAAACCCTACTTCACTTCTTTTGGGTTTTCTTGAAAAAGATGAACTTTAGTGTGATTCTTACACTTGATTTCGTGGGTTTCATGTAGTTGATCACTAATTTCCTTTGGTTTTCTTGTGATGAAGAGTAGAGAGTATTCTAGAGGCTTCTTGAAAGAAATATTGTGGAGTTGAAATAAATTGAATGAGGTTAGGTCTCCTTTTAATGACTTAAAATCTAATCCGGAATGAATAGTGACTGAAGTGCACAGTAGTCGTAAACCCGGTTTACGGTCTGTATTCCAGTTTACGGGCCATATATCGTGGTCGTATTTAAGCATATCAAAACCAAAAAGGCATGTTGGAGATCATGGAAATTTACGACTCAGTTTACGGGCCGTATTTCGATTTACGGTCCGTATTCCAAGTCGTATTTAACCATTTAAAGCATTTGACAGAAAGTTGAAATTTTGCAAGTTGAAATACGACATGCTAGTATACGGGTCGTATACCACTTTACGGTCCGTATTTCATTTTACGTCCAACTGGCCAAAATGCAATTCTGCAACTTTTCACTGTACGCTCACGGGGAAATTTCCGAGGTGTAACACATGGTGCATGCTATTCGAAGATGACATAGTTCTGATTGATGAGACGCGAAATGGTGTTGACACGAAGCTGGAGGTGTGGAGACCGACCTTATAGTCTAAAGGTTTCAAGCGGAGTAGGACTAAGACTAAATACTTGGAGTGCAAGTTCAGTGGCGTGACCCGGCAAGCGGACGGGGACATGAGGCTTGATACCCAAGTCATCTCCAAGTAAGGAAGTTTCTAGTACCTGAGGTCAGTTATCCAAGGAAATGGGGAGATTAACGAGGTTGTCACACATCGTATTGGAGCGAGATGGATGAAATGGAGGCTCGCTTCCGGTGTTTTGTGTGATCAAAAGGTACTGTCAAGACTTAAAGGCAAGTTCTACAGAGTCGTGATTAGACCGACTATGTTTTATGGGGCGGAGTGTTAGCCTGTTAAAAAAGCTCATGTTCAGAAGATGAAGCTAGCATAAATGAGTATGCTGAGATGGATGTGAGAGCATACTAGGAGAGATAAGATTAGAAATGAAGTGATCCGGGATAAGGTAGGAGTGGCCCCTGTAGAGGACAAGATGTGGGAAGGGAGGTTAAGATGGTTTAGACGTGGAAAGCAGATCCGTTGATGCTCATGTGAGGAGGTGCAAGAGGTTGGTTGTGGTTGAGTTGAAAAGAAGGAGAGGTGGTCCTAAGAAGTCTTGGGGAGAGGTGATTAAGCAGAATATGGCACATCTTCGGCTTATCGAGGACATGACCCTTGATAGGAGGGTGTGGAGATCAAGTATCAAAGTCGAGGGTTAGTAGGTTGCGCATAGATTTATTTTCCATATTAGGAGTAGTAGTATCTTTGTTACGTCTGCTATTATTAGATCCCTAGTACAATCTGGTTGGTTCTTTCACTCTGTTATCTTATTATTTTGCTGCTATTACTGCTTCTTATTATTGTCTATTATTACTGATGTTGATTTTATCTCTCTTTTTCATCTCTCCTTTCTTTTCTTCCTGAGCTGGGGGTCTATCGGAAACAGCCTCCCTACCCGTCACAGGGTAGGGGTAAAGTCTACATATACTCTACCCTCTCCAGACCCCACCTGGTGAGATTTTACTTGGTATGTGTTGTTGTTATTTTGTTTTTTAACTACTTGATTTGACCTTTTTTTGCTTCTTTGATTGCGGCCGTAATCCATTAGTGCGGATCGTACTACTTCTTTTGTTCAGCCTTGAATTAACTTATGAACTTTTTTCTTAGTTCATTTCATCCTCAATCACTCTAATCATTCCCAAAATGTGAAACTAAGCAAATTCAATTAGAATGGGGTATTCAATTACCACTTTTAAACTAAAAAATAATAGTAAACGACAGTTACAAGTGTTAAAATCCTCACTTATCAATGTCAAGACTCAAAACTAGCCTATGAAAATATGACCCGCTTAAGTTCGGACAGGTCATGACCCCCGCAGTTATTAACTTAGCTCATTTGATCTATCCAATTCAGTCCATCTAAAAGTTGGGTTGATATGTAGTAAAAATTGTATGTAGTAAAAATTGACTCATGAAAAATCTTGTCAAAATTTTTAATTTTATGTGTTAGCCATGATAACGATTTTTTTTTTATTAGATACGTAAATAAATTCTAAAAAACAAAAACAAAGAAATTACAACTTAGCAACATTGGGCTGATTGATTTATGAACCGTTTGTTAGTCCATTTCAACCTAACCCATTTTAGGCGGGTTATTAATCCATCTATTATTAACTCAGTCCATTCTAACCACCTAAATTCAACCTAAGCCGCCTATTTAACACACCTCAATTACAGTTCACGTGTCAACCCTACATTCCTACCCCTATAATTAGTTGCAAACCCAGGGTTAGTAGTAGGTCTATGAAATTATACTTGGAAACATTTAAAAAATTGGTCATCTTTTAATATATTAGGGGAACGGAGATGAAAAGGGGAAAAAATTTCTACGAATTATTATTGGTGAAATTTGGACTTTAAAGTTTAATTAAGACAAAGAGCTTATGACCAAGCCTTGACCCGAAATTGGTGGTAGTTCTTCCCAATCATAAGAGATTAGTAGTCGAAACCACTAAAGAATGTGTTGCATCGTATGGGACTGTTACTCCCTTAACCAGGGGTCTCAGATTGGAGCCGTGAGTATGAAAAAATTCTTAGTAGGAAGAACTTTTTGCCCTATCGGCGCTATTCTAGATAATAGTCAGGTTCCAATGCAAGTATCGAACACCGGGTGGAAAACCAAAAAAAAAAAAAAACAGAGATTAGTAGTAGTATTTTTTTAAAAAAAAAACCTATTATAAATCAACTAAATGTGGATGTCCCTTCTGTAACATCTTAGTTTATTCATGAATGTATTTAATAGACTAGTTAATAGATTGTAACATTCCGATGGAATTCTACCCTATATAAATGGGTATTTCTAGTCCTACAAGAAGATATAAAAAACACACTTGAAGAGACTTGAACATACTTGAAATAAGAAGAAAGTCTTCTTCTCTTCTCTAAATCTTTGTCTACATTTCTTGTCTTATATTATTCTTATTAGACAACACGTTATCAGCACGAGACTCTACCGTCTAAAGAAATTTTCGAAGGCTAAGGTACTGTTTTTCTTTTCTCTATTTTATGGCTAACCTCACGAAACTTGAGTTTGTTGCCCTTGATATTTCAGGCAAGAACTACCTATCATGTGTGCTAGATGCTGAAATCCATCTGGATGTTATAGGTCTTGGAGACACCATTAAAAAAAATAAAGCATCCAACCAAGAAAATGCCAAGGCTATGATATTCTTGGGTCATCACCTTGATAAGGCCCTGAAGATTGAATATCTTACTATTAAGGATCCACTCGTTTTATGGAAAAACAAAAAAGAAAGGTATGACCACCTGAAGCTGGTCTTCCTCCTGTCGTACCCCATTTTAACCGGGTTATAATTAGAGTACAACATATTGGTGATTCCTATTTGTTTTATTTTTAAGGAGTCGCCACCTAATTAATTTAACGGTGAATTAGGACACCTCGATGTTAACTAAGGTAAAGTTAAAACTAAACCTCCGTTAATAGTCTGCTTAACCAATGTGATTCTAGGTAAGGGCTCTATATTATCCTAAAGGGAAAGGGTTAGGCATCATTTAGAATCCGCTAACTACGGTTATCCGACCAAACTTAGGTTAATTAATTTAGATTAAATATAATGCTTAAATCTTAAGAAAAATAGGTTGTAAATGTTATTGAGGTTTTAAAAGGAAAACATAATGATGCTATTTAAACTAACTTGAAGAAATACATAGTAGTCCACTTAAAAAGAAAACTTATAAATGTTGTTAAGCTTAAAATAATAATTTTATTTTAAAAATGAGACTTGCAAAATATAATGTTTTGTATATAAATAGAAGCTTTTAAAAGAAAGCCTAGCCAATTTGACTTGGAATAAAAATGACATTATATGAGTATAGTGATGTAGGAAATCTAGACTTGTTATGAATAGAATACAAAAGGTTTAAAATAATGTAAATGAGGCTTTAAAATTCAATTAGTTAGATATGCTTACTTAATCTAAACTATTTTATAAATAGAATGCAAAAGGTGATGGGTTTTCTTTCTCTTTCTTATTAACTTTATTTAACTATGTTCGACTCAAAATATGTATAATCAAATTAATCTAAACTGTTTATAAAATATACTCGGATTAATATTTGTATATTAGTGACGTTTAATTTTCTAATATAGTAATAAATAAAACATAACTCCTTTGATTCAAAATATTCTATTTTAAAAATCAATTGTTCTGAAAGTAAATATTAAGATACTATAAATAACTTTAATGTAAAGAGAAGAAAACGAAACTTATGGTATTAATTGAGTTTCTCTCTTAAATTTACTACCCATTATACTAAAGCCAGCCCACTAAATTTGCTAAGGTTCGCCTAAATTAAGAAAATAAAAACAAAATAAAAAGTTAGTCACATAATACAAGTTAAAGGCACAAAAAAAAAAAAGAGGCCAACTAATATCAAATGGGCCTGCCCGTTTTGGGCCACTGTGATCCGTAGCTGCAGTTGGGGAGAATGGGCTCAACCCATTTGTAAACTGCTGCGCACTGTTCATGCCTATTGAGCATTAGCCCAGAATTTCCGTTTCTTTTTGTTTTGCTGCAGACTGGGCTGATTTGGGGATGACTCGAGAATATTATGTTGGGCTTTTGGCCCAACACCGAATGCGGGAGAGGAATGAGTCCCTCGGATTCGTATGCGAGGTTCATGCAAGAAAATGAAAAGAAAAGGATTAATACATGATCAATAAGTAAGCTTAAAACATATAAAATGCAAACTTGAAACAAATCGGTAAATTATGCATACATACTATGTATGTCTATGATGTGAAAGCATACGAAATTTCGAACAAGTATAGAAAACACAACGTACTTCCGTTATATCTAACGATGAAATAAGAATCACGATTATTGCTAATCGGAGAAACTTGTACTCTTTGTTAAAAGATCATATGATAAAAATCTGTTTTAAACTTGGAGGTACATTTTAAAACCTTTTATGTAAGAGGGATGTTCTTTTAATTTAGATAATACACTGCTAAAGAATATCAAAATGGGTCAGCAACTTTGTCTTTTAATAACACCCAACTGGCATGTAATTTCCTCACCAATGCTTACAAAATAGATTCGGAAAACACAAAAATACCAACAAACAGATTCAGAAAAAAAACCATAAGCATGCTTATTTAGAGTCGCTGTCCAGTTCGAGCTAATTAGGAACCACATCCAACAACAGTCTAAATTAAATGATGTGTCCAGATGACAATAAAAGAGAAATTAGGACTAAGTAGACCAAATCATACCGAGAAAATCAAACAACAAAACATTTTTGAACTTAACCCTTTTCCTAGTCTCATCCTTTACTTTGAAACTCGTTTTTTACAGGAAAACAATCAAGTGTAATGCAAGCAAGTTAACTGAACATAAGGTAATCCAAACAGTTTCCAAGAACCATGTTGACCCTTTTTTGAAAAGAAGAGAATCCATTACTTAGCCATCTACTAGTGAAATCTTATTCAATAAACTATCACAAAGTGATTCGAAGTCCTAGTTCAGACAGGTCCCAAACAAACCTGTATACATTTTTAACTTTAAAGTCTACCAATGGTGAGATGCAAGCAGTTTTAATTCATGTAAAGCAGTAGACATGTGTCATGCTCAATAAACAAATACTGTTAATCGCATACAAGGTACATGGATTAATGAGTTCCCCTTTGTAATGCTACTGTACCAAACAGGGTATACAAAACTATCAGCTAATGAACATACTAACAAACATGTAGTATAACAAATGACAACAGTTAAATGTACAGGCAAAACTTAGGCTCAAAACTAATAGGCATGTGAGGAAATTATCATTTAAGCATGACCTGATCGCATGAGAATACATGACTAAGATGGATTAAACATGAGCATCATCCAAATAAGGTACTAGACAGCATCCATAAACACATGGTTTAGTGATATCCAAACTCACATAAGAACTAACAACATACTTAAAGACTAATCATAACGACAAAAACTAACACCAAACTGAAAACTGGACTACATTAAAGTAATAATTCAATAGCAGCTAAACTAACATATAAGCAAACGACGCTATATTAAACTAAAACGGAACAAACTTATAATGCTAAAGCTGCTAACAAATGCTAAACTAACCATTAATTTTAACAATCAATCACAAATGTTAACCAACACATAATAAACAGGAAATAAAATCCGCACACAAACAAACTAAAACGAGCTCGTCTAAACACCAAACAGAATAGACATACAGATAGACCCGACTATAAGTAAAATGGCTTAAAGGAGGAGAAATTACCTTCTTCGGGTGCAGCGAAGTGAGGTGAAGGTTTCGATATCTACCTCGAAGACTACTAAATCAGGGCTTGCGATGCTCGAATTCACAGCAACAAACAAGGCAGACGAAAAACAGGAAACAAATATTCTAATATTTTGACTCGACATTTTGAATTATCATAACCACTCAGAGTAAGCTTAGATTAAAATCCAGTTATAAAGACATCTATTTGATTGATTCTGCTACTACACACACGATATTCAAAGACAAGAAATATTGTTCTCATTTACTTATGGGTAAGGCAAATGTTAATATCATTTCTGGTAGTACTAATTTGATTGAAGGCTCCGGAAGAGCCATCATAATTTTGCCTAAGGGAACAAAACTTATTATAAACGATGCTATGTTCTCTCCTAAGTCCCGAAGGAACTTATTAAGTTTTAAAGATATCCGTCAAAATGGACACCACATTAAAACAATGGATGAGATGAATCTTGAATATATTGGTATCACCAAGGATGTCTTTGGCTAGAAAGTTGTTACATAAAAGTTTCCTGCTTTTTCTTCTGACTTATATTGGAAAAATATTGATGTGATTGAGGCACGCTCTGTCGTAAACCAAAAGTTTACTGACTCCAATAAATATGTTTGTACTTTGGCATGATCGACTGGGACACCCTGGATCTATAATGATGAGACGAAATAGAAAATTCAAATGGGCATCCATTAAAGAACCTGAAGATTCTTTTAAATAATGAATTTTCTTGTCCTTCTTGTTATCAAGGCAAGTTAATTATAAGGCCATCACCTATAAAGGTTGGGTTTGAATCCCCTGAATTTTTGGAACATATACATGGGGATATTTGAGGACCTATTCGCCCACCTAGTGGATCATTTAGATATTTTATGGTCCTAATAGATGCTTCTTCTAGATGGTCTCATGTGTGCTTGTTGTCATCTCACAACCTGGCGTTTGCGAAATTATTGGCACAAATAATTTGATTATGGGCATAGTTTCCTGATAATCCGATAAAGTCTATTCGCCTTGATAATGCTGCAGGGTTTTCATCCCAAGCATTTAATGATTATTGTTTATCAACTGGGATAAGAGTTGAACATCTTCTGGCTCATGTTCACACTCAAAATGGCCTTGCAGAGTCATTAATTAAATGTCTGCAGTTGATTGCAAGACGATTACTTATGAAAATGAGGTTGCCCACGTCCGTTTGGGGTCACGCTATTTTGCATGCAGCAACACTTGTTCGTCTAAGACCGACAAATTATCATAAATTTTCTCCGTTGCAATTGGTTTTGGGTCAAGAATCTAATATATCCCATCTAAGAATTTTTGGATGTGCTGTATATGTGCCTGTAGCACCACCACATCGAACCAAGATGGGTCCCCAAAGAAGATTAGGAATATATGTTGGGTTTGAATCACCCTCCATTATTCGCTACCTTGAACCATTAACAGGAGATTTGTTCACTGCTTGATTTGCAGATTGTCGATTTGATGAGACAATTTTCCCAAAATTAGGGGGAGAGAATAATGAAATAAAAAGGGAAATTTTGTGGAATAATCCATCATTGTCTCATCTTTCTATTTGTGAGCAAGAGGTCCAAAAGATTATTCACTTGTAGAAAATAGCAAATCAAATGCTAGACGCATTTACATATTTGAAAAGGATTACCAAATCACATATCCCTGCAGAGAATGTCCCAATTTGCATTGATATCCCTATAGGACCATATACTAGTGTCATAGCAAGTGAGTCCAAAGAATGCCTGAAGCGTGGTAGACCATTGGGTTCTAAGGATCGAAATCCTAGAAAAAGAAAAATAAATGGTCAAGATGACACTACTAAAGAACCTCATAAAGAAATTTAAGATTTGAACAATACTGATATTCTTGAAGAAATCAATGAGCCTGAGACTCCAGAAAATGAGGAAATATTAATTAATCCAATTGATGTTGGGACTAATTTGAATCGATTGGAAATAAATGTGGATTATGTCTTTGCTTATAGTGTTGCAACAAGAATTATTCAAGATAGTGAGGATCTTGAACCCTAATTTGTTAAAGAATGTCGAGAAAGATGTGATTGGCCAAAGTGGCAAGAGGCAATTCAATCAACGTTAAACTCGCTTACCAAACGGGAAGTTTTTGGACCTGTAGTCCAAACATCTAAGGGTATTAAACTTGTTGGTTATAAATGTGTTTTTGTGCGAAAAAGAAATGAGAAAAATTAGATACAAAGATATAAGGCACGCCTTCTTGCACAAGGATTTTCACAAAGGCCTGGTGTCGATTATGAAGAGACGTACTCACCCGCTATGGATGCAATAACATTATGTTATCTCGTTAGTTTCGCTGTCCATGAGAGACTTGAGATGCATTTGATGGATGTGGTTACAGCCTATCTCTATGGATCACTTGAAAATGAAATATACATGAAAATCCCTAAAGGATTTAAGATGCCTGAAGCATGTAGTTCAAAGACTCGAGAAATGTATTCAATCAGATTGCAAAGATCATTGTATGACCTGAAGCAATCCGGACGTATGTGGTATAACCGTCTTAGTGAGTATTTGTTGAATGAAGACTATACAAATGATGCCATGCCCATGTGTTTTTATAAAGAAAACAATATCGGAGTTTGTTGTACTTGTTGTATATGTTGACGACATAAACCTTATTGGAACTCCTGCAGAGCTCAAAAAGGCAATTGATTATTTAAAGAAGGAATTTGAGATGAAAGATCTTGGAAAGACAAAATTATGCCTTAGTTTGCATATTGAACATTTGACAAATGGTATCTTTGTCCATCAATCTGCCTATACAGAGAAAGTGTTGAAACAGTTTTATATGGATGAAGCATATCCACTAAGTAATCCCATGGTTGTTCGATCACTTGATGTGAATAAAGATCCGTTTCGACTTCAAGAAAAGAATGAGGAAATTCTTGGTCCTGAAGTACCATATCTTAGTGCAATTGGTGCGTTAATGTATCTTGTCAATACAACAAGGCCTGACATATAATTTTTAGTTAATGTGTTAGCAAGATATAGTTGTGCCTTTACAAGGAGACACTGGAACAGAATTAAACACATATTGAGGTATCTAAAAGGGACTATCGATTTGGGCTTATTTTATTCTAACAATTGCAGTCCCGATCTTGTTGGTTATGCCGATGCAGGGTATTTATCTGACCCACACAAAGCTAGATCTCAAACAGGCTATGTATTTATATGTGGGGGTGCTGCCATATCTTGCCGATCTACAATGCAGTCTATCGTAGCTACCTCATCAAATCATGCTGAGATAATAACAATTCATGAAGCAAGCCGAGAGGTTGTGTGGCTGAGGTCAATGATACATCTCATTCGAGAAAAGTGTGGTTTGAAATGTGACAAAATACCCACAATCTTATATGAAGATAATGCAGCATGCATTGCTCAATTGAAGTGTCACGACCCGACTAGGGGCTGCGACGGGTACCCGGGGCTAACCACCGAGCACCGCTCATTCTGCTACTCATCATATTCACTTAACGGTCTTTTATCAAATTTATACTCATATCATGAGAAAGTCATATTTCACTTGAAAACATAAATACTTTTATATACATAAGCCTTTAGGCCATCAAAATAATATATATACATAGTAGCATCCTCGTGAGACCATATAACCCACACTGCGTATCTACGAGCCTCTACTGGAGTGCTAGACATAAGGACGGGACAAGACCTCGTTTTGCCCAAAAATATACATGTACATGAATATACACAAAAGAATAATCATAAGCACCTCCGGACAATGGATTTCCCCCAATCAGCTGCTAACTCCTATGAGTTTGGATCATGATCACCTCCCTGTCTACCCGTAGGCATGAACACAACGTCCAAAGAAAACGGACATCAGTACGAACATTGTACTGAGTATGAGAGGCATAAATAATAATGAGACATCAATGAAATGAAGAGGCATCAAATGAAGGGCAATCTGTAACTGACTGTGACTCATAAAAGCAATAACACATACTGACTTACTCATACTCATCATCATATCATATGTGCATAAATGTATAAGTATAAGCATAAGCTGCCCGTCTATGTAGGTACGGTGTGATAATGTATAAGTTGCCCGTCCATATAGGTATGATGTGATAATAATTAACCTGCGTCCAGGCCTCCCGAGTCTAGGGTATAAGCTGCCCACTATAGTGGTGTGTATATTTGCCCGACCATATAGGTACGGTGTAATATCATCATCATATGCTCATCATAATATGCTCATCGTAGTATGCTCATTATAATATGCTCATCATAATACATGCATGAAGACTCAAGGACAACTATACTTTATCGGGGTGACGTAAGGTCGTGATCTCCCGATTTCATTATGGAACATTCGCAAGCATTCTACCTCACCTTGAAAGAAGTAGTATATAAGGTGAGGGTGTACAATACATAACATCATCGACTTTATGGTACTCTGCCTCACCTTGAAGGAACAATACATAAGGTGAGTGTACACAATACATGACATACTTAACTTAATGGTATTCTGCCTCACCTTAAAGGGAAAAATGTATGAGGTGAATGTATACAACATACGTCATCATTAGCGTTATAGGGACGTCATATCATGAACTCTAGAATCTTTAGACTTAATCCCCTCATCATCATCATTGGACTCATAACATATCTCTTATCTCATATAGCTATTCATGATCATAGACTCTTGACTTTCCGGTATACATAGAGAATTCATGGAGAGAAGGGAGAATCATACCATCGGAATCATGCCATAGAAAGAAAGGACTAGCCTCACATACCTTTGTCTCTTAACTATTTTATTGCTTGCTCGTTCTCCTTTAATGCACTCGTTCTACCTTCAAGAGAATTCGTATCGACATTAGCTAAAAGGTTACAAGAACGTGCTTGCTAAAGCAATAGAAAATTGGACGACATTTCCTTCGTTTATACAACTTTTCCCGTATTCTATATCAACTCCCAAGCATTCATAACAACGTTCACAATATCATAAACGACAAGTATCATTCATTTATATTATCCACATTTCACAATTTCACTTTAATTCATCCATAATCATGACCATAGTTCACTATCGTGTTCTTTCACATATAATACTTATTCCATGTTCTACATGTCATTCATAACCTATTTACAATATCAACATATCCATTTTCATGATTCATTCCAACTACTACTCAACAATGTCACTATTCACACTTTCATGACCTATTTTCTATATCTTTCTACAATCCAAGTGTCTCCACTTCTCCATACTTTAAATAACATGCAAATACCATAAAACCTACCTTAGGTAGTGTAGGGACAAGTCTTGAGTGGTATTACTCTTCTTGCACCAAAACCCTAGTTCACCTCTCTTGAAATTTCTTGACTTGGATGAACTTTGATGTGTTTCTCACCCTTAGTTTTGTTGATTTGAAGAAGTTGACCATAAATTTTTCATGAGTTCTTGTATATGAAATGGGTGGAAGCTTCTAGAGAAGTCTTGAGTTGTGGAGAATGAAAAATGGAAATGAAATAAATGAACTTGGGTCTCTTATTTAAAACTTGAAATCTGTCCCGACGTCATTATACGGTCCGTATAATTGACCGTAAAACTGCTCCAGTGAGCGTCTCATTCTGTATCACTTTGACGGCACATTATACGGGCCGTATAATTTGACCGTGAAATTGACCCTTCAGCAACCTCATTCTGTGACAATCCTACGGTCCATTATATGGGCCGTATAGTATTATACGGTCCGTATAATCGACCGTATAACCCATCTTTTCACTGATCTTTTTCTTGTCACTTCGTTTGATCTCCAATCCAAAAGGAACCTTCTTAGCACTTGTTTATCACCTCATTAACAATCTAAGGGACGTTATAACTCTTCTCCAAAGCACCATTTAGTTATCATTAACTCGTTACTCGAAATTCCTTTTTGGTACACATAGTATGCCTTGCCTTCTTTCGGCAAACTTGCTTCTCTTATCTCAGATGCCTTTAAAATCTTAACTAGGTTCATCAAACGTCATTCCTTCCTTATGAAAATATCGTATGCTCGTATTCTTCGTTAGTCTATTCACTGTGCGTAAATGGGGGATTTTCCAAGGTGTAACATGAAGGGAGGATTCATCAAAGGAGATAGGACAAAACACAATTCACCAATATTGTTCTTCACACACGAGCTCCACAACAATGGTGATATCAACGTGCAACAGATTGTTCAAGTGATAATATGGCTGATTTGTTCACTAAGTCTCTACCAACTGCAACTTTCGAGAAGATGGTGCATAAGATTGGAATGCAAAGACTCAAGCATTTGGATTGGAGTTCTCATCAGGGGGAGCAAATACGCGTTGTACTCCTTTTCCCTTAACCAAGGTTTTCTCCCAAATGGGTTTTCCTAGTAAGGTTTTTTTTTTTTTTTAATGAGGCAACTGACACTCAATGCGTACTACAAGATGTGTGTACTCTTTTTCCTTCACTAAGGATTTTTCCCACTGGCTTTCTCCTAGTAAGGTTTTAACGTGACACACCATCAATGAACATCCAAGGGGGAGTGTTATAAATCAACTGAATGTAGATGTCCCTTCCGTAACATCTTAGTTTATTCAGGAATGTATTTAATAAACTAGTTAATAGATTATAACATTCGGATAGAATTCTACCCTATATAAATGGGTATTTCTAGTCCTACAAGAAGATATAAGAAACATACTTGAAGAGACTTGAACATATTTGAAATACGAAGAAAATCTTCTTCTCCTCTCTAAATCTTTATCTACATTTCTTGTGTTATATTATTCTTATTTTACAACAAAACCAATAATTTTATTTATTTATTTTTCAGCTAGTAACAAGTTTCATTTGCATAAAGTCGGGGCAGTGGGATCTGCGTTCCCGCCATTCAATTCTTTCCCAGCCCGTGAGAGGAGACTCGATAAAAGCACCAAACTTGTCATCATCTATTCATCTTAATCGTTCTCTCATCTCATGAATATGTATATTCGCCACTCCCTCAATTCATTGCTAGGGTTCCCCGTAGTGACTAATTCCATATTGCGATGCTTCTTGTTATTTAATTAACGGAAGGTAACTGCATATTGCAGATACATATATAGTGGGCGGTAATGGTTCTGTTACTTCTGTAGATTTAGTTCCTCGATCATGTGTTGTCAGCTGTTACTTTCGCTGGAGTTATTGGTATTGGTAGCCATATTAACTGTTTCTAAATTGTGTGCGGGGACAAAGATGAAAGATCATGCTTACAAATTATTACCTGATCGGAGACAGAGTAAGTTTGTTATGTGACCTTTGTTGGTTAATAGATTACGTTCTTATCTGCATACTGCTGTAGCTTCTCAACTGTTGGGATCGAAATAATCAGTGACCTACATATTGGGAAGACTACTAACAAAAAAGCATAAACCTATAATCTCCCCCTAAACATAACTCCTTTAGAGACTACATTGTGGATGCAGATGTCTTCAATCTATAGATGTTTAAAGTCTTTTTCCCCAAGACAAGGAATAACCAAATATGGAAGAGAATTATATTTTCTTTTCAGGAAAAGTAAAAACAATTATGGTAATACTTTGACTTTCATTCAAGAGAAAAGTAAAACTCACATATGGTAGGAAAATTAAGGCAAAAACCCTAACATCAACCACGCCAACCATAGGTTGTATGAGCATGTTTATTTTAATAAACTTTAAGTGGTTTTTTTTTTCTTTCTAAATTGCTCAGTCAGTTGACTTATTAAAAAAAAAAAAAGAGTTGACCTAGGAAACTTGTTATGGCTTCTTCTGAAGCCTGAAGGGCTGAACCTGTTCTTCCATGGCGAAGAGAATCAGTCGACCTTTAAAATAAAGCTGTCGTTGTGACTTGTGAGGTAAAGTTAGAAATACTCTCAGATGAGGATGTTTATTCTAATAAACTTAACTTTTTTCTTTCTAAATTTGCTCGGTTCAGTTGACTTTGGAAATTTGTTATGGCTTCTTCTGAAGCCTGAAACTGTTCTTCTATGATGAAGAGAATTAATGGACTATTGAAATAACGCTGTCCGTTGTGATTTGTGACTTGTGAGGTAGGTTAACTTAGTACTCTCAGCTGGAAAGGAGTCATTTCGGGTAAAGTATGTTGTACAGTTTTCCTACTTTAGGAAAAAAAAAAAGTGACAGCTCTTGAATTTTTTTAGGGGACAGCTTAAATTGGATGACTTTCGCCACAGCGCTTTGGGCACATGGTGCAAGGGTGCTATTATGTGGTGGCTGGTGGATGGATCTCCCTTATTATCACAATTGTCAAAGGTCAAGCTTCATCTTAGGTGTATATGTGCTTTAGTGATCTTTAACTGCTATAGTCTACCCTTCAATAGATGAACCTGTTGTCTTGGATTTGATCAGTAGATATCTCAAAAACTTCTATCTGGCCCCTCTAATTGAAGGTGTTGTTGGGAAACATTTGCTCTGTCTAGTTCTTGTTTGATGGTAATGTCTAGCCCTCCTTCCAGCATATATATTTTTAAGGTTATGTTTGTTAGTCTGAACGTTAAATCATTCGAGATTTCTGCATTCGAGCCTGTAGTGAAGTTTGAAGCTTCTGAGCAAAGGTGCAGTGCTTGAGTGCTTTGAGTATCTGCCCTGTTACTTATTATCACAGTGTGCATTAAGGGCTTTACCACTGAAATTAAAAGCTTTGTACTGATGCAATTGCATATGCATGCCGGTGTGTATCTCTGCCTTAGACATTTAACCTTATAGGGATGCCCGTGGAGATGGATGATTCGGCCTTGATTTAAATGTAAATTGAAATGATAATTTAACCAATCTATAAATTTTGTATAAATATTGCATGATACCATGACAATACACAAATGTTGAGCTGATATCATTTACGTAAAGGTGATTTACACGTGCTCTATACCTTCCATTGATTTTCTATGTCTAAGTCCATGAAAGGAATCCCTACTTTTCTGCTCTGCATTTAATGAAAGAGGTGATCTAGAGTACGGTGTTCTATGCAATTTTCTGCAGTGGGCTTCTCCAAGCTTTTTGATTTATCTCATCCATACAAGTTTGTCTTTTATACAGAAGGTCAAAGCTTTTTTTCAGCTTTTTGAGGTTTCCTTGATTGTCTTTATAGGACAAGGATTTGTTATGATGAAAACTGTAGGAATTGTGATTAATATTAGCAGAAGAGTTGATTTAGCTACACCAGTATTGACTAGAACAAATACATTTATTATGTTAAATAGAAGAAGCTATAAAGAAATGACATCTATCTATTTAGAACGAAACTGCGCTAAGGAGGCTCAGCGAGTTTGGGGACCAAATCTGTGGAGATATTGCTTATCGAGCTTGTATAAGTGAGGGTGTAGAATTAAAAGTCAGTATATTCTAGATTTGATATAAACACTCATTTGCCGCCTATTTGCTTAGCTCGCTGCATTCATATTTCACTATGGGATCTTATATGTTTGGGCTAATCATTTCTAATAATTTGCTGATCTGCAGGCCCGATGATATGTCCTAGGGACTCTTTCAACCAGATACAGCTATACTTTGTAGCTGCAAGATTAAGGCACACTGCACCTGTGTCTGATGTCATCTTTACAAAGTATAGTGATTTTACAGCCAACTGTCTATTCAAGTCCAAATCCATGAGAGCTTCCTTGCTCAGGGTCATATGCAATATTACTGTTGAGTTTGTACAACAGTATGGCTAAAGCCAATGTATAGCACGTTCATCAAGTGGGCAGCTAAGGAGATGGAACACAGGCAAGGCAAGCCACTAATTGGTCTTTCCACCCGTTCGTGAAAACACTGTTTACAAGAAAGGCAACTTTTGTGCACGTGAGTAATATATTTGCAATCTAAGTTTATCATATATGCGTGTCTACTTTAAAAATAGTTTTGTAAATTTATACATGCTCCAAACTCAAAGCAGTGGGTTTAGTTGAACCCGCCTAACTGAATTTGTCTGAAGTCTGAACAGGACCCGAGGCTTTGTTCCTTAACCTTTAATACGTGGGCCCCCTAGGTTTGAGGTGGCGACAAAATTGAATTACTCAGTTTTTCCCTTCTTGTTCTGTTTATAGAAAAAAAATCTTTAGTTTCAAAAGGAGTCGTTTGGTCCGCGGACTAAATTATCCCGGGATTATAGTCCTGGACTTATAATTTTTGGACTAATTTTTCCCACATGGGAAGTGGGATAAAATAATCCCAAATTTAATGAGATAAGGTGGGATATCTAGAATTAAGTCTGGAATTAAATTTGTACGATGTTGCGTTGACGATCCCGGACTTAATGGGTTCCTGACATGGACATCCAGTGCAAGACCCACTGCAAATGTATTTCTATTTCTGATATCCAGAGATAGATTATAGAAGGATCTTGTATAAGTCCTAAGTTTGATAATTGCTAGCATAAACATTACTCATTCCAGTTTCAAAATACTAGTAAGATATCTGGAAAACCTTAATAAGAAGGTATAAAGTCTCTAGACTGATAGCTTCTTATTGTTATGATAATCTTTATATTAGTACTTCTCTTAATCGTTGGGTGTCTGTTCTTTCGTAGCAGAAGTGCCCAAGAAAAAATAGGGAGGAAAGATGAAGTTAAACAACAAAAGGGGCAGTTGGGAAGTGAATCTGTACAGATTACTGTAATCTAAGCAAAACATTTATTAGCATACCCTTGGGATCAAATTCCCTTACTTGAAACTCAATTTTAAGAGGGCAAATCTGAAAATTTACTCAGTTAGAGTTAAGACAACCTCGGTCATTCCTACTCACTCACGTTGAAATTGTTTTCACAACAGCACAAAAGTCATTTGGTTTTGAAACGTTTGTGGGTTTTGAAAGACTCATTGACAGATGTGCTCTGCCTCTGCTGCATGCGTTCCATCTTTCATATAACCCCTCTTTTTCTCACTCTCTCTCTTACTTGTCCTTTTTGTATACTAGTACTGGCGTCACCTTTTTGGGTCTTTTTGCACTTCCGTTTTTCCCTTTGCTCTCTCTGGTGGTTTCTTTTCTTTTGGTTTTTGAGTATTGGTTTCAAAATTCCGGTGCTGTTCTTGTTCTGTGTGTGCTGTGAGAAAAGAAAATGGCTGCCCTGGCTGGTGCTCCTCTAAATGTGTGGGAGGAACTCAACCAAAGACTAGCATTCATGTGTTATCCAGATAGCATTTCAATGTATTTGACATGGTTCAATCATTTCTTTTTGGTATATGCACTTTTCAGAATTTAGAACATCTTCTGTTAAAGGTGGCACAAGTTCCCGCTGCATCGACTCTAGATGCTATTCGACCTGCAATGGAAGCACTAGTTGCAGATGTCCTTCTACGGCATCCTGACATAGATGTGAAGGTGTCAGTTGCATCTTGCATCAGTGAGATCATGAGAATTACAGCTCCAGAGCAACCATATGATGATAGCAGAATTAAGGCAAGCACAACTCATACAGCTATCTTTGCCCAAATTGGAAGTCAGACTGGTTACTAGTCTCTCTTCTAACTAAGCTGCTTTGCTTTGTAACTGATGGTTCAGAATTTAGATTCTATAGTAGTTATGCGTCTATGATTTTCTTGGGTGCATGAATAGTATTTACACATACTCACAGTTTTGTTTCTTGCTTAATTGGCGGACAGGACTTTTTTGAGCTTGTTGTTGGCGTTTGGGAAATTGTCTTGCTTGGATGGTCACTGTTATTCAAAGGCTGTTTCAATTATTGGAGGTCTTGCGAAGTACCGAACGTGCGTGCTAATGTGGGATCTCGAGTTAGATGCATTGGTTGTTCAGATGTTTCAACATTTTCTGAATACTATAAGGTATATCTCCAATAATGTTATTCATTCATAATTTTTCTAACGGAAAGAGGGATTGAACCCGACACACGGGTGTAATTTTGCTGGCATTTTATTTTTTATTTTTATTTGTTTCTGGTAATATAATGTACGCTCTGTCCTTGCCACAAGTTAAAGTATTGTTTTCCCTTTTTCTCATTTTCATTTATTTATTATTGCACTGGGACAATGAAATACTAAACTGCAAAAAGTCAACCTTATAGAGCAGAACGCTCATGAATGAGCTGAGTAATTGCTTGTAACTACTGCTATCTTGTGGTTCAGTATATTTTTGTTAGCTACTTGGCTTAGAGTTTTGTCTTGGTCAATTTCTGTCTTAGGAGAACTTTTATATGGGTGCCTCAGCATTCGCATGTCCTTGAAAGATTGCTCCTGCTGAGACCAAGTAAATCACTTTTTTGAATATAAATTGTTCTATTTGAACTGCTTTGGGCTTTGAACATGTAAGCTTGTAAAATGGGAGTGGAAACGTGGAAAAGAACAGCGGTGAATTACAGTGTTGCTTTTCTCTTCTCTGTTTAGGCAACACGAATAAAGTTGGGATGTTGGTATTTGTGGATAAAAAAATTGGTACACTTAAGCCCCCAGGGATTAGCTCAATAGGAACCAGTTGAGGGACTTGTTTCTTGGGTCACAAGTTTGAGCCCTGCCCCAAGCGAACTAAATCCAGTATTTAAGTGGAGAAGGGTAGAGGAGTGGGCCCATCATCCTCGAGTTCGAATGTTTGGGTTGTCCCAAAGCGTTGGCTCCAGACTAACTTCTCGATCATAAAGAGAAGGATCGGTAGACTTGAAAAGTAAAAAAGAAAGGAAGTAAAGGCTGAAAGACCAGAAGTGGGAGAAACTGTGTCTCATTGCTGGCACCAATCAACTACTAGATACAATTTCAGCAGCTTTGATCAGTCTCATGATGAAGAGAAGTCACTTCCAAATGACTTTACCCCTCTTCCAGAAAACTAACCACCATACTAATCCATATTTAGTCGATATATAACCTTTCTCCATGAAGCATGAGCATTCTGCTCTGGAGAAAATCTCCACAGCTTACCCTAAAGGCGTATTACAGGTGAATAGTCTCCGAATTCCTGCCCCCTCGCATGTGGGAACCATAATCTTCTTCCACTCTACTAGGTGAAGTTCCTATTGCCCTTCTTTCCCTTCCAATAAAAAAATCTCTAATGATCTTCTCCAAATTGTTGAAGCACTTACATGCATATTAAGTATAGACAAAAGTGTCTAATAGGAACACTTACGTGTTCATGTGCTCAATTGGAACACGTCGTAGTTCGAGTGTCTAAATGAAATTTACTGTCAAGTTTAAGGGGCTATCAATGTATTAAGCCTAAAGTTTGTACCCAATCAAACACTGTTACAGCAAATGGGATGGAGGGAGTATATGACAGTTTTAGCAGAATATTCACCGTTGTACATTCTTATATTGGATGCAGCATAAATGAACTTATATGCTAAGGTACATAGCATGCCAAAGACTACTGGATTCATTTTTTTCCCCATAAAGTTCATAGACTACCACTTTCTCAGGATGCCATTTTTTTTTTCTGGGAAATGGCTGACAACGGTTTTGTTTCTTGCTCCATTTTAAGGCCGGACCACCCTGATCATGTATTCATGAACATCGAGGAAATAATGAGCATGATGATAAAAGAGAGTATTGAAGGAATTCCAATGCAGCTTCTGAACATCCTCATAAGTAGTGTTAACAAGGAAAACCAGGTATTGCTTTTCCTCTACAACTTTATTCATTTATCTTTGATGCATCTTTCTCATTATTTTTAATGACGTCTTCTTTTGTTTCAGAATGTTTCATCTCGTTCCTATCTGCTGGGAGAGAGAGTTCTTCAAGAAAGTGCTGTCTTCATCCATATCTTCCGGCAGTATTGAGGTCCCTCAGCATTTCCACTAACAACTATTCGGAAGTTCTTGAATTAATATTGAGAGAGGTAATTAAAAGTAAAACTTCAGTGGGTCTATCTGATATTCAAACTAATTGCTGAATTTATTTGTAAAGTACATGATTGCTTAGTTGTATAATTCTCCGGTTTTCCTTTCTTTTCTAACTTACAAAGAATGGAGTTCCCAACCCCACAAAAGAAATGGAAGCAGATAAACATGCAATGTTCATTTTGTGGTAGACCATCTCTGCTATGACTTTCAAGTTCTGTATTCTGTCAAACTTATCCTCTTTTCTTGGTTATGCTCTGATTTCTCAGCTTAGGTGTTCTGGAGGAGTAATAGAAAACTGACATATGTTGTGAACCTTGGAAAAGGAATGCTGAAATATGTCTAGATCTGTGCTTAATCAGCCGATAATGAAAAGCAGTCGATCTAATAATCTTAGATAAAGAGGCGGGAAGAGAAAGAAATACGAATTAACTATAAAAAAAATAAGAAGAAAGAAAAATAAAGTCTGAGATGTCAACACTCATATGTTGTGAACCTTTGAAAAGGAACACTGAAATATGTCTAGATCTGTGCTTAATCAGCCGATCATGAAAAACAGTTGATCTAATAATCTTAGATAAAGAGGCGGGAAGAGAAAGAAATATGAATTAACTATCAAAAAATAAGAAGAAAGAAAAATAAAGCCTGAGATGTCAACAGTGACAGTTCTGATAAAGGAAATAATGACATGTTTGACCATTCAAATAAGATGACTTGGATCTTCCTTGTTTATGCCTTGAAGGCAATCTGTAGAATCCGCTGCGAGTATTTATCATGGATCATGCTACTACACAATGTGCTGCAGAGTTTTTATAAGTTTGATCGCATGTTCCCAGTTAAATTAAAAGCACTGACGCTGAGATTAGGTGTTGAAACTCTCCTACATCAATTATCCAGTTGCTGCTGAACTCATCCTACTTATCTTCACAGTTGAATTTTATTAGATAGTTCATGTATATTGTATTCTACTAAGTGTCCCCACTGAACACTGTGCATTATGTACTGCGTAGAATATAGGTATAAATAGGCCTCAGTGTAATACAATAGTTGTACATCTTAATAATATTTTCCCATGCATTTATTTCACAACTTTAAAGGAACGTGGCCTGCTTTGAAATCCTTATCCTTAATATGAAAGTAGACTAGAATATAGTCTAACAAGAAAGGAATATGGTTGTAACATCCTGATCTTGTGTTTTGGCGTATTACTACTATGTAAGAGTTAACTTATCAGGTGATGTTTCTCTTAAGTTTTTTTTTTACTATTATAAACTCAGGAATGTGTATACATGTTGTTTTCCACCAAGGTGTCCTCATTTTTAGACTAGCTTGAGAAAGATAACACTTAAGCTCCTTTATGAGATAGTCAGATGTTCTTCTTATTCTGTTGATAAATTGTTGATCTCAAGGGGATAAGTAAAGGTAACTTCACAGATTATAGGTGATATTTGTTCTGGATTTGTAGTAATGATGTGAATTCTTCCTTTGCTACGCACTTGTCAGAATGCTATAATGTTTCTTCCAAAATCTGGGCAGGAAGAAAGTGATCAATTTGTGAATGGAGCATCAAAATCACAGGTGGAAAATGGTCCTGAAGAGCTTTGTCAAAAAGCTGCTTGCTTTGACGATGTCAGGCCACCCACAGAAGAAACTTCCATGCTTCCAGACACTGGATTTAAAGTTGCTGCATCAAATGGCACTGTTGTAATTTCTGTGCGATCTGTGGACGATTCCTTTAAGATGCTGGTCAATAATGACTCTGAAAAGCTTTCGCACAATGCTAGTTATGGTGGCAAAGTTTGTCCACCATTACCTGGATCTTCCAAGTCGCCCACAAATGATGACCCTAGTGAGCTTGCACCACATGCTGCACCTGAGAGAGGTGCTTTAATCTTAGATCAACCATCTCACTTGCCAGGGAAAGAATCAGAACACAAAAATGCGGCCAAAAAAGAATTAAATCCAGAAGCTGCACAAGCTTCAAAGAAACGAGGTTGGAAACCTAATTTTTTTAATAAACCAGAGGAAGGCTATGAACATGCCTGGTTAAGTGGAGAAAGGAGATCAAAAGGCCGTATTCGCTTGAAGGGTTGTTGGAAAAATACTAAAAAGAGAAGTAGCTGTTCACCTAAATGTGCAATCTCCAAAGGATTGTATTCTTCATCTGGTGAGGAGAAGACTCCAATAATGACTTCTATAAAGAGACGCCAAAAGAAGAAAAATGACAGAATAGGTCAGAATGATGGTGCACAAGAAGAGGTAAACATTTACTATCATTAATTGGAGTTAACTTATAGTTAATGAGATTTAGACAACCTTCATTAAGTGTTCACTTAAGTGAAAGTTCCATAAAATTTGCCAATGAGGTTATTCATGTGCTGAAAACTATTTTTGCTTTTGTCTATTTCGCTTAAGAGAAGAGGATATTTTCTTTTTTCTATCTTCAATGTGACTGTCCTTTATATGTACTACAGTCCTGATGTAATGAAATTTTATAAAGAAGTTACCAGTTGTAACTTAAGAGAAAAGACTTTTCAGCAATAAGGAATCTGATGTGCATACTTGTCGATGCTTCCACCTCGTCTCTGCATGTATCAATGTTTGCTCTCTAGATTTATGAGCATCTCTATCATCTTTTCCTTAGGATTCTGCGGATAAGGTCGTCAGCGAGCATGGCAAGGAGTTAGTTGGCTGCAGAGTAAGGGTTTGGTGGCCACTTGATCAAGCGTATGTGATTTCACTGAATTAATTATTATGCAGTCAAGCTTCTGCTATTCCTGTTAAAAGTTTTAAATGTTGACTTGCTCATTCACTGAGTGAGTAGAAATTTTTTCATCTGAATAACTCTGAATGAATTGCTATGTCATAATTTTCTGAATATGGATAATACATATGCATCAGTGTCAGTTATGATGTCAATTGCAGAAGTAGGTAAACACTTTTAAATTTAAACGATAGGAACTAGATAACTGGAATATAGTATAAAGAAATGCTTAGCTCTGTGTGAATCATGAAGATGATACTGTTAACTGGACAGGGCAAAGAAGAGGGAATAGTATGGTCAACTGTAATCTTAAAGTTTCTTGCTATAAAAATTAAATATAAGTACTTGTTGTAGTCCAGACATAAGGACTCAAGGGCGTCTAAACTCTTGGCAGAAACCCTGGCTTGACGACTTGTCGTAGAGAAGGGGGAGGTGGTATGCCTGCATGTTAACAATGTTTTACTAAACGCTGAAAAAGGTAGATCTGACGAGTCGAACTATGCAAGTAGTGATTCCTGGGTTCCACTTTCAAGCTTAATTCCACTCATTGAAGGCTTACATTCTCAAAAACATAGTATTTTGAGGGCCTAACATTATAGGTTATATTTGAGAATGATAACGGTGCAGCTGATTCTTTATGTTTTAAATAGAAAATTGCGGTTCTTTTTTCTTTTTCCCTCTTCCCCACCTCCCACCCCCCACCCAAATTCAAAAAAAAGGTTTTTAGTATGGGAATATATGTTTCAAATCTGATGTTCAACCAATAGGGGGCTTTCTTAAGGAAAAATATGAAAAGTTAAAGGACATCATTAAGCAGATATATCTTGTTGGTGCTTGGATGAGTCATTGCATGATATTAGAGATGTAGTAGTATCCATGCGCAAAAAGATTTTTGGTGGTAACTTTTTTGATTTTCTTAGGTCCATACAGGCAGACTTTTGAGCACTTAGCTGCTTATTATCCTTTTTGTATATTTTTTGGACACATCATTTGTTTAGTTCTAATGAAGTTTATTTTTTAGTTCAAATGTTATATCATGTCGCATTCACATTCTGTAGGTTCTATGGAGGACATATCACTTTATTTGACCATTCAGAGAAGAAGCACATGGTAAAGATTTAGTATGGCTGTATAAACATTATTTTTCTTGTATATTAGTTGACTTAAACTGCTTTATGTAATCATACTCCCTTAATTGCTGGTTGATGCTCCTCGTATGTTAATAGGCTGGTGTCAGTCTACATTTTCACAGGTTGTCTGAATCTAAATTGGAGTTGATTTGTCAAGCAGTTTTCTATGTCTTGGTAATGTTTTGTCATTTATGGTTTTCATGATATTCTAAGGTGATCTATGAAGATGGTGATCAAGAAATGCTAAATCTTACAAATGAACGCTGGGAACTGGTTGAAGACGACAATGCATCAGTTCCTGTGGGTTCCTGCGAAGCTTATCTTTTCCCTTCTCTACTCTACTTGTCTGTTCTGTACTTGTCTTTATTTGCATGACTTATTGAATGTATGTGTTTCAGAGCCACAAGATTGTTCCTTGTCCAAGTGATTTGTCTGACAGGTAAGCTTCATTCACATCGCTTTTAATTCATGGCAAGTCATTTGATGATTTAGAATGCTGCTTGTAAAGTTGACATGATCAACAATTTTGTTGTTTCTAGATTTCGATTGTGAGAATGAAATGCCAACTGAGGGTGCAGCTTTTATAGTTGGCATCTTATTGGTTACAGTTATGTCTGATTGAGAGTGAAATATTAGCATCAGAATTAAAACTTCGATCGTTGTGACATGCTGGATAGCTATAGATGCTAGAGCAAACCACCTTCATTTAGCTTTTCCCACATGGAGTTACTTTTGCGCCCTTTAATTTTATTTCGGTGCATCAAATCTAAATTCAATAGTCCAATTTCAATTTTGTTCTTTCACATAGACATGCATCTACCTGCAAGTCTCTGACTGAAAATGTCACCCTTTCTTTTTTCCTTTCTTCCCCTGTTTTTTCCTTTGGTAAAACTTCTCAATAGATTAGGTGACCAAACTTTATACATTTGCGTTTCCTATTCACTAGTTTGCTTCTCTTGCTGTGTTATTGGGTGTCCTCATTTTCAGATAAGCTTCCCTTACACATCTGTCTTCACCTTTAGTTGGAAGTTTATGTTATAAGCATTTAATATTACATTTTAAATGCATGCATCAGGATAGTGATACTTGTATCCAATCAGTTATATTAGAGCCTTCAGTCAGTTACTTTATAGAATCATATTAAAAGCTTTCTTTTCGACTCCTCCCTTTCAATAGAAAGAGATCTTTCCTTTTTTGTTCCTCTTAAAAATGAAACCTTGCTTTTCATATTTTGCAAAAATTATTCCATTCATAGACCGTCTAGAGGATGCAAATGAGTTACAAAAATAAGATTAGCTCCTCTACAGAATCACAGTTCCCGCACAAATTTATGGAGCAAGTCCAAAAAACTTCGTAGTTATTTACATATGTCACGTTACACCATGCGAAAAGTTTCGTCAAGCAGATTGCTTTCATAATGTAGTAGGGAGTTAAAACCTTCCTTTTCATCTCCTGCCTTCTTTAATTTGTTTACAAAATTACTGACGAACACGCCATCTCATTTTCTTTGTAAAGAAAACAAAAAGCACGAGTGCAGATTTTCAGTAAATCTTTTCAACACATCAACAGGACTAAACCAACTACTTGGACACTTTTAGTAATGCAAAAACTAAGTCACAAGGACTACTATGTTTTCTTATGGTCTTTAGGATAAGATACTATGTCACATTTTAGAGTTTATAAATTTTTTGTTATACTTCAAAGATATTGCTTCCTCAGATATCTGTGTGAAACAATTTTAGTGGTTGATAAGTATTACATAGTTGTTAATGTGCAGGCGCCTTGGTTGCATTGTTGATTCATATCGCCAGATAAGGAAAAAGAAGAAGGTGAGAGTACTTGTGGGAGCTTTCTGCCTATGAGATACACATCTTTGTTCGGATCTCTTTCTAAGATCACATGGAAAGAATTAGAAATGAAACAGGCAACACTATGTTTATTCTGCAAAGTTACCACGTTTCCTTTCAGGAAATTCACATGATAAAGATCAAAGAATATTCCATTGATGTTCCGTTTTGTTTCTTTCTGGTGGTATAAGCCTAAGCCCATAACTGAATTTGTGATGTGCTGTTGATGGTGTGGAATGCTCTTTGTGTAAGGATTTTTTCTGTTTTCTTTGTTGAAGGTCAGCAAAGGCCTGCTAGGATTCTGATATAACTTCTGTCTTGAGTTACATTGATCATAGCAATTTAAATCTCCAAATCTGGGAAAAGCTGAAAGGGCCTCATTCTAATTCTCTTAAGCTAGTTGGTCTTGGAAAACATTATTCATGGTTCTGCCCGTTTTCTTTAGCTTTGGGTGATAAATAGGTCAATTTCTCTATAAGGAAACTGTCCTCATCCTTGTTAATTACTGCTTGTTAAGTCAAATTACAGCATTAAAAGGTGCAAGCTAATTAGCCTTTCATTAGTGCATATATAGTAAAACAAAAAAAACATGCATATATAGAAAACTCAATACCAGATAGGCTGAAGGTCCTCTATGTACTACAAATCACACTATTGATCAAAATCTTAGATCCTGGGGAGGAAAGATTGTAATTACACTCATCTCTTTCTGTTTCTCCGTTGGTACATTCTGCTTCGAACGCGTGTTTCTGCTTCTTTTCAGTCTCCCATGTTTTCTCTACAACGCTGCACTTCAAATTTAAGTTAGTTGGAGTTAGTTATATGGATCCTCACTAGCCATTTCGTCCCATTTGGACGCATTTTAATCCAATATCCAATTTGGGGTTTGCTCTAGTTTGCTGGTCACAAATGTTCAATAATCGTGGTCCATTAGAGCCAGAGGTTCTTTACAATTTCTGCAGATATCAAACAGACCAAAAAGACGAGCAAACATTATACTGCATACTTTCATGATCAAGGCATGTTTGCTCTTATAATTTTTTTTTGACGAAGTCTACTATACTTATAGCCTTTACTCATCTGATCCCAAGAGACTACCGTTGTCCATATTTCCTCAATTTCTCCCTCTCCAATATTCATTAAAGTAGATTGTTGAGAATATAATTAAATATTAAAAGTGTGCTCTCTCTAACAGCTTAAAGCTTCACACACTTCAATACAAATAATGGTCCATTTGTGAATAACGGTTAAATGATGATCCAAGGAGCACTGAATGCTTGTCAATATGCTTGATTGGCTAAGATGCTATATAGTGCTGCCCTTATATGGCAGCCAAGAGATATAAAAGAATGCCGAAATTTTCACACTTCCTCACACCTTGGCTACTTGATCCTCAAATAACATTCCATTTGTAAGTGATTCCTGGTTCTTTATCCATGAAATACCTTGTGTTATGGTTTGTTGATAGTGCTATTAGTGTGGTCTACTGCATTTTTCCATGTTGAGTCTATGTGCCTCTTCATTCCTAATCAGGTTGACGGCATGTCATGTTTGTTGAGCGGTACAATTGGACAAATCTTTATTTTCATCGAAATTAATTGACTTCCTTGGGGAAGTTGTCATACCTTTCAAATGCATTAACATTTTTCCATAACAATGCTGCCTTTCATCGTGCAAATCCAACAAGATTTACCCGCTATTACTTCAACCTTCTATTTTGGAATAGCATCCAACTTTTCACCTTACCTCCTGATGAGCTCTAGCATCTCATAGTTTTGATAATTGACAAACGATCCAAGGACCAGGTCCTCCATCAGGTCCTATAAGAGTATTTGCACGGTACTTAACAGCTGTAAAGCTACTACGCTGTTCAGGCAGAACTGCAGCAGCACAACTGTATGTATGATGGAAACTAAGGGCCCTTGAGAAGTCAATATTCATGGTCACATGTTTCTCATATGCTCTCTACATTGGTCTCATATATATACAACATGTGGGGATTAGTTTGACCTAGCACTTGCAAATCAAAAAGACATATTTTCTCAAGTGCAACCGCCACCCCTATCAAGGTGCTCTCTAGAACAAGCCTGAACAAGCCAGAGGACCATATCCCTGAATTGAAGATGCTTTAAGTCCTTAGGTTGTTGAGTCTTTGTTTTTTTTTTTCTATAAATTGTAAACCTACATTCCTTTGAGGAGGTTTGTTTGTAGGTATTTTCTTGATTCTTGTTTTTCAAACAATGTGTTAACACTTTGGCTAGAGTTAGTCGTTGTGGTTTGAATTCTCAAGGGGTGCCCTTGAGTGATACACTAGGATTGTACTATATTCTAGGTGTATTACTTTCTCAGCCTAGAGGAGTAAAAGGGGTGAAGGCTGCGAAGTTGTTTGTGAGGGGAGATTAGTTGTCTAGATTCACCTACAATAGAGGTGTTGTGAGGGGTAGAATTAGGAACTAATTCCGAGGACAAAAAACTTGTAATCTTACACCTTGCTCAGTCTAGTGAAGTTGGAAACCCTACTGAGGTAGGTCGTGGTTTTTAATCCCTTGAGAAAGGAGTTTTTCACGTAAATATCTTGCCTCATTTACCTTTCATAATTATGTGTGAGAACAGTTTAGGGACCAGGTCCCCTAGACTGTTTTGAGTAAAACTCTCAGGTTGTGATCTAGGCAACGGTGAACCCGTACGTTCTTTCACCTCCCTAGGTAGGGGTAAAGTCTGCATACACTCTACCCTCCCAAGACCCGACTTGTGGGATTACACTGGGTATGGTGGTGTTGTTATCCAACGTTTTCACCTTTACCAAAATCAGTGAAATCATGGGAAGAATGCATGAGGCTGTCAAATGCATTTGCATTTTCCTATCTGACATAGAATGAGATTGAAATTGAAATTATTGTCCCTCCTTTTGGAGTTATCTCTTCTTTTCTTTTTTTTTTTTGTGGAGGGGGGGGGGGGGGGGGGGGGGGACGGGGTTGGTTGTGTAAACCAAGGCCCCCATTTTGTAGCTACCGGATTAGTAAAGTGGTTTATCTTTAATCTTTGAGTTCAAGTAAGAGTGCAGACCCTAAGTAAACCAGGGAGAGAGTTCACATTGCTACTGAATAATGTCGATTGTTCTTGTGGCAAATTTTCTGGAAAAGCAGCAGAAAAGTTGTCTCTATGTAATGTCGAGGTAGAGGTAGAAAAAGTGTCTTTATATAATGCTGACAGAGGCAGAAACAAGTGTTTTCATATAATGTTGAGGAGAGGCAGAAAAAGCTGTCGTTATCTCACTGTTGCAATAGACGGTCTGCTCATGAGATTCTTAGAGTTATGGAATAAGCAATTCAGTAGCAGTTTTTAATTGGAAACTTCTTCTACCACTGCGCTTGGCAATTAAACTGTGGAAGCTCAATTTGTAAGTATAAATAAGCTTACTTTCCAATTCATTTCCAACTCATCTAATGAGAAGGTCTTGTATGTTCGTCTTAAACTACTAGGGTTAAGACAATCTAGTTGTGCGTGTCTTTAATGCTTCAGCAAATAGTCTTTGAGGTTCTCTAAGGATAATAAATGAGGAAAGTAAACCGTGGAAGTTCAGTTTATAGGTGTCAACAAGCTTACTTTCCTATTCAGTTCAAGCATCTAGTTGATGGGGGTCTAGTTATGAGTATCTTTTGGCTTTAACTTGAGTTAAGACAATGTAGTCATTCGAGTCTTTACTATGAACAATAGAACACTTCAACAAACAATCTTTGAGGCCTCTAACGATAAAGAAAGAATAAATTCAAGTCAGGGTAGAGCATGCTAGTCCACATATGTTTACCTTGTCCTATACTCCTGCGTAAATTAGAGTTTGAGCCAACCTGTGAGATTTGTGGTGATATGATTCTTATTTCAAATATATAGCTTAACTATTATTTTTCATCCTTTTGTCAAAACAATTACTCCCTCCGGTTCAATTAAGTGTTTACTTAGCTTTTTTCACACCCTTTAAGAAAAATTAACTCCTGGAAAAAAATAGATATTTTGACTAGATTACCCTTGATTAATAAGACCCTTGCTTATTTATTGCCTTGAGTACATAGGGGGGAAATCTGGAAAAATGAAGTTAATTCCTTCTTGATTTTGAAAAGGCTAAGTGCACACTTATTTTGAACCTGAGGGTGTGTTTTTAGTTAGATGTTCTTGCATGCCGGAAACAGCCTCTCTACCTCCCAAGGTAGAGGTAAGGTCTGCGTACACTCTACCCTCCCCAGACCCCACTTTGTGGGATTTCATCGGGTATGTTGTTGTTTGTTAGTTAGATGTTCTTGCAGTACATGTATATTTTTCTTTGTTTTTGTAGCGCTCTTCTTTCTAAGGCTTGCACTTTAATTGTGCTTTGCACTGAAAGCCCTACCAGAGTTTGGCGCTTTTCTGCGCTTTTCATTTTTCACTTCTCTGTTGGATACCTTAATAGATATCATCCTTCTCCTTGCTTCTGCTGAGCATCTTCAGTTGATGAAAGTGTATCTCTCCTATTTTATGAAATCCTGGTTTAAGATTTGCTAAAGAACTTCCTCTGCTGGTATATCATATTTCACCTATTTTATGGAGTTGATAATAGTTTTGGGTAGAACTTGCATGAGTTAATACCATTCTTCATGGTCTGAAATGTGTTTCACTTTGTGCGACCTATTTTCTCTGCATTCTCAGTGTCAATTTCTTGAGCAGGCTTTGAATGTCGATGACAATGTGCCGGTCCTAACTCCTGGTACTGAAAGCAAGAAGATCATTTTCAGCAAAGCAAAGTTATATTGGGTAAGTTGGTCCTTTTATTGAAGTCCAGTACATTAATGCTTGGCTCTTTCTCCTCTTCTGTAGCCATGTTATCTTCTTAGGGTTTGTCACTTTGCCATCAAACTGCTGCTACATTGTACGTTGCCATCTCCTTCTAACTAAACGTAACATTTCGCAATCTCTAAGCATTAATATCCAATCACTAAGCATTAATATCCAATCACCTTATCTGAAAGAAAATAATGATTTCTGATAGAACGGAATAGCCCTTCTTTGTAATTAAGACTTTCAAAAGAAGTTATTAGCGGAGACATACACGTTCACCTGAATTTATTTTTCCTCAGCCTTCCTTGAAGCTCAAACTGATTCCATATGTAAGTTCTCCTAGGCATTAATTTATGGTAATTGATTCCTGGTAGATCCTCTACTTTTGCCTTGCTAAATTAGTCCTTTCACCCTGCACGACAGCCTTTTTGGTCTCTGAAAGTGTTCAGTGTGTATCGTGAATGGAAAACTGCAGCAGAAATTTAGATGACAAAGTGCATCCTAGAATGCTTGCATGGCAAAGTGATAGAAATTTCAAAAACCTAATCTTAGTATTTATTTCATAACACCTTTCTATGCTTGAAAATTTGGCAGGGTAAAGCAACTGATGATCCGACTCCACCTTCAACAATGTAAGTTATTTATATTGCATTTAGACCCCTTTGCATATAAATGGAATTCGAGCTGAACGAAGTTTTTTTTTTTTTCGAAGGACTATGCAGCAAAATTTAACTCCAAAAGGAGTGCACCAAAATAAAAGGATCAAGGTTGCAGTTTCAGAATCTGGGGTAGAGGGAAATCCAATGAGTTGGACAACACCTACAAAGGTGTCCCCCGAAGATGGTGATGTATGCAGTGAACTGGTGGATGTGCATGGCTATAAAGTAAAAGTGAGCAATGCTCCTATACTTTCTGCCATTTTTGCCGAGTATGGTGACATTACTGTCAACTGTCACTATAAGTCACCTACTGTCAGAGCTTCCTTTCTTGATGTGGTTAGTGATGTTGTCAGGCGGCTGAAAACTAGTGATATTAATTCTTCTTCCATTAAAGCTATGAAATCTGTAGTCTCTGATGCTTTGGATGCCAAGCTTGATGTAACTTGGCTGCAGCAGTATCTGGATGAGATCACCGAAGAGGAAGATATGGAGGAAAAGTTTTCCTATCTAATAGCGTTACACGAGACTACCATGCTTGTCTCTAAAGCAGCTAAAAAGGATGTGGTAGAAAGGAACATGGAGGTCTTAGCAGCAGAGAAACGGCTCAAAAAGGCTGAAAAGCGCTTGCAAGAGGCCCAAAGCCGGGCAGGAGAGGCAAAAAGGTCTGTCAAAGTATTTGACGTACTGGGTAAAAAAGTTAAGCAGGACATCAACGGGGTTAAGGATCAAGCACAATATTGGCTGAGTAGGTTGAATGAGCTTCTGTAGCCGGCAGCTGTTTTATCTTGACATAGCTTGTTTATGTCAAGACATTTTGTAAATTGTGAATGGTCATCATGGAGCTGGCAAGATGTGACATGGTTGAATCTTATTTTGTACATGATGGTAACATTTATCTCTTTTTGCAAATATTCGCATTTTGTGCAGTATCAAGTGTGTCATATAACAAAAACTATGGGGTCTTTGTATGTAATGCTATAAACACCTTGAACAATTGCAGTGAGGTGCTCTGTCCAGTGTTTTCTGCCTTTTTCTGGTTAAGGTACGCTTGGACTAATCCATTTCAAATTTGATAACCTTTTGCTCAGAAGCTGATCCCCTCCTTCGACACCACCCCCAAAAAGAAAAGAATGATGAAATTAGACCCCCCCCCCCCAACTACCCCACCCCAGGGGCAGTTTCAGTTTTCACAGAGTGGGCTTATCTAAACCCAGTACTTTTCATGTGGTGTATCAATGTATATGTAAAAATCTATTAAAATTGTAATAAATAGTATTATATATAACTTTAGAAATATAATATGTTTAATGCTAAGAATCTCAAAAGTTAAACGTATAGAGATAAAATCTTGGATTGACTCTGCCCACCCCTGCCCCCAGCACATCTTCTGTGCTTTTCTTTGTCTTGTTTGGTGATGCTTGAGACCGAACTGAATATTTGAATCAAATTAGTGCTACTGTGAAAATAATTAGATTTTAATTTTCATGTCGGTAGAATATCAGTCATATAAGAAAAAAATAGGTCACGTTTTTCAGACGTTCGTCATCAGGATTGTTTCAATAGTACAGATACTCTCTCCGTCTCAAAAAGATTGTCTTAATTTGACTTGGCACGGTCTTTAAAAAATAAAGTAAGACTTTTGTAATGTGTGTCCAAAACAAGGCTTAAATATTTGTGTGGTTTAAATCATCTCATAAAGTTAAATGGTTTCTAAATATAGAAATGTGTCAGTCTTTTCGGGACAAATTAACAACGAAAGTAAGACAATCTTTTTTGTGGACAGTGGGAGTATTATTTTTTGACCAACAATTGTTTACATCTAAGCTTGGACAAAATGATATTTAGTAAATACAAGAACATAAATAACCTCCTTTTAGATTATGACATAACTATATTGTCTATCTTCTAACTAATATTGTCTCTTCTAACTGAAGTGCAAAAGTTTGGACATTACGATCACAAGCAGAGCATTCATTATAAGTGAATCTTGATTTTGGTGATATAATGTGTTAGATAGCTTTGTTCTTTATTTCTAGAATGGGGTTTCAATGCTCAGATAATTCAAAAACACAACAAAGTATTTATGTAAGTAAATCACAATACCGTGTCCATATCACTATCCTCCTTTATTGAACTGTTTGGCAACCAGGCAGTGATTTTTCCCTCAAAATTGTAGAGCAAGACATAGATTTCTCGGTAAAATCATGAATTTATTAACGTTCTTTTTGCTCTAACAGTATTTAAGGTTCTTCGAACTATCCAATATCTCACAAGTATCTGGGTGAATTGACATACAGTCAAACCTCTCTATAACAACATTATTGGGTCCGAAAGTTTTTTGTTGTTATAGAGAATAGTTGTTATACACCTATAACAACAATGACATTAAATAATATTTCGCTGTTACAGGAAAAAAGATGCATAAAATCTATTTTTTTATTTTTAATTGCCAATTTTTAAGCTTAATCACACTTAGTATAACGAAAGAAGATCTTTAATGATGAATGTATATATATATATACACATACTGTTATGGTTTACTTTTATGCGAGTGTATAAAAGCTACTAAAAGGTTATTGGTGTTCTAATTAGATTTTGTGTTTTTAGAGTCGCCACGTAATTTTATAATGGAAATTAGGAAAATATGGTAAAAAGGGTTTATCAAAATAAGAGAAAAAACCTTTTAAGCCAGAGTTCGAGCTAAGGGTTCTGGTGATCTCCTAGGGAAGTTTTTAAACACCCTAGTATTAAGGATCCGTAAAATACGGTTGACCTACGAGCTTCAATGTGTAATTATTGTAATTATTTGCTAAAAACGTTCCTTTCTTGCAAAAAGTGTCATGCTTATCATAAATCCTATTTTTTGGCAAAATGCCCCCGTTTGGAAAAAAGGGGTTTCGATTTAAAATGCGTATAAGGGTTCAACTCACTTTATTTCCGAACTAAGACACTCGAGATTTCTGTCGAGTAGAGTCACTACTAGTTTGGTCCTAATAATACAAGTTTAGTTCTTATAAGTTTTATGTGTTTAAGAAAATAAATGGAGTATACCTCCTCTATAAAAATAGTATAGGTTTTTGTACAAGTATTAACATATAGTGAGTTTATTCATTTTATTACTTCATTGAAGCTCAATTAGGTCAAGTAATATACTACTTCAAAGCCATCTTTCTTCATTTTTTTGCGCGGATTGCCCTTCTTTTAGGGTGACCTTTAAATTTTGCCCCTCATATTTGTGGTCTTTAAATTATGCCCCTCATGTTGCTGGTCTTTAATTTTTGCCCTTCGCATTGTAACCTTGAGCATTCACGCAGAAATCATGAGGTTCTGGGTTCGAACCTCCGCTCAAGCATAAATTAAAAAAAAAAATCAAGGAAAAGTTTTGGATCGCGTGTATGCCGGACCCGGCATACTTGTTAAGGAATTACCAAAGTTATGCCGAACCTGACATACTCATGCCTTATGGGCAGACTTAGCATAAGGCCGGGTCCGACATAACTTTGATAATTCCTTAACAAGTTTATGCCGGTGGAGGCATACTTATGGGCAAACTTTTAGTTAAGCCTTAACTAAAAGTCTTTTCTTAAGTATGCCTTATGGGGCAGACTTTTAGTTAAGGCACAACTAAATGTATGCCCCATAAAGCATAACTAAAAGTATGCCCCATAAGGCGAAACTTTTCCTTAAGGCATAACTAAAAATTTGTCTTATAAGATAAAGTCTATGTCTTAAAGAAAAGTTATGCCTTATGGGGCATACTTTTAATTATACCCATAAGGCATAACTAAGAAAAAAACTTTTAGTTAAGACTTAACTAAAAGTTTGCCCATAAGTATGCCGGACCCAGCATAAACTTGTGAAGGAATTATGGAAGTTATGCCGAACCCGGCATACTTATGTCAAGTCTGCCCATAAGACATAAGTATGTCGGGTCCGACATAACTTTGATAATTCCTTCACAAGTATATGCTGATGGAGGGATAGCGAAATTTAAACTCTGTCTTGCGAATTTGTTTTAAAATTTTGACGGAAATCGAACCTGAAACTCATAGGTTTTAACCGAAAGGTAAAATTTAATGATTTCAAATACGAGGGCCAAAATTTAAAGACCACCCCAAAAGAAGGGCAATTCGCATCTTTCTTCAAACCATGGTTTAAATGTTTTTCCCCTTGTTTGTTTGCCTTAAGGTTTGGGCCTTGGCCCCAAAAATATTCGAAATGCCTTAAGTCCATATAAGTCTATAAAGAATCCCATTTTTGCCTCTTTCAAAATCTGTTTTGTTTCAATTTTGTTCAAAAGATTCAGCCCAAGTTTCTGGTTTTGTAAATGAAGCCCAAAAATGTGTTTAAGCCCAGATTTGTCTAAGTGCAAAACAATCCTCTTTTTCTTGTTCTTTCCTTAAGAGCTTACGACTCAAAACAGGTAGTATTAGTCCAAATTCATCCACAACTTATGCATTTTGTCAAATTCCAGTTATTGACTAAAAAAATATTTTTTGCAAGAATTCAAAGTTTTACCAATTACATGCAATTGTAGTAGACCGTGATATCTCTTGAAAACCTTTTTTTTTTTTTTTTTGTTGAGAAATTGTTTAGCAACTACGCGAATTTCCTAAACTTCTAACTCATTTGGGTTTCAGTATTCTACAGATTTGTTCACATATACAACATACATATACATGGTATACGAATATGGAATCAAAGGAGAAAAGTTAGGCTGGTGGGCCTACCTAAGCCCAACAGTTAACTATTTTCACCCATGGTTGGGCCTACCTAAGCCCACCATTAACCATTTTCAATCATGGTTGGGCCTTCAAATATATTCACCTTCACGGACTTGATCAAGAAAGATAGTCGGGCCTCAGGCCCAATAGGTTTGAACCGAAAACCTGCCCAAATGGCCATGTCAGGGATTTCATACAAAGAGGAAGAGGGGGGAAAAATTGCAGTTAGAAAGCATCTACACTCATTCATTACTTAAAATAGAACCTAAGTATAAAACACGCATGAATTACGTATACAACTGCACAAGGGCTATATTTATTTGTATAGTGATAAAGGAAAACTTAAAGAAAAGAGAAAGAAAGCCCAAACAGTTGAGGGGTAAATTCAGATAGGCCCAATTAAATGGCAAAAGTAACAAGGACAAAAGCAGGCCCAAAACGTGTCAAAGCAATAAAAGGAAATAAAGTAGGCCCAAACATTTTCACTAGGCATACTAACACATAATCATGAGTTTTCTTTGGTGATATACAAAGTACACTATCCTATATACACCTAAGTGTATACAGGCTGTGTATATCTTATATATTTCATGCATACATGAGAATATCGATTCGGTGCAAGTCTAACAATGATAAACAAACATGAGACAGTGCAGACTAGGCATATATTAGGCTGTATATAACTCGTAATTTGCATTTTTTTCGATTCCCAGTTTAGGCAAAAATAGACATAGGACCAATTTATCTCTATCACTCCTAAGATAATCCCTACATCAATTTTTCAAGATAAGTTAAAGTATTAAAAGCATGGAAGGACATAAGATACCGAGCAGATGAGACCATTATACACTTAAGGTCATGCCATCTTAAAGCTAGAATAAGCATACTCAGAACTGGGCTATACACATGATTTCAAGTTCAAAGAAAGAGTTCATGTTCATTTCCATGGCAATCTTTCATGATAAGTTTGTCACCTTTTCAGCACAATCAAAGGGAAAAGGGTAAGGGATTTTACAAATTTCAGACCTTGTTGATATACTATGGACAATAAGATTGCAAACCAAATATAAAAAAATAATTTGAACAAGTTCTTTAGAGGATTAGAGGCTTGTCTGCCTAACCAGAAATTACTTAAGGTTATTTCGGTGCTAAACTATGTGAAACCAGCTGGAAAAAAATATCCTGTCCAAGTTTTTAAAATAGTAGTTCAAATCCTTTCTATGTGGAAAAAACTTCATTTAACCAATTTAAACCTATTTCTAGCACATTATTGGAGCCTAAATCTCATACATATCATCAAGGGATGAAAGTACTTCAAAGTTGAGTAAAGCAGGCATTGAATATGCCCTAAGCATGCTGAAGATAACACTAAACAAGTAGAAACACATGGACTCTTAGAAAACTGTCATGTTTAAACATTTAAAGGTCAAACAGATTTCTTTTGATCCAAAATCCTATATGTGTATCTAATCCTCAATTTGAATTTCAACTATAACCATATTGCACTGTCAATACATAATAAAGACCGCTAGAAAGCAATATGGATACCACCAAATCCAGGATAAAACAAGACAAGGCACTGATATGAAACATGGACATGTATTTTTTTATAGTCAAGCAACAGGTTTGAAGACTGACCTATAATCATTTTTCTAACACAAGGGACTGATTGCAACTAGCATTACTAATATTAAAGGAGAAATTACACCATACCTCACATGTTCATAGATGCACACACTAACAAATACTAGCTTAAGTAAGCAACCAACATAATATTCATACTAGTAACTTTCTGGGCTCTAAACAAATAGTAGTAGTAGTTTATAGGATGGTTATTTATCTTAACACATTTATATTTAGACTATCATTCATGCTCAAAATAGACAGGAATCTGACCTATCATGCTTATAAATCAAACAATATCATATAACTAAGTGAGACAGGCCTTTATTTTTTTGGTAAAGTAATAAAATTTCATTAGTAAAGCATCAAGAAGATGCAAGGTTACAGATAGGTGAGAAGCTGCTTCAAAGCATCAAGAGACAGGCCTTTATTATAAGCATACTAATGGATTAAAGCCAAAACATTATTAACATAGTCATCCAAACATGAGCATACAAATACTGCTAGAACTAAGACATGAATATACAAATACTATTGACTACTAAACTGCAATTAACTAAACACAAACATACACAAATGCTATTAAGCTACTAACTAAAACAACAAAGCATACATGAACAAACTAAACTGACTGAAACAACAAAGAAACATACATCAACACATAAATGATATGATATTCGGTGTATCTAATTTGTGAATTGGGGGTTCTTTATATAGAACCCCAAATTCAAGACAAACCCCCTAAAACCCTCGATGTGGGACTAAACTCCAATCTGGGAGTAGTCCTCACCCCTTCAACATTCAAGGGCTAAGATTAAAGCAAACAAAAGCATAAACGGTCAGATTTAGGCAACCTCCAACGGAACCTTTTGGTTCCAATCGAACCAATAGGATTCGAGGATTCAAACTTGCCTTAGGACAAAATCCATTAAGGATTTGTACTAGTTGACCCAGAAATTACAGAAAAAGCAAAGAGTAAGAGTGTAATACCGCGTTTAGGCATGTTCCTTGGTGGAAATAGGTGAGTATTAATGCTCTTGCTATTCTTGGCCATATAACCCCCTTAGACATGCATTTGGGTCGGATCAGGTCCTTAACGGACTGGGCCTGGCCATAAAATAAAGGTAAAATTACTCAAATGACTACCTTTCCTATCATTTATAGCTATTCTTTTAAATATTATCATTTGTAGCTATGTTTTCTCAAATTAAGGTATTTTTTCGGATGTATTTGATGCGTGTAAATTCATAGAAACACAGTAAAAAAGAATACATATCCCTTGATTTTAGGTCATAACGGTGGGATCATTTAATTAGTTATTAATTGGTATTTTTTATCATACTCTTCCACAAAATCAGATTTTAGATTTCTTTTCCATAACCGTTTTCTATTCCTTCATCCAATCTTCAACATTCAAACATAAAAAATCAAAAATTCAGAATTTCAAAACATTCACAGCCAATGTATTTGAAGTTTTCAATATTGATTTCGTTTTTTATTTACCCATGTATTTGATAGCATAACTAGTGTATTTGAAGTTTCCAATCAAACTCCATGTATTTTATATTAAATATCATGTATTTGTGTGAGTAACAATTTACATCACCATGTATTTAGTGCTAATGTATTTGAAGTTTTCAATATTGATTTCGTTTTTTATTTACCCATGTATTTGATAGCATAACTAATGTATTTGAAGTTTCCAATCAAACCCCATGTATTTTATATTAAATGTCATGTATTTGCGTGAGTAACAATTTGCATCACCCATATATTTGATGGGATTAATTTGAACAAAATACATAAATATATAGAAAAATTACCATGTATTTGCGTCACCCGTGTATGTGAAACTAGATGAACTGACGGAATTAATTTGAAAAAAAATACACAAATATATCGAAAAACTTACAAAAATACACCACCAACCACAACAATTGGTAGTTATATCATAGAACATACACAAATACATATATTTTTCATCTTCTCAAAACCCTAAAAAACTTTCTCTCTCCTCTTCTCTCGTGTGCGCCGCCATAACCACCACCACGGCCTGGAGCAAAAACGATCACTTCCACCAAGTTGATTTTGTGGAAGAATAATAACACATAGCGAAAATTTCACGAAACAAAGGAGATGGGATAGAACGTGAAAAGGCCCACTTTGACCACATATGCCTTGAATTGAAATAACCGTACTGAAAATACCGTTTCGGATTGCAATATCCCAAAATGGAAAATCGAATTTTGCAGAAGGGTGAAGAAAGGAAGAAGACGACTATTTCACTGGGCATTCACATATTCTTCCCTTTTTAAAAAGGTAAGAATTTATGAAAAAGGAGAGAGAATGGTAATGTATATTGTGGGATTAATATTGTTACCATTAAAAGGGGATATGGGATTGGGGGTGCTAATTTTTAGGTGTATTTGTGAAATGGTAATTGAAAGTTACTGTGTAGCTATAATAGTTAAATTAGAAAAATATTTAGTTATTATTAGTAATTAAAATAAAAGGTAGTTATTACCACTAATTATGTATTAGAAGTAGCTATAAGGCGTAAAAATTCCTAAAATAAAAGGAAGGGGGGGGGGGGGGGGGGGTTTCCTGAATATACATGTATATATGTGTATACATGTGGATACACATAGGGGCAAAGATGAAATTCTTGATAAATGGCCGCAATTGGAAATGTCTATTAATTAGACACTTCAATTATGACCAAAATCTAACTAATTAACCAGTTAATTAAATTAAAGGCATGATTAATGTAACACCTCGTGCATTCGGGCTAAGATTTGACTCGTAAGACGGGGGTATAATGAACCCAATATGAGTAGTGTAGAAATGGTGTTTGAAACCCAATCAAGACATAAGAAGAGTCCTTGGGAAAAGTAAAGTCGGAAGCTACCCTACGGAGCGTGTTTTCAAGTGAGTTTGCACCAGGTCTCACTTAAAATGAGTATACGGAAACATCTATACGGAATTTGGAAAACTTCCTCTTGAAAGTTGAAGATCTTTGAAATAACTTTCCAATGGTATATTATGGAGGTTAAACGGATATTTGTACAAAAAGTTATGTCTGTTTTACTAAAACAGTGTTCACCCGATTTACGACAGAATTTACGGGCCGTAAATTTAGGCCGTAAAATTGTCCAAAAAATCCAGCAAACTGTCACGGATTTACGGTCCGTAAATCTGATTTACAGGGCGTAAAATGGGCCTAAAGTGAGCGTAAAACAGGTTCGGTCCGACATCAACTTTAAAACTTCGTTTTAAGTCTTTTTCACTTCATTCTTCACATCCCCAAGCCCTAGAACGACCATTCTCTCTTCTCCTCATCCTCATACATCAAGGTAAGTCCCTCCCATGTATTTCCAAGTGAATTTTAATGATTATACATGAATTCTAAGCGAAATCCTATGTTAACAACCTAAGGTTTTCAAGAAAACCCATCTCAAGGTTCAAGATTCAAGATTTTGGAATTCTTCTTCAGAGATTCAAACTTTTCTCAAGTTTTTGGAGCTATTAAGGTATGTAGGGCTTCTATCCACGTATGGGAACATCTTTGTTCTTCCGTATGCCACGTTTATCCATGATTATACAAAAGTTCACCAAAACTAGGGTTTTAGACATGTTCATGATAACCCTAAGTCTATATACCATGATGTACCATGTTTCTATATGTAGTTCGTTATTGTGTTCTTGATATTCCATTTTGGTTGTTGAGAATCTGTCTGTAATCCATGAAAACCCTATCCTTTGCATTCCATGGGTTCTTACATGCAAGTTATTCATTACTATGTTTATTTTCATGAAACACTCTACATGTTTACACGTTTTCATGCAAGTATATTATGTAACTACATCCATGTATAATGCAAGTCACGTTTTATGAGAAACCATGGGCTCAGATGCCACCTATATTATGTTCATGCTTTTAGGAGTTGCACAGATTACCGAGAAGGCTTTAATAGCCTGAAACTCCACTAGCCACCGTAGGACAAGGATCGCTCCGCCCATGTTTAGGACGATTCCTTCATGCTTTATTGATTGGATCCTTTCATGCTATATTTATATCTTATACCCCTAGCAAGGTATGAGAGCTCTGCTAGTCGGATCAGGTACCAGACTCCACGTAGCCACGTGGTGATTCATGTTGTCAGTTATACTTATGCGCTTCTCACTTAAAATGTTTTTACTCATGATCATATATATATATATAGTGGTGATTCATGTTGTCGGTTATACTTATGCGCTTCTCACTTAAAATGTTTTTACTCATGATTATATATATATGTACGTATGTATGTATTCATGTTGATGACCAGGTATCAGTTTCAGTTTCAGTTTCAGCTCTCATCATGTTATTTCATGTGTCATGTTTATTTCATTCAGTTGCTTTACATACCAATACATTCAATGTGCTGATGTCCCCTTTTTATTGCCCGAGGGCCTGCATCTCACGATGCAAGTACGGATTTACAGGACAACGCATCTGCTCAGTAGGATCATCCATTTATCAGCTTTTGGTGAGCCCCATCTTCTTCGGGGTTTAGTCATTTATCTATTGTCCTATAAGTTATGCATTAAAGGTATGTTGGGGACCTTGTCCCAGCAGTTATGTTTAGCAGACTCATGTTCATATTAGAGGTTTCATAGACTAGTCAGTTAAGTTATGTCAGATATTCGGAGTCGTCTAGCCATTTTGGCTCGTTATTATTATGTTTATTCAGACTATTCCGCATTATGATATTATGATATTTTCACACTTATGATTTATGGTCCCACACTTTACTTAAATTATGCATGTTCATCGGTTATTCCGCATCAGTTTATGCCCATGTTGAGTCAGCAAGCTATGTGGTTTGCTCGGTCACATGCAGTCAGGCATCGAGTGTCGTGTTACACCCAGGCCGTGGTTCGGGGCACGACAATTAATTATATTAAAGACTCAAATTGCAATTATGACTTTAATTGTCTTAAAACATGAAACTGATTATTTCCATTATGGCCTCATTTAATCTAATCAACCAATTAAAGACTTGCAAAAATGACCTCAATTGATTTAAGCCATGAAGTTGGCTATTTCAACTAAGGCCATAATTAACCAACAATTGATTATTCAATTGTAGCCGCAATTAATCCCATAGTAAACAAATTTTCAAATATAACCATAATTAAGCATTTAATTAATTATGATTAATCTAAAATTTTCACAAATGCAAATTGATTATGCAGGGTTAAAATTTGAGAGTTAAAATTATTATTTGTTTAATTAATCAAATTTCTTGAATTAAACGGAGTAAAATACTTGTTAATTAGACCTTCAATTAATTAATTAATTGTTTAAAATCAGTTTTTGATTAAACTTGTCAAATGCTTCATGTTAATTATAAAAATATATAAATTATTTTCTAAATGATTTACAATACATATTTGAAGTTATTTTGCCAAATGAAATGGTAAAATATTATCGAAACAATTTTGTAAAATTGTTCTTACTTATAAAAAAAAATACATATTTCACTCCGTTTGGTATCCAAGAACTGTGGGCGATTAAAATAAATTATTGGAGCTCAAAAATTAGGTGTCAACAATATATATATATATATATATATATATATATATATATATATATATATATATATATATATATATATATATATATATTTGAAGTTATTTTTCCAAATGAAATGGTAAAATATTATCGAAACAATTTTGTAAAATTGTTCTGACTTATAAAAAAAATACATATTTCACTCCGTTTGGTATCCAAGAACTGTGGGCGATTAAAATAAATTATTGGAGCTCAAAAATTAGGTGTCAACAATATATATATATATATATATATTGTCATAAATATTGTATTAAAGGATCAAATATTTGGTCAAAATCTCTATACGTATTATTGGTAATTATACCTATTCAATTTTATAAGGATATTTAAGTATTATATTACAAAAAAAAAAAGGATAGCTATTATATGGGGTAATTTTACAAAGAATGTAATGTTAAAGTTGGTTGTTGTTGTTATAGGTAAAATGTTGTTATAGGGAACTAAAGTATAACATAAAAAATCGATTCTGAAAAAACTTTGACCGTTATAAAAAGGTGTTTTTATATGCGAATGTTGTTCAGAGACAGATTTAGGATTTGAATTTATGAGTTTCCAACAATCTCAAATTAATATATAATAATAACCGATTTTTTTTAGAGAAATTGTATTTCAAAATAAGAAGAAAACAAAGAGAGGAAAAAGAATGAAGGAGAAATTTTATTACAGGGGAACTCTTTTTAGTTTGACTTTTGGGTTTTTTTAGAAGAAATAAGTAGAAACTGTTACGAAGAAATGGTGTATAGCTTGTATGGATGCCATGTGGCCATGAGTACTGTAGCAAACTCTTTGGCCCAAGTTTTAATTTACTTATAAATAGCCATATTTGGTGTAGATGAAAGATCATCCAAAGAAATATAGAAAAGTACTACTCTCTCTCTCTCACACTCACTTTCTCTCTCTTTGTGCCTTTTGTTGCTCTTTAATTTTAATATACAGTTTTATTTTACAACATGTTATTAGTACGAGGCTCTATAAATTGTGTTTTCCCTTTGGAACAAGTTGAACGCCATTTCTCGTTTATGTCTCGATGATCCAGTGTTAAGATTATTAGGCCTAATTGTCAATTCTCACTGCACATTAATATATTCTGCCAAATAAATATTGATTTTATTATCTGTGTTTTTGAAAATTGTTCTTCCATCATAATATAAAACTTGAACTATATGCTTTATCACTATGCTTATTATTATTATTATTATTATTTTTACCTGATTCCACAGTTGGTTATTTTAGTATACATAGTATAATAATTATTTTACAAACATAACTATTTGTCTTAACAAGAAAGAATATAGTACAAGATTATGTACTGCCTATAACTGTAGAAGTTTTTTTTTACAATACTTCTTATTATGTCTAACTTTGGATATTTTCTTTGATAGTTTTCACCATGTCAAATTTATCAAAGCTTGAATTTGTGGCACTTCATATCACCGGAAATAATTATTTATCATGAGTCCTTGATGATAAAATTCACCTTGAGGCTAAAGGTCTTGGGGATACTATTAAACAGGGAAATAAATCATCAAGTCAAGATAAAGCCAAGGCTATGATTTTCCTTCGTCATCATCTTGATGAAGGATTGAAAATTGAATATTTAATTGTGAAAGATCCACTTGAATTGTGGAATAATTTGAAGGATCGATATGAACACCTAAAGCTGACGGTATTACCGAAAGCTCGATATGACTGGATGCATCTCCGGCTCCAAGATTTTAAAACTGTAACTGATTATAATTCTGCTATCCATCAAGTTAGTTCTGTATTAAAATTGTGTGGAGAAACTATCACTGATGAACACTTATTGGAGAAGACTTTTACCACTTTTCATGCGTCAAATGTGTTGCTACAGCAACAATACCGTGAAAAGGGGTTCAAAAAGTATGATGATTTAATTTCATGCCTACTTGTGGTTGAGCATAATAATACTCTATTAATGAAAAATCATGAGTCTCGCCCCACTGGTTCTGCTCCACTCCCTGAAGTGAATGCAACAACAGGTTATGATAAGCCTGAAAGAAGGCAAAATAATTACCGTGGTCGTGGCCGTGGCCGTGGTCGTGGACGTGGACGTGAAAGGGGACGTCATAATTATCGTCAGCATGGTAAGAATAAACAAGATACCAATAAGGGTTCTCAAAATAATCCTTCAACAGGTAAAGTTAATATGTGCCACCGATGTGGTATGAAAGGTCATTGGGCACGTATTTGTCGTACGCCCGATCATTTTGTCAAGCTTTATCAGGCCTCTCTCAAAGGGAGAGAAAATAATGTGGAGGCACACTTGACCTTTCATAATAATGATGATGAAGCAGCTCCCTCAAACAAGCATGATGATATTAAGGCAAATCTTGCTTATAAAGATGATGATTTTAAAAGCCTCTCAAATATTACTCATTTAGAAGCTGGAGACTTCTATGATGATATTAACTGAAGAACTGATCATGTCACTGGGGAATAGTACTATGAGGAAAAATTGTTGTTTACTTTTATATTTATCACTAGTTTGTTTTTCTTAAGTGTATTTCCTAAAATATCATGTCTTACTAGTTTCTATATTTCTAGTACAGTTTCCTAAAGTTGTTTGTTCTCACATTTCTTATAATGTACCTTTTATTTTTATGAAGAATATGAAAATTCCACAGTCATCAGTTGGACCCAAGATCAATTACGATAATATATGTCTTGTAGATAGTGCTACAACACACACTATTTTAAGAAATAAGAAATACTTTTCTTATTTGGTGATGAAAGAAGCCAATATTAATAAAATATCTGGAAGTACATGATTAATTGAAGGCTCCGGAAAAACTAATTTATTATTATCCGGAGGAGCAAATTTGGCAATTAATGAAGCATTATATTGTAGTAAGTCTCAAAGAAACCTACTGAGTTTCAAAGACATTCGCCAAAATGGCTATCATATTGAGACTACAAATGCTGAAAAGATTGAATATCTTTATATTACTACAATAATGTCGGGTAAGAAATATGTGCTCGAAAAATTACCCGCTCTTTCTTCTGGCTTATACTACACAAGTATTAGCATGGTTGAAACACATGCCATAGTAAACCAGAAGTTTACTAATTCAAATGATTTTATTATTTGGCATGACCGATTGGGTTATCCCGGTTCTAATATGATGCGCAAAATAATTGAGAAGTCACACGGGCACTCTTTGAAGAACCAAAAGATTCTTCAATTCAAGGAATTCTCTTGTGCTGCATGTTCTCAAGGCAAATTAATTGCTAGACCATCATCAATTAAAGTTGGGGTTGAATCCCCTGCATTTCTGGAACGTATACAAGGTGATATATGTGGGCCCATTCACCCACCATGTGGACCATTTAAATATTATATGGTTTTAATAGATGCATCTACAAAATGGTCACATGTGTGTTTGTTATCAACTCGCAATTTGGCATTTGCGAGATTACTTGCTCAAATAATAAGATTAAGAGCACAATTTCCATATTATGCAATTAAGACAATTCGCCTCGATAATGCTGGTGAGTTTACATCCCAAGCTTTTAATGATTATTGTATATCAACTGGGATAACAGTTGAGCATCCGGTTGCTCATGTTCATACTCAAAATGGTCTAGCAGAATCATTAATCAAATGCCTCCAATTAATTGCTAGACCAATGCTTATGAGAACAAAACTTCCCATTTCGGTATGGGGTCATGCTATTTTGCATACAGCAACTCTTGTGCGGATTCGGCCCACAAGTTATCATAAAGTCTCCCCATTAAAATTGGCTTTTGGTCAGGAGCCGAATATTTCCCATCTCAGAATATTTGGATGTGCGGTATATGTTCCAATAGCTCCACCAAAACGCACAAAGATGGGTCCCCAAAGAAGGTTGGGGATATATGTTGGGTATGAATCTTCTTTTATTATAAAATATTTGGAACCTATGACTGGTGATTTATTTACAGCAAGATTTGCTGATTGTCATTTTGATGAATCAATATACCCAGCATTAGGGAGAGAAAATAAGCAACTGAAAAAGGATATAGATTGGAATGCAATATCATTATCTCATTTAGATCCTCGTACAAATCAATGTGAACTTGAATTTCAAAAGATAATCTATTTGCAAAATATTGCAAATCAACTGCCAGATGCATTCACTGACCTATCAAGGATTACTAAATCTCATATTCCAACTGCTAATGTTCCAATTCGAGTTGATGTCCCGGTAGGACAATCAATTAAGGCAAATGAGTCTAAACCACATTTAAAGCGTGGTAGACCGATCAGTTCCAAAGATAAAAATCCTCGAAAAAGAAAAGGAGCAAATAATCAAAATGATAATAATATGGAGGCGGTTGCTTAAGAAGAGCAACGAGACATAACAATTGATAAAATCTCGGAAGAGGTTCAGGTACCTGAAAATAATGAAAATGAAGAGATCTCAATAAGTTATGTCTCCTCAGGAAAAATATGGAACCGAAATGATATAATTGTCGACAATGTTTTTGCCTATAATGTTGCTGTTGAAATTATGCAACAAAGCGAGGATCTTGAACCAAAATCTGTCGAGGAATGTAGATAGAGAAATGATTGGCCAAAATGGAAAGATGCAAGTCAAGTTGAATTAGCTTCGCTTGAAAAACGCAAAGTTTCGGACCTATAGTTCGAACACCTGAAGGTGTAAAAGCCAGTGGGGTACAAATGGGTTTTGTGCGAAAACAAAATGAGAAAAATGAAGTCGTAAGATATAAAGCACGACTTGTCGCACAAGGGTTTTCGCAAAGACCTGACATTGATTATACGGAGACATATTCTCCTGTGGTGGATGCAATCACCTTCAGATATCTTATAAATTTGGCAGTTTATGAAAAAATTGATATGCATTTGATGGATGTTGTCACAGCCTATTTATATGGTTCACTGGACAATGATTTTTTTCATGAAAATCCCTGAAGGATTCAAAATGCCTGAAGCATATAAAGATTCCCGAGAAAATTATTCAATAAAGCTTCAGAAATATTTATACGGATTAAAACAATCAGGGCACATGTGGTATAATCGCCTTAGCGAATACCTATTGAAAGAAGGGTATAAAAATGACCCAATTTGTCATTGTGTCTTTATGAAAAGGTCTGGATCAGAATTTGTCATAATAGCTGTATATGTTGATGACTTGAATATTATTGGAATTCCTGAAGAGCTTCCAAAGGTAGTAGAATGTTTGAAAAGGGAATTTGAAATGCAAGACCTGGGAAAAATGAAATTCTGTCTTGGTCTACAAATTGAGCATTTTACAAATGAAATATTTTTCCATCAATCAACATATACTGAAAATATTTTAAAAATATTTTACATGGATAAAGCACATCCATTGAGTACCCCAATAGTTGTGAGATCACTTGATATTAATAAAGATCCATTTCGACCTTATGAAAATGATGAAGAACTTGTTGGTGCTGAAGTACCATATCTCAGTGCAATTGGGGCATTAATGTATCTTGCCAATAATTCTCGGCCAGATATAGCTTTCTCTGTAAGCTTATTGGCAAGATTTAGTTCTTCCCCAACAAGAAGACACTGGAACGGTATTAAACATATATTCAGATACCTCAGAGGGACCATTGATATGGGACTGTTTTATTCAAATGAATCGAATTCACAACTAATTGATTATGCAGATGCAGGATATTTATCCGATCCACATAAAGGTCGATCCCAGATAGGTTATTTATTTACATGTGGAGATACAGCTATATCATGGCGTTCAACAAAACAAACTATGGTTGCTACTTCTTCGAATCATGCAGAGATAATAGCCATTCATGAAGCAAGTCGAGAATGCGTTTAGCTGAGATCAATAACTCAACATATTCAGGAAACATGTGGCCTTCCTTTGGAGAGGAATATTCCAACAACATTATACGAAGATAATGCTGCATGCATAGCTTAACTAAGAGGAGGTTTGTAACACCCCGTATCTTGGAACTAAGTTTAGACTCATACCATTAGAGTTTTAGTGGAAAAACTTAAGGTTTGAACGTTTTGCGAAAATGGTTAATAGGCCTACTTCGGGCAGCGATAACTCCTTGATTAGTTGGGAATTTGGGAAAGTACCCTTAATGAAAGTTGTAGTATGTAGAAATACCTTTCTAACGATAGAAGGACCAATCCAACCAGAGATCGGAGCAAGGAGAAATGATCGTCTCAATATGGCTAATAGTAAGGCACTTAAAATTCGATAGAATCGGCTAAATTTTCGATACGTCTGTCTTCCAGTCACATTTCATGAAATCCGTTAGGAATTTGAGGAAACGTAAAGCATGAAAGTTGTAGACCTGTGAAATAGTTTTCCAACGGTATATTGTGGAGCCCAAACAGAGCTGTGTACAAGAAGTTAGGTCCATTTTACCGAACACTGTGCAGAACCGACACCCGTCGCTCTTTAAGGCGCGTGGGGGCGCGTGCAATGGCCTCGCATCGCGATCTGATCGTGAAAGTCTGCGTATTGAGCTGCAGAACATTGCGCGATGGTCCCGCATCGCGGAACCATCGAGAATCGGGTCAGATTCGGGTCAAAAAGTCGGGTTACGCCTTTTTAGTTATATCTAAGGTTTGGGGTTTATTTCCCCAGCACATCATTCACGAAAAATTACCCTAAAGTCAATAATAACAAGTCCCAAGCCTCAAGAACCATACAAGGTAAGTGTTATCATGATTCTAGGATGAATTCAAGTCCCTAATCTCTTTTTAACTTGAGTAAACCCTTCTAATCAATAGAGTTGTGAGTGGAACATTATTGTTGGGCGTGGAAACCCTAGACCTCATATTCAAGAGGATTGGACGTCAAAAAGGTAATGCTTCTACACTCTAATCATTCATAATAGTGAATTGATGAGTTCTTGGGAGAATAGTAAATGGGTTTAGTAAAGAGAATTACACGAACTATAGTAGGGTTTTGGATTGTTGACTTGAGATTGTTATAATGATATGGGTGATGGAGAATGATGTTAATTACACCTAATTAAGATTGTAGAATCACCTAGAAGTAATAGAATGGGAATTGGGTGAAGAAATCACCATTAATGGAGACTGTGGAGCTTCATGCCCACTAAGTGTTTGATAAAATGCTTAGATGACCAAAGCATGAATATTATTGCTAATATAGAATCCCTTTGGCTTGTATTGATATAGATCAAAGTTGAAAGGGGTGACGAACATTGTATTACGCTCAAAGGCTGGAATTAAGGTATGTGAGGCTAACTATCTACGTTAGGGAATATTCATGATTCTCCCTACGCCTCATTCTTCATACTTGTCAGCAATTTGACTCAGAGTTTAGTTAGCCCTAGTTTCATGATATGATATAGAACTTTTATCTTCTAGGGTTGCAGTTACAGAATTCGTTCATGGTTATCACTTTGAACATCATGAACTCAACACGTATTCTTTATAGACTTATGCATTGTTATCACATGAGTCAGTCAGTGTATAACCAGTTATTTGCATGAGTCCCATAATCAGAAACAGTTATCATGCTATCAGCTATAGCCAGTCTCAATTTTGTAAATTGTTAATGTTGAACACATGTATCTGTATTTTTGGGCCCTAGGCCACAGTTTATGCATACGTATTGCTTGGGCCAGAGGCCACAGTTTTTGTGCACATTATTTGGGCCCCAGGCCACAGTTATATTTACAGTTTTACAGGTGATTCTTCATCCAGAACAGGGAGTACTTCAGCTTCTTGCTTTCCTGTTTAGTTTAGTTTCAGTTTCAGTATTTTATTGCTTAAGTTGCTTTACATACCAGTACAATTCAAATGTGCTGATGTCCCTTTTTATTGCTTGGGGGCCTGCAACGATATACAGGTTGACGACTCAGCTATTTAGGAGTGCACGTATCAGCTACTGGTGAGCCCCAAATTCCTTCGGGGCGTTGTCAGCTATCCAGTTATTTCAGTTTATAGACAGCTCTATTATTCAGTACTCTTAGAGGCTTCATAGACACAGTTCAGACAATCAGATATTTGTTATGTTAGCCTTGTTGGCAGTCGTTCAGTTGTTTGGTTTATCCATGTTGGCTACTTTCAGATATGTTCAGATTGTCTAAGTATTTCCGCATTATAATATTTCAGTGAGACTTTTAGTTAATCAGCATGTGTTAGTTTTATTTTATAAATTAGTTATGTTTTGGTATCACATGTTGATTCAGCAGCCAGTTGGTTCGCTCGGTCACATGCGACTAGGCACCGGGTGCCGTGTTACGTCCAGGCCCAGGTTCGGGGCGTGACAAGGTTACATTAAAGGAGACAGAACAAAACATATTTCACCAAAATTCTTTTTTACTCATGATCTTCAAAAGAAAGGTGAAATAGATGTTCAACAAGTTCGCTCAAGTGATAACTTAGCAGATTTGTTCACTAAGGCATTACCAACCTCAACATTTGAGAAGCTAATATACAAGATTGTTGCACTCTTTTTCTCTTAACCAAGGTTTTGTCCCACTGGATTTTCCTGGTAAGGTTTTTAATGAGGCAGCAAGCAAAACGTATTACAAATAACTATGTATAGTACTTTTCTTTCACTAATTTTTTTTTGTTTACATGAACATCCAAGGGGGAGTGTTATGAAGAAATGGTGTATAGCTTGTATGGATGCCATATGGCCATGAGTACTGTAGCAAACTCTTTGGCCCAAGTTTTAATTTGCTTATAAATAGCCATATTTGGTGTAGATGAAAGACCATCCAAGAAATATAGAAAATTACTACTCTCTCTCTCTCTCTCTCTCACTCACTTTCTCTCTCTCTTTGTGCCTTTTGTTGCTCTTTAATTTTAATACACAGTTTTATTTTACAACAGAAACAAATTTATAATAAAATGTGAAAATCCCTAGTGAATGCGGTAGCTCAGATTTCACTGCTTAGTAGGGATCTTAGTAGTTCAGTTGGTTGGCTACCTGAACTTTTACCTTATTGGTGAGGGCTCAAATCCCCACTTTGTAATCCCCTTTCCCCCTCCCCTACCCCCTATGTAATAAAAACAAATTGTTTTTAAAAAATCCGATTTCACTGCTTACTTTCTTATCGCAGAACCAATATCAAGTCTTGATACAGGGTTCCCAGTTCAAACATTTTATATCTTCGATGGGTTTGACAGTGTAAATACGAGGTCCGAGCAAAAGATATGAGTTCTCGAGAACCCACAAATAATATTGTGGATCCGCCATAAAGAGGTCTGACGAGACACGCAAATTGCATATTTCTATTTCTACTATATAGAAGAGCCATCCTAAGGACGACCACTGCTGTGAAAGTTGTACAATGAGCTATTGTAATTGCACTTTTTCCAACTGTATACTTTTTATTAGGTGTCAGCTACAAACCACTCCAAGTGGATTTTTATTGCACCGCACAAAATCATACTGTCTGGAAATATCCGTTCAACCTTCACAAAATCGTCTACTCAATTCTACAAACTTCCAGAAGAAACTCTTTCACTTCTCTTCATCTTATCAATTGGTTGTTACAAGTTCAGGTATTCCTCTCTTTAGTTTTTGCGTAATCTTCAGTTTCTTTTTTTCCATCATCTTCTGAACTTTCTTTACCTTTTTAAGATTTCTTCAAAATTTCCATTTTCTTAGCTGAATTACGTGGTTGTTGAAGGAAAGATGAAAGTTTTAGTTTATAATTTTCTTCAAAATCCCCAACTTCTTTCTGATTTTACCAATGCCAGGGGAAAGATTGAAACTTTCAGTTGAAAACTGGAAAACAAATACAGAGGAGAAGGATTTTTTTACAGTTTTTGCTTTCAGTTATGACCATTATGTGTTCGTGAGCTTGAGCAGCATCAAGTGTGGTAACTGGTAAGTTACCCTTACCTGGTTTTTCTATTCTCCTCTTATTTAGGTATACATATTGTACGCTTACCTGAGCTGTTTTTGTTTCTGATCTCCACCGGTAGAAATCAACTTACGTGCTATATATGCATATTGACCAATGTTAACATGTATTCGTATTCGTTAATGTTAAACATGTAATTAGTAATGCTTAACATAAAACATGAAACTCAAATTTTACTTTAGTGTTTTCCAGTCCTTATCCTTTAAATAAATAATCGGAGAATAGTTGTAGAACTGTCGAACATGAATCATAAAAATGATCAAAGTCTTGAAAAAAAAAAGGCTGACAAAAGGGCTACGAGATGTGGATCACATAGACCGGATGACCTGACAAAAAAAGATACATTTTTAACATGATAACAGGCAAGCAGAGTCGAATCGGGAACGCAGCGTCTTTGGATAGTTCAGTTAACGTTGAATCATCTAATGCTTCGTCCTATGATTCTGCCAATGTTTCTATCAAGAAAAGTTCTCTCTGCTTCTCACAAACAGATTCAACATCGGGTACAAAGCATGAGTTGTATAGTAGGGAGCCAGAAGTGATTATAAAATCAAGATTTGCTCAAAAATATTCTATTAGGAACTGTATTAGTTGCCTCTTTTTCAAGTTAACATCTTCTTATATTGAAGTACTAATATGCAGGGTACAGTTTCAGAGAATTTTGTTGCTTGAGTAATACACACAACTAACTTCTGCTACGAGCTGAATTTAGGTAGATGAATCTCTTTGTTCACATTTGTGGTAGATTTAATGTTCTTCCCTGGTACATTGCCTTCATTATATTTACCTCGATAAATTGTTTCTCTTTACATGTTGGAAATTAGTAGCTGATTGTTCTTCTTACTTCCCATTAATAGGTTCTATATGGAATGGTTTTGGCTTTATTACTCAGTCTTTGAATACTATGAGAGTTTTGAAGTTGTCATTTTAATGAATATGTAAGGTTATATTTGTCTCTAGAAATTCTCTTGAATTGTTTGTGCTTGAACACAATAAGGAGCCACAAGATGATGAGGGGAAAGAAGATGATAAAGTTATACTCTCTCGGTCCCTCTGTATGTGAGACGATCCGCAGCACGAGGGTCAAAGTATCTAATTTTCAGTGTGAATTTGAACATAGAATCTTGAATTTTTTTAATTTTTTTTACATATTTAAAAGATACTTAGAAAAGAAAAAAGTGTCACGATAATTAACAATTCAAAATATATATAGGGCATATAGAAACGTCATGGTAAAAAAAATATGAAGCTCATTAATTGTTGTCTTTCATTAACTAACTTCATGACAAGAAGGGTAAAGATCCCCTCCGGTACCAAATCCTGCAGTACGTGTCAATGGTATTAGATTTCAGCCACGTGTCACGTTAGCTTTTAAAGGTTTGGGATAGGCTAGCAACAACTTATTTTCTCCTCTGTACTTGTTTTTTCACTGTTAAAGCTAAGCTTTCAACAAAGGAAGCACTAAATTCTCCCATGTCTTCCATGTGCTTTTTAAAATTACACTAATTCTATTTATTCCATCAAACCAGCACCACTAAACTCATTATTTGATTTATCCAACAACAAATTGTCAAGATAAGAAAATAGATTATTTTTAGTTTCTCTGAAGAAAATAAGTTGGGTCTTTGCGTTGAATTGGGTACAAGAAAATGATTGTGCATAATTTAGAAAAGTTCCCCTCTAGAAAAAAGTGACAATTTGCGTATTCTGAGATAGAGTGAGTTTTACGAGATGGGTAAAGTGAAAAAGATAGGGCAATTCGCGGGAATGCCCCTTATTCGGTGTGGTCTTTAATTTTTGTCCCTCAAATTACTGGTCTTTAATTCTTACCCTTCGCTTAGAATATCATGAGGTTGTGGGTTTGAATTCCGGCTCAGGCATAAAAATTTTTAAAAAAATCGCAAGGCAAGACTAATGGAAAAGTATGCCTTATGCGGCATAGGTTGTCTTAAGGCATAATTAAAGTTCGGCCGGATCCGGCAGAGGTTGCCTTATAAGGCAAACTTTTAGTTATGCCTTAAGGCAATCTCTGCTGGATACAACATAGGTTGTCTTAAGGCATAACTAAAGTTATGCCAGATCCAGCATATGTTGTCTTATAAGGTAAACTTTTAGTTATGCCCTAAGGTAACCTATGTCGGATCCGGTATAACTTTAGTTATGTTTTTGCCTTATAAACAACCTATGCTGGATCCGGCATAACTTTAGTTATGCCTTAAGGCAACCTATGCCGCATAAAGTAGAGTTTTCTCAAAGTCTTACCTTGCAAAATTATTTTTATGCCTGAGCGGAGGTTCGAACCCACAACCTCAATATTTTCGGCCTCCTTTTCAAGCGAAGGAAGAAACTTAAAGACCACAAATTTGAGGGGCAAAATTTAAAGACCACCCCAAAAGACGGGCAATCCGCGCAAAAAAATGAAAAAGATAGTAATCCCTCCGTCCCATATAACTTGTTTGCATGACTAAATATATGGCCCAAATTATTTGTCCAATTGAAATGTCCCATCGATATCTTGGTGTTTTAAAGTTTTAGTGACACATGGCAGCATCCTACAGTACTATTGAGAAATACTGGAGGAAAAAATACTGAGTGGATCCCATCCCTCCTGCCCTGTCCCGTTTAGTAATTTTTCAAAATTTTGCCTTACCCCGACTCGTTTAGACTTTTTTTTTAATTTGTTTCTCTATTTTTCAATTCTATTTAATTTATCTAACTATTTCAACTTTTTTATTGAGTTGTTCTTTATCGTTTTTGCCTCCACGTAAGTGATAAAAACTAAACAATTAAACTATATAACATAGGGGTGATAGATTGGGGTCTATTTGGTTGGATTATCTGTACCTGATTTATTTAGTTTTTCTAATCAAAATCAATTTTCTTATTCAAAAACAAAGTATTAGTGATATATCAGTATGATCATCAAGGTGAATTTAACACCATTACGATGAACAGTATAAAACGCCACTGTCCATTAACCATTTCAATATCAAAAATAAATTACCTAAAATAGATCACATTTTTAAATATTTTTTCAGAAAAATGAGTCATCAGATAGGAGCTAATGACTAATAGAATTATCACGAAGATTTCATTTAAACAATGCTTCTAATCATCATATGGCCCTAGTGATTTAGTATACCATCCACGCACTGGATGAGAAAAAAGAAGAGTAAGCAATGGGTAACAATCAAGCATGAGAAAATGGGTCAGTCTTTTTTACCCGACCCAAATATAACCTGAATCCTTGCCCTATCCTATTAAAAAATTTCACAAATTAAATTTTTCCCTACCCGGCCCCGCCCCACTTACTTGTTGCCCTACCCTATTATGCATTTTCCCTGCCCCCCTTCCCCAAGTGCCATCCCTAAATGTACTGGAGCATTTGGTACTGGAGGTGATCCAGTCCCTACACTAAAATCATTTACACAAATTCATCACATAAAAATTCTCCTACATTTAATGCGAGTTATTATGGTGAATCTTTCTTATGTGTATATATAAAGACAATTAATAGATGAGTAAAAAGTAAATATAAATGGGTAAAATATGGGATGACTTACAAATTCCAAAAAGATATAGTCGATTGATCCTCTAAATCCATGATTGCGTGTATGGCGACGATTTCCACCATGAGCAAGTGAGGTTTCCATTTTTGAGATACTTGTGCAAATTCACTTTGGAGATTTGAGAATGAGTAACTTGTGAAAAATGAACAATACATACAAAACGTAACATGTAATTATTGATTCAAGTAAAGAGTATTTTAGTCTTTTTATCTTGCATTGAATAATCCCTCAAGGATACATTGGTCAGTTTATCTTGACGGATTGTTCGATGGATGGTTCAAGAGTATATTGGTCCTTTTATCTTGACAGATTGTGATGGATAGTTCAAGGCTATACTGGTCCTTTGTCTTGATAGATTGTGATGGATAGTTCAAGGGTATATTGGTCTTTTTATTTGATGGATTGTTCGATGTGTCGAAATAAGTAAGTCAATTAAGTATTTAAAGAACACCAATTAATTTTCTTCCAAACCAGTAACTATCTATTTTCTCACCTCCTTTTTAACAACTTATTTTTCTAGCGTTACTCAACATATTTTCCTTTTTCGGACTTCTCATGCTAGATTTTATGCAAGTCAAAGTCATCAATAATTGATTGTTTGCGATGAATTTGATACGTATCTTTCAGATTTGCTTCGTCAAAGGAGAATTTCAATTGGTTTGAACTAAATCGATGTAATGTACATCTCGTCTCCAATCAAATATTTTACAGATTATTTGAGGTTATTCATTACATTTTTCAATAAAATGAATTCACTAATGTTCTTTTTATCTACACATAACACTTTTGTTGATGATCCTTTACTCTAACAACATTTGGGGTTCCTCAAATAATTCGATATCATAGAAGTGTCTCGGTAAACTTAAATACATGTAAATTACATAGCGTTACACATAAAATCATTTACAGACATTCATCACATAAAAATGCCCCTACATTTAATGCGAGTTAATGAGGTGAATCTTTCTTATGTTTACATATAAAAACAGATAATAGATGATTACAAAGTAAACATTATAGGGTAAAACATGAGATGACTTTACAAATACCAAGAAGATATAGTCAATTGATCCTCTAAGTCCATGATTGTGTGTGTAAGCGGGAGATTATGGCGATGAATTCCACCATGAGCAAGTGAGGATGTTCAATTTTCATTTTTGAGATACTTGTGCAAATTCACTTTGGATATTTGAGAATGAGTAACTTGTAAAAAAGCAACAATATATAAAAAAAACGTAACGGGTAGTTATTGATTCAAGTAAAAAATATTTTTGTCTTTTATCTTGCATTGAATAATCCGTCAAGGATACATTGGTCATTTTATCTCGACGGATTATTCGATGGATGGTTCAAGGGTATATTAGCCCTTTTATCTTGATGGATTGTGTTGGATAGTTCAAGGGTACATTGGTCCTTTTATATTGACGGATTGTTCGATGTGTTGAAATAACTAAGTCAATCAAGCATTTAAAGAACACTACTAGGTTTCGTTCAAACCATTAACTATATGTTTCCTTGCCTCCTTTTTAACAACTTATTTTTCTAGTTTTATTCAACGTATTTTCCTTGCTCGTGCTTCTCATGCTAGATTTTATGCAAGTTAATGTCATAAGTAATAAATTGTTTGTGATGAATTTGATATGTATCTTTCAGATTTGCTTTGTCAAAGGAGAATTTCAATTGATTTGACCTAAATCGATGTAAGTATATCTCTGTACATTTCGTCTCCAATCAATTATTTTACAAATTCTTTGAGGTTATTCATGATATCGAGTTTTCAATAAAATGAATTCATTAATATTCTTTTTATCTACACGTAACACTTTTATTGATGATCCTTTACTCCAACAACATTTAGGAATATTCCTTGAACAATTCGATATCATCGAAGTGTCTGGGTGAATTGATATATATACTCTTTTCCTACTTTCAGAATTTAGAATTCCTTAAACACTTTCTCTCTTTTCATTTTCTTGGAGAACATCTGACTCGACCTTCTTCTCCGACAAAGCAACGTCGGAGCTCCGGCGAACTAGGGCAACCAACGGCGACGCACAAACCACTGCTCGTCCCCTCTCCTCTACCTCTTTCTTTTTTCGTTTTCTCGAATCTCTGATGTTACCCATGTAAATTCTAGATCTGTTCGAAATCGGGTCACACACCACCACTGCTCTGCATTTCATCATTGTTTTTCCCTTTGCTCAGTGTTTTTGGCAGGAGTTTTCGCTGGTATTTCATCGGCCGTATCGTTCTGTGTCTGTTGGCCATAGTTGTTTTTCAGATCTGGAAACGATCCCTTCACCGCCACCATTTTCTAGCGAAGAGAGCTGCGAGGGAGATGGATCTGGTAGCAGGGCTTTAAAGTTCGCTGCTGAAGAACGTCGGTTTAAAAACGCAAAACAGATCGGAATGTGTACTTACATCCTCTTTTCTTTATTTCCTCCGTCCCTCATATCTTCCTCTTTTTTTTCATTTGCTTGAATATCCGATGATAGCAGGAGAAATTTCCAAATCTGGCTGGTATTCGCAGGAATTAGGTAACACACCCACTACTCTGCATTTCATCACTGTTTTTTCCTTTACTTTGTGTTTTTGGCCGGAGTTTTTTGCTGGAATTTCATCGGCCGTATCCTTCGTGTTTGTTGTCCAAATTCATTTTTCAGATCCGGAAACGTCCCCCGCCACCCTTTTCAGGCCAAGAGAGCTACGAGGGAGATGGATCTGGCAACGGAGCTTTAAAGCTAGTTGCCGAAGACCGCTGGTTTAAAAAAGCAAAAAAGATCGGAATCTCTACTCACATCATCTTTACTTTATCTCTTCCATCCCTCACATCATCACACCACCGTGAATCTCACTGGAAACACACTTAAAACTTTCAGATCTAACTGAAAATTAACCGGATCTGAAAGTCACGTCGAAGAATATATTTTTCTGGCCAGGTTTATCGTCATTTATACATTGTGTAAATAGTGTATAATATGTGTATATACATTATACACTAAGTATACATCAATTATACATTTACTTAATTATACATTTACTATACACAAGCTATATATATATATATATATATATATATAGGTTTTCCTAACCTATAAAATGAAGGTTGTAGGATAGCAATATACCACTTTTTGATTCACCAAATTACCCCTACCAGCCAATTAAAACATAGGAAGTTTGAGGGATATTCTGTCTTTAACAAAAACTGAACCCACTTTCTTTTTCCCTTTTTCATTTTCCTTCTCTCCTCGTCAATGCAGAAACTGAAGCAATTGGACTGTACATCAATTCTTATGAAATTTCAATAGGATTGTTTTTGCTGAGCATCTTGTCAACTTCGGAAAACGAACAACTGCAGGGATCCAGACAACCTATTTGATTCCATGAAATCATACCCCAATATATGAATAAACTGCAACTTTAAAAACTCATTCGTTGTTGCCCATTTCCCTTCATTGCATCTCCGTGTTCTGACTCTTTTAAAGTTGTATCCGTCTCTAGAACGACGTCATCGACCTTATGCTCGGGATCACTTTCCCTGGCAAGTGAGATGGTTGATCTAAGATTAAAGCAACTCTCTCAGGTGCAACATGTGGTGTAAGCTCACTAGGGTCATCATTTGTGGGTGACTTGGAAGATCCAGGTAAGGGTGGACAAACTTTGCCACTATAACTAGCATTGTGGGAAAGCTTTTCAGAGTCATTATTCACCAGCGTTAACTCATTCTGGATTTAAAGTTGCTGAATCAAATGGCACTGTTGTAATTTCTGTGCGATCTGTGGACGATTCCTTTAAGATGTTGGTTAATAATGACTCTGAAAAGCTTTCCCACAATGCTAGTTATGGTGGCAAAGTTTTTCCACCCTTACCTGGATCTTCCAAGTCGCCCACAAATGATGACCCGAGTGAGCTTGCACCACATGCAGACCTGAGAGAGTTGCTTTAATCTTAGATCAACCATCTCACTTGCCAGGGAAATATAATCCCGAGCATAAGGTCGATGATGTCGTTCTAGAGACGGATACAACCTTAAAATAATCAGAACACGGAGATGCAATGAAGCAGCAGAGAAGTACAAAATCAAGGATGTCTTCCCCACCTGAAAACTTGGGTTTCATAAATGCGGCCAAAAAAGAACTAGATCCAGAAGCGACACAAGCTTCAAAGAAACGAGGTTGGAAACCTAATTTTTTTTCCCATAAACCAGAGGAAGGATATGAACATGCCTGGTTAAGTGGAGAAAGGAGATCAAAAGGTCGTATTCTCTTGAAGGGTTGTTGGAAAAATACTAAATAGAGAAGTAGTTGTTCACCTAAATGTGCAATCTCCAAAGGATTGTATTCTTCATCTGGTGAGGAGAAGACTCCAATAATGACTTCTATAAAGAGACTCCAAAAGGAGAAAAATGACAAAATAGGTCAGAATGATGGTGCACAAGAAAAGGTAAACATTTACTATCATTAATTGGAGTTAACTTATAGTTAATGAGATTTAGACAACCTTCATTAAGTGTTCACTTAAGTGAAAGTTCCATAAAATTTGCCAACGAGGTTATTCATGTCCTGAAAACTATTTTTGCTTTTGTCTATTTCGCTTAAGAGAAGAGGATATTTTCTTTTTTCTATCTTCAATGTGATTGTCCTTTACATGTACTACAGTCCTGATGTCATGAAATTTTATAAAGAAGGTACCAGTTGTAACTGAAGAGAAAAGGCTTTTTACCAATAAGGAATCTGATGTGCACTCGTCTCTGCATGTATCGGTGTTTGCTCTCTAGATTTATGAGCATCTCTATCATCTTTTCCTTAGGATTCTGCGGATAAGGTCGTCAGCGAGCATGGCAAGGAGTTAGTTGGCTGCAGAGTAAGGGTTTGGTGGCCACTTGATCAAGTGTATGTGATTTCACTGAATTAATTATTATGCAGTCAAGCTTCTGCTATTCCTGTTAAAAGTTTTAAATTTTGACTTGCTCATTCATTGAGTGAGTAGAAATTTTTTCATCTGAATAAATTGCTCTGTCATAATTTTCTGAATATGGATAATACATATGCATTAGTGTCAGTTATGATGTCAATTGCAGAAGTAGGTAAATACTTTTTAATTTAAACCATAGGAATTAGATAACTGGAATATTGTATAAAGAAATGCTTAGCTCTGTGTGAATCATGAAGATGATACTGTTAACTGGACAGGGCAAAGAAGAGGGAATAGGATGGTCAACTGTAATCTTAAAGTTTCTTGCTATAAAAAATAAATACAAGTACTTGTTGTAGACCAAACATAAGGACTCAAGGGCATCTAAACTCTTGGCAGAAACCCTAGGTTGACGAGTTGTCGTAGAGAAGGGGGAGGTGGTACGCTTGCATGTTAACATTGTTTGACTATACGCTGAAAAGGGTAGATCTAAGTGTATATTGTATGAAAAGTGTATATATGAAATGTACAATAAATGTATGTACAATAAATGTATATATAGTGTATAATATACATTTTTGCTGCAATTTATTTTTTGATTTTATGTGGTCATCTGGTTGTCAATATTTTCGCAGGATGGCTATTTATGTCCTTAAATTGAAAATGGAAATACTTTGAAAATTTTCAGTCTTATAAAGTCTTTTTAAATGATGCGTTCTTTGTCATACTTGAGGTCTACTCATGGTCCCTGATTTCAATATTTAAGTGCTATTTTTTCATTTAAAAATAGAGATAATTGAAACTCTCATATTGCAGGCTTTTCAATACCAAATATGTCCCTTTTCAAATATGAAACATCTTAATTTTCCAACCTTGTTCCGTCTTTATTTCAATGTTTGATCTGAAAAAAGACTCAACAAATAGATTCATGGAATAATTAGACAACTTATATCAGAAGTGCAAAATTGGAACTACATCTATTTTCTCAACGATATAAAATTCTAGCATTTTTTAGCACATCTAACCAACAAGTTCTACTTCTTGTCATCCTACAGAATGCTTGGAAGAGTCCTACAAAATGACAAAGAAATTAACTTACTATCAAAAGGAATACAACAACATCACACAGGCCTTGACATCTGCAACAATTTCAAGAACATTCACATCCTTATGATAACAGCGGCCTGAATGAGACAACTCTTCAAATGCCCAATCATCTGTAACCTCATCCCAATGTTGAGTTATACGAAGCTTGTGCACTTGAGCCTTCATTTCATCACCCATTTCTGGAAAGAAATTTTTTCGCTCCTCGTTACCTTCTTCACTGTCAAATATCACACCTTCCCACGAGGTTCTGGATTTTCCTTGAAGTGATTGAGCAGATTGAGCAGCTACACCCACACTTAATCTCGGTGAAACAAATTTGGGATAAAGTGCAACTGAAGAATGATTATGATGAATTTCTCAAGTAGTGATGAACATCTTCTCTCACAAATAAGAGGAAATTGGTGAAGGAAGTTGTGCACAATAATACCAAAGACGTAGTTAATTTAATGATGTACAGTAAGGAGGTGGTCATGTTACATATGGTAAGATATGCATTGAATTCGGATGAATTAAGAAACCATATCAATAATGGTGAGAAAGAGGACCATGATGAGGGTTTGACGGTTAGAGGTCGTTCGAGCCAAAGAGGGAGAAGTAAATTAGTAGCTAGGTCAAAGTCTAGGAAAAATGTGAGTAGGAAGGATGCTGAATGTTGGGGTTGTCATCAAAAAGGTCACTTTGAGAGGGATTGCCCGAATAAGAAGATTAATAAAACAACAGCCAGTGTATCTACAGTTCAGGAAGCTCAGACATCTAGAGAAGATTATGTGCTAACTGCTTCAACAGATGACATTCAGACACACAAGTGGATTTTAGATTCAGCTTGTACCTTTCACATGTGCTTCAGAAAAGATTGGTTTACTAGTTATGAGCAGACGAGTGGGAATGTACTTATGGGTAACAATGCAGTATGTGAAATAGCAGGTATTGGTTCAGCCCATATACAGTGTCATGACAGCATCATAAGAACATTGTCTAATGTTCGACATGTTCCTGATATGAAAATGAATCTGATCTCTCTTGGTACTCTTGATAAGCTCGGATACAAACATGCGGGTGAAGGTGGAATTTGCAAGGTGCCCAAGGGTTCTCTGGTCATGTTAAAGGACAAACTGGAGGGTGGTATTTATGTACTTATGGGAAGCACCACTCTAGGTACTGCGAATGCTGCAACCTCACAGTTATCAGATGATGACAGGGCTAAGATGTGGCATATGAGATTAGGTTACATAAGTGAGAGGGGATTGATAATTTTGAGGAATCGAAACCTTTTGAAAAATGAGAATATTAGTACACTAGAATTTTGTGAGCATTGTGTCCTTGGAAAGCAGAAACAGGTCAACTTTAGCACGGGCAAGCACAAAACCGAAGGGTTATTTGACTACATTCATTCAGATTTATGGGGTCCATCTCAGGTTCCATCCAAGGGTGGAAAGAGGTATCATCTTACTTTCATTGATGATTTTTCACGCAAGGTTTGGGTATACTTCTTAAAGGCTAAAAGTGATGTCTTTGAGAATTTCAAAAACTGGAAGACATTAATTGAAAATTAGTGTGGCAGAAAGATTAAGTGTCTTCGAACAGATAATGGCTTGGAGTTTTGCAATGAAGAGTTTGACAATTTCTGCAAGATTCATAGTGTAATGAGACATAGAACTGTTAGGAATACACCACAACAGAATGGAGTAGCTGAAAGGATGAACCACACTCTTCTTGAGAAAGCACGATGTATGCTCTCTAATGCCAAGGTGCCTAAGGAGTTCTGGGGAGAAGCAATAAATACTGCTTGTTATGTTGTTAATTATTCTCCAGCGTTGATGATTGACTTCAAATCTCCAAATGAGGTATGGTCAGGTAAACCGTATGATTACTCGTACTTAAGAATCTTTGGATGTCCCGCATATTATCATGTAAGTGATGGAAAACTAAAACCTAGAGCTCGAAAAGGTTTATTTATGGGATATACTGAAGGGGTAAAAGGATATAGAATATGAAGTTTAGATCCTCTTAAGTTTGTAATCAGTAGAGATGTTACTTTTGATGAGGCCTCTATGCTTGATCCTGGAAAGACTTCTATTGAGTTTGCAGGACAGAAAGTTCTTACAACAGAAACGGTGGAGGAAAATGTGAAACTCACCGAACAGGAGGATCAAGTGACTCAGGTGGAGTCAGATAATGAAAAATCTCACACAGTAGTACCTGAAGGTGAACCATATAATATAGCTACTTGAACGGACAAACGAACTCTGAAGCCTAATTCAAAATATTATCTTCAGCCTTCGCAAGCTAATCTTATGGCCTATGCATTAGCTACTGCCGAGGAGGAAATGAAGGATCTGGAATCCTCTAGCTATGCAGAAGCTACTATGTGTGGTGAAGCTGATCAATGGCGTTTAGCCATGACCGAAGAGATGGAGTCTCTGCACAAAAACCATACATGGGATTTGGTGAATCTATCAAAGGGGAAGAGAACTGTTGGTTGCAAATGGGTCTTCAGAAAAAAGGATGGCATTTCGGGTGTAGAAGATGCTAGATACAAAGCGAGATTGGTTGCTAAGGGCTTTTGTCAGAAGGAGGAAATCGATTACAATGAGATTTTCTCACCAATCGTGAAGCATAGCTCAATTCGTTTGTTACTAGCTTTGGTTGCCCATTATGCCTTGAAGCTTCATCAGCGTGATATCAAGACCACATTTTTACATGGTGAACTTGGAGAGGTGATCTTCATGAATTAGTCCGAGGGTTTCCTTATTGAAGGAAAAGAAGTCTAGGTTTGTCAATTGAAGAAATCTTTGTATGGTTTGAAACAGTCACCACGACAGTGGTACAAGAGATTTGATGCGTTCATGATTACCAAAGGTTTCTCGAGAAGTGCATTTGATAGCTGCATATATCACATGACAGTATCTGATAATTCAAATATTTATTTACTGTTATATGTTGATGATATGCTTATTGCTGCTAATAGTATGACCGAGATAAATGATTTCAAGAAACTGCTAAGTAAGGAGTTTGACATGAAAGATTTAGGTGAAGCTAAGAAAATCCTTGGAATGGAGATTTACAAGAAGAATGGTGAGGTACATCTCTCACAGAAAAAATATATTGAGAAGGTAGTTTAGAGGTTTGGCATGAATAAATGTAAACCCGTTACTTTACCGTTAGCACAACATTTCAGACTTTCTTATTTGATGGCACCGCAATCAAAGGAAGAGGTGGAGTAAATGTCAAAAGTTTCGTATTCTAGTGCAGTTGGTAGCATTATGTATGCTATGGTTTGCACTCGGCCTGATATTGCTCAAGCAGTGAGTGTGGTAAGTCGATTCATGTCTAATTCGGGTAAGACACATTGGGAAGCAATTAAGTGGATATTGAGATATCTTAAAGGTTCTTCGAATGTTGCTCTAACTTTTTGTAGGATAAAAAATGAAGGCTTCTCGGTCCTTGGTTATGTGGATTCTGATTTTGCAGGTGATCTTGATAGAAGGAGATCAACAACGGGCTATATCTTTGCTCTTGCAGGTAGTGTCATAAGTTGGAAGGCAACTCTCTAGTCTATAGTTGTTTTGTCCATAACAGAAGCTGAATATATGGCAGCAACAAAAGCAGTAAAAGAGGTTATATGGTTGAAAGGTTTGGTGTCGGAATTGAGTAGGGTTCAACATGAACCAACTCTAAAATGTGATAGCCAAAGTGCTATTCACTTGATAAAAAATCAAAGATTTAATGATCGCACCAAACACATTGATATCAAATTCCATTTTATTCGTGATGTTGTAGAACAAGGCACAGTTAAGGTCTTGAACGTTGACACAAAGGACAACACAACGGATATGTTGACCAAGGTGGTTCCTATTTTCAGGTTCAGTCATTATATGAATTTGGCAAGAGTTCGCATCAACTGATGCGTCAGGATGGAGAACGGCAGGGCAAGGTAGAGCTACTAGTATGTAAAAGGTTTTAGTTAGTATCTCTTGTTTCCTACACGGAGTTAGCTCACGTAGGCTTAGAGACATTGGATTGAATGATGTTCATATGGAAGCTCGAAATTCATCTCAAGGTGGAGATTGTGAAGTTGAGAAGATATTCAAGTCAATTCCTACTCAAAAGAGGAAAGAAATAAAAAGATTTTTTTTTCTTTGTTGGTTTTCGAGTGTTATTGGGATTTAGATCATTTCTAGGAAAGGAATAGACCTAGTAGTATAAATACATGCTTGCTAGGATTTATTAAGTAGCATAGAACATAGAACCTAAGAGTATTCAATCTTGTAACTTACTTTCTCTCTTGATAGTAATAAAAGTGCCGGCCGTTCTTCGTGGACTAGGATCATATCGATCCGAACCACGTTAATTACTGTGTTTTTATCGTTTCTGCGCTAACATGTACTAAAATATACTCTAACTTTTGTGGTTTTAAACTTGGTAGATATGATACTTGCATTGTCAACTTACTAAATATAAACAGATGTACTCTTTTTCGAACAGACAAAAAAAAAAAGTAGGATGCTTATTATGGGACGGAGGAGTACTTGGTATGCAAAAGCATGATGGCCTAACTGAGTTCCGCAATTGCGACGGGCACCTGGAATAAAAACGTATGGTGCTGTTCTAGATGTCAGTTTTGGCAATTTTAGAAATAAGTGTAGTCGTGAAGATTTGTGTTTTTATTCATGATATCAACCCATTTAATTTAAGTAGCTAATACTTAGCACCCTGGGATAATTATATTCAATTTTGGTTGGATTCTAAACCTATAATCACGAGAATCAGCAAGTGATTAAATTGGGGATTTTTAACTTAGTTCCTAAAATAAAGAAGTAGAGTTTTGACCTAGTAATTGAAACTGAGATTGAAGCTTGGTCATAAAAATGGAATCATAAGCTTATGAATAATCTGTGCATGTAATTTGTTTCAAAATTTGACAGAATTGACCGAGTGATGACTTATAGGACTTGCCTTTACCTAAAATTATGAAAACGGACCACCTAGCCTAATTTGACGTGGTATTCGATAATTATAGATTGAGGCTATTGGAGGTCATTTGATTGATGTTTTGGACATCACAAGGTTGGGACACTTACCATAAGCGAGATTAGTGAGATGTTAACCTACAGATTACTTGCTTTTTCGATCCCAACATTTGAAAATTTCATTATCATTTCAGGTACTTATGTTCATCAAAATTTAGACAAATAAAACGAAATCAGCTAACCATAAACTTATTTTCAAAGTAAGATAACATGCTTTAGTAAATAAAAATTACTACTATTTTAATAAAACCAAAAAATTGTGATACTATATACGAAAATTCATACAGTAAGAATTTAAATTTCAAACCAAAAATATCAAATTTGGGACTCATATTTGAAATTTTAATTTGATTTAAACATTTGTTTATGAAATTTGAATAAAATTTCAACTTCAATTTTAAATTCCAATTTTTACAAAAAAGTAGGATTTTTCCAAGTTGTGAACACAAGTTTTTTAATGTGAAATTTGACCCATAAATTTATATTTTACAAGAAAAGACCTATTATTTTAAAATTTTGCTAAAAAAGGAAGAAATAAACGCATACTCCGACGTGAAGCGCTCATGTCCAAACTGGGCCCTAACTAGTAGAATTAATTCATATTTGTTACTTCGGAAAAAATAGATTTCTTGTTTTTTTTTTCTCTTACTTAATAATTTACTTATCATTTAAATAAATTTCTAGTTTGTAAGTTGTGAACTAATACTCTCTCCGTCTCATATCACTTGACCACATTACTAAAAATATCTGTCTCAAAATACTTGTTCATTTGTAAAATCAAGATATAATTAATTAATTTTTTCTTATTTTATTCTTAACATTAATTATTTTTCAACATAATCAATATTATTTAGACTCTAATTTATTGAAAAGAGATAACGTAATATAATAACCAATAACGTAATATAATAACCAATAACATTAAAGGCCTAATAAAAGAGAAAGTAGAGAAGTAAATTTTTATTTTTTTTGGGAAAAGGTAACTAACATTCTCTGCATTGCCACCATGATGACCTTTTTGATTCAAATTATCGCACAAAAAGGGTGTGAAAAGATCTGTTCTTAGCAGTGTTTTAAAAGGCGAGGGCGTAAGGCGGGGCGTTTTACGTCTGCCTCAGTGAGGCGTAAGCCCCGAGGTACGGGGCGTAAGCCCCATGGGGTTTTATTTTTTAGTATTTTATAAAATGATATAATTATAATAAATACTTTTAAATAGGTGAAATAGCGTAAACAATTGAAGAAAACTATAAATAAGTGATATATATATATATGCTGCACCCCCACAAAAAAACTAATTAGAACAATCTATTATATGCTACTTACAAGTACAAGTGACTGCTCGTTACTTTTTTGAGATAGTAGAAGACAAGATAAATAATTTGAAAAGAATATATATTAGGCATTCTAGCAATAAAAAAAGGTCTTGACTTTAAATTATGTTTCAGTTCTTTTTTAAAACATTTGAGTAATTACATGTTGACTTTTGAGAATTTGGGCATTATATTAAGGACTTATTTAACAAATTTTGTTTTAGTTTGAAGAAGTTTTCTGAGCTTACGCCCAACAAAAAAAACTCGCCCCAAACGCTCGGGCGTACGCCCAGAATTGCTGGGCGCCTTTGGAGACTTTCACCCCGACCTATCGCCCCGGAGCATTTTTGATACGCTCCGCCCCAGGGCTCGCCCCGAAAACGCCTTTTAAAACACTGGTTCTTGGTTCTTAGTTATTTTCTAAATAAATACTAAATTATAGAATGGAAAGTGGGTTCAGTGCAGAAGATCTATCAAAGATTGGAGGTATTGCCACCGTGTCATTGCTGCATTCTTTCATTCCAACTCATTGGTTGCCATTTTCAATTGTGGGTCGTGCTCAGAAATGGACTCTTTCTAGAACCCTTTTTGTCAGTTAGTACTTAGTACCCTTTCTCTCTTTTACTTTTGTCTTGAATTATTATAATGTTTGTGTTAATAAAGATCTTGCTAAAAAATCCTAAAAAAAAAAAAAAAGAGCTTTGCTAATGAAAATTAGTTGGAGAAAGGATGAAGAATTTGGGAAATTTTGAGTAATGAGTGAAATCGATTATGTGTTAGTAACTGAGTTTTTTTGTTGATGATTGACCTCAGTCAAGTCAAACCACTGGTGCAAATTGGCCCAATGATGATTTATATATGCTATATCACGAAATATATAAGAAATGAAGTAATACTAATGGATCTTCGTTTTGATTTTAAATATTAATAATTAATTAGCTGATATTTGAAGAAGTCAACATGTACTGATTGGCCACAAATGAAAGGAAAAATATTAAGAGTTTTGTAAAGTTTTATTTTTTATTTTTTAGTAACTACTCAATCTTATTAATCGCAAAAAGGGAATTCATTACAAATCCATAGTTGTGTGGGGTCCAGTCCCCTATCCCATATTTTAAGGAAGAAAGATTTTTCTTCCTTTGACAAAATCACATTGGTAGCAATTGTGGAATTGGCCAACAAGTCAATTCTTTTGTTCACATAGTCGTGATGTAAGCGCTTACCTCATCTTAGTCGTGATGTAAGCGCTTACCTCATCATAGTCGTGATGTAAGCTCTTACCTCATCATAGGAAATTCATTCCTATAAATAGGCAGCTTATGGTTCATTTGTAACACACCAAAATCATTTGCTATACATACCAAAATCTCAGACAATACATCTGAGTGAGAGCAAAGTGAGGTATTCCATAGACTGTGAAGAAAAATAGAGTGTGAGTGATATTGTAGTAAGGTGGGAAAATCAAAATAGTGTTATTTCTTTTGAGGGTGTATTGGTCTTAGGAGTATTTGCACTCGTTACTACACAGTGTAAAATTCTTTACTATAATGATATCAGCTGCTCCTCTTAGCCGTGGTTTTTCCCTTATTCAGAAGGGTTTGCACGTAAAATCTTGGTGTCATTATTGTTGCATTTTATTCTTGCTGATTTAACCATAAGTTAGTGTTCCGCGTTTATCACTAATACCGTGAATATCAATTTTGCGGGTCTATTTTTTTCCCAACAAGTGGTATCAGAGCCAAGGTTCTGTCTGAGTATGCTCTGTGGTTGCAGAACAGTCTGAACTTCCACATCAGAAAAGAATTACTTTGGTCTTCGAATAAAATAGTATTTGTATTTGTGATAAACAATGGAAGTCAACACTAGTAGAATGGTTACTTTGAGTGGCGTAAATTATGCCATTTGGAAGGGCAAAATGGAAGATTTGCTCTATGTCAAGAATTTTTATCAACCTGTCTTTGGAAATAAAAAGCCTGATAATAAATCAGATGAAGAGTGGAATTTGTTGCATCGGCAGGTTTGCGGCTTTATTAGACAGTGGGTTGACGATAATGTGTTGAACCATATTTCTGGAGAGACACATGCTCGGACCCTATGGGAGCATCTTGAAAGTTTGTATGCTCGAAAAACTGGTAACAACAAGATGTTTCTGATAAAGCAAATGCTGGGTTTAAAATACCACGATGGTTCCGCAATGACAGATCATCTGAATATTTTTCAGGGGATCATGAACCAGTTATCTGCTATGGGCATTAATTTTGATGAAGAAATTCAAGGCTTGTTTCTACTTGGTTCCCTACCAGATTCTTGGGAAATTATTAGAACTTCATTATCAAATTCTACTCCGAATGGTGTGATCTCTATGGATCTTGCCAAGAGCGGCCTTTTAAATGAAGAGATGAGAAGAAAATCTCAAGGTTCCTCCTCATCAGATGTCCTGGTGACTGACACTAGGGGGAGAGGCAAGAATCATGGTTCTCAAAATAGAGAACATCATAGAAGCAAATCCAGAAGCAGACTTAAAGATATTGAGTGCTATCATTGCGGGAAAAAAGGGCACACAAAGAAGTTCTGCCGGATTTTGAAAAAGGAGAATAGAGATAAGGAGGAAAAGAAAGAAGATGGCAATCGTGTTGCCGCTGTCACTACAGAAGATCTTGTTACTGTCCTTGATGCAGATCTGATAAATATTGTTTGTGATGAGTCAAGCTGGGTTGTGGACAGTGGTGCCGCATCTCATGTGACATCAAGGAAGGAACTTTTCTCATCCTATACTCCGGGTGACTTTGGAACTTTGAGTATGGGCAATGAGACTGTATCTAGGGTGACTGGTGTTGGAACGATTTGTTTGAAAACTAGTATTGGAACTAAATTAGTTTTAAACAATGTAAAGCATGCACCTGATGTTCGTTTGCACTTGATCTCTGTTGGTGTTTTGGATGATGAGGGATATGTCAGTACCAATGATGCTGGAAAGTGGAAGCTTACTAAAGGTTCCATGATTGTGGCTCGTGGCGAAAAGCGTCGTGGTCTATACTGGACTACGGCCTCTACCTGTGTTGATATGGTGAATGCAGTTGAGAGCAATAGCTCTTCAACGTTATGGCATAAGAGGCTTAGCCACATTAGCGAGAAAGGACTAAATGTTCTGGCCAAAAAGAAATTATTGTCAAATTTCGAAAGTGCTAAATTAGAAAAGTGTGAGCACTGCTTGGCTGGAAAACAAAATAGAGTTTCTTTCAAGTCTCATCCTCCTTCAAGAAAGACAGAGTTGCTTGAGTTGGTGCATTCAGATTTATGTGGTCCAATGAAGACAAGGACCTTGGGTGGTGCACTTTATTTTGCTACCTTTATTGATGATTGCTCAAGGAAACTTTGGGTCTACGTCTTAAAGACTAAAGACCAAGTGTTAGGTGTCTTTAAGCAGTTTCAGGCCTCAGTTGAAAGAGAAACTGGAAAGAAGCTGAAGTGTATTCGTACTGATAACGGTGGTGAATATTGTGGACCGTTTGACGAATACTGCAAGCAACAGGGTATCAGACACCAGAAGACTCCTCCTAAGACTCCTCAGCTTAATGGTTTAGCAGAGAGGATGAACAAGACCTTCATGGAAAGAGTCAGATGTTTGCTTTCTGAAGCAAAGTTGCCGAATTCCTTTTGGGGTGAGGCTTTATTGACTGCCGCACATGTTATTAATCTATCCCCTGCGGTTGCTTTGCAAAGTGATGTTCCAAACAGAGTTTGGTATGGCAAGGATGTTTCCTATGACCACTTGAAAGTGTTTGGTTGCAAAGCTTTTGTACATGTGCCTAAAGATGAGAGGTCAAAATTAACTGTCAAGACAAGGCAGTGCATCTTCATCGGTTATGGCCTTGATGAGTTTGGTTACAGGCTATATGATCCAATTGAGAAGAAGGTCGTGAGAAGCCGTGATGTTATCTTCGTGGAGGATCAAACCATTGAAGATATTAACAAAGCAGAGAAGATAAAATCTTCAAGTTCTGAAGGTTTAGTTAATCTTGATCAAGTCCCTCATACAAATGTTGATGAAGTTAGTGGGCTCGATGATGATAGTGATGCCCAGAATCATGTTCCAGATCAGCATGTTGATGATGATAATGATGCTGCTATTGATGAGGTAGATGCTCCTACTCATGAAGTCGTGGATGAGTCAAATATTCCACTTAGAAGGTCTACTAGACAGCATGTTCCTTCTTCCCGTTATTCACCTAATGAGTATGTATTACTCACTGATGGGGGAGAACCTGAATGTTATGAGGAGGTCATGGAAGATGAGCACAAGGATCAATGGATTGAAGCCATGCAGGATGAGATGAAATCTCTGCGTGAGAACCATACTTATGAGTTGGTGAAATTGCCTAAGGGCATGAGAGCTTTGAAGAACAAGTGGGTGTTCAAAGTTAAAGCCGAAGAACACAGCTTGACGCCCAAATACAAAGCTAGATTGGTTGTTAAGGGATTTGGTCAAAGGAAAGGTATTGACTTTGACGAAATATTTTCTCCTGTCGTGAAAATGTCCTCCATTCGGACAGTTCTTGGTTTGACTGCTAGTTTTGATTTGGAGATTGAGCAGATGGATGTGAAGACTATTTTTCTTCACGGTGACTTAGAAGAGGAGATTTATATGGAACAACCTGAGAGCTTCAAGGCAAAAGGTAAAGAAAATCTTGTATGCAAACTCAAAAAGAGTCTATATGGATTGAAGCAAGCTCCCAGACAGTGGTACAAGAAGTTTGAGTCTGTTATGGGGGAGCAAGGCTACAAGAAGACTTCTTCAGATCACTGTGTGTTTGTACAAAGATTTTCTGATGATGACTTTATCATCCTTCTGCTATATGTGGATGATATGTTGATTGTAGGCAAAAATGCTTCCAGGATTGACGAGTTGAAGAAACAGTTGAGTAAGTCTTTTGCAATGAAAGACTTGGGTCATGCTAAGCAGATTTTGGGCATGAGAATTACTCGTTCAAGAGATGAAAAGAAGCTTTATTTGTCGCAGAAAACGTACATAGAACGTGTACTAGAGCGCTTCAATATGAAGAGTGCTAAGTGGGTTAGCACACCTCTTCCTGGTCATCTGAAATTGAGCAAAAAGATGTGTCCTACAACAACAGAGGAAAAAGAGAGAATGGCCAAGATTCCTTATTCCTCAGCCGTCGGAAGTTTAATGTATGCAATGGTATGCACTCGACCAGATATTGCTCATGCAGTCGGTGTTGTTAGCAGATTTCTCGAAAATCCAGGGAAAGAGCATTGGGAAGCTGTGAAGTGGATACTCAGGTATCTAAGAGGAAGCTCAAATGAATGCTTGTGTTTTGGAGGATCAAATCCAATTTTGAAGGGCTATACAGATTCTATATGGCAGGTGACCTTGATAACAGAAAATCCACTACTGGATATTTGTTTACTTTTTCAGGGGGAGCTATATCATGGCAGTCGAAGTTGCAGAAGTGTGTCGCACTGTCTACAACGGAAGCGGAGTATATTGCGGCTACTGAAGCTGGCAAAGAGATGATATGGCTCAAGAGATTCCTTCAAGAACTTGGATTGCAACAAATGGAGTATGTTGTCTATTGTGACAGTCAGAGTGCAATAGACTTGAGCAAGAACTCCATGTACCATGCGAGAACAAAACACATCGATGTCAGATATCATTAGATTCGTGAGCAATTGGAAAGCGAATTGTTCCAAGTCAAGAAGATTCACACGAATGAAAATCCTGCAGATATGCTGACCAAGGCGGTACCGAGAGACAAGTTTGAATCGTGCAAAGAACTTGTCGGCATGCACTCAAATTAGAAGCCAGTGTACCCTTCTTCAGGTGAATGGGACTGGAGGGGGAGATTTGTGGGGTCCAGTCCCCTATCCCATATTTTAAGGAAGGAAGATTTTTCTTCCTTTGACAAAATCACATTGGTAGCAATTGTGGAATTGGCCAACAAGCCAATTCTTTTGTTCACATAGTCGTGATGTAAGCGCTTACCTCATCTTAGTCGTGATGTAAGCGCTTACCTCATCATAGTCGTGATGTAAGCTCTTACCTCATCGTAGGAAATTCATTCCTATAAATAGGCAGCTTATGGTTCATTTGTAACACACCAAAATCATTTGCTATACATACCAAAATCTCAGACAATACATCTGAGTGAGAGCAAAGTGAGGTATTCCATAGACTGTAAGAAAATAGTCTGTGAAGAAAAATAGAGTGTGAGTGATATTGTAGTAAGGTGGGAAAATCAAAAGAGTGTTATTTCTTTTGAGGGTGTAGTGGTCTTAGGAGTATTTGTACTCGTTACTACACAGTGTAAAATTCCTTACTATAGTGATATCATCTGCTCCTCTTGGCCGTGGTTTTTCCCTTATTCAGAAGGGTTTCCACGTAAAATCTTGGTGTCATTATTGCTGCATTTTATTCTTGCTGATTTAACCATAAGTTAGTGTTCTGCGTTTATCACTAATACCGTGAATATCAATTTTGCGGGTCTATTTTTTTCCCAACAAGTTGCAATACACATCAGAAAGTGAAGTCCTATAGACTAAGCAGTTGGTTTAACAAACTTTGAAGTCCTATAGGTGTCCTCATATTACGAGTGTTTTGTGAAGTTTTGATGATTAACAAATGAAATGTACTTAACATTTATTTGTAGGAATTGGTCTAATTGAGTTAATTAAATTAAAACTAATTTTAAGCTTAATTATATTATAATGTGCTTAATTATGTGGTTTACATTGGTATACGGTAATCTGTGCGGAAAAAGACTTGGAGTATTTTGACAAGATTTAAGTGCCACCTAAAAGAATGGAGTGGTTTGACTTGTTGGTTTCAAGTAATCCTTAGGCTGTTTATCCTATGCAGCCACTTATCCATTCTCTTGGGACGACAGGAAAAGAGATTGTGTATCACATACGGCATAATGAATATAGAGTAGTCATACAACCCGACTGAATTAGTTTGGATTGAAGTGTAATTATTGTTGACAATGGGTTTTCATGGTTAGCGTGAGAGAGAATTGCTGATATGCTGATAAAGTGTTGATGCTCCTCGAGAGACCCCTCTGTTTTTTTTTTAATTAATTTTATTATTATTATTATTATTATTATTATTATGCTACATTGTATATGGTTACAGGCTCTGACTGCCTGCCAAATTTAATATTGGATAGACATTTTGCTATCTAGGACAACTAAACTGATATTTATGCAGGACCATGTACTTCAAAGATGTCAGAATATATCTAGTGTATAGGGAAGCTAGTTGTTCTAGACAACAATATTTAATGATTAAACTAGCTATTTTATCTCAGTAGATCAATGTAATTAATTACTATGTTTATAGTAGTGCAAGATAATGTCTTTGGTAGGAAGAAACGAGAACAGATGGCTATTTTAGTTCACTAGGACGTCCCAAAAGCAATTATTGAGGCATAGGAGCAATGATCCGGAGATCCTACATTCGATTCTATACATAATTCTTAGTGTGAACTCATCCGCTTTAGCCTTAGTTTGCAGAATTACCTGAATAAGTACTTGTAGTCACAAGTCTGTAATTAGTGACGCAGTGGATTAGTCGAGGACAAGCTTGTCAAGATACCATCGCCATAAAAATAGTTCATAAGTAGTAAATCATATTTGGATTTTATTCCGTAGGTCTTAGATCAACTAATCTTTTACATGTTTTCACCCTTTCTCAACAAAGTATAATTAACAACTGATTACCTTGTCACTAAAACTTTTCAATCTTATTTCTTTGCCCAATTTAATCCAATCTACAACTGTTTTTGCTTCAAAGATACTCCCCTATTCTATTTTGTTTGTCGTTCTTTCCTTTTTAGTCTGTTTTGAAAAGGAGTGACAACTCCGTGCCTACTCAAACACCGCCATATAGAACGAAACAGAGGGACTGTGTCCGAAGTGAAACATGGTTTTTCCATTGTTAATTGCATATTTGACTATTTCTTATCTATTGCCAATACACAATCTTCTAAGATTTTTTGGGCCATATTGTTTAACGAATAATTGGAAATTGTACCTCATCCACTCTTGTTATTATTTTTTATCTTTAAATTTTATTTTTATTACGAGATGGCCCTGAATATAGAGGAATCAGGAATGGATACAGAGAATTCATATTATCAGTCCTACTAGTTTGGGTTTGATGGAGTGTTGATTGATTTTTTATCTTTATGAAATAAATCGTGTAGCTGCTTTCATCCAGTTTTCTTCTGATTGTCTTGTTGGTGATTTTTGGTGAGCGGATTTGTGAGCATCATCGATAATGCAGTTTGAAACATATGTGATAAACAAGATTATAAGAAGCTTTGGTTGGAAACACCTTGGATGGGAAGTATTTTAAGCTCCTTTATCGGTAATAACTTGTTAGATCTGAGATTTCAAGAAATGACCTCTCGAGGTCTAGACTAAGAGGGTGTTTGGATTGACTTTCTAAAGTAGGTTATAAGCTAAAAGCCATAAGTTAGAAATACTCAACTTTTGGCTTTTGGCTTATTTTGTACTTTTTTGGTCTAAAAGTAGGTGCTTATAAGCACTTTTTATCTTTCCCAAACAACACAAAAAATAGAAAAGAGCTTTAAAGCCAATAAGCACTTAAAATAAGCCCATCCAAGCACCCTCTAAATTTGCATCTCTCCTATTTTCGTAATCCTCTTCAAAGCACAAAGGTACATTGTGAATTATTAAGTTTGCTGAAACCACTTGTGACTGATATTTAAGAAGCACGGGTACAGGCACGTTATGCAGATACAAAGTGTGATCTAGTTAGGTAATAACTTACTTTGAGCAGCGAGTCGTGTTTTAAAAGCCTAATATCACCCAAATTGGACATACAAAAGTCTCTTGCCTTCAGTAGAAGAGGTGGAGTTTTCAGTCAGCTGAATTGTTCACAAATGCTTTTAGATCTTGTTCCACAACATGCAACTATGAAGTTTTTGGCGACAAATTGTTGACAGTTTGAAGTTTGGAGCAGGATGTTGGGTGGATAGTATGGAATAAGAAGAGGGTACAATCATGGAGAAAAAAACCTTTTCCTTTTGCTATCAAATGTTGAGAATTTAATGGATACCCTTTTAATTGAACCAACAAATGCTATTTATATTCATAATTTGAGGTCCGTTTAATATAGATCCATCAGTAGCCCTTAAATGCTAGGTAATATCTTCATGGAGCTTGAGAGAGGTAGTTGAATAGGACTGACATTTCTTAAGAAGCAAGAACTGAAAGTTGGAATAATCTAGTGAAATTACCTAAGTTATGCGGACTCTTCATTTGTGGTGCCGCACCCATGTCAACACGACACAAAAACTAGTATGGGTGTGGGATACGTACCGGCTCTGGTCAATCAACATTGGGTACTTTGTCCACAAAGTACGGAGCAATTAGAGATAAGATTTGACATTTTTGATTTCTCAAGACAAAAGCTACTGTAGTTTTGTAGATGGCTAGCTACAACTTGAGAATTAAACATTGTTATTGCACTCTGCAAGCTACATGTAAGTTTTCCACATGACGTCTCGTAATTTAGGCATATTTTTATAGCTCATTTTAGATATAACAGAACCCCCCCACCCGTATCTGTACCCTCAAATCTCAAAATTTATATCATGAAGGATCTGACCTCTAGATCCGCACCAGAGTCCGAGCAAATTAGGAAATTACTAAAGGTATTATGTCAGCATACATTTGGTTTCAAACAGATAAATACTAAACTGAGTATGAGAGAGAAGGTGGAAAGAACACAGAGTTGAGGTGTGAAATATAAATGCAGAAGCACTGGCCTCTTTTTTTTTTTTTTTTCCTTTTTCTTTTATAAGTAAAAAAAACTCCCTTGTTTTATCTGTGAGTTATCAAACTCTGATGAATGGGTAATGTTCTGCGTTGTAAATTTGGGTGCAACTGCAACTATTGTAATATTTAGGGAAAGAGACCAGATTTGAAGAAATATATTTTCAGCAAAACTGGTTGCACCCGATGTAATATATATGATCAAGTTATCAACTGCAAAAATATATTTTACTGGCACAGAGTATTGGAAAGTGTTTTTTCTTCTGTAGCAGTCATTATCAACTATTGCCAAATTTTATCTGGAATTTCTCCTCCTTTATGTTTTCCTTTTGTAAGGTAGTCGTTGCTATCCATGTTTTATAATCTGTTAATCATACATAAATACCAGTTCTTTAGAAAACATAGAATTTAGATCCTCTTAGGTGCACGCATGAAGTTCTTATCTGTATAGAAGATCGGGTGGCATTTGTAGAGAACTGTATTATTTTATAAGTTCTCTACTTTTTGCTATACGGCCATAACAGTATTTACCTCATACTCCAGGCTTATTTGGAATGAGTGAACTTCTATAGGTAAAATGGCATTTGAGTTTCCCAAGTGAATGGGATTTTTTCTCTCACATTAACAATTTTGAAGTCATTCAAGAATTTTATATGCCTTTTTTTCCATTCTTTTTGATGCTTTGACCTAGTTGATATTTGAAAAGTTAAAATAGTGTCTCTACTTAGGCCAAAATTTTCTCGAGTATTTTTCTGGCAACTTTAATTTCCAAAAATTGTGGTTTGTAGTAACTTTCATTGTAGTTTCCCAATATCTAAATTTCACCTTAAAATTTAGTTAATCGATGTTTGAATTCAACCTAAAAGATATTACATTCGACCCTCATTATCGAATTAGATCATTCATTTTTCACACAATTATAACTCAGTTGAAGTCCATTGAATTAAGAGATATTGAATGTTTTAGTTACTGCTGATTGCAGCTGCATTCGGAGCAGTATTGCACGTCTTATCCACTTCACTTCTTGGCATAACGGCAATAACAATTACAAACACAATTGCTGGGGAGGAGACAGTGCACAAACTGTCTTCCCTACTGCTCGTATTTCTTGGTGGTAGTTATGTCATCTTGCATCTCACTGGAAAGGGTGGTCACATCCATTCACACAATCAACCCATGGAGAAAATGGCTGTGGCAGGGCTTATCCTTGTTCCTGCATTGTCGCCTGGTGCCACTACTCTGCCTGTGTTTCTTGCTGTTGGAAATTCGTCCTCCATGATGGTGCTTGCCATCATAGTTTTGCTATTCAGGTACTTATTAGATATTTAAATTTCCATATAATTTTGACCATGAATTCGGACATGGAATCTTTAAGTTTTTTTGAAATAAATCTACATATTTGGAAACTACCTAAAAAGTACTATAAATCACAATAATTGACAATTCAAAAGATCTAAAAGACTTGAAAAAATTGCGGTTAAAGAAAATCTCGTTTGACTCTTGAAATCCGAAAGGCGTCACATAAATTGGGACAGAGGGACTATCTACCAGCTACCTGTACTCCAATTTTTTTTTTTGGATCTCTCTTCTAGACTGAGTTAAATATACAAAACTTGATCTTATTTGAAAGAAAAGGAGAACGAATCGCAGGACGGGGTTTAGATGGTGTGTGCCTTGTATTATAATGTTAATGGGCTCTTTGGAAGGGAAAAATTCACTTTCTGGAAGTAAGCTTAGTCAATATGATAGTAGTTTTGGAGGTACTTGGTAGGTTTTAAACAATAAGATAGTTTTAGATATACTTGGTCGGGGTTTAACTCCAGTTGCATTTTTTCAACTGAAAGGCATTCTATACAACATCATTTGGGCTCGATAGAGTTACTTAGTTGCGGGTTGGGACTCCCTGCAATACCTTTTCCTCCAGTTTTGTCCGGTACTTCACTTGATTATAGACACGTGGCACTTACTAAATCAACAAAGACGAGATTTTTCCGAGGGGAAAGGTGCAAATATACCCCTCAACTTTGTGATTTAGAGCAGATATACTCCCTGTTATAAAAGTGGTGTAAATATACCCCTGCCGTTACAAAATGGTGCAAATATATCTTTTTTTCGACGGATTTTTTTTAAAAAATCATTTAGTTTATTTTTAATTAAAAAAAGACCGCGTGGCTTTTAAAAAAAATGAGTAGACTTTTTTTCTTAAAGTCACATGGCATTTTTTTTAATTAAAAAATAAGCTAAATGATTTTTTAAAAAAATCCCGTTAGCGAAAAGGGTATATTTGCACTATTTATGTAAGGCCAGGGCCACAGGGGTATATTTGTACCATTTTATAACGGTAAGGGTATATATACACCACTTTTTTAACGAGGTATATTTGCTCGAAATTGCAAAGTTGAGGAGTATATTTGCACCTTTGCACTTCTTCCAATAATCAATCCCACACAATCTTCAACTTTACGGCTACTTGCAATGCTGACGAAGAAGATGTCCAGCCCACTAGCGCTGTATCATACCAATCACATTAGTATTTTCTCTATGATATTCCAGAAGTAAAGTCTTCCAAGAATCAAATTTAATTTTCAACTCAATACAGTTAGTTGTATTCAGAAAGTAAACTATATGTCAATCCTTATTACAAAATGGTAGCAAACATTTTAAATAATGTATCTTTGTATTTTGTCCTAAATTCTCAAGTTTTCCTAGTATTTGTATTGCAGATGAAATCGTCCCTTAAGAGGCAATCATTTGTATTTTCCAGCGAGCTGAGTGTCGGGGTTCATCCCCACTATTTGAAATCAGAAGCTTGTGTTATGTCAGTGGTTTACTTAGAAATTTGAAAATGGTTGGCAATAGTTATTGGTAGGGGTGTGAAATGGCGAGTTGGGCTGAACTTGAACAAGTCAAAATGGATTGAGTTAATATATGAGTGAGTCATCAGGTTACTTGGGCTGAAATTGGCTAAAAAGCGAGTCCTAACCCAACCTGCCCAATTCTTACTAAATTTTAGTCAGTTTGTTGTTTTAATAATTTGCTTAAGTACCTAATACAACGTTGTTTCTTTATTATGCATATAAATATAATATATCAAACAAAAAAATATATCTTTTTAAAAATATTCTGACAAGATTTCTTATTTGTCAATTTGGGTTAATTATCTCAACTTTTAGATAGGTTGAATGGCAGGTCAAAATGGGCTGAGTTAATTAATGGGTGGGCCAATGACCCGCCCAAACTTGGGCAGGTTAAGCGGGTCATGTTTTCATGGGCGAATTTTGCCACGTCTAGCTATTGGAATGTGAAGAAAGAGGTGATGATTGTGTACTTGAGTATTGAAGAAATCTGATCCATTAATTCAATACGCACCATGTGTCAGTAATCAAATGGGTTACTGGACAAAATTTGAGGGAAAGTACTGTAGGGAATCCTGTTACGTCCCGTATTTTTATACATTGGGACAACCCGGATTAACTATGATAATTTAAGGCCAAGACTATTCCGGGATTTAAAGTCGGGACTTTTGACCATTTGATTTTATCTTGAGCTATAAGTTATATATGAAATTGTTGGTATTGAACACTTAGGAAAAATTGGGACCATAATTCATAAATTTGGAATTTAAAAATTTAGCCAAAAAAGGTCTTGTGGCCATGTAAGTGGGGAGTTAGTCCCACACATTGTGTGGCCAATTTTAATTGGTCCAACACATTGTGTGGGCCAAAGTCAATAGAGAGATATTAAGTGGGACTTAAAAGATGACTTCAAGTCATCTTTCTTTCATTATTCACATAGCAAAATAAAGCCCCAAATTGAAGAGCTTCACCAAGGAGCTCACGGCCATGAGGGAAGAAAAGCCAAGATCATTTCAAGCCTTCCAAAAATTATTTCTTTGGTGTAAACCCACTATATTGAAGCCCCTAAGTAGCGTGGAAGTATTGTTTGGGTCATCCAACCATCCGTTGTGTCAATTAGCAAACCCTAACTATTTGGTGGATTGAAGAAGAAAGGTATGTTTTGCTCTTGTTTTTGTGTTGTGAACGTTTATTTCATGTTGTACTATGTTAATATGGATGAAATTGGTGGAATATAGTATGTTGGAAGTGGAGTGTGTGCATTGTGTTTGGGCCGTGTAAATGGGTGTTGGAATTGAGTGTATGAATTGATTTTCAAGTAGCATGTTTAATTGTGGTAGTGTGTAGGATGGCTAAGAATCATATAAATATGTGGGTAGTGATAGATGAACATGAGTCACGCTATATGCCAAAGGGCACCCTAATGTCGTTTAGCGTCGTAATGGTTATTGGGGTGACTTTTATGTTGGAAACGAGAATTTAATGTCCCAAATTGACATAGTAAGCGTTGCGGACTGATTTGGAGAACTTTGTGCATTTAATGAAATCCTTATATATGAGAACCATTAACATATATATATATATATATATGTGTGTAGTGTGGACGAATGTGAGTCCTATAATATGTCGAAGATCACATTACCATTGCTTAGTATTTTAGTTATCGTCGATATGAATTCTAGTTGGAAATAAGTGTTTAATGACTCAAGAATGATGTTGAAATGGTAGGGGCTGATCTAAGGCTTATTGTACGTTCGATGTAATTCGTATATTTTATGAGAATGATATCGTTATATTGTGGATGGTGATACAAAACATGACTTGAAAATGAGGAAAGTGGAAAAAGAGGGTTGCTCGGCTAGGGGACTGTTTTCGGCCAACATAGAAAGAAAATTATTGGCTTGTGGAAATATTACGTGAATTGTTTAGAATGTTCTTGAATGTTGTTAGTATGGGTTTGGGTTAATAATCGAATGTACGAACGATATTGTGGCTTGAAAGTAAGCTATTGAATTGAATGATTGGAAAGTTGTCGAATGGTGTAAAAGAGAGCTACTATTATTATTTTGCCTTTCGAATTGATTATCGATGTTGCTAGTTTGGTTATTGTGGTTGTTGTGTTGATTTTGAGCGAGTTAAATTCTCGGGATGGCCTATTTACAGGGGAAATGCTGCCGAATTTTCTGTAGAATTTAATGAATAGTTGGAATAAATGGCTTAAGTGCCCTTAGCTAATGTTTGGTATTCGTTGGCGTATTTGTAGACCTTGGGGAGCCCGAGGCGTAGATTGGGATTTACTTTAGATTGGCTATCTCGGAGTGCGTACGAGGTATGTAAAGCAACCTTCTTTTCTTGGCATGCCTTAGTTTTACATAGGCTAGATTAGAGCCTTAAGGAAATTCCAAATCCGAAATCCGAGCATGATATGATCTATATATATTCCTTGGCACTCTTATGTATGATTTGATGAAAGATGAACCATTATGTTTTTGAAAGAAGTGATTTCCAAACTTTGTACAAAAAGGTTTCACTTTAATGAATTTCGTAATTTTTGAATGTCATATCTTTCGCATAAAGGCTCGGATTGTTCCAACATTTTCATAAGAGTTTGCATGATGTATAATGAGTATGTTTTCCATAAGCGGGCCTGATTCGGGTCGATACCCGTCCGTGGGTCCCGCGACCTTCCTTTATGTAATTCGGAGAATCTTTGAAAGAATTTGGTATGACCATTATTCCGATTTCAAATATGATCATTTTACTTATGTTTGAAGTTATGATAATGATTTTATGCATATGACTACTCACGACTCTATTCGTGCATTCTGTTATTCCTTTCGCCGAGTCCCGGGCCGGTTCTGTTATCGTGCGCATTTTGATATACTCCGGAGTTATGCTGTGTTTATGGTTCACCGAGCTACTCGCAAAAGAGGGTCGGGTTCCACCTATATATGGCGTTATGTTGTGATGTGATATGTGACGGGGATACGGAGATCTGAGATTTTCTGGTGTTATGCTGTGTTATGGCGCCATCGACGGGTGGGTGACCATATTCTTCTGTACCCGATGCATGACTTACATATTTTTTTAAAGTAAACAAATTTTGATATGTTGGATTTGCACTTATGTTTGATACTTCCATTTCGTTTATATCTCAGATTTGCTTTCTGTACATTCTTCTTTGCATACTCAGTACATATTTCGTACTGACCCCCTTTCTTCGGGGGCTGCGTTTCATGCCCGCAGGTGCAGACGCACAGTTTGGTGATCCACCGGTTTAGGACACCCCTTTTTGCTGTTGGAGTGCTCTTCTCCTTTCAGAGCATATCTTTTGTGTCACAACCCAACTCCGTAGGCCGTGACTAGTGCCCGATTTGGACACTCATATTGCCTGTTAACTGTAATCATTTATAACTAGCATGTCATGAACTTATTTGTTTAGAAAAGACGGGACGTTATTCTAAAGCTGTCACAATTCTGTATGTCATATGCACATGTCTTCTGAGAAGTTAAAACTTTTCAACAACAACATATTACTACTATATATAAACACCAATGTTGTTTTTTAGTCGTCCTCACAGGGGTGGGACAGTAATTTTGATTGATTTTTTTAATGCAATGAAGTGGCTACACATGGCTGCTCAAGTTGTCTTATAGCAGTGGGTCTCAATAGCTAATTTGTTTATCCTCTTTCATTCTTTCCTGGTGAAATTTTCAATAAGCATACCACTTCCTTCACCTTCATCTTTGTTTTTGTAGATCTACTACTTTTGACCCTTATTTTTTTATCCCCTCCGTTTCAAATTATTTGTCGTGGTTACTGAAAATAATTGTCTCAAATTATCTATAGCTCACAAGTTCTAGAAAAAATTAATTATATTTCTTTCCTTAGTAGAATTTTATCATTAATGAAGATGACACATAAATAGAGTAAACATTTAATGAAGAGAAATTGTTAGTTAGATATAAATAAAGATAAAATTAGTCAAATATCCCTCCTAATTAATTTCTTAAGAGCTGTGTAAAATTAAAAATCGACAAATAATTTGAGACGGAGAGAGTAGCTTTTACTTTGTTTGTCCTTATACGTTATGGTAAATTTAGGCAATTTTAGAGTCAGTCTTTTTTTCTAACTGAACCATTTATCAAGCCTCACTATAAGTTAACTATATCTCACGTCATCCATACATGATTTTTTTTAATCGATGTATGTGGTTGTAAAGATCTCTCATAAATCATTTCAAGCATAATTTCAAAAAGAAAATTACTTTATAAGTTTTCTTGAATTATTATTATTATTATTATTAATATTCTTATAAAATAATTAAATTTATTTGGAAACATACAATTTGAAATTTTCGTTATTAACTATAATTGTTACTTCTTGTTATTTCACACATGTCTTTTGAAATACTAATGATGTATTATAAATACTGAAAGCAGAAATCATTAACGGGCAATTTCTTATATGTAGAGTAGAATTGAAAATGAAGCCGTTACAAGTCAACAATCAAATTATCTTAAAAAACTCTTGTTGGATTAACTGAGTAATCTTGTTAATCATAAAATATATACGAAGAATTAAATTATTTCTTGAGGTTCATTTTAATGATTAATGAATTTAATATTTTCTTGAATTTCATCTAAATTTAATGTTAGATCATTATATTTAACTAGCACAAACCCTTGCCACATGAAATTTTAAGTGAAAATTACCGTCGCCGTTTCGTATTGTTTGATTTTGTTTAGTTGTTTGCACACATATTAAGAAAGTTACTTCGGAATATTTATTAAGAATGTTATGACTATATTAACCTTTACATATTCTCAAATTTACTTGTAGGAAGTTGTAAAGACTTTTTAGAAAGTTGTTTAAATCATCTATTAGCAAGGGTAACTATACAAAGGAAATATTAACACCTTCTTAATTATTGTTGAAAAAATTAATTATTTTGGAATAAATAAAAACTTCTTAAAATGAAATAAAAAGGGAGGGAAGAAGTTATAAGAGTTTATTTTTATGTACAACTAAAGAATTATATGCTCATAATTTCATAAAATGCCAACACATTTTAAATTTATGATCTTCTCCGTGTTAACTTTTTTTTAAAAACAAAAAAACAAAATCATGTTAGTTTATAAAATATCGAATCACTTGTGTCTTTAATTTGGTATTTGCTAATTCCATACCAAAGTTGCTTCCTTAAAAAGTCTCTGTAAATTATTTTTAAAATTTTTCATCTAGTGTCCGGTACCCGCTTTGGAGCCTAACTAATCCGGATTCACACCGTAATATCTTCATTTTGCGGATAAAGCACTCCCTGCTGAAACGACTCTATGCCAAGAGCTTAAACTCTAGACCTCTTGTTAAGAATAAATGAATACTTACCATTTCATCACAACCTTTAAGGATAAAAATTATGTAACTAATAAATTTTAATAATTGTGAAGACTTATTAGCAAGACATATTTAACGTGCCACTACATTAAATTAATTATAATAGAAAAGTATGACAAAAATTACACTTCTTTTAATTAAAATTACATTTTTTTTGTGTGGATTGCCCTTCAAAAGCACTGGTCTCCTCAAATTGGTGGTATTTAATTTTTGTCTTTCGCCTAATACCCCAAGGTTCTGGCTTCGAACCCTAGCTTAGTAAAAACAAAGAAAGAATTTCGCAAGGCAGAGTTTCATGCAAAATCCTGTCTGCATGCAAAACTCTGCATGAGGCCTAACTTTGCTACAAAACTCTGTGTGTGTGTTTTTTTTTTTTTTTTTTTACTGAGCCAGGGTTCGAACCCTAAACCTCATGGTATTAGGCGAAGGGCAAAAATTAAAGACCACCAATTTGACGGGCAAAAATTAAAAATCAATGCCTTTGAAGGGTAATTGTGCAAATGACCCTTAAAGTTACTACTCTTACCTCATGAGTTTGGGCCCGGGCTTAGCACGGGCCTTCTGCAACTAGTATATATATACGCAAGCCGACAAGGCTGCCACTACATGCAACATTCCAAACATACATATGCAAGCCGACAAGGCTGCCATCACGAATAGGTACGCCCCAAACATAAGTCATGTTCATACAACGCAACAACAACTATATACAGACCCACACAGATGTCCACAGACCTCTAAGAGTAATGACCGTATCATATGGCGGGACAGGGCCCCGCCGTACCCCGAATAAACACATATATATACAACACAAGGGAGTTATACCACAAGCTAGGCTCCGGAACAAAGGAGCACTCCAAAGTAGCTGAATAGATATCCTAAGCTGGCGGATCTCCGAAACTAGCGTCTGTACCTGCGGGCATGAACGCAGCCCCTCGAAGAAAGGGGGTCAGTACGGAATATGTACTGAGCATGTAAAGCATGAAACATAGTAATAGACTCATACTGAGACAAGGTGTATAGGACTCAATGCAACAAACAGAATTTCATAAAACTTGCCTTTGAACATATTTCATCTGTCTCGTTCTCATATCAATGTCAATATAGTGTTTTGTAATCAATGCTGAATAATCATTCTGTATATAACATATATAACGTGTCCCGGCCCTTTAATGAGGGACTCGGTAATTAAAATTATAGCATCATAAACATAAACATAGACGTGTCCCGGCCCTTTCCTGAGGGACTCGGTAATAAGAAATATATGCCCTCCTGGCCACCATCTCCATATCATCACATCATCATATCATCATATCATCATATATATATAACGTGTCCCGGCCCTCTAGTGAGGGACTCGGTGATTAATATAGTAAACATGCGCACGAAAACGTGTCCTGGCCCGGGACTCAGTGAAGGATATAGCGGTAAGCACGAGCAGAATAATAAGCAACCACATATATGCAATTCATCTTTTGAGACTCAATAGATAAGCAACTAACCAACTCTAAAGTATTAGGATAATAATCATATTCAATTCTTTTCAACTCTCATTACAAGCCATAGCAAGGAACGTTTCAGCTTTCATGTACATGTATCAATTTCCATGATGTAGTTTTTGAAAGTCAAGTATGCTTCTATTCATGCCATTCTTTTAAGAGTAGGAACTTCTATACATCATTCATTAGTCAATCATATAGTAGGCTCGTGACAATAGCATTAAGGAAATATAGAATCATAAGTCATGCATGGAACTAGAGAATAGAATTTACCCCAAGGTTCATACCATTTCATACTTACGTCTAGGACATGCCAAAAGAAAGAAGGAATGGACTTTACATACCTTTAGCGTTTAGTCGTATTATACTTGTACTTGCTGCCCAATAACACTTATCCTATATCAAGATATCAAGAGCTACAATTAGTCTACGAGGGAATTCAATACGTACTTTAACGTTAACATTCCCTTTCAAACATTTAGACCACGTTTCGTTCGCATTCAAACCAACTACATACAACCGATCCAACATCAATAATCATATGTTCAATACCAATCCGGACAGCCCACATAACATTCCAAATACAACATTCCATAACGATTCACATACGGCTACTACATTCTCAAGTTACTCCTAATAATCCGTAGCCTTAACGTTTTCGTGTAGCAACTTTACAACAACCCAAACAACGTAAATACAATATATATTCTTAACTATCATTAGTCTTTCCAATTTAAAGAAGACAACATGTCCAAAACAGTTCCTAACCACGACACGTCCAAAACAGTTCCTAACCAACAACACGCCCAAAACAGTCCCTAACCAACAACATAAAGGTGCCCGGAATTCTTGCGAACGTTTACGAACATACCAAGCACCACATATGATTCTTACACATTATTTCATGTCTTCATTTCATATAATTTTAGTAAAATACGACCAGCAGTCACACGATAAATATATCACCAAATTCGTACGCAAATAGCTACATTGTCGACACTAAAACCTTACAATGACAACAACATGTTTCATGACATTACTTTCATGATTCTTGGAACTGTTTTAGCATCATTTCCATTCTTACAACAGCCCACAATTCATCTCAATTTCAACTTGAATCATTATGCTTCACTTCCACTAAACGTTCATAACAAGAATCAACACTCAACACATACAATTTCACCTCTAGTACTAAAACAGTCCACTGTTTTGGACTGCTTGTATGCTTCAACATAATTCATTTCTTTAGCACCTTAATTCACATATTCAACATGCATACAATACACCACAATGTCCATAACAACAACAATTAAAACATGGCACAAAACAGTCCACTAATTCCTTTAAATCAGCCCCCTACACGGCTTCAACACAACCACAACAACTTCATGATTTTCATTCATTTATCCATACTACAACACATTCAATTCATTCCCAATACATGTACAAGAAGATTGAGCATTATTCCATCTAAGTCTATAGCACACGGCCCACCTCAACTTCAAGAAAAACAGTCCAATACCAACATACAACATCATAAACCAACTTCTAAAATCTTTGTTCATTTACATATGTTGACACACATTCAATTCATCAACAATACAAGCAAAATAAAATCAACCATGACTTCACCAATACTCACGGCTCACCCCCTACTTCAACTACAACAACAATCCAACAACAACCTTCATGAACTATACATTCAAATCATCATGCAACACAAGAACAATAAACATTCTTACCTTACAACTTGTTCTTCACTTTGGTCGAATCTTCAACCCTATTGAAATGTTACACCTCCTTGTTTCTTTCCAACAACTACTCCACGTTGCTATACACCTTTATAAGGGTTGAAACACTTGAAGAAAATATATTTTTTGAATCTACTTGGAGAACCCAAATCTGTCCGGGAGCTTATAGGAGCATGAATGGCATGTTTATGGTTTCTTCTTCACTTGAAACTTAATGGTGAATGTGTAGAACACTTTAGGGGTTTAATGGTAAGAAAAATAGAAGGGTTGGCCGTGCAATGGTGGTGGAAATGCCATGGCTGGCCGTGGCTCTCTCTCTCCTTCACTTGGTGAAGATGAGAGCCTCTCTCTCTAAGTTCACTTTGTCTAGTTGGGAAATGATTTGGCATGCAACTTTTGGTCAACAAGGAGACCATTTTGCTGCCCAATATAGTCATACACGTTCCCCCAACTAAGCATGGGCAAGAAAATCTGATTTTGTTATGTGCTAGTGGACCCCACACGGCCACTAGTCCAAACTTTGTGAACATTTAAGTCTAAATCCCCACTTAATAATCCAACTTGCATCGTCCATATCTCCTTATCCCGATATTATTTTGACGAGCGGTTTGTTGCGCTGCAAACTAGACTCGATGAACTTAATTTTAGGCTTTTGAAAAACCTTAAAACTCCTCATATACAAGGAGATATGCCTCCAACAATATGGGCTAAAAATCTGGTCCGAGATTTTTATTGAAGTTGTTCCGATTCATTTCGTTTAACTTCTAATTCTCTTCCAACCTCATGTAACCTCTTATACATACATATACACACTTATATACATCAATAAAAATCCATATACACGTCTCGAAGGGTCCAGAGAATCACAATAACCTTAAACATAACTAGAGAACTCACAAAGCTTTGACGAAACTCCCATCGCAAAAGTATATTCATATCTTTCGTCCATCCTCTATATCATTACTAATAATCTCGATTACTTTAAAAGGTCACTCGCATTACCTCATATACATACTCATAGCGCGATTTCAAATCCTTTAGGTAACCGTGTCACCTTGGGATACTTAAGGAAACCATATATATATAACGATATTCTTACTAGCTCGATTAACTTTCCTTGAACCTTCTTAACTCATTCTTTCTTGTTTTAATACAAGTAGCACGGATTATTATGGAGTGTAACATTTTGGTATATATTTTTGTTCGCTATGTATGTATATATTCGTTCAGGGGTACGGCGGGGCCCTGTCCCGCCATATGATTCGTTTGGTCTGTTTAGAGGTCGGTAGACGTATTTGTGGGTGTGTGTGCCTACTTCTGTACAGATGTGTTTGTATGACCCTATTCGTTATGGCAGCCTTGTCGGCGTGCACTTTATATATGTTTTGGGCCATTGCGCCATTTGTTAGCCTTGTCGGCTTTTGATACATTTGATAGCCTTGCCGGCTTTTTGATATATATATATGTCCGCATATGGTTGCGTTGAAATGTGTTCGATACAGTTTGATATAGTTTGAGACGGCATATAGTATTTGTCGCCGTATATGCTATGGTATGTGATTCGATATGGATAGGTATGTCAGGGTGCCCAAGTAGGGCACTAGTCACGGCCTACGGGGTTGGGTCGTGACAAATCCCAACCCATTTAGTTGCATTTCATTGGATGGGTTTTGAGGTTTCGTGGACTGTCGGAAATAGCTATATTAGACTTGCATCTTGCATCGAGAGTTTTGTACTCATTCAAAAAGTAACCTATTGATGATCTTTAGTACTCTTAACTGAATTACTGCTTTCAAGACTGCCCTAGGGCTTTGGTTTAGCAGTGAGGATGCAACACGTAATGTGAGGGTTAGGCGCATATCACAGGTTCAAACTTATAATCCCTTCGAAGATAAAGCTTAGTATTTAAGTTTGGAGGTGGGTAGATGGACAGCCCCATACCCCCTAGGAGTTTCAAACTGTAGAAATGTCACCAGGTAGCCACTTTTAGGACTGCTATTTATGGTTTATCCAGCACTTGCTAATTCAATAGTGTTTAGTCATATCTTAAAAAGGGGGGTAGGTTTGCTTCTTCTTCGCTTCCTCGAACTTCAGGACGATGTGTTCAGTTTTTCTGTTCAAAACTTCAAGACACTACGAATGTCCTGAAGTTCAGTTTTTTAGTTCAAAACTTCAGGACACTATGAATGTCCTGAAGTTCAGTTTCGTAGTTCAAAACTTTTGGACACTGTATCCCGAAATTCAGTTCTTCTGTTCAGAACTTCAGAATAATGCGTCCTTAGGTTCAATTTTTTTTTCAAACTTGTGCATCAACTGGAGTCAGGATAGAAGCCCACAGGGTATTTCTGATATTATAAAAGTTACTGACTTTAAAGACTGTTTAGATCTTATTGATGCTTAGAATATATGTATTTTTTCCCTTCTCACGATGAAAGCCTAATTTCTAGCAGGTTGGATTCAGGAACATCTACACTCTTAGGTTTCGAAGAATCTAGTTACTCTCTATTGGTGCACTTGTATTCTTTGACTTATTTATGTATCCGCATTGACCAATGTCTAACGTAAGTTGATACTTCATTTGCAGCACTATTACTGTAATGACCTCACTGGTGGCTCTATCATTTTATGGTGCAAGCAAACTCAAGCTTCACTGGGTGGAACGCTACGATAAGCTCCGCGTTGGTTCAGTACTGTGTTTGGTGGGTGTTTTAATCCTTATTTTTCACGATCACGATGGAGAAATCGGTTCCTCAGGAGTCCATGTTCACAGAAAACTAAGTGCTCTATAAGAGGTATCCTTCAATCAGCTAATCTGTCAAGTATACTTCGTTTTTTCGCTCATTGTGCAATAGTGAGTGTTCAAGTTTATTGTCTTTTGGTTTGCCATTTCCCATTTCGCCAAGTGTACTATAGGTGGTCTGGCATGGTCAAGGCAGCATGGGATTTAGGGCAGTTAATTTTAGTTTAGATTTATGTTAAAATTTTACTTCAAAAATAGCATCTTCAAGGTGATGTGTACATGAAAGTTCCCTTTGAACCCTTTTCTCTGTAAATTTTAAGTGTACAATAATAGTCGAGGCAATAAACTGTTCTCGTCTTGGGTTGTGTTAGATCCAACGTTCATTTTCTTTACAGTAAAGACAGAAGAAAATACGGACTAATGAGATCTTGCTCGTGTTTCTAGTATTGAATTTGGAGATTGAGGGAGATGAACATCAGGCCACTGAGTGAGAAATTGAAATTATTTGCAGATAAATCACCAAAACTTGCAGTCAAAGTCCCATAGAGACTACTAGACGTGTCGAGATGGATGAGATCTTTTTCTCCTTAATCAGAGATTAGGTATTCAAGTTCTGAGAATAAAAAATTTCCTAGTTGGAAGTAAGTTCCGTGGCATAAATTCGAGTTAATTGACCCAGTAGGCATCAAATTATACGAGAAAAAGTCTCGTCAAGAAAAAAAAAGGAGGAAAATACAACTAATTTTCAAATTTATTTGTTATTCAATTTCTCTAAATGAATTCACTAACATTTTTCATTCTCTCAAGCAAAAGAGAAAAAGTATAATATACTTTCTACATGTGTTGAGTATATATAATAAATAAAATCAAATATTAAAAATGTCTCAAATCCCTCTACCAAAGCCTCACACTATAATCACAGTCTTTAGAAACCAGTTTAGACTTAACAGTCAAGGCATCCACCGTTACATCACAGTTAACTTTAACGGTGATTTCCCAAGTCTTAATGGCGCCAATCTTAATCTTAACGGGTGCTTTAATATTCACTCTAAACGGCACTTTCCCTTTCCTCACTTCATTCCTTAACGTCGACTTAACGGTGCTTCCAAGCATAACGTTCGAACCTTTTAACACCGTTTGAAAAACCGTTACATTGTTAGCCTGCTGATAAAACGCCGGTAATATGCCGGTGGAGAGATCAACATCGGAATAGATCACCTGTGGAAAAAATAATTCAAAGTTATAAGGCATCAAAATTTATTAGGATTTGATATTTTAGTTCATGTCTAGTTAGAATGAATTATACATTTTTTTTTGATCTGTCACAAGATTTTTTCTATATTTCGTAAGTTGACAATTCAAATATCTTACTTGACAAGTTTATAAACACATGATTCAAAAGACATTTTAGTACATTATATACATTTTTAATTTAGGATAATAAAATTCAAAAGTCTCTTTTTATTTTTTAAACTATGTGTCCAGTCAAATGAAGACACCTGTGTTGGAACAAAAGGAATATATGGGAATATATTTTCTTGTTTTGAGTTAACGCAAATTTCACACTATTATAAATAGGGATGCTGGTAGCTATTTTCAAATAATGGAAATACTATGAAAATTATAGAGAGCATCAAGAATTTATAAGTTTATGAAGAAAATATTCTCTTTCATTACCGTAACGGAGCTTCCTTTCCGGTAGTAAATTCCGAGCTTGTTGTTGGGATTTTCAGCTCTAACGGAGATGTTAAACTCTGGCGAGATAGTAGCTGATGCCGTTACGTTGAAATTCTTAATAGTCATGCTTGAAATGTTGTACTTTGGTGCTTCAGGGCGGTACACAAGGTATAGAACGCCAGCAGTGATTCCCAATGATATAATGAGGATAAGGATAACGGAAAAAGTGAAGCAAAGACAACGGCAACAGCAACTCCGGCGAGGTTTCCGTTTAGTGAGAGATTCATATCTGTTAGGAAAAAATAATTCAAAGTTGTAGAAAACATAATGGCGTTAGTATTCAATATTTTAATTCATGTCTAAAATGATTTGTACTTTGAAACTATCCTCCTCTTGTTCCAATTTATATCATACGGTTCGGATTTCGAGAGTTAAATTTCACTGTGAACTTGAAATACAATATTTAAGTTTTTGAAAAATAATTTACATATTTAGAAATTTTATCTCCGTTCCAATTTATATGACACTCTTTTCTTTTTAATCAGTGTAAAAAAGAATTACATATTTCTATATGTAGCGACAATTTAACTCTAAAATATTTTATCTTAATGAAATGATTCATAGTCACAAAAAAATTCTCTGACTTGTTTTAAATCACAAAATTCAAAAGTCATTCGCTCTTTCTTACATTTCGTGTCCAGTCAAACACTCTCAAATAGGATGATAGGAGTACTACAAATAAATTGTGGTAAACAAAATTTTTCTTTCACTCTTGGAATCCAAACTGTATCACATAAATTAAGACAAAAAAAAAGTATATAAATAGCGGTCTTGCTAGCTATTTTCATATATACGAGAATTGTTAAGCACATTGAAAGATCTATGAGTTTATGAAATAAAATATTTTACTTCAATATTACCTGCGAGAATTTTCCGGTGGAGGATACTTGTAAATTTGATCCTTTGGAACTTGTACTACGTAAGTTCCGGGTGGTGGTGGTGGCACCGGTTTCGCCGGAGATGGATACGATGGTTTTCTAGGTGAACCTATTACTTCCCCGGAGTTGTTTGACGATGGTGGATTGCTCGACGTTGATGCTATATCCATAGGGTGGACTCGATCAGCCATCCCGTATTCACCAATCTATAGATACAAAAAACTGAATAAATATGAATATTATGTATATATGTGGAGTCTGCTGGTGTTGCGGATCAGTCAAACAGCTCTGCACCCTGATAACTCCAACTAGTGGCCTCAGTCTATAGATACAAATTAAAACTGAAATGAGAATTTAGAATATATGATTATATTGTGTATATATGTGAATGAAGATATAGATACAGAGAACGTGAAGAGATGTATGTGAGAAGAATTAGCTGTAATATAAGCAATGGAAGTTGAAGTGTGTTGACTGTGTGAATGAATTTATATATGTGCTGTTATTATTATACGTGTAATAAAAGAAAACCGCGTGCGTGAGATGTAACGCGCAATATCTAACGGCTATTTTCTCTAACAATTAATTTCATTTATTAATTTATTTTATTATGGTAGGTTAGGTATTTTCTTTGAATTTTTCTTTTTTGGTACAAATGAATTAACGTAACTGATTATAAAAGTCAAGTTCTCATGTTATATTATCCTAAAAAAGAGAACATCAAAGCGAAAAAAGAAAAACAACAAATAACGTTACATACAGAGAGATACATCTAGAATTTTAAAATGCTCATTTTACTCTTAATGAGATAATTTGTAATCACACAAATATCTATAACTTATTTTAGATCTCAAATTTTAAAAAATTGTCTTCCTTTCTTAAATTATGTACCCAATAAAATATTATCACATAAATCGGGACGGAGGGAGTATTAGCTTGTGAGTTCCTACTAAGAGTTCTTACTAACTAATCGAAGTCATTATCTTATGACATCATAGAGATGACTTACACTTTAATTTTTCATGGTTAAAATTTCAGTAAGTCAATTGCTTATAAGACTAGGATTTGGACTACTTCTCACTTTGTATGTAGAATTTATCAAACTTTTGTGCAAAACGTTGAGTTTTAAGGAAAATTGGTGAGAGAGGAGTAAAGTGGAATGAGTAAAGCTTAAGGGAATTAACAAAGAAATAATGAATAATTCAAACAAGAAACGCATGAAATAACTAATTTAACAAGAAAAGATAATTTGGAGGGTTTCTTGTGCCCAAATTTGGAGTATAACCTTTAAGAGAATTCAAAGGCTGAACTAAAGTACTTTGGCCAGAATTTTTTGGAATACTAAAGTATAGTAACAATATTCTAGTGAAGGACTTCAAGAAAAAAGGCAAAATAATTTGTGTTTATACCAATTCAATGAATATTTAATACTTGCTCTTACATTATACGTTGTCACTAAATTGTAGTTAATTAATACACATTCTCACTTTAATTTATCATTTATCAATTACAAATTAATGTAATTAGATGTACAAAAGTTTTACCATTTGCTTCATCTACTACATTTGGTTAAGGGCAAACTTGATTGCACCAACCACCTTATGCTATGAGGTCAGGTTCACGTAAATACAATAGTTTTTAATTAGATCTTATATAAATTTTAATAAGTTATTAAATATTCATAAATATTTGACAGTAAACTCAATTATTTATTGTATATTAATTTGGGGTAGCTTTATGAATCTATAAATTTCAAATGTTAATCCGCCTTTGGGGGCATGTACCACTAATCTCTCAAATTACCCTGCCCCAAACAAGTGACATTTGCAAAAGGATTAATGGAGCTGAAACCAATGGAGGAATTCTGCACTATTGAAGTTGCAAACATTTACTAATTAAAGAACAGCTCAACTTAATTACAGTAGAATTTTAGTTCAAGGCTCCTCTAAGAAGTATTAGATATTACAATTTAGAGGAAATGTTCTCACCTAGACCCTAGTATTTTTGCAATTCCAATTGGTTCATACAAAAATAAAAAGATTTTTTGGATTAAAAAAAAAACATGCAAATTTGCAACCTCATTAATGAATTAAAGGAAGAAAGAAAACAGAGGATAAGATTTTAAGTTAAAATCTTGAGTTGAGGAAGAGAAGAAAAAAAGGAAAACAAAGAGTTTAATTAGTAGAAGAAACCAATTACCTCAAGACACAACAACTGCAACTTGCAAGTATATGGATGAAAATCAACACAACACAATTCTCTCCTCTTTGTTATTTCTTCTTGATCTTATTGAAACACTTGGAAAAGATATGTGAAATGGAGTCTTCTTGAGGAGGCCTTCTTAAAAGAGAACTTGCACTAAATCTATGTGCATAAAGGTAGATAGGATTGAGTTGAATTTGTTTATTTATTAGACACAAAAAAAAACTAAAAAAGGAGTGAGGTGACGGACAGTTCATTCATTGTTGTCGAGATGACTTTAAAATGATATAATAGAAGATAAAAAGACAACATAAACCATGGTCAATGAAATGTATTGTTGTCTTTGTCTTCATTGAAGGAGTAAACTAATTAAGAAAAAAAAAACCTATCCATTACCTTCGTTTATTGCGGATTAAAAGGAAACTAGATGCTTAAATCATGCATTAGCATTTCGCCAAATGGAGTTGCATATTCAACTTTCGGCTTCTATATTTCAAGATTCATTTTTAGTGTTTACACTTGACCTTATCATAAATTTTGGCTTAAATAATGTTAGTAATACTCTCCACATGGACCACATCTATATTTTCCCTAGTAAGAAAGTGAATAAACCTTTTGTCAAATGACTTTTCCATATTTTCTGCATGAAATTTGCAACCTAGTGATCACAATACCAAAATATAAAGGAGGCAAAAACAAATTAGCCGATTTTTTTTATTTTGTGCCTCATCCAACCGGTGGCGGATCTAGGATATTCTTTGAGGGGGTTCGAAAAATAAAAATGTAGTGCCCGAGACTTGAACTTAGAACTTCAAGGTGAATTATGAACACCCTAAACCACTGAACCAACCCTTACTCTTGTGTTCAGGGTGTTCAAAATCTATATATGTACATAAAACATATAAAAATACCTTATATATACAGCGTAATTTTTTACCGAGGGTGTTCAAGTGAACACCCTCAATGGGCTATAGATCCGCCCATGCATCCAACTGACATTAATTAGTTGTGTCAGACTTCTTTTTGTTTCACAAGTTAGTGGTCCTAAAGTTTGTAGACCTCAAAAGTGTAAGATTTGGATCCACGAACTTGCGAGACAAAAAAAATTCTCACACAATTAGTGTAAGTTGTATGAGACAAAAAATAAAATTTTATGCTTAAATATACATATAATATGCATATACTATATGTGTAATATGCATTAAATATTGTGTATTTAGACTATTGTCAATAATTAAGTTTGGCCGAAAGGACATAAATAAAAGAATCTCAAAAGCGAATAATCGCATATGATGAGGCTTCGATGAAGCTGACGATCAAACTTTCGATCTATAGCTCTCTTGCATATTAAGTTTATTTATCGACTGTGTGTACCGTGAAATTTAACACATGTTTTCCCCTTAAACTATTGGCTCTTTACTGACATGATTATGTAAAGATTCCTTGTGTTGGGATCAAAATAATCAGGCATCATGCCAAAGCTAATAATTGCAAATCTTTAAGGCGATAAATAGGACTACAAAGAATATATACTAAAAATCATAATATTATAATATGATTTGGTCAAGTGACCTACATGTAAACTAATATAAATAGAAAATATTAAAACTATGAGAGAGTAAATCTCCTCCTAAACGAAACTCTTTTACTAACTACATTGTGGATGCTATGGTATGTTCTAGTTGTGAGAAGGAGGTCTTCAATTTATAGATATCCAAAAATTTTCCTCCAAGAAAAGGGTTACTCAAATATGGAAGATTTATATTTTCCTTTTGGAACAAGTAAAACCAATTATGGTAAACTCTTTGTCCTTCCTTCAAGAAATGGTAAAATCCAAATATGGTAAGAAAATCAGGGCAAATAACGAATCTCCCCTTTTGGCCTGGATTGTTTTTACAAAACTTGATCCGCCTTCTTCACGTAATGTTCATCACTGCTGCTTGTCGTTGTTAAAAATATTATGGGTTAAAAATTGGTTTAAATATATTTTGCTTTATTTTTAAAAATGCAACGGTTGAAATTCATCTCCACATGTAGTATTCCTGGATAAAATCTTCATTATCGTGAAATTGGTTGCTCTTAATTTGAAACCGCCTTGAACATGTCCTGAACATCGCAAAATCATCGGCTGAACCATTGGCTCTGATACCACTTGTTGGGATTGAAATAATCAGGCGTCATGCGGAAGCTAATAATTACAAACCTTTAAGGCGATAAATCAGACTACGAAGAACATATACTAAAAAGCTGTAATGAACCCATTAGTAGTTATTAGAAGTTATTACTATTTCACTAAATATCAAAAGCAGAAGGACCTAAGTGCAAAACACGGAAAAGTTTAAGGGCAAGGATTTAGTTGGTTGTTACAAATCAAAGGCTCAGATCATCCTCATCAATTTCCATCATTTTATAACCCACTGGAGAGAGAAGAGAAGATCATCATTAGGTATAATCCAAATTCTCTTCTCTCATTCTTCTTCTTCTTCTTCTTTTCCTAAATTCTCTTCTCATCCAATCTATTTCTTCTCTTCTTCAGGTGTAATCAATCGCACAACGAAGCTCATCTATCTAAATAGTTCCATTTCATTTAGTAGATTGTAATTTCCATTTCAGTTATCTTAATCGAAAATTGTCAAAAAATAATTGTTCCTTTCAATTCAGTTTTCTGAGTTGTTATAATTACAAATTCGAGTTTAGATCATAGCAATTGGTATTAGAGCCTTTGATTCTATAGCTTGTGGGTATAAGAATGGCGGAAGGAACGAGGATGAGATTAATGGATGAAAAATTATCTCACCATGATGAATTGTTGGTTGAGCTGCGAGATGGGCAACAAGCCTTGAAAGAAACCCAGACTGGGATTCAAGGTACACTTGAACAACTATTGGAACTACTGAATGCAATGGATATACGACCAAATGGAGCGAATGAACAGAAGCAAGGTGTGGGACCAGGGTTACTGCCAATTCCAACGGAAGCAAGAGCTCCAAGACCATAAAATCATGTTCCTAATCCAAAGTGGGAACTACCTAGCTTCGACGGATCTAACCCTAAGGTATGGATTAGAAAGTGTGATAGGTTCTTCAATTTGTATAAGATTGCTGAGGACCATAAGGTTGAGGGTGCTTCCTTGTACATGAATGAAAATGCTAAAATATGGTACAACTCCTTAATACTAAGCCATGGAGTGGTTACTTGGGATAAATTGAAAGAAGAGGTGTGCAATAGATTTAGGGATGTGTTGATGGAAGATGTAGTTGAGGAGTTAGAAAAATTATAACAAACTGGTAGTGTTAAGGAATACTTAGTAAAATTTGATGACCTAAAGGCCCAAGTGATAGTAAGGAACCCAACACTGGCTACAAATGATGCACACTTTCTCTCTAGTTTTGTGGGGAGTCTGAAAGAAGAGATTAAATTCTCTGTGAAATTGTTTAAACCACAAACTCTTAGTTGTGCTGTTGAACAAGCTAGAATGCAGGAGAAAGCCACAGAGGCTGCTATGAAAAAGAATGCATTAGTATCAAGAAGCCCTGCTATAGGTAAACCTGCAGTCACTAATATGGTATCAAGACCAGTTACTACCATGAATAACAGACCTAGTCCCTTGAGGTTGAGCCCTAAAGTCTATGAACACAGTAAGAGGAATCATTTGTGCTTCAGGTGTGGTGAGAAATACACCCAAGGCCATAGGTGTCAAATGAGACAGTTACAGTGTATAACTGGCACAGATGAAGGGATGACTACTATATAAGAAGAACCATCGCCTGAGATTGAGATTGGGGTGGAAACAGAAATGCAAGAAGCTGTATGTTTCAATGCTCTCTCAGGAGCTAATATGGGAGTGAACACTATACTAGTAAAGGGAATTTTCAGAAAAGGGGAGTTAACTATATTGGTAGACTCTGGAAGCACATATAGCTTCCTCAATGAGATTACTGTCAAGGAAACAGGATATACGACTAAGTTTGCTAATACTCTGAAAGTAACTGTGGCTGATGGGAATTACATGTATACTAATTCCATATGTCCTCGGTTCACTTGGAAAATGAGAGGCAAGGAATTCAAGGAAGATTTGAGAATATTAAAGTTAGGGGGCTGTGATATTGTCCTCGGCAATGACTGGATGAAGAAATTCAACCCCACCAATTTGATAATGAGAAAAATGTGTGACTATTGGTAAAAAAGGGAATAAGGTGATTTTGTAGGGCATCTCTCAGAAAGGACAATTAAGATTGACTAGTGGAAGTACTATAAGTAAACTGTTAAGGAAGGGACAAACCATTATGGCTCATTTATTAGTTGTGTAGGTTGAAGAAGTAACAGAAGCCGAGGTGGTTGATTAGTCCATTGAGACCTTGTTATGCAGTTACAAGGATGTTTTTGCTAAGCCCAAGTCCTTAACCCCCACCCAAGCTTTGGATCATGCCATTCCCTTAAAACCAGGAACTACACCTATTAGTCTCAGGCCCTACAGGTACAATTTCTTTCAAAAAGAGAAGTTAGAAAAGAAAGTTAAAGAAATGATGAACAATGGAATTATTCAGGACAGTCAGTCTTCTTTCTCATCACTTGCCATTTTGGTGAAAAAGAAAGATGGAACCTGGAGATTCTGTGTAGACTATAGGAACCTTAATGAAATCACTATTAAGGATAAGTACCCTATTCCCATTGTAGATGACTTATTGGATGAGCTGTTTGGGTTTGTAATATTTTCCAAAATAGATTTGAGGGCTGGGTATCATCAAATAAGAATGAAGAGTGATGATGTGTTTAAAACAGCTTTTAGGACTCATATGGGGCATTATGAGTTCAAAGTGATGCCTTTTGGATTAACCAATGCCCCAACCACCTTCCAAGCCTTAATGAACCATATTTTTCAATCTGTCATCAGAAAATTTGTGCTAGTATTTTTTGATGATATCCTCATATACAGCTAGTCCTTAAATGACCACTTGAAACACTTAGAAACTGTGTTTGACATGCTAAGAAACTAGACTCTCTTTGCAAAAAGATTCAAATGCTCTTTTGGGCAATCCAAGGTAGAGTATCTAGGACATGTCATTTCTAAAGATGGGGTTTCTCCAGATCCTAGTAAAATCAAAGCCATGGTAGACTGGCCTACTCCTACTAATTTGAAGGGATGGCTTAACTGGGTACTATAGAAAATTTGTGTTTAATTATGGAGTGATTTGCAGACCACTGAATGAGTTACTCAAGAAAGATGCCTTTAAATGGGGTGAAGAAGCTGATAAAGCTTTTGCAGCCTTAAAACAAGCTATGTCCACCACACCAGTGTTGACTTTACCTGATTATTCACAGGAGTTATAGTTGAGACTGATGCAAGTCAATCTGGTATAAGGGTTGTTCTATTGCAAAAGGGCAAACCAATAGCCTATTTCAGTAAAGTGTTGGCACCTAGACACAGAGGTAGATCAATTTATGAGAAGGAATACATGACTTTATTAAATGCAGTGGAGAAATGGAGACATTATTTGCAGTATAGGCATTTTGTAATAAGAAAAAATCATCACAGCCTTAAGTATCTCTTAGAGCAAAAGGTCACCACTGCAATACAACAAAAAGGGCTCACTAAATTACTAGGACTTGATTATGAAGTGCAATATAAAAGGGGGCTGAAAATAGAGTAGCAGATGCTTTATCAAGACAGTTTGAAGGCAAGGAAGATGAATAAACAGTAGGGGCATCTGAATTCACAACTATTAGTATAAACATTCCTACTTGGATACAGGAAATAAGCAAAAGTTATGAAAATGATTTGCAAGTGTTTGCTCTTATTTCTAAGTTGGCAGTACAGATACAAGGCCCTCATATCTATTAATACAGCTCTGGGATTCTGAGAAAGAAAGGAAAGATTTATATAGGGGAAAATGGGGGACTGAGGTCACATCTAATCTCTTCTTGTGATGTTTGCCAAAGAAACAAGGAGGAGAATGTTCCATATCTAGAGCTATTGCAACCTCTTCCTATTCCTGACCAAGTATGGAAACACATCACCATGGATTTCATTAAAGGGTTACCAAGGTCTAAAGGCAAAGAAGTGATTTTTGTGGTAGTGGATAGAAGATCCAAATTTTCTCACTTCATGACCCTAGCTCATCCCTGTACAACAGCTAGTGTGGCAAACAAGTTCTTCAAGCATGTGCATACAAGACATGGGTTATCAGATTCCATAGTTTCAGATAGAGATAGAGTATTCTTGAGTAATTTTTGGCAGGCTTTTTTCAGATTAATGGGCACTCAGCTGCACTTTACCACTGCTTATCACCTTCAAAGTGAAAGGGTAAACAAGTGTATTGAGAACAATCTCAGGTGCATGATTGCACATAGACCTATCCAATGGAAGCAGTGGTTACCCCTGGCTGAATGGTGGTACAATACCAACTTTCACAATAGTTTGGGTTGTACTCCATTTGAGGCACTTTATGGTTTCACTCCCCCACAGCTTTCTATTGGGCCCTTGTTGGATTCACCATACAAGTAGCTACTGATACTATCATGAAAAGGTAACAGGTACAACAGTTGCTTCAGGATAATTTGGCTAAGGCACAAGAAAGGATAAAGATGTATGCAGACCAGAGAAGAACTGAGAGGGAATTTCAAGTTGGGGATATGGTGTTTCTCAAGCTTCAGCCATACAGACAAACTTCATTAGCACTTAGAAAAAATCTTAAGTTGAGTTCCAAATTTTATGGAACTTATAAGGTAATTGCCAGGATTGGGAAGGTGGCATATAAACTAGAACTGCCTCCTACAACAAAGGTACACCCTGTGTTTCATGTCTCATTATTGAAAAGGAAGGTTGGGGCCAAAGTTACAACTCAAACTACACTGCCAAGCACAGGAGAGGATGGACAATTTTTGGTCAAACCTGTAGCTATATTACAGAGGCAACTAGTGAGGAAAGGAAACTCAGCTGCAGTCAAAGTTCTAATACAATGGTCTAACCTTGCTCCAACAGATGCCACATGGGAGGATTATGATGATATTAATCCTAAATTTCCTGATTTTGATCCTTGAGGGCAAGGATAACTCCCAAGGGGTAGGGTATGTAATGAACCTATTAGTAGTTATTAGAAGTTATTACTGTTTCACTAAATATTAGAAGCAGAAAGACCTAAGTGCAAAACACGAAAAAGTTTAAGGGCAAGGATTTAGTTGGCTGTTACAAATCAAAGGCTCAGATCATCCTCATCAATTTCCATCATTTAGTTATAACCGACTTGAGAGAGAAGAGAAGATCATCATCAGGTATAATCCAAATTCTCTTCTCTCATTCTTCTTCTTCTTTTCCTAAATTCTCTTCTCATCCAATCTATTTCTTCTCTTCTTCAGGTGTAATCAATGACACAAGGAAGCTCATCTATCTAAATAGTTCCATTTCATTTAGTAGATTGTAATTTCCATTTAAGTTATCTTAATAAAAAATTGTCCCAAAATAATTGTTCCTTTCAATTCAGTTTTCTTGGTTGTTATAATTACAAATTCGAGTTTAGATCATGGCAAAAGCATAATATTATAATATCATTTGGTCAAATGACCTACATGTAAACTAATATAAAAAGAAAATATTAAAACTATGAGAGAGTAAATCTTTCCCTAAACGAAACTCTTTTACTGACTACATTGTGGATGCTATAGTGTGTTCTAGTTGTGAAAATGAAGTCTTCAATTTATAAATGTCAAAAACTTTTCCTCCGAGAAAAGGGTTACTCAAATATGGAAGATTTATATTTTCCTTTTGGAAAAAGTAAAATCAATTATGGTAAACTCTTTGTCCTTCCTTAAGAAAGGTAAAATTCAAATATGGTAAGAAAATCAGGGCAAAACCCTAACTCGTTATACATCAATTAATTTTATATTATTGACTTTGTTAATCCATTTAACAGTTAACATGGCATTTTATTAAAATAAAAAATAAAAAGTTTTAATAAATAAAATGTCAATGTGCATTGTAGTGGAAGGATCGATGGTAATAGGCCAATGGATTTCCTATTCCCACTGGACCTTAACCGCGTCGATAACCGAGGACCTTAGTTTTCTTGGCCTAAGTATCAAAGGTGCACGTTTGTCAATATTCTTGCTGGCAATATATACTGCCAGTTTGGCAATTGTTGACACCTTAGACTTGGCCACTTCTTACATATGGAATCAAACTAATTAAGCAACTAGTCAAATATATTTCTTTTTAATATAGTATCAACTTGTTTAATACTAGTAGTCATGTTTGTAGGTTCACATTTAGACAGCTTGAGAATCCTCTGATTGATAACAATTACTACATGATACAAAACCAGGTGACAGTGTCAACGTTATAATTTAAACGTTCCGAACTTTTTGTTGAAAAGGTGAGTTTTGATGTGTGTGTGTAGTGTAATTTTCTAAATCTATTTCCGCACACATTGTGCACATAGGGTTTGGCACTCAAATATCGAATTCTGCCAAGGAGTGCCGCCTCCAGAAATGGGCCGTGCAGCAGTACGCTATCAAAATTTAATCGGGCTCCAATACAGATATCGAACACAGGGTGAGAATTTTTTTTTTTTAAAAAAATGGGACAATACTTCTTGTTACATAAGACAACCTTATTTGTCTCAAACTTTCAAATAAATAAAGGATAAAGGTGCAAATATACTCTCAACTTTGCAATTTAGAGCAGATATACCGTTCGTTACAAAAGTGGTGTATATATACCCCCGTCATTACAAAATGGTGAAAATATACCCCTGCCGTTACAAAATTGTGCAAATATACCCTTTTCGCTGACTGGAGTTTTAAAAAAAAATTATTTAGGTTATTTTTAATTTAAAAAAAATGCCACGTGACTTTAAAAAAAGTCTATCTATGTTTTTTTAGTAGACATATTTTTCTAAAACCATGGTAAATTTTTTTTTTGTTGTGTTGGGTATGGTTCGTTTGAAAAAGTAGCTCCGTGACTTTAAAAAAAAAAAGTCTACCCATTTTTTAAATGAACTAGGCCCGACCCATTAGAAAAAAAAATTACTATGTGGTTTTAGAAAAATATGTCTACTCAAAAAATGGGTAGACTTTTTTTTAAAGTCATGTGACCTTTTTTTAATTAAAAAATAATCAATTTTTTTTTTAAATCCCCGTCAGCGAAAAGGGTATATTTATATCATTTTGTACTGACAGGGGTATATTTGCACCATTTTGTAATGGCAAGGGTATATATATACCACTTTTGTAACGAGGGATATATATGCTCTAAATCGAAAAGTTTAGGGGTATATTTGCACATTTGCCCTTAATAAATAAAGGGCATAAGTGCAAAATATACCTCATGTAAAAAAAACGGTGTATATATACCCCTGCCGTTATAAAATGGTGCAAATATACCCCTCCTCTATACAAATAATGCAAATATATCCTTTTTGCAAACAGGTTTTAAAAAAAAATCATTTAGCTTATTTTTTAATTAAAAAAATGTCATGTGCTTTTAAAAAAATAAAGTCTGCCCATTTTTTTAGTAAACATATTTTTCTAACGCCACATGGTAATTTTTTTCTGGGGGTCGGGTCTAGTTCGTTTAAAAAAATATCTTCGTGTTTAAAAAAAAAAAATTCTACCCATTTTTTTAAACGAACCAGACCTGACTCACCAATTAAAAAAAATTATCATGTGGGCTTAGAAAATATGTCTACTCAAAAAAAAATGAGTAGACCTTTTTTAAAGCCACATGGTATTTTTTTAATTAAAATATAAACCAAATGATTTTTTAAAAAAAATTCCGTCGGCAAAAAGGGTATATTTGCACCATTTTGTAACAGTAGGGGTATATTTGCACAATTTTATAACGGTAGGGATATATTTACACCACTTTTATAACGGGAGGTATATCTGCTCTAAATCTCAAAGTTGAAGGGTATATTTGCACCTTTTTCCCATAAATAAATAATGCATTTTAAAGCATTAGCGTCCTACTCAACAACAATATAACAAATCCAATCAACCAAAATCATTGGAAATAACACATATTTTTATAGAACCAGTTTAAGGTTCTAGTAAATTAAAAAAAAAAAAATAGAAACTTTATCACATTAGGATTTCTAATGGTTGGAGCTTTGACAGAGAGTATCTTTCAGCTTAGACACAAAATTCAATCTTCTAAAGGCTGGAATGGAAACTATGATTTCATTGCTCTAATACATGAAAGCAAAAGTTGATTGTGATTTCGAATGGTGTAAGAAGGGGAGAGAGTTTGACCGTGCATGAACCAAAATACCCTCTATATAATAAGTTTTAATTCTAAACCCTGAACTTCTTAAAATTATAAAAATGACCCTGGTCATATCTAAAAGGATTTTTTACAAAAAAATATACAACCCAACACAATATATTACACCTGCATAACCATATTTTTAGTTTAATTACATTCGTATGACCGACTTTTTTTCTCCAATAGTGCTTATACACACTGTGTACAACATTATACGACATTATACACCATTATACAACATTATACACTTATGGTAAACAATGTGTCCACCTTGTATAATAGTGTATAAAAGGTGTTTAAGGAAAAACTGAACTAAACCGGGTAATTAAGGAAAAACTGGGCTAAACCGGGTAAATATCCTTTCCTAGTAGACATAGAACATAATTTTCCCTATCTAAACCCCTCATTAGCAATTTCAGGGATGAAAAATAAAGATAAAAGAAAATGTGGCCTAGTAAATTAAATTGAATTTTAGAAGGGTCTCTCTGCCCATTCTTCACTAATTTTGCTAAATAGGTTATATGTACAAATTTTACTTTGAAAAATAGAATTTCAGGTCGAATTGAAGATAGTGAGTTTTTACGAATTTGCTAACCTAAATTGTATTAACCTAGTTTTAGAGTATTGTTTCATTTTACAAGTTCAAATGAATTAGTCTTGTTAAGTCCCTATGTATTTTGAAAGTTCATTCCTCCGCAATTGTCTTTATCACATCATGTTTATCTCAAGTTTCTCCACAAATTTTTAGAGCTAATTAGGTATTATATTTTTGTATTTTTTTTTCTTTATATTTTTGTCTCAAAAGGGTTACTAGATGCAAAAACTATATAAGTACTAAAATTTCAAAATTCTTTGTCTAGTTTCTCAAGCCAAAGTCTGTGTTTAGTATTTCCAATATAATATAGATTTCTTCGAAGGAAAATTTCCAATTGAGTTAAAGGAATCCATGACCTGCTTAGTATATTCTGTCAATGCCAGCCACCTTGAAATAGAGGTGGTTCCAAAAAAATCGTGAGTTGCAATTTTAAATTAATGGTCTTCAATTAATTATATCCAAAGACAACTAATATTTTGACAATTTCAGCTACGACATATGATTACGCCAAATTTTAATCCTAATATGAATAAATTGTGTTATAAATATATTCGATTTTAATGTCCAAGGTCGACTCAGTAGAGAATTTAAAAATGAATAAATTATTGTTATAAATGTAATTTGATTTTAAAGTCCAAGGTCGACTCCACAGAGCTTAAGCTTAATTGTATGTTAATAAACTTTACTCAATTCATGAGTTCAAACAACTTTCGGATAAATGTTTGTTTATCAAATTGGTTCAGTAGTTTCAATTTCAAATTTGATATATTAAATTTGAAGTTTGGGAAATTGGTTGTAGGAGTTTTTCGAGTTTCTTAACTCATAAAATTTCAATTTTGTTTCATGTTCAAACACAACTTCAACTTCTAATAATTTTTTTATGAACTTCAACTTCAAATACTATTTTTCTTTCAAATCTCAACCACTCATACCAAACACCGACGAATTCTTCTTTATTGTTCTCACGAAGAGCTTCTCATAGATTCTAAAATGTGTATAATTCAAAGCTTCTCATAGATTCTAAAATATGTGAAATTCAACTTGGGTTTTATTCACCGATTGAAACTTTAGACCGAGGTTATGCTTACTTTAGATGTGGATGTAAAGTTAGATTTAATAGTTCAGATTTCATACATATATGTTTGAAATTAGGGACTGACAAATCTAACTTCAAACTTAAATGTCTGAGGTACGAACTGGACAAATAATATGTCAACTTCAGTGGCGGAGCCGGATCTCGCAATAAGGGGGTTTAAAATATAAAGAATTAAACACACGAAAAAGCTCAAGGGAGTGCAACATTTACTATCTATGCATAAAAATAATTTCAACCATGTATAAACAATGTAATTTTTCACCGAAGGGGGTAGCAGTATGTGGCTCCGCCTCTGGTCAACTTCATACATTTGGATCTGAAGTTAGGGTCGGCAGTCCCCAACTTCAGATCCATATCTGAAGTTTGGAACTTCAAGACTCCTTATTTTCAATTTCAATCTTACATATCTCTGAATTTGATTCTAAAGCGACTAAATATTAAGTACATTATAATTTTCAACTATATTATAATAGCGAGCGTGACTATCTATGCACTTGTCCTAGTTTAACCTTCTAATCATTTGTACTTTTTTTAACAATTTACCCATAGTTAATTACTTCAATGTGAAAAAAGAGGGGTTAGTAAAAAAAAAAAAAGAAATGTGAAAAAAGTAGTTTTGTGATTTTTATTACTAAAAGTTCAGTATCACCTAAATGGCATGTCAGGATAGATATGATCCTTTCACCCTTAACTAAATGCATCAACTTCAAGCTTTGAGAATGGATAAATCTTTAGTATAAGGGGTGTTTCATATTTTAATGGGTCTTACGTGTGGTAAATTTGAATTAGTTAGACTAGTGAGTACGAGATATAGATGGTTATACAACCAAAAAAGAAGATAAAGTTCAATGAAGATACGGAAAATTAACACATTTAGATTATTAAGGCAATTTAATTATTTGTATTAACATCATAATTACGTTAGATAATGAGCTGACACAAGCATAAACAGGGGCGGACCCACATAGAAAATTGTGGTGCTCGAGCACCCATTAAACCCGTCTCGGAATGTATATATTTCTGTATAAAACTGTGAAAAATAGATATATTAAATTGGTAAGCACCCATTGCACAAATGTGCTTATGGGTGCTCTGGTTTGGATGTGGAATGTGAAATTCCATGTTTGCGTGAGGTTAAGGGTTCGATCCTCCACAAAGGTTATTTTTGGATACTCTTCTAGTTCTTATTTTTGTGTCTCATTGCTTTGTTTTTTAATTTTTTTAATGCATATTCTTCTTTTTTATTTTTACCAATTGACTTTTTCTTTCACTACTTACTTCTTTTTCTTCTTCTTTTTTTCCTTTTCTAATTTGTCAAACTTCATCGCGGCAAAAGGCCTAAAAAGAAAAAGAAGAAGAGAAAAATTATCACTTCCTAACCTGAATAGAGTAGTTTTTCTTTATGCTGATTTTTCTTTTTGAACGACCATCATTTATTGTTAAAGGCAAGCACCCAGGACCTTGAAATCCTGGATCCGCCACTGAGCATAAACCAGGCAGAAATATCACCATCAATATATAGTCAAGGAAAGAAAAGTTATATTCTCTTAAGCACATCATGAAAACAAAGAGGACTGTGAATCTTTGTAATCTTTTACTGGAAATGAAAAAGGCTCCTATGTTTAGAGGTGACTCCATGTCTGTAATTCTACATCAGAAAGAGATACATCTGCAGGAAAATTAGGGAAATTAAATATCAGTTTATAAGAGATTGAACTAGTAAAATTAGCTTGACACAAACAGCAACAGGGGTCCATAGCTCAGTGGTAGAGCATTTGACTGCAGATCAAGAGGTCACCGGTTCGAACTCGGTTGGGCCCGTTTTTTTTCAATTGTTTTGATTAATTACAAATACAAATAAAATATTTCTTTATACAAGTGATTTTTACTGCAATACTTTTAACTGTGTTTAAAAACCAAATGTTAGTCAGATTTAATACAACTAACTCTTTTTCATATGAGTTTGATATAGAATTATTTTTTTCTTAACCTTTTCTTGCGTTTTTCATCGTTATAGTGATTTACGTGCTCTCATCATGTGGTTGCAAACTAATTACAGAAACATGTATCATTTGAGTTGGACTGATTATCAAAATTTAAATCTAAGTGACTATAATTTGGATCAAGATATAACCCTCTTAAAAAATTGGCTTAATGCATGTGCAGCCCCTAAACTTGTCCCTTTTTTATTTTGACACCTCAACTTGGTGTTGTTGTTATTGAACCCCTAAACTCGCTCTCAAGTGTGTCTATCAAACCCTCTAAATTTGATTTTTTTAGAAGTAAAAATTAAGCATGAAGGTGAAGTAATATTTTAGACGTGTGGTAAGCTATTTTTTAGGTCATGGATGTGTCGATTTCCGCTGGTTCTGCTCTTCGACTGCCAACTTAATTAAGAACTTACTCTTTTTTTCCCTCTCAATTGCTGCTAATCTTAGCTAAAAGATAGCATAATTAAATTAGAAAATATATTAGCATGTTGCTACATTGAAGATAGAATACTATGTAAGTCAAATTGTATTCGATAGATACATTTGAGGACGAGTTCAGGGATTCAATAGGAACAACAGGTTAAGGTGCCAAAATGCAAAAAAAGAGACAAGTTCAGGGGACTGCATATGCATTAAGCCTAAAAAATTATTATGCTGTAGCCTGTAAAGCTGACTTATTTTTAACACATATTCTTTCATTTAAGCCAAAAATCTTATATATACTCGTTCAAGCGAAAGGCTATATGTGTACATCTGCAAAAAATATGCTAGATTGGTAAGTATTTTCTCATCCTTAGCCAGAGATTTCGGATTCGAACCCGTAACCTATCACAAATCACTGCTGTTTCCTATCAACATTATAATCCCTGCTCGGTGGAAGGAATAAACAAGCAATTAAAATATCAATAGGAGCCTTCGTCCAAGAGTATTAAGTTTTAATCTTTAATCATTACGTTCCTCAACTTGAAAAGCTCCATTTGCATGGATTAAAATCTGTTCCATTTTTTTTTTTAAATTTTTTATTAAGTGATAACAACATCATACACATGCACCCAAGGATGTGGTCTGGTGGTAAATAAAGTGAGTTGGGAATCATGAGGCCTTAGGTTCAAATCTTAGCAGAGACAAAAACACTAGGTGATTTCTTATCATCTGCCTTAACCTTGGTGGACGGAGTTACCGAGTAGGCTAGTACCTGTTGCTGGTGAGTGGGAGGTGATAGGTATTCCGTGAAATTAGTCCAGGAGTGCGCAAGCTGGCCTGGACACCAATTAAACAACATGGAGACCGACCTTCTACAGAGTCGTGTAACGAGACAGCGTTGAGACAACTGAAATCAAATATGCAAGAAAACAGATTCTGTTATATTCCACCAAGAGAAAATGTGAAGAAGAAGAAGTGTGATAGAGAGATTGGTGCTTATATTTATGCTACACATGCTGATTATGAGTACATATTACTTGGATCTTGTGCTAAGGTTGCACAAGTAGATGTTAATAAGGACAATGCACACAGGAGTACTGTCTTTTGAGAGAAGATTAGATATGCTAGAAAGAAGAATAGATTATTGTTTACACAAAAGACTTCCTAATGATTTCTGTGACTTTTGTCAAGAGGACTCCGAAGAAAATTGACAAATTTACGTAAATATACCCTTCGGCCAACTAGTTTACCAATATGGTCGAAGTATATACACTTACACTGTATCTATTGTGTATAGGTATGTATATTTATAATATTTCCGGAAGAACTTGCTAAAATGTCCCCAAGTTGAGGTTGAAATCTAACTTGTCTACTACCTTCCTGCACTTGTACCAAGAGCTAATCAATACAATTTTTCGTGAATGAATAATAGCAAATTCTCTATAAACCGCTCTGTTTAGAACACTGTACAATGTGTTGCTGAATGTGATGTGGATGTTGGTTCAAATAACATTACGAAACCCTTTTATGTCCTAAACTATCTATTTGCATGTGTATTCACATGATGACCGACTACTGATCTGGAAAACCTTGAAATTGCTTGGAATGAAGAAGAAAGAATAATAAGAAAAACATTTCCAACAATCAAATGCAGGAATTCATGAAAAAACAGATCCAACAATGATTTATAATCAGATAACTGTATAATCTCCAAATTGAATTGGAAACAGAAAAAACAGGTAACCATCAATATGGACCTTTTGTATGTCAAATACATACCTCTTTATCAACATCTAAAAATAAAAGGGAAGGAAATAGAGACACCAACCTTAAGCATGAGTTTGCAATCACCCCTATTGATATCCCACAGTCTAATCTCATCATTGCTATCACAAGAACTGATGAGACCCACCTTTGTTGGATGAAAATCTATTGACATCACATGCCCGACAAGGTTTCGGAAAGGGGGCTTGGCTGGATTATGACAAAATGGTGAGATATGCACAGTATCATGGTTGTAATAGATACAGATCAAAAGGAAGCAATTCAAGAGATTAGACAATTATCATTATGAAAAAAATCCTGATAACCAGAAGAAAAGAAAAGAGATTATGAAGGTCTAAGGACTGCATAAGATGTTTTTTGGTAACAGCAAGTTCCTCAAATATTGACTCAAATGAAATGTATTATAGACAGCATAACATGATGATGCTCATATTTGATATAATTGCGGTTAAATCATTTGAGCATCCTCACTACAGAGATAAAGGATGTGGCAATATATGTCACACTGACAATTGTATGAGCAGCTAAAAAAAATATATATGTTCTCGTGAATCAGGATAATATTAACACAGAAATCAGAAGAAATACTGTGGACCAAGAACAACAAAATCATAGAACTAGTGAATACATATCCTGGTGATTTTACTCTATGTTGACTACCATTTCTGAGCCATTACAACTTAAAAAGAAAAGCAACTAACTCATTCGACCAAGGATCTGCAATGGCAAATAGAGGTAGTAACTTGGCTCCTATCTAAGGAAAATGTTGCAAACACTGTTGAGTTTGGTCTAAAACGGACATCTGTAACGTGATGAGTATGGACTTCTCCACTATTAACATTTTCCCAAATCAGAACCTAAACATAGATCGTAGTACAAGTTCGTTAACAGGAGAAGTTGAGATAAGCGTTGCTAAAATAATTGCAGCGTGCTACAATCCCTAGGGGCAGGAAGTATGAACATATCCAATGTTTGAACTGCTACATTATCCTGTTGAGGAAAGGATGTTGCTCTCAAAAACTGTTCCTTTTGAGTTGGTACTATTATACTGGAATGTACAACTTGATGGCTAATGACAGGGAATTGAGCCAACTCCCTGGGTTGAATATGAAAGGAATGAACTAACTAAAAGTTGACCCGAACCTAAGCACCATAATGGACTATACATTTCTATTGATGCAAAAGTTCAAGGTACTCACAACAGATGGCCATCCTTGATGAGATGCTTGTTGAGGAGATCTGTTGTTCCCAATGCAAAAAGAAGATCAAAAGGAAATTTAAAAATTAAAAAATAAAGATAAGGAGATCTAAAGGTACAATGCAAAAAGAAGATCAAAAGGAAATTTAAATTTTTAAAAAGAAAGATCAGGAGATCTAAAAATGCATAAAAATGTCAACAGATCTACTAACCTGATGGAACATTGTACAATATATCAACAAGAACAAGTAAGCCTCAATCAGAAGCTAGCTGGGAACATTGTAAAATCTATTTTAAAAGGCATTTGACATGTTGTCTATATGATTACGGCGGGAATTTCTCAGGGTGATTCTTCTGAAGAGAACATGTAGGTTCAAAGCACTCATAAAACTGATTATTTTGCTGAATCCACGTTATTTTTTGAGAACGAAATTTTCCTATCACAACTCCTAATTGATAATGAATCTAATCTTCGAAATGAAACTGGAAGACCCTATTCTGCAAGCAAATGGAAATTAATTGCCACATACAGAGTATCATCTTCAAAAACAAAAAGATAAAATGATGCAAAAGGGAAGAGCAATCGTATCAAAAATAATAATTTAAGAACATTATTGAATGCCGCTGCCGCACACTTTCTTTGGGATCTTAATCCTAAACTGCCATATGTTCGTCCTATTTAATCGTAGTTGTGTAGATTCTAGTAAAGTAAGTGCCTCGCTAGCCATTTGCATGATCAGTAAGGAAACGAAAGCCATCCATAGATATCACCGGGGAGATTGGATCAAGCGGAGCTCAGTTGTTCATCCTTGAGCTCATTTCATGTATTATACAAGTTGAGTTCAAACTCAAGCTCAACTATCAAAACTAGCTTCAAGTTGGAGTTCTCAACTTAAATAAATGTTGACAAGTTCAAGCACGACTCAATATAGCAACAAGGTAATTAACAACCTCAAACTCGAGTTCAACCTTGAATTACACCTTATTGTAACAACGGAAAAGGGTCAGATTTGTCTTGTACTCTCACAAATAAGCTATTTGCCCTTCGTTACACTTTTTCAACATATTTGTCTTGCCATCCAACTTTAGGGCCATCTTTGCTCTTGTACTCCCAAAAAGAGCCATATATATCCCTACTCTGTTTAATTTCCATGTCCCACCTTAATTTTCCTATGTGGCTTTTTGATCCAATTAAATCTACTCATCCATTTAAACTCTTTTAACTCGCCTGTACGACCTGACCCACTAAAAAAATTAAAACCCAACCATTTTCTTTTCGTTTCATCCCTTTTTCTCTTTTCAATTCCCACCCAAAGCTCCAAAGCCTGTTCTTTCATCACACCACTAAAACCAGATTAGTTGATCTCCATTACAGAAAATATTTCACTGCCCATTACTTCAATGACAGATACCAAGGTAGAGAAATCGACCAGATATAAAACTGTTACTCTTATTATGTTGAAATTTATCTTCCTAATGATACTATCTTGAAATAACAAACCTGCATCCTATCAAGCTCCGAAAACATCTTCTGCTTGCTAACATCATCAGTATCTTCGTACCTGAAGCATATGACAGCTCATGAAATGGTTAAAGACGAAATTTTTTCACAATCAAAACAAGTGCATTTCAATTAAAAAAATACTATTTGCAAAAGCTATAACCAAACACAACTCCAACTCAGTTTTTTGGTTTCTATGGCTAAACGCCTACTTAAATAATTGTAAGAGTATTTACTGTCAAAATGGTTCTATGAACCGCTGAATTTAAGATCTTCGTTCAAGACGCACAAATAAACAACAACAACATACCAAGTAGGCGCCACATAGGAAGATCAAGGTGGACATGGGAATTTAACGGAGTAGGGATAAATATGACTTTTTTTTTTCAGATTACAAGGGCAATATGACCTTACAGTTGGATGATAAAAGCAAATATATTTGAAAAGTATAACGAAGGGCAATATAGCTTATTTCAGTACAAGGGCAAATCTGACCCTTTAACGTTATTGTTAGGTGTGGAATTGGCCAAACAAGCCAATTCTTTTTGTTCACATAGTCGTGATGTAAGCGCTTACCTCATAATAGTCGTGATGTAAGCGCTTACCTCATCATAGGAAATTCATTCCTATAAATAGGTAGCTTATGGTTCATTTGTAAGATATCATTAAGATCATTTGCTATACACATCCCAAGAGAGAAAAAATCTAAGAGAAATACTCTTAGTGAAAGGCCTAAGTAAGAGAAGGTCTTTGAGAGAATTTTCTGTGGTAAAATTCTTGAGTGTAATTGGGATTGGGGTTGTGAGGTTGAGTGTTGTAAACACTTGTAATATTTCTTCTTTATAAGATCTGCAGCAGCAACGTGGACGTAGCTCTCACATTGAGGGTGAACCACTATAAATCTGTGTGTGCTATTTATTCTTCGCTTACATCACGGCGTAAGTAGGTTCTGTCTAAGGAGGTTGGTATTTAAGTGGTCCAGCTGTGACCCTCCAATCTTTCCTGGGAACCTGCTTACAAAGGTCGGATTTGGGATTTAAATCCTAACAACTGGTATCAGAGCAACAGGTTGTGTTGTGATTTAGAAACGATGGGAGGCGAAGATGGTACGACGCACGGCATCGGTAAATTCGATGGTACAGATTTTGCGTTCTGGAGAATGCAAATTGAAGATTATTTATATGGCAGAAAGCTTCATGAACCTCTGAGTCCGAAACCAGAGGAGATGAAGCAAACAGATTGGAATCTCCTCGACAGACAAGTTCTGGGAGTCATTCGGCTGACGCTGTCGAAGAACGTTGCTCACAACGTGGCAAAGGAGAAGACCACCGCAGATATGATGAAGGTATTGTCTGACATGTATGAGAAACCTTCGGCAAATAATAAGGTATTTCTCATGAAGAAACTATTTCATCTAACGATGATGGAAAATGCTCATGTTGCTGCACACGTAAATGAATTCAATACCATTGTAAATCAATTGTCATCGGTAAAAATTGACTTCGATGATGAAGTGCAAGCTCTAATTTTGTTGGCATCCCTACCAAATAGCTGGGAGCCAATGAGAGCAGCGGTTAGTAATTCTGTCGGCAGTGACAAACTAAAGTTCAACGATGTTAGGGATCGTATCTTTGCTGAGGAGGTGCGCAGGACAGATTCTGGAGAGGCATCGACGAGTTCTGCTTTTAATGTTGAAAACAGAAGCAGAAATTATGACAGAAACTACAACCGAAATAGGGACAGATCGAAGTCAAGGAATGGCAAGGGTCAATCCAGACCAGGACGAACATTTGATTGTTGGAACTGTGGAAAACCAGGTCACTTTAAGAAGAACTGCAGGGCGCCAAAGAAGGAGGACAACAAGGGGGCTGGAATCAACGCTGCTACGGAAGACATTGGCGATGCGTTGTTGCTATCGGTTGACAGCCCGATAGACTCTTGGGTGCTTGACTCAGGAGCGTCCTTTCATACCACCCCACATCATGATATAATGACAAACTATGTGGCTGGGAATCTCGGCAAAATTTATTTAGCCAATGGAGAGCCGCTAGACGTTGTTGGCACGGGAGACATTAATTTGAAGATGTCAAATGGATCCTCGTGGAAGATTACAAAAGTTAGACATGTTCCAAAGCTGATGCGAAACCTGATCTCAGTAGGTCAGCTTGATGATGAGGGATATGATCTCAACTTTGGTAATGGGTCTTGGAAGGTGGCGAAAGGTGCTATGGTAGTTGGCCGAGGAAAGAAGATTGGCACTCTCTACATGACGGATAGCTGTCGTGATATTGTTGCTGTGGTTGACAACACAAAGAAGACAGATTTGTGGCATTGTCGGCTTGGGCATATCAGCCAGAAGGGGATGAAGATGTTGGTGACAAATGGCTTAATTCCGGAGCTGAAGACGGTGGACCTTCATACGTGTGAGAGCTGCATTCTCGGAAAACAAAAGCGAGTAAGCTTCTCAAGTGCAGGCAGAGAGTTGAAGGTCGAAAAGCTGGAATTGGTGCACACAGACGTGTGGGGACCTACCACTGTACCCTCCCTTGGAGGATCACACTACTACGTGACCTTCATTGATGATTCAACCAGGAAGGTATGGGTTTATTTTATGAAAAATAAATCCGATGTGTTTAGTGTATTCAAAAGATGGAAATCCATGGTCGAGAATGAAACAAACCTCAAGTTGAAGTGTTTGAGGTCCGACAACGGTGGAGAATACACTGATGGTGATTTCAAACGGTACTGTGCCGATAATGGGATCAAGATGATGAAGACTATTCCTGGAACGCCGCAACAGAATAGAGTAGCCGAAAGAATGAACCGAACGTTGAACGAGCGTGCTCGGAGTATGAGAATACACTCTGGACTGCCCAAGACATTCTGGGCAGATGCAGTCAATACCGCGGCCTTCTTAATTAACCGAGGACCGTCAGTTCCCTTGGATTTCAGAATTCCAGAAGAAGTCTGGAGTGGCAAGAAGGTAAATCTTTCATTTCTGAAAGTGTTCGGTTGCTTATCATATGTTCATAATGATGATACGACTAGAAGCAAGCTTGATCCAAAATCAAAGAAGTGTTACTTTATTGGCTATGGTGACACCGAGCTTGGGTACCGATTTTGGGATGAACAAAATCGGAAGATCATCCGAAGCAGGAATGTTGTCTTTAACGAAGAGGTACTGTACAAAGACAAGCTGCAAAAGAATTCAGAATGTCAGGACAAGGAATCGGAAATAGTCGATTTGAGGGACTTTCCGGCACCTGAGCCGCAGCCAGGTACAACCGAGGCAGAGGAACAAACAATCCGAGAAGGTGCTGATGAAAGTGCTGATTCTGAAACAAATGAACAGACGCCAATCACAGAGCTGCGTAGATCATCCAGGATCAGGAAGCCGCTTCATAGGTACTCTCCATCCCTCAACTACATTCTACTCACTGATAGAGGGGAGCCGGAATGTTATGAAGAAGCAATGCAAGTCGATGAATCGACTAAGTGGGAGCTGGCAATGAAGGATGAAATGGATTCACTATCAGCAAATCATACATGGGAGTTAGCCGAGTTGCCAAAGGATAAGAAGGCATTGCAAAACAAATGGATTTATCGGATAAAGGAAGAACCCAATGGAAGCAAGCGTTATAAAGCAAGGCTGGTTGCAAAGGGATTTCAACAGAAAGAAGGCATCGACTATACGAAGATCTTCTCTCCCGTAGTCAAAATGGTGACTATTAGAACTGTTCTTGGACTGGTAGCAAAGGAAAATCTACATCTGCAACAGATGGACGTGAAAACTGCATTTCTTCACGGTGATCTAGATGAGGAAATCTACATGCGACAGCCGAAGGGATTCAAAGTCAAAGGAAAGGAGAATCTGGTGCGCAAACTTCAAAAGAGTCTGTACGGACTAAAACAGGCTCCAAGACAGTGGTATTTAAAGTTTGACAGCTTTATGAAGAAAACTGATTTTTCAAGGTGCGAGGCAGATCACTGCTGTTACTTCAAAAAATTTGAAGACTCGTACATGATACTGCTACTCTATGTCGACGACATGCTAATCGTTGGAGCAAACCTACAGGAGATTGATCGGTTGAAAAAAGGGTTATCGGAAGAGTTTGCAATGAAGGATTTGGGAGCTGCAAAGCAAATCCTTGGGATGAGAATCAACCGAAGCAAGGAGGGCATCAAAATCTCACAAGAAGAATATGTGAGGAAAGTTATCAAAAGGTTTAACATGCATGATGCCAAGCCAGTCAGCACTCCCTTGGCTGGACACTTTCGGTTGTCAAAGGATCAGTCACCGACAACCGAGGATGAGAAGAAACAGATGGACAAGATACCTTATGCATCTGCAATCGGTAGTCTTATGTATGCAATGATATGTACAAGGCCAGACATTGCACATGCAGTGGGAGTTGTCAGCCGATTTATGAGCAATCCGGGAAAGCAACACTGGGAGGCTGTGAAGTGGATATTCAGATATCTGAAAGGCAGCTCGAGTTCAGCTCTGTATTTCCGAAAATCAAAAACAGGATTGCAAGGGTATGTTGATGCTGACAACGGTGGTGATATTGATAGCAGAAAGAGCACATCCGGGTATGTTTACATATTCAGAGGTACTGCAATCTCTTGGGTTTCCAAGTTGCAAAAGATAGTAGCTCTCTCTAGTTGTGAGGCTGAGTACGTTGCTGTGACGGAGGCCACAAAGGAAATGATGTGGCTACAATCTTTTCTGCGGGAATTGGATCAGGACCACGAGGGAAGTGTGCTATATTGTGATAGCCAAAGTGCCATTCATTTGGCAAAGAACCCGGTTTACCATGCTCGAACGAAGCACATACAACTCCGGTACCATTTCATTAGATCAGCTTTGAAAGATGGAGCGCTGGTGCTTGAGAAGATCGCAGGGAGTCAGAATCCAGCAGACATGCTGACAAAGGCAGTGACGATAGACAAACTGAAGCTATGCTCAACTTCAGTTGTCCTGCACGAAGTATGAAAGTAGGAAAGAGCTGCTGCATCGATCAAAGTGTGAAGACAAATTAAAATTAGTCTTCAAGTGGGAGATTTGTTAGGTGTGGAATTGGCCAAACAAGCCAATTCTTTTTGTTCACATAGTCGTGATGTAAGCGCTTACCTCATAATAGTCGTGATGTAAGCGCTTACCTCATCATAGGAAATTCATTCCTATAAATAGGTAGCTTATGGTTCATTTGTAAGATATCATTAAGATCATTTGCTATACACATCCCAAGAGATAAAAAATCTAAGAGAAATACTCTTAGTGAAAGGCCTAAGTAAGAGAAGGTCTTTGAGAGAATTTTCTGTGGTAAAATTCTTGAGTGTAATTGGGATTGGGGTTGTGAGGTTGAGTGTTGTAAACACTTGTAGTATTTCTTCTTTAATAAGATCTGCAGCAGCAACGTGGACGTAGCTCTCACATTGAGGGTGAACCACTATAAATCTGTGTGTGCTATTTATTCTTCGCTTACATCACGGCGTAAGTAGGTTCTGTCTAAGGAGGTTGGTATTTAAGTGGTCCAGCTGTGACCCTCCAATCTTTCCTGGGAACCTGCTTACAAAGGTCGGATTTGGGATTTAAATCCTAACAGTTATAATAAATTTATATCGTAGACTCAAAATGTAATTTATTATCGTAGACTCAAAATGGGAACATTTTTAGTATTATAAAATTTAAATCTTAGAATCATCTTAGGAAATATTTCCACAATAATAGCAAAATTATTCTTTTGATTTAAGAAAATCTAAGTACTCCCTTCGTCCCAATTTAATTATCTTACTTTCCTTTTACCTTTGTCCCAAAAAGAGTGCATCTTTCTATATTTAGTATATTTTTCAATTCTAATTCTACATGGTAAGTTTAAGACCACATAATTTAAAGGATTACAAACATATTTAATTCAAGACCACAAGATTCAAAAATCTCCCTTTATTTCTTAAACTTGGTGCTTAGTTAAATTAAGACACTTAAATTGAGACGGATAGAGTACTATTTATACTTATATCAAATTATTATGTTCAAGAACATGAGTGGATCTCAAGGTTACACATGCCTGAATTGAGCTAAGGCAGAGCGAGTTGAGTTGTATTTTCAAACAACGCAGTTCAGTTCACTTAGTAGCCCTGATAAGTTAGAACAACCAAGTATTACTTGATAACTAAGTATCACCTTAGGCCCATGTGAGCCACATTTATAATCTATAACACCTATCATTCCCATCCCAAGTGTTATATCGTGGCTTGACCAGGTCGGAAGAGATTTACATAGCAATAACTGCTATTCAAGAGTTTGTAGCACCTGTCATTCCCATCCGGGGGCGGATCTACTAAGGCCCAAGGGAATGCCACGGCACCCACAAGCTTCGGTGAAAACACTATGCATATATGTGCGTGGTATTATATACATATAAAATCGTAAGAATAAGATACTACAAGAGGCGGACCCAGGATTTTAAGACGCCGGGGGCACTATTATTTTAACATAAACACCAACAAAATTTTTAATGACGACTGAGGGATAATATTGTATCGGACCGATCACTAATATTGTAGCGGTGGTGAAAATAAAAGTATATAGGTCAAATATGTGTAATAAATAAAATTTAACACAGTGAAGTAGATGAAAGAGATAGCTCAGTGGCTAAGGCTGCGCAACATGTGGTGATAGTGCAGGTTCGAATCTGGGCCAGCTCATTTAACGTTTATTGTTTTTCTAAAATAGGCTCAAAAAATAATTAAAAGTGACATTCGGGTTCGATCGGGGGTGACATTTAAGGGAAGCTGCAGTTGCAACCAACGTCCCCTAAATACACTTTCGTTTGTTAGAGTGCACAATTAAATATATACTAGTTTTTCAAGGTATATACACATATATATACATAATGTTTTCGAAGGATGGGAGTGCACATTACATGTAGGTCCGCCTCTGGATACTACCACCCGGAGTAAAATATGATCATCAAGTGCCAGTGGTGGCAGTGGTAAAGGGTAGATGTTGACACCTAGGAGATGTTGGTGTGTTCGAGTCTGATTCACAACACCTAATTAAACTTTTGGCATAATATATAAACATACCCTCAAACTTGGCCTCAGCTGGCAAGTATGCCCTTCAACTTTGGGTTTGCACAAGTAGGCACCTCAACTTGTATAAAATGGAACACATAAACACAAATGTTGATGTGGCATGCAAATTTTGGAGGTGTCTAGTTGATCATTTTGTAAGCTGGAGTGTTTAACTGACAAAGCGGAGACAAGTTGAGGTGCCTATTTGTGCACATCCAAAGTTGAAGGCATAATTGTCAGCTAAGGCCAAGTTTTGAGAGCATGTTTATGTATTATGCCCCCCCCCCCCCCCCCCCCCTCTTTTTTTTTTGGTAACTTACGTCTGCGTACCTTTCTAATTTTAAGTTAAAGATAGTTATTTCAGGATAACTCAAATTTTATACGTTTGATTTGCGAAAAGTTCCTACAGATTAGAATTTAGAATTATCAGTAAAATTTAAGACTGATGGTCTTAAATGCATAAAAACCGATTCATTCCAAAGAAGCTTAAGATGGTAAAAGTCAGCTGCCCCATTTGAATCACATTATGATATATTTTTTGTTTCATTATGTATTGTTCGTCATATTGAAAGTCAAAGAAGTTGCATAATCAAAAGTGTTGTATGAGAGAAAAGAAGATGAGTATTCGTAATTTTATATAATTTCAGTTCGTTATTTTTTATTTTTATTTTTTATATATGAATGTAAAAGATATATTAAAAAGAAATGAAAATAATGATATTAATGGTTGCAAAAATTTGTGGGACTTGGAATTTTTCTTACTAATGTTAGTGAGTGTGTTTTCTAAAACAGAAAAGGGCCAAATATACATGTACTATGAGAAATTGTTTAACTATACCCTTCGTTATACTTTCAGTCCAAATATACCCCTGTATTTATAATATTGATTCAAATAGATCCCTCCTCCGCAAAAGTTGTCCAAGGTGGACATCCAATTTGATGAGATGGATAGCACGTGGCATGCCACCTCAGTACCCCTAACCCATTTTACCCTCCCCTCTATTTGTTCGATTCCTGAATGGGTTCATATGGTTGGCATCAAAAGCAGCACATATACATATTCTCGAAAGCTTCAAGGGAAGAAGATGACCTCCTAGTGATGACATCAAAGTACCAGAGCCAATCAAAACTGAAACTAGATCCATCAGAAGGTTTAGGCCCACAGAGGAAGTTCATAACAATGTTTGTATAGTCCCACAACCTGCACACGTGTAATTAAGATCCTTATAAAACATAAAGAATGCATAAAACGTCAGCGAAAGAGAATAATATGAGTAGTTCCATTGATGGGATTTGAAGAACCTTTCAGGCAATACGGCTCATATAAAGACTTCAGAAATAGCAGCACCTAATGTTCCCCCAACCGCACCACCAAAACCCCCAAACAACCCAACAAAGAAAAAACAAACCAAAAACTGACAGAAGAAGAAAACGAAGACTTTTGTGAGAGCACACCACCTGTTTGTTACCTTAAAAGTAGAACGTCTGGATTCTCTAAGCATTTTTAGCATCGGAAAAATTGAGGTATCCTCATTGATATATTTGATGTAGCCTTCCATTGCTCGAGAAGTACGAAGTTGGTTCAAACCTACCTCCATCTCCAACTTTAGTGGCGGTAATGGTCACAATGGTGGTGGAGGGAAGGGAAATTTGAGTGATGGAAGAACAAATCGCGTGGAGGAGTAAAATGGGTTAGCAGTGCTGAAGTGGCAATGCCATGTGACATCCATCATCAAATGTCAATGACATGTAGGATTGAATGTCCACCTTAGATAACTTTAACAAATGAGGGTATATTTGAACCAATAGTATAACAGCAAGGGTATATTTGCGCCAAAGTATAACGAGAGGTATATTTAAACCATTTCTCATAGTACAGGGGTCTATTGGCATTTTTCTGTTTCTAAAATTATTTCATTAACTATGATTAAGATGCTTGGTAGGTTAATTTAATCTAAGCCTTTATAGTCCAAAGCAAGACAAGTGTCAATCATCTAACTAATACACTTGAAGAATCGTAGAAAATGTGTAATGAAGGGTAGCCGGATCCGGAAGCTTTCTATTCTCTTTCCTTAAGTATCTTGACTTGCTTTTAATTATTAATATTGTTGATTGTCTTCATTTATTAATTTTGACTTGTTTTCCCTCCTACTAGTTATTTGCTTAAATATAAAAAGTTTAATTACCATAGGTTTTATAGTCCAACGATCTCTCTCCCATTAGAACAAAAACCCTAATTGTTATAATTATTATGCTTTTTGGTTCAATAATTTGTCTAATATAAATTGAAAGTATGAATAACTAGACCCGAAGCCCAATGTCAATCAAATCGATCAAATACTTACCCTAAAAGAAAAGGGCAACTCGGTGCACAAAACATCCCGCCTTCCAATGGACGTGATGTAGACAGCCTAACCTAATGCAAGCATTAGTGGCTGGTTCAAATATTTACTCTATTTGGATTAAATAAAAATATTGACACCCAGAACCTCCAAATCCTAGATCCGCCTCTGTCCCCATCCCAAGTGGTGCCGTTAGTCCGCCTTGGGACCATGTGAGCCACATTTATAAATCAAAAACACACCATTCCCATCCCACGTGGTGCCTATGTGACTTGACGGAAGAGATTCGCATAGAAGAAACCACTGTTCTAAAATCATTTTCCATTAGCTACCGACACATGTAAAATCTCAGTATATAAGTTATTCGCTTTAAGCTTGTTGACGAAGCCTATCCAGAAATAGTATTTTGAGGTTTATGGTAGACATATTAATCACAAAGAAAAGGGATTTACAACTGCTACAAATTAAGTGTGAGCCAGTGCTCTTCAATGTATGCAATTTATCTTTTTAATGGATTAATAGTGCTAAGTCTTGTGCATATTATCTTAATGCATGTTGAGTTGACTTAGGAGTAAAAATAAAAAATTGTTCACACATCCAACAATATCAATGGCAAAGACAAAAGATACTATAAATTACATGCGAAATATTTGAAGCCCAGGTACAAACAAACCTGCATTAGAAGTTTTCTGGCCAAGGAGGCAAACAAAAATTAGGTTCCATTCGCGTAGGTCCTCCCACGTTTATGTCAGGTCTGTCATCCTGGAAAGAATAAAACTTGTCAATTATTTTCGCTAATTATCTATTAAAAAGCTTGCAACTACAACAACAACAACAACAACAACAGCCCAGTGAAATCCCACATCTTGGGGTCTGGGGAGGGTATAATGTACGCAGACCTTACTCTTACCAAGGTAGGATGGCTGTTTCCGAGAGACCCTCGGCTCAATAGAAGCATAAAAAGGGGGTCAGATAAGGTTAAAAGATTTAAAACGATATTGCAATGAAATAATGCAAGCGACACAGTAAAACAGGATAATCAAGGAATTCAAAGCGATATGGAAATGCAAATCACGAAAGCGGCACAGATAAAATAGAGTAATCAAAGTACAGAAAGTAGCAAATAATAACATAAATCAAAGCACAAGAAATTATAATGCGCTAATGCGCCTACTAATAAGGAAAGATAACGAGACTTATATACTAGCCTTCTACCCTTATGTGGGTCCTCCACACCTTCCTATCTAAGGTCATGTCCTCGGTAAGCTGTAACTGCGTCATGTCCTGTCTAATCACCTCTCCCCAATATTTCTTTGGCCTACCCCTACCTCTTCTGAAACCATCCATGGCTAACCTCTCACACCTCCGCACTGGGGCATCTATGTCTCTCCTCTTCACATGCCCAAACCATCTCAGTCGCATTTCCCGCATCTTGTCTTCCACCGAGGCCACTCCCACCTTATCCCGAATAGCCTCATTTCTAATCCTGTCTCTCCTAGTGTGCCCACACATCCATCTCAACATTCTCATCTCGGCAACTTTCATCTTTTGAACGTGATATTAAAAAGCTTGCAACTGTGTGGGGAAATTTAAACATACTCTTGCATTCCACTCTGGAGGAACATTTGGCATTTGGTGCATTTGATGGCTAAAGGACATGAACATACAACATATAGAATTATAAGATTCTTATACGCAAACTTGAAGAAATATAAAAATGAAATAAAGAAAATCTTCTTTGTTGAATTGATGTATCTTTTTGCTATACAGTGTACCTTTATTTATACATGTGAAAGAGCATCTTTTCTAACTAACTCTGCCAAGTGGCTAAATTCTACTTGCTATGTCTATATGAATTTCAACATATTTACAAAAAATAGCTATTCTTCAATACTTGTTGGGCATTTGATTATATTGGGCCTATTTATGTTGCTCATCTGATGGCCCAGTTCATTTCAGCTCAATCAAAACTTTGGCCCATCTTCATTTTCCACTGGTCAAATATTCTAGAACCCAAACTCACTAATCTGAAGGCAAAACCTCGACCAAATCGAAGCAAACTAGACTTCGTCTTTTTCACATCAACTTCCATGGAGTCCAAGCTCTATCTTTTTCATGTTAACATCAATGGATTCCAACACCCCTCCTCAAGGTGGAGGGGACGACAGTACCCCCAACTTGCCCAAAATCCGGTGATGCACAGGTCCGATGAGTGACTTTGTAAATAGATCAGCGAGTTGCGAGGTAGACGGAACAAAACTGAGAGAAATCAAGCCGTCAAGGAATTGCTGTCGTACAAAATGACAGTCAATTTCAACGTGCTTGGTTCTCTCGTGAAAAACGGGATTTTTGGCGATGTGGATAGCCGCTTGGCTATCAGAATGCAAAGGCACCGGCAAAGTAATCGGAATGGACAGATCTTGAAACAACCGCACCAACCAGGTGAGTTCTGCAACGACCCTTCTCATTGAACGATATTCTGCTTCCGCAGAACTGAGGGAAATCGAAGTTTGTTTCTTCGATTTCTAAGAAATATGGGAGCCTCCGAGTGAGATATAGAAACCACTAACTGATTTTCTTGAATTTGGACAGGTACCCCAGTCGGAATCGCAAAAAGCTAGAAGCTTGAAAGATGAAGAGGCGTTGAGAAAGAGTCCCAGTCCTGGATCTTTGCACAAATAACGAAGGACTCTCAAGGCAGCTGTCAGGTGAGGTTGTCGTGGATCTTGCATATACTGGCTCAGATGTTGCACAGTAAATGCAAGATCTGGTCTAGTATGTGTAAGATAATTCAATTTCCCAAGTAAATGTCTATATAGAGTTGGATTTTGCAATGGTTCACCTTCATTGAAAAGCAACTTCACTGTAGGATCAAGAGGAGAACAGACCGGAGACAAGTGTTCAGCATCAAACTCCTTCAAAAGGTCAAGAGTGAACTTCCTTTGAGACAAAATCAGACCTTGTGACTCCCGCAACACCTCAATTCCCAAAAAATAATGTAAGTTTCCCAAATCCTTAATTTTGAACTCCTCATGTAGAAATTCCTTAAGTGAATGAAGCTCAGAGTTATCATTTCCTGTCAGTACTATATCATCAACATAGACTGCAACAATAGAAATAGATGAGTCTGATTTCTTAACAAATAATGAATAATCATTTAGAGAATGAGTGAACCCCTTGAAATGCAAAGCAGAGGTTAATTTGGAATACCACTGCCTTGATGCCTGCCTGAGACCATAGATAGACTTTTTAAGCCTGCAAACATGTGCAGGTGAGGGGGGAATGATACCATTTGGAAATTTCATGTAGACCTCTTCATTGAGGTCTCCATGTAAAAGCATTATTTACATCTAACTGAAAAAGCCCCCATCCTTTTTTGATTGCTGAAGCCAATAGACACCTTATTGTTGTCATTTTCACTACTGGTGAAAATGTCTCATTAAAATCAATCCCTTCCCTCTGTATATCTCCCCTTATAACCAACCTAGCCTTCAGCCTTTCTACACTTCCATCACTGTTATGTTTAACCTTAAAAACCCATTTACTAGGCAAGGCCTTCTGATTAGGAGGTAAAAGTACCACCTCCCATGTTTTGTTCAGTTCCAAAGCTTGTATTTCCTTGTCCATAGCTTCTTTCCAACCTTTATGTAACACTGCCTGCTTATAGCTAACAGGTTCTTGAACATTAGACAAGGTATGCAACATATTTCGGTTAACAGGAGAAAGATCAGTAATGGGAATAGACATAGGACTTGTAGAGTTGGAAAAACAGTATGTGCTTGCATCTGTCAAATGTACAGCACTGCATATATAATCTTCAAGATAGGTAGGTACTTTGTGTTCTCTTGTTGATCCCCCGAGAATGGAAATTGTTTCACCAGGGACATCAATATTTTCATGAGTATTGGGGAATTGCATAGATGGAGAGAGGGAAGAATGTTGGAACACTGTTGAGTCAGATTGAGGTGAGGAGGGAATAGGAGAAATAGATTTGTTGAGGTTAGATACAATAGATGAAATGGGGTTAGAATCAGCAGAGGTAGGTGAAAATGGATCAGATTCAGTTGGAGTAGTAACTGTTTTAGGTTCAGGAAGATCAGAAAATTCAGTGATAGGAGTAGACAAGTGTTTTGAAGGAAAGTAGGAAGAACTTGGATTGAAAGAAGCAAAGGGAAAATATTCTTCATGAAAAACTACATCCCTTGAGACAAAACCTCTCTGATCAAGGAGACTAAGAACCTTATATCCTTTCTTACCTTGTGGGTATCCCAAAAAGACACAAGGTGAAGCTCTAGCATCAAATTTGGTCCTATTTGTTGTTAGAGTAGACACAAAACATAGGCAACCAAAACATTTAAGGGTGGAATAATTTGGTTTAGTCTTGAACAATATTTCAAAAGGAGTTTTGTTGTGTAAAATTCTGGATGGAAACCTATTAATAAGATATGTTGCTGTTAAAAGACAAAATCCCCAATACTTGATAGGAAAATGTGATTGATATAGAAGAGCTCTAGATGTTTCTAAAAGATGCTTGTGTTTTCTCTCCACAACTCCATTTTGTTGTGGAGTAGAAACACAAGAGGTTTGATGCAAAATTCCTTGCGAAATAAAAAATTCTGATTGAACAGTCCCACTTCCTAATTCAAGAGCATTATCAGACCTTATTACTTTAACTTTGGTTTGGAATTGTCTTTCTACCATAATTAAAAAAGACTTTAGGACCGTGAAGGCATTGAATTTAGAACTCAATAGAAAAGTCCATGTTCCTCTACTAAAATCATCCACAATTGTGAGAAAGAATTTGTGTCCATTATATGTTGTAGTTTTATATGGCCCCCAAGTATCAATGTGGATTAAATCAAAAATTTGTTTGGAAGAAATGCTACTAGATTGAAAAGGAAGCTTAGATTGCCTAGCCATAGGACATATAACATAAGGAGTTGAAAATTGATGACAAGAAGATATAGAATCAAAGGAAATATTCTTCATATTACTCAAAGGCATATGGCCTAATATGTAGTGCCATAGCTGTTCCTTTACATTGCTATCAAAACAAGAAAAACTGGAATGGAAAATAGGACTAGACTTGACAGAACTCTTGATTGAATTTAAACTACAGGACTTGAAATTATAATTAGGACTTGATAACTTCTTTGTAGTGGGAAAACTGGATCTGGCAGACATTTGACTCTTTTGTGATAACTGGCTTGATTTGAGTATATAGAGGCCTCCCTGTTCCCTACCAAGCTCCAGATGGATCTTCAGAGAAGGGCCCTACAACATAAAACAAGAAGTAGGAGTGAATAATATATAAGATCTGAGTTGTCTACATAATTTCTGCACAGACAACAGATTGAACTTAAAAGAAGGGATATATAAGACATTTGGCAAAGATAAATTAGGTAAGATAAAAACTGTCCCTGAGTGTGTTACCTTCACTCTATATGAATTTGGTAGATTTACTATGATAGGTTTAGGCAGAAGGGTCAGATTAGAGAGGAGAGTTTTGTTGTGGGTCATATGTTGAGTTGCACCACTGTCTAATATCCAAGATCTACTATCAATATTAACAAAGCATGCATAAGTGTTAAAACATTGAGTCATACCAGCATAACTCATGTTTGCCAAAACTTCTGTGACATCTTCACCTTGTTGTCCACCTTTGAGTTGCTGTAGAAGACCAAGTAATTGATTCACATTATCCTGACTCAAGGATTTGATGCTAGCAACACTGTTATCCTCTATAACATGTTCATCAGTTGGTCCAAAAACATTGTTAGCCTGTGCATTTGCTTGAAATTTCTTAGACTTTGTAAACTTAAAATTAGGGGGAAATCCATTCAGCCTGTAGCATTTTTCAATACCATGCCCTGGCTTTTTACAATACCCACATATCTAATTGCTTCTTTTAGGGTCAAAACTTCCTTTCTGCATTTTGTATTCATGAAATTTTCTTTGATTAGTAGCAGTAAAGGAAGATTCTCCTAGATAAATGGGTTCAGCATGTATTTCTCTTTGTTTTTCATCTTGTATGACCAATGAATAAACCTGTCCTATAGAGGGTAAGGGAGAAGATAACAGAATGTTGCTCCTCACTCCTATGAACACATCATTCAACCCCATCAAAAATTGTAAAACCCTTTCATCTTGATGTGCTTTGTGTCCTTTTTCTTTTGCACCACAGACACACTCACACACACAGACAGAAAAAGTATTTAAAGCATCCAACTCATCCCATAGGCTTTTCATTTTAGTAAAATAAGTTGTGACATTTGTGTTTCCTTGAGTTACAACATTTAGTTCTTTTCTTAGTTGAAATAACTTAGCACCATTAGCCTGACCATATCTTTCTTCCAGGTCTCTCCACAGATCTTTTGCACTAACAGAATACAAGACACTCGCTGCTATTTCTCTGGAAAGAGAGTTTAATAACCATGACAAGACCATGTCATTACACCTGATCCAAGCTTTCATCAGAACTGGATTAGAAGAGGGAACAGCCAAGGATCCATCAGTGAAACCCAACTTGTTCTTGGCAGAAAGGGCTATGACAACAACCCTTCTCCACCCTCCATAACCTCTTCCATCAAATATTGATGAAACGAGACTCATCCCTGGAGAATCCGAGGGATGTAGATAAAAAGGATGGCTAGAATCTACTACATGAATTGTAGCAGATCCAACAGAAATAGTGGCATCACCAACTGAGGTGGTTTCTGCCAAAGTTTCATTTGTTTGCCCAGAACTGGACATTGTAAGTTTGACAAAAAAAACAAATTAGATAAATGTAAAAGATGATTGGAAGCAAGGATTAACCTTGCTCTGATACCATGAAGAAATATAAAAATGAAATAAAGAAAATCTTCTTTGTTGAATTGATGTATCTTTTGCTGTACAGTGTACCTTTATTTATACATGTGAAAGAGCATCTTTTCTAATTAACTCTGCCAAGTGGCTAAATTCTACTTGCTATGTCTATATGAATTTCAACATATTTACAAAAAATAGCTATTTTTTAATACTTGTTGGGCATTTGATTATGTTGGGCCTATTTACGTTGCTCATCTGATGGCCCAGTTCATTTCAGCTCAATCAAAACTTTGGCCCATCTTCATTTTCCACTGGTCAAATATTCTAGAACCCAAACTCACTAATCTGAAGGCAAAACCTCGACCAAATCGAAGCAAACTAGACTTCTTCTTTTTCACATCAACTTCCATGGAGTCCGAGCTCTATCGTTTTCATGTTAACATCAATGGATTCCAACAAAACTCAACAACCAAAGTAATGGTTTCATATGCAAAACATTCTTGGATTATCACGATCATGTAAAAAATCTCTCTCATATTATAGGCCAAGCAAATGGTTCTAGTTTCACAGATAGAATAAGAACAAGATTTTGGTCAATTTTCTTTTGTTCCACATAGCATCAAGTGCTCAACCTTTATCCTTGTTGAAGTGACAAGGCAGACATTGGAAAATAGATCAAAATAATGCAAAAATGATCAGTTTAGCAATAAACATAACATGCTATTACCCATAATTGCTTGCAAATGGAAGCATGCCTCCCATTTCACTCATCTCAGCAAATTGTAAGCCGGATGTCATGTCTCTTGGAGGAGATAAATCTGGTAACACATTACCAGTACCAAAAGATGATAGGGAATGAGGTGACCGCATCATAGGGTAGGACGCCATCACATTAGAGATGTTTGCTCCCATATGATTAGGAGCATAAATTAAATTTTCAGGATTGATATTAGGCACAATGTTCTCCATTGTCTGCACAACCTCGGCAAACCTAGAGCTGAGTATTTCATAGAATATATTCTGCCACTCTAACAGAAATCCTCCTGGAGCATTAATAGTTGAACAAAACACAAAATAAAAAATCATTACTCCAAAGCTAAGCATCACACTAACATTAGATAATTAAAATGTACAACATGATTCAAAGAGGATGAGCTCAACTTATTAGCAAACTTTTCAAGAACAACATGATACAACAATCTATTATATCGTCATATGCAAGAATTCCAAACTAAACATAATAATTTTTTGACCTTTTCAAGATAAAGAAGAATCATTACTAAAGCACATATCATAATTCATTAAAACATCAGTTTTTAGCATATGATATAAAAGAATAGAGTTCATTATAAGGAGATACTTACCAACCGGATTTGGATTAGCAATAATTTCTCTAGCGAATACCTCACCCTTCTCATGTGAACCTCTCTTAGCCATGTAATCAAGAATGACAAGTTCAAATCTGAAAAGCACAAAAAATAATAGAAAAGCATGACTAAAAACAGTCAAACAAAGGGATAAAGCATATACACCCCAAATTAAAAGAAAAGTCGATAAGGAAAAATTATCAATAGTATCAATCATTAAAAATATTAAAATTAAAAGTATAAAACAACTGAGTAGTATTTTTTGCTATAAAATAACTGGCGAACACGTAAAAACTTACGTGTGTCAAGCCTCCGAACTGGCCATGATCACAAAAAAAAAAAGGGGGTTCTTAACCCCAAAATAGAGAAGAGAAAGAAGGTTTGAACAAGAGCGGGAAAAAAATGAAGAAACGGTAAGAAGGTTTGAACAAGAGCGGGAAAAAAATGAAGAAACGGTCTCAAGAACTAAATCCCACTTGGATCACAAACAGAAGAATGCAGAGAGAGAGATGAAAAAAAGAGTTGAAGTAAGAGAATGAGAGAATTGAGTTGTTGTAAGGTGAGAAATAAAAGCTGGAAACTTCGTAAGGGGTTTCTATGTAGCTTGAAGAGAGGAAAGTACCATGTAAAAGTGTAGGGAAAAGAGCAAACCATTCAATTTAAATAGAGAAGAGAAGAAGAGTAATAGGGGTCCTGCGTTTATGGTAAAAATGATACTGTCAGTTAAAAAAACATTGAGATGTTTTATATATTGACTTTTTTACCTTTTTAAAAGTATTATTTTTTATTGAAAACTACCATAAAGAAAAACAAAGAGAAAATTAAGAGGTGTTAATGCAGATCAGAAGCAAAATCAGAATAGAATCCAATTCTAAGAAGAAAGCTGAGTAGGAAGAAGATGAATTAATTGTTTGTCGAAGTCTGAGATTTTAGGTGACAAACAAACCACAGTTTTCATTGCAATATTTTAACCCCTAAGCTTCGGACCAAAAGAGGTGACGAAAAAAAGTCATTGAACCTTCTTAAATTTGAGCTTATCTCATAGACTTTTTCACAATTGGACAATGGGCAATTCGCAAGCGAATTGCCCTTCTTTTGGGGTGATCTTTAAATTTTGCCCCTCATATTTGAAATCTTTAAGTTTTTCCCTTCGCCTAAACCCCATGGGTTCCAGGTTTGAACCCCCACACAGTCAAAATTTTTTTAAAAAATTGCAAGGCAGAGTTTAAATTCACTATGCCCCCACCGACATACACTTGTGAAGGAATTACCAAAGTTATGCTGGACCCGGCATACTTATGCCTTATGGGCAGACTTGGCATAAGTATGCCGGGTCGGGCATAACTTTGATAATTCCTTCACAAGTTTATGCCGGATCCGGCATAAAAGTTTGCCCATTAAAAGTATGCCCCCAACGACATAAACTTGTTAAGGAATTACCAAACTTATGCCGGTCCCGGCATACTTATGCCTTATGGGCAGACTTGGCATAAGTATGTCGGGTCCGACATAACTTTGGTAATTCCTTCACAGGTTTATGCCGGGTCCGGCATCAAAGTTTGCCCATTAAAAGTATACCCCCACCGGATGAGGGTACCTAGGAAGAATCTCATTGTCCTCCTGTTATATCCCGCATTATTGCGCATTTGAAAAAGTTGGAATAATCTTGACTTGTAGGAAATAAGGCTATGTTTTTATTTTATTTATCACATGTGTGATATTCGGGAAAAATATTGATGCGGAAATTCGGAGGACGGCTAAGGGCAAAATTGGAATTTCGGAAATTAGTTTCGGGAATTACAAAACAATATTCATACTCAATTGGGCTTGGAATAATAAAAGAAAATGAGGCCCAAAGAGTAGAGGGGTGGCCGGCCAAGCCTTGGCCCAAACCCATGGAATTGGTCATGTGATTAATCATGTGACCAATTAATATAAAGAGGGCAAGTGTTCATCAAATTCCCTAGAACATTCAGGACTAAAATAGAACAAGAGAAAGAGAGCAAGAACAAAGAGGGGGTTCGGCCCCCTTTTTTTTTAAAAAAAGAGAAATTTTTGAGCTCAATCTTTAGTCCAAAAAAAATTCATTCTTTGTTGAATTAATACTAAGCTCAAGGTCCTCTTCTATGTGATACCAATTTGGAAGCAAAAGAGTGTTTCTTTTTCAAAGAAGAGAATTTGAAGAAAAAGGTAAGATTCCTATTCTTTTGTGTTATGGAATAAATATATATGTTATGAGGACGAGAATTGGATGAGGATTATGGAGTTGTAATGTGTGTGTGCATAGCCGTGTGTGTGGGTGAAGTAGTGTATGGCCGTGAGCCATAGTGTGGTGAAGGGGAGGTGAAGTGAAGTTCATTTAGTTGGATAGTGGTGTCGTTGTGACATTCATGACGTGAATAAAGGTTTAACGAGTTGAGTTGGCATTGAAATTGGTTATAAGTAGTTATGGGAAATTTTGTGATTTTTATATAATTTTTGTATAATTATGGAAGTAAGATTCTAAGTGTGGATTATTGTTGTGGGTTATGAATTTGTAAGTAGAAAATGTGTTGTGATGGTTTTGTCGCATTTGTAGAAGTTTTGGGTGGAATATGAAATTGTCGGGATTGTTTGAATCCTTGAGTATTGCTTGAAATGTTATTGAATTATGATTGGACAACTCTGAATTGGTAAATGAATATGAGAACGTTGATGTTGGGTTGGAAGTGTGAAGTAAGAATGGAAGAGTTACATTATGTGGAAAGGAAGGGAAAATTATGTTAGAATGCGTTTTGTTGTGATTTTGCTGATTGTTGTTATTGTTGTGGTTGTTGTTGTTGATATTATGGCCGAGCTAAGTCTCGGGGACGTTGAATTTATAGAGGGAATGCTACCGAAATTTCGGTAGACAATATGAATTTAAGACTTGAAATTCTAAAAGCGTGAAACTCATATTTGGCAACTATGACCAATTGTAGATTTTAGGCGAAGCGGGGATTGAGTTTGGACGAGCGTAAGGCGCAAGTGAGGTATGTAAAGCTGTCCCTTTTCTTCTCTTGGCATGTCCTAGAAGTACTAAGTTTGAGTTTGAACCTCGGGGATCATTCTATTCATAGAAATCCGAGTTTACTTTTAGCACTATTCCATTCAGTGGGATTGAATTAGAAACTTATGCTTTGTTGAAAAGAAACGTTCAAACATTCGTAACTTTTGTAAACATGATCGAATCACCCCTAAGCTTTCATGGTTGATTCCATAAGGTTAAATGTCTGTAAAATTTGTACGCCGCCTCGACTTGGACCGAGGTGGGCCCTCTAGCCCCGAGTCTCCTTGGTTGCCCTAATTGACTTAACTTTGTTCGATATCGGAAAAAGACTTTTGCTTATAACTCTAGCTATTAAAGAATAATGTTTTGATTACTTCATGATATTCTGATTTACATTTTGAACTATGAATACGATTTCAGAAGTACTTTTGTGAGATAAACTCCGTATTGATCAGTTGTCCGGACTAGTTTGCCTAACGGGTTGTCATATGATTATATTCAGTTTCATAAATGTTTTGATATGTAAATTGCATTAGTTTCCGCACTACTCTGCTCGTGCCCATCATTATGACATCGTTCGCCAGTTCCCGGGCTGGTTTTGTGATCGTGCGCACTATGATATATTCGGCAGTATGCTGTGTTTCGGTTCCCGAGACCTCGCCATAGGGCCGGGTTCTGTTTATGAAGTTATGCTGTGATATGGCTTATGATATGTTGTGATGATGTGTTATATACGGGGTTGTACGGAGATTTGAAACCTTCTGGAGTTATGCTGTGTTGTGGCACCAGCGTCGGAGTGGTGACGACGTTCCTAAGCCTTATGCATGATTTCTGTTTGCATTATGTCTATATGTCTTCAGTACAGGTTTTGATATATTGATCCGGTATTTTCTCTCTGTATCCCTTCACTTCAGTTATGGTTTGGATTTCTGTACTTTATGCTTTACATACTCAGTACATCTCTCGTACTGACCCCCTTTCTTCGGGGGGGGGGGCTACGTTTCATGCCCGCAGGTACAGTGGTTCGAGATCCGCCAGTGTAGGCCACACATTCTGCTATTATAGAGTGCTCCTTTTGATCCGGAGCCCATATGTTGGTACACATCTTTTGTGACATATATGGTTTTGTATATCTGACTATTTGGGGTACGGCGGGGCCCTGTCCCGTCATATGATTCTGTTATGGTTTGTAGAGGCCTGTAGTCATATATGTGGATAATGGGTCATGTGTGTGTTCGTTTGTCTATGATCTACGTCTCAATGCGGTCCCGTTTGCTATTATGGCCAAAACGGCCTAATTGTCTGTACGTGTGTCTGTATCTGGCGATGTACATTCCGCCAATCTATCAGATTTTGATGCGGCCTAAATGGCCGGTATGTTTGTATATGTGTGTATATATTCGGCGATGTGTATTCCGCCGCCCCTTCTGTTCTGATATGATATTTTTGGTACGCGTGACCGCTTAAGACAATAGTTATTCTCAGAACTGTTTAAAATGATGAAATTGGCCTATGCTATTATATGACGATTTGGTATGTTTATCCGTTTGGGTGCCCAAGTAGGGCACCAGTCGCGGCCCGCGGGGCTGGGTCATGACATCTCCTTCCAATATTATTACAGAACTAAAAGGCTTCATGGTAAAAACTTTGTGCGTGGCCTCTTCCACTCATCGTCATGCAAATGCTGTCAACAATTATCATAGTGTTAATACTCATGAAAAACTAGGCTTAGATATAATGGAACAAAATCACGACAACTACTCTTTTCTAACACTACCCCATAATATATTAACAAGAGCAGTTATAATATATCCAATATAGGAAATGTAGCAAAGAAAGTCTTTAGGCCACATTGACACAAAAACCACTTGAATTTTAATAGAGCATTTTGATGTCACTAAAAATCTGTAAAAAGTTGACATGAGATCTCAAAGTTATGCCGGACCCGACATAAACTTATGAAAGAATTACCAAAGTTATGCCGGACCCGGCATATTTATGCCAAGTCAGCCCATAAGGCATGAGTATGCCGGGTCCGGCATAACTTTGGTAATTCCTTCATAAGTTTATGCCGGGTCCGGCATACACGCGACCCAAACCTTGCCTTGCAGTTTTCTTTTTTAATTTATGCTTGAGCGGGGGTTCGAACTCAGAGCCTCATGATTTCTGCGTGAACGCTCAGTGTTGCAATGCGAAGGGCAAAAATTAAAGACCAGCAATATGAGGGGCATAATTTAAAGACCACAAATATGAGGGGAAAAATTTAAAGACCACCCCCAAAAGAAGGGCAATCCGCGCAAACAAATGTTGGACAATCAATCATTAGTTTTGTGCAAATACCATTTCTGTTTCTAAGCAAATTGTTTGCGGAATTCCACGCAAGATGGTTAAAACTCATAATTACCTCAACAAGAAACAACCTCCTCCCACCTTCTTTTTGAACTCATAATTACCTCAACAAGAAACAGCCTCCTCAACTTCATTTTGTTTTTTTGCGTTTTAATTTTACATATCCAATTTGATAGTACAAAAATATTTTACATTGTCAATGTAGTTTAACCTATTTTACCATATTAACCATAATTTTTTTTAGGTTTTTCTATCAAGCTTACATTAGACTAGTTGTTACGTATTATGAAGTGCCCTGATAGTGTAAAAATAATGTTTTTACTAGAGTGTATAAAATAAAACTAGGAAGTAATCAATCAATTTAGAGAAAATTTTGAAATACTTGATATTATGTGACTACTTATAACAGAGATTAAAAGGTATGATCTAATTTAGATAAGATTTAATTGTTGCTACCTACTTACTATTTCCGAAGGTCAAACATTTTTTCTATTTTGTCGACTAATTAATTTCAATAAACAAGTTACCAAAAAATGGTAGTCAAGTAATTTATATCAACAGAACTCATGACATTGAGGTTATACGACTCTTATTACATAATCCCAGACAAAAATGATTGAAAAGATGAAATAGCTTAGGTTAAGAAGTTAATTTACTGTTAAACATATACCATTCTTCTTTAAGTTATTGCATTGCACCACTGGTGTAGTGGGATGAATGAAATCCCTCCACACTTAACTAGAGGTCTCAGGTTCGCGCTTCGGGAATATCAAATCTTTGGTAAGGAGTGCTTCCCCTTAAATGGCCCTATGCGGTGTGAATCTGGATTTGTCGAGCGAATAAGTTCCAGATACCAGATGATTATACTAAAAAAGAAGGCATTGGATTGCCTATTAAAATTGATTAAGTGATTGTTAATAGTAAGCATAATGAAATGTCTTAATAGTTGTTAGAATGTTCTTTTGGTCTTCAAATTACAATAAAGGAAAGTTTTCATTTAGTCACAATATTCCATGAATGAATTCTGATAAATGTTGTATGTTAGAAAATAACATCATATACTCTCTTAGTCTAATTTATGTGATACACTTTCCTTTTTAGTCTGTCTAAAAAAAAATCATACATTTTTATATTTAGAAATAATTTAACTTAAAACTTTCCCTTTTACCTTTAATGAAATGATTAACTGCCACACAAATATATATGACTTGTTTTAGACCACAAGTTTCAAAAGTCTTTCTTTCTTAAACTTCGTGTCTAGTCAATATCACATAAATTGGGACGAGGGAGTATATATTATGCGAAGATTAGCATAGTATTTGTTTTAAGGAAACATTAAATCATCCAGTGTATTAAAAGTACTTTGTCGCTCTAAGTGATGAAATTATGCGAAGCAATGGATTATTGCTTCATAGGGAAAACCATGCGCTTCAAACAATGATATGCAAAGTGATCCCGATAACAAACCGTCGGTTCTTTAAATCTCAACTTTGAGGAGTTGGATTAGTATTGGCGTTATTGTATGTTGAATACTGGAAGTAGTTATTCTGATTGTAATTTGATCATTACAATACTAAATTCAAATATATTTGATATTTTTCTAACATCGTGAATAGTGCGCTTTATTTCAATGAAGTGGGTGCTTTTCTCGCTTTTTTTGATTCAAGCCCCATCAACCTTGTCGCTTTTTGGCTCTTTTTGATTTTAAAAATACGGGTTCTGGGTGTTGAATTGTGTATCCCACTTTATCTAAATTGCTTCACTTCACAAAGTCCTCCACAAAAATCAGTTCGGATTAAACAGTGATTATTTGGGCTGATGCAGTCTCGACATCATGTTTTCTGATTAATCGCATGACATGGATTGTGTTTGCTGATAATGTACCGTACAGTGTTCTTTTATCAAACAAGTCGCTATTCCTAGTGGAACCTAGGGTGTTCGGAAGCACAAGTTATGCTCGAAATGTTCAACCATTTGTTACCAAGTTGGATCCAAGGCATTGAAGTGTGTTTTCTTAGGTTATTCTCGCCTTAAGAAGGGGTATCAGTGTTATTCTACTGAACTTGACAAATATCTGGTGTCAACTGATGTATTATTTTTTAGAGACTATACCACACTACTAAAAAAACTGGATTTTCCGACCTCAAAAAACCGACCTCATTTGAGGTCGGAAAAAAACCGACCTCATGAGGTCGCTAAAATCGTAATATTTATTTTTCAATTTTTTTTAAAATAACCCGACCTCATGAGGTCGGTAATATTGTACCAAAATTTCAAAAAATAAAGTACCGTCCTCTCTAGGTCAGAAATTCATTTGATGCAAAATATTATAATTTTATTTTTAATTTAATAGAATACCGACCTCACGAGGTCGATTTATTAAAAATAAATTTTAAATTATTTTTAATAAAGCGACCTCGTGAGGTCGGTATTCTTTTAAATTAAAAATAAAATTAAAAAATAATATACATACCGACCTCATGTGGTCGGTATAATTTGTCAAAAAACATAAAATACAGACCCTTTCATTTATCGATCTTTCCCCTTTCTCTCTCTTTTCCTTTCACCTTCTCTCGCCCCCTCTCTCTCTAACCCTAATAACAGAACTGCAGTCACAAACGTCAGCTGCAGTGACGCTCGCCGCCGTCTGCCATTGCCGTCGCCGTCCACAACCTTTTCCCTTTCTCTCTCTTTTGATCTGACGTTTTCGCTCCCCCTCTCTCTAACCCTAATAACGCCGCCTGCTAGTCATCGTCGCCACCTTACAGTCACCGTCGCCGCCGTATGCCGTTGCCGTCGCCGGCCTATATGTCAATTTGAGGTATGCTTTCTTTGTTTTCTTAGATTAAATTGTGCTAGTACCTAGAATTATTAAGAAATCTACTGGTTCTCTAAAAAAACCTAGTGATTTGTATTTATTAGCTTATATATGCATTTCTATATTTATCAATTCATAAATTTCCCTCTATATATGATTTGAAAGCTAACAACCCTTGCTGTCTTGATTTCCCTATCTAGTTCTAGTAGTAGTCGGAATGCATAGCTAGTTCCTCCGCATCAGTCAAGCTAATGAATGATGGGAAGGGAATTAACAAAAGTAGCGCTTTCTAAGGTCAGTATCCTGAACATTGCTATATGCTTTTTTTTTCTGTTCAAGTTCGTAAGTTGGATGTATTTTAGTTTTAAGATTTGCGTATTTTTTGTATTTTGTTGGGCAGTTCTAAGAAGACAGGGAAGGGGAAGAGGCCAGGAAAGGGAGGGAATCGATACTTTAAGAGTATTGGTTTGGGATTCAAGACTCCTCGTGAGGCTACTGAAGGTTAATATTCTCATTTCCTATATTTATATGCTCAATTACTCTATTTCATTTGTTTATTTATATTAGCTTCGTAGTTAGTATAGTGAATATAGTGCTGCTGTATATGATCTGATTGAAGGAGAACATTAATTCTATAAGACTAGCAGCTTTCTGTTTCTACTTTGATGTGGAGGATTCATGTATGAATGCCAATTAGTTTGGTGTTAAGGAATGGTTGATTGATCCATTTAAATAGGGTTCAAGCCTAAAGCAATGGACCTACCTGCTGCAAAAGTACAAAACATATGTTTGGCATTTGATAAATCTTTCTATTAAGAAGTTATTTTGTTAGCAAGGGTGGCTATAACGGAGGGTTAGAGAGGAATTGATGGTTGTGGAGTGTACACAAAATTCATTTCAATGCAATTTGAGTACATTAGGGAAAACATACTAGTTGTAGAACTTCTTATTCTTATTAGCTGGGAACTCGGGTTATTCAGATGACATGGAGGATAAGTTATTTATCTCTCCTTTTTTGTTGATTATTCTGTGTCTTGATTTGACCAGTCAGGAGCATCATTCTAATATAAGCAACAGGTCCTAAAAAAAATAAAGCAGCGATGTTTCTATAAACTAAATATTCTGTTTCTGCTGACACCAATATTCAGAGCAATTCTTGAGGCAATATGAAATCCTGCAGAACAGAACACTATGACAAACAATGCTGCAAGAAGCTTCAGTTTCCCAGTTGTACCACTTTTTGGTTCTTTGAAACTTGTAACTTCCATATCTTTGCGTCTTCTCATTTCCTTTAGCTTTAGAATTTAATTAGATCCCCAAGTACTACAAGTACCAGAAGCTTTTCCTGATGTATATATATACACTGTGACTGTACACACCATTTAAAGATGTCATTTGGACAACATTAGAAATGTATACATGGGAACAGCTCAAGTGGGATGTGCACAAAGTAATTACTCTTGGCCTCCTGTATTTGCACATCCCACTGAATAGCTCATCAACTACTACCAACTATTTTATATTTGCAGCAGTTAAATGTTCCACTTTTTTACCCTTCAACTTGCTGATTCAGCCTTTTCTCCACACCATCAATAAGCACTGGTATTTCTGAACCATGATCAGACAAAGGAACTGGTAAAACAACAGTTGCCTTAGCTGTATCAATTGTTGCATTTGGTGCTGCAACCCTCGGTTGTTTTCCTGCCTCTTCTGCAGCCTCAATTAAAGCATCATTGATAGGTTCCATAGCTTGATTCAATAGAGTTCCAATAGGCAATGCTCTTGCACCATGATGTGATAATACCTATCCTTAAAACGAATTCATGACTTAAGTGTTTTTCTAATTATGTTTAAGGACCCCTTTGATTTGCATTATTGAATATGTGTTGGATCAGTCTGGCTCATTGTTTCATTTGTGAAAGCAAGTTAAATTAAAACAAGGTTAACAACTTAATATATGCTTTTTCTCTTCTCTTGATAGGAGGGTGATGTGTTTGGAGTTCTATTTGACTATGGCCTCTTGATTAGACCTGACTAATGAAAGTGATTAGTTTGTTGTTGACAACATAAGTGCACAGTTAGAGGAGTTATTGAATTCCTTGCAGCAGCAACACTCTACAGTTGCCTCTCCTTGTAACTGCTATTTGCTTGTCTCCACCTGATTGTTGTTCATTGTTGTCATTGATCACCACTGGCATAGTAGCCACAGTACTATGCACCAAGGCCAACTGTTGCTGAGTTTCCACACCTAGCATGCACCACAACTTCAGTGTTATCAGTATTAACTGCATTGTTCTGTGCATCTCCAATTTTTCCAACTTCCTCCACTGCATCATGCACTTCATTATCCTTCCCTAAGGCTGCAAATTTATTAGCAGTGTGCACAGCACCAGCAGTTGCACCATTCTGCACATTACTAGTTCCTTGTGCACCATTATGTTTACCTCCGTGAACTTGATTTTTTTGTATTCTTCTTATCATTGTTTTGCTGCCACTGATATAGATCTTTGGTGTTGCCTAGCACTTTCCCACTTTGTAAGATTTTAATACCATCTCTTCTGCCTTTGTAGTTATTTTGCCACTGATTATTTTTCTGCTGCTTACTATTACCTTGAACTGCCAGTTGAGCATTATTATTATCAGCAACTACCACCTTTTTGAATTTTTTAACATTACTAGTTCCTTGTTGTCCTCTAAATCTTCTTCAAATTAATCACAGAGTTGACACCCATTGTTTATGAACAGGTGATTGCCTCTTTTCTCCAGGGATGAACACAACAACAAAAAAAAAAAAAAAAAAAAGGTTTCTCAACAGATTTAGCTACATTTGCTATCTTTTGGCTAGTTATGGCAGCAGGTGTTTCCATCAACTGCTTTTGCATTATGCCACTTGCATTTGCCTCAACATGAACTTTTTGAACTACAACTGCTTGCTTCCTTGAACCAGGTTCTTGACCAGTTATTGTAACTGCAGCAGATGATGCACCTGATGCAACTAAAGGCAGTTGCTTTTTCATGCAACAACATCACCAACCTCAACAACTTTTTCAGAGGAAAGGGAGAGGCGGAGGGACGTGCAGTTTGACGGTATGAGGGCCCAATTAGACGCATTACTTGCTTCGAGGGGGATTCCCTCGTGTCCTGATGATGCTCGTAACCCCCATACTCAATCTAGTGGTGCGGATGATGATGAGACTTACGTGTCAAACACACAAAGGCATGTTTGAATGTTAATGTGGTGGTTGATTTGTGGATTTGCGAGGGGTGAAGTAGTCTAATATGTTGTAGACTAACTCAGTGTAGACTAGCTTAATGTTTCGTGGATGTTTACAAATGTTGAAGTAGTTTAATGTTGTTTTGATGTTTGCGAAGGTTGAAGTAGCTTAATCAATGTCTCTTGTGAATGTTTAATTGACGTTTTTATTCAACTTTGAAGTAGTTTCGAATTGAATGTGATGTTTTGGTGGTTGTAATATATGTGTTGTAATAGTAGCTTAATGTTTTATTTATTTATAGTAGTTTGGTGTATTGTTGGCAGCTATTTGAGCTGGTTTTAGTTGAAAGTAAAATTATTTTCATTTTGACAGGGGGGCAGCTGGAATAACAGCTATGTGTTACAATTTTTTTCCAGAATACCGACCTCATAAGGTCGGTTTTCTGGAAAATTTTCCTAGAAATTGCAAATTACCGACCTCATGAGGTCGGTTTTCTGCAAAATTCTCCAGGGAATTGCAAATTACCGACCTCATGAGGTCAGTTTTCTGCAAACATATGGCAATTACCGACCTCATGAGGTCGGTTTTCTGCAAATTTTTTCCACAAATTCTAAATTACCGACCTTATGAGGTCGGGTTTTGGAAAAATAGGACGACAGAAATCTCGTACAATATATATATATATATATATATATATATATATATATATATATATATATATATTTTATATATATTCATATAACTTGCCGACCTCATGAGGCCGGTAAACTAATATCATTATATTATTAATATAATTTACTGACCTCACGAGGTCGGTACTTTATATAAATAATAGCCGACTAAAAAATATTACCGACCTCATGAGGTCGGTTTTTTGCGACCTCATGAGGTCGGTAATAATTCCGACCCACTCTTTTCTGACCTTCAACTGAGGTCGGTTTTGAGGTCGGTTTTTGCCCAAAACCGACCTCATGAGGTCGGTAATTGACTTTTTTTGAGGTCGGAAAATCCAGTTTTTTTAGTAGTGACATTCTTCTATGCACCTCCCATTTCTATAACTCAGGGGATGAAGATGAGGGTTAGTCTATCGTGGTACTCATTCTCAGAACAATCAAATGAGCATCAATCCACTGTTATGCTTTCAACACCTGCTCCATTTGCGCCGGCAAGATAACTAATTGTTCAAGTTTATTCGAGGAGGTGAGAAATTGATAAAACATGTCCTACATCAATTCCTTCGTCATTGACTCTTCTCCACGTGATCCTCTAGAAAATGATGACCTTCCTATTGCTCTTCGGAAAGGAACTAATTGTGTAGGGATTTCTTCTCTCCAGAAGTTTTTACATGCCAAGTTTTCATATAAAAAATTTGAGGCAACGATTGAAATACTTCTCGGGCATAGAAGTAGCAAGAAATGGATTCTCTTTTCCCAAAGAAAGTATGTACTTGACCTACTTGTGGAAACTGAAAAGTTCAGAGCCAAGCCGTGTGGCATACTAATGGTTACTAAGGACGATGGTGACCTTTTGATGATCCGAAAAATAGAGAAGGTTAGTTGGGAAGCTAACTGCCTCACGATAACCCATCCAGATATTGCCTATGCAGTCAGTATTGTCAGTCAATTCATGTTTGCACCAACAGTCAAACGTTGGGCAGCTTTGTAACAAATTCTCTGCTATTTAACCTGAGCTTCGCTTTGGTATATTGTATAGTGATCACAGACATATTCATATTGAGCGTTTTGCAAATGCTGATTGGGATTGATCAAGAATTGATTGACGATTTACAACTGGACACTGTGTCTTTGTTGGTAGAAATCCGGTATCTTGGAGTAAGAATCAAAATGTTGAATCTCGATCTAGTGCAAAATCTGAGTATAAAGCTGTCTATCCACATGTGAAATACTATGGATACATCATCCTTTTGTTGAGGTTGGTCTGAAGCCTTTATATCCCGCAAAATTTTAGTGTGATAATCAGGCTGCCTTACACATGCATTGATTCAAATCCGGTGTACCTTGAACAGACGAAACATATTGAGGTTGACTGTCACTTTTTCAAGAGAACATGATTTCTACCGGCTATGTGAAGAAAGAGGAGCAATTGGGTGATGTATTCACAAAGGCTTTTAATGGAATTTGGGTGGAATATCTTTGTAACAAATTGAACATAATTTATATCTATGCTCTAACTTGAATAGGAGTGCTATGGAATGTACATAAACTCATCTTTATATATGATACAAAGCACAATCTTAGGTAGATATATTTAGGGTCTTTCTGAAATTATTTCCTTAGATTCACCAGTACACCTACAAATAGCTCTCACTCTTGGAATAATATACTAAGGAGTATTTTTCCAATGTATGATTCGATTACAAAATTGTTGACTATAAAAATAAAAAATAAAGTATTTTTCAAACACAGCATACTCTCCAAGATCGCATTCTTTCACATATAACTTCTTGCGTACTGCAACCCTAGAAAATCATTCATTCCTCTGTTCGTTTACCTCATTCTAAGTTTCTAACTCTTCTTTTGTTTGATTCAAGATCGCTTTCTTTCACATATAACTTGTTGCTTACTGCAGCCCTAGAAAATCATTCATTCCTTAGTTTGTTTACCTCATTCTAAGTTTCTAACTCTTCTTTTGTTTGACCTAGATTTATAAACTAAGAGGAGAAAGACAAGCATCTATTCAAGCTACATTTTAGCGGCTAGATCTATAAACAAAGAGGAGAAAGACAAACATCTATTTAGGCTACATCGTAGCGGCTTGTCCTTAACTTAAATTTACAATGACCAGAATGCATTTAACCTTATACTTCAATCAAGATATCAAATTAATGTCTAATATATCGAGGCAATTTATCTCCCCTCCTCATCATTAACCAAAAGGATTCATCAGAAGCCTCCTAGATTTCAAAATTGAAACTTTTTTACTGCTACGAAACTAGAAGGCCAGACCCACGAACAATCTAATAAACTACCAACAAGACAGTGTCAGCTGACAAATAATGTTTAGTTTGTCCATAATACTTTTTGACTTCTCCAGTTTATATCTCAAGGAAAATGGAAGATTGTGTCCATGCAGCTAGTAGAGAAGAAGAAACGCGCGGAGGGAATAAAACACCTTAAGGAAGGTCTTGGCCATTAGTCCTAATGAGTTACGAAAACCCTTCTCTTTCCTATCAACTTTCATTTCCAAAGAAATGATTTAACAAATGCTATCAACTAGTTACATGATAGATTTTATTGCTTACTCCGGGTACTACAAAATCAAGATTTAAAGTGGCATTCTGTTCAAATCAAGATTTAAGGGTTTTGGGGCAAGGAGATCCTTTATCTCCTTATCTATTTCTGTTGGTCATGGAAATCTTAAAGTATTAAGCTTAGAAAAGCAACTGAGCATGTATGGATCAAGTGTTTTTGCATTGAATGCGCTAATGGAAGGATGGTGGAGATCTTACATATTTTATATGCGGATGACACACTTTTGTTGTGTGCACAGATTATGAACAAATTCTTCATTTGAGAGTGGTGTTGTTGGCTTTTGAAGTTGTTACCGGCGGATCAAAAATAAATATGTCCAAGGGTCCTATTTTCTCTATCAATGCTTCTTACAAATTGGTAATAGGAACAAGAATCGTGTACCTGTTAACTGCAGCGGAAAATTCACAGAATCTTTGTTGAAGAATTGCTCCAAGCCAATTTTACTTCACTAGAAAATAGAACACTAATATTACAAACTAGATGTCTTGTGTGTTGTTGGAGAATAATAGGAAGAAAGATGAATTTTTTCTGTTTTTTTTTTTTTTTTAAGAAAACAACGTCAGTTTTCTTTTTTTTTAAAGAGGAGAAGAAGTTAATAAACTTCCCCACGCACTCCACGTTAATAACTTGTAAGTTATTCCAAAAGTGTGGTAACTTCCCACTTAAACTTTTCTTATCTTTTCCTCCTAACCGGGTCGGGTCTGTCCACATGGGTGACCCAAGCCCAATATCCAACATCTCCTACTTTGCACATGGTGGACTAGACCCATACTACTACCATGCTAATAGCACAGACAATTCATACAGACAAATAGTTCGTGCGACCTGCGAGCATCAAAAGCTAATACCTATTAAGGTTTTACAAGAGCTCTATGTAGGAATTCAATCACATGCGGAAAGAATCCACTATCAATTATAAGGATCATATTACTCGCAACACCCCAGACATTATCCGCTACACCAGTAGCTATTTATCCGATCCCTCATCCTTCTAAGAGGTGAGCTCGAGTTCATGTTTAATTTTATATCCACAACTACACTTGACACCCTTATGGTAAGTGTAATGGCCAGCCTTTGAACACAAGCTAAATTAATAATTTTAATTGTCTTCCCTTTCTACTTGAATCTATCTGTTTCAAATCAACTACTTTCCTAGGCATGCACTGCATTGTCGAATCACTCATGGCTATTAGTAACATGCTTAAGTAGCAACACTGATTGAAACTTCAAGAAACAGTCAAAGGTCAAAGGGTATTCCATTGAAAAGTTAATGTAACTTTTCGGGGTCTCACACAATGAAGAATCAAGGATCCATTCTTCCATTAACCCATTGGTCGCTAAGTACACGTGGTATGAAACACATGTTATGGTGTTCTCACCTTATATTGGTGCGCGTGTGTCTAATTGTTTGTTTTTCCAACACGGTATAGATCTTGATCTAGACACCTCTAGATGTCTAACCTGAGCTTCTCTCTTCAATGATCCTCAAATCCATCTTCTTAGAGAAACTCATATCTGGCTTTCAAAACAAGTCATAACTTAGTGGTAGAACTCATCTCTTTACGTTCCTCAACGTAAGAGGCGATTGCTCGTGTGAGAGAGCCAATCTCGTGACTTGTTCGACACACTTTATCAATAAAATTACATCATCACATGCATATGAGATATGAACATAAATTCAAGAGTCAAATATTGATGAAAATATTGTAACAACCAAGTCATTTTACCATACAGAAATATAATCATATCCTACGCAAACCTAGAGCCATAACATGTTTCTCAAACAGGTCTCTAGATATCGCCTTTGTAAAAGGATCAGCTATCATTTCTCGCGTAGGTATGTATTGTAAAGCTACTTCTCCACTTGCTACTGTGTCTCTTACAAAGTTATACTTGATGTCAATGTGTTTGGTTTTGCTGTGATAAATAGGAACCTTTGTGTATGCAATAGTCGCTTGACTATCACAATGTAAAATCATCCTTGAGAATTCTTTGCTACGCCCAAATGCTCAAAGATTCTTTTTAACCAAACAACTTCTTGTACTACAGATGCACAAGCCACAAACAAACTCAGCTTCCATAGTTGAAAGAGTCGTGCAAGTTTGTTTCTTACTTTCCCATCAAATAGCACCACCATTATGTACGAAAGCAGAATCGGATGTCGATTTTCTATCGTTCGGGTCACCACCTCAATCAGCATTTGTATATCTTCTCAAATGTAAATCATTCCGCTATAACATACTGAATAATCAACAGTTCCTTTCAGGTATCAGAAGATCCTCTTCACAGCTTTCCAATGATCTCTTCCAAGATTGGACTGATACCTGCTAACCAGACCTACAACATTACAAATGTCCGGATAGGTACACATCATAGCGTACATCAAACTCCCGACAACACTAAAATATGAAACTCGAGACATGTCTTCTTTTTCTTTTTCAGTCTCTAGACATATTTCAAAGCTTAAAGTCTCACCTCTTGCTATAGGAGTATCCATGGATTTGCAACTATTCATTCGAAAGTGTTCCAAAATTTTCCTTATATAAGTTTCTTGAGATAGAGAAAACCTTCTTGGAACGATCTCTTTGGATCTTAACACCCAATATATAGTCTGCTTCACCCATGTCTTTCATGTCGAAGGACTTTGAAAGCCATGACTTGATAGTTTTCACATACTCCAAATTATTTCCATCTAATAAAATATCATCCACGTAAAGGGAAAAAATTACGAACATTCCATTGGACTTCTTCACATAGATGCTATGGTCTTCATCGATCATGGTGAAATCATATGAAATCACCTTTTTGTGAAATCTCAAATACCACTGCCTTAAAGACTGCTTCAGGCCATAAATAGATTTTTTTAATTTGCAAAACTTTCTTTTCTTGGCCTTTAATGATGAAACCTACAGGCTATTCCATGTAGATTTCCTCATTTAATTCTCCATTGAGAAAATCTGTCTTCACGTCCATTTGGTGTAATTCTAGATCCAAACATACAACAATAGCCAAAAGTAACCGAATTGAGGTAAACTTCACAACTGATGAAAAGTTTTCCTCATAATCTATTCCAGCTTGTTGGGTAAAACCTTTTACGACCAATCGTGCCTTGTATCTTTCTATTGACCCATCCGCTTTACGTTTAACCTTGAGAACCCATTTGTCCCAATAGCTCTATGCCCAGAAGGAAGGCTAACCAGATCCCAGGTTTTGTTGGTTCTCATGGACTCCAATTCTTCTTTCATTGCTTTCATCCACTCATCTTTCCCAGGACTAGTCAAAGCCTCAGTCACAGAATTAGGCTAATCCAATTTTGTGGGAGACATTAGGAAAACATAATTTTCAATCAATCACCTAAGATCGTTTAGGTACCGTTTAGGTACACTTTTTCTGGTACTCTTACGTGGTTGAAATTCAGACTCCTCTAAAGGATTTTTGGATTCAAAACTCCCACTTGGACTAGGAACTTATCCTTGATCTATTTGACTATGAAACATGTCCAAAGACATTGTCTGGTCATCTGAATTCAACATTTTGTAAAGAGGCTCTTCTTCCTTTATTTTTCCCTTTTTTGGAAAGTCATGTTATAGAAAAGTGACATCTCGTGATTCAATTTCAGTAATACTTCCATCTTCTAATGCACCAATGAACACATACCCTTTGGAGGGTTCTGAGTATCTTATAAAGATACATTTCTTTCCTTTTGGACTCAGTTTTCCAAACTTACAAAAATAATCTTTTACATATGCAGCACAACTCCAAGGTCATAGATCATTCAGGTTCCGTTTATGGCCAGTCTATAGCTCATAGGGAGTGGAAGTAACTAATTTTGAAGGAACGTTATTCAATATGTAGGCCGCAGTCAATAACGCATCTCCCCAGAAAGAGATAGGTAAATTTGCCTACACCATCATTGACCTTATCATGTCTAGTAATGTTCTATACCTCCTTTTTGCTACACTATTCTATTGAGGTGTGTAAGGAGTAGTTAACTGTCTCGTAATGCCTTTTTCATTACATAATTCTTCAAACTTTTTGATAAATATTCACGGCCTCTATCGGTTCTTAAGTCTTTATACTTTTATCTAATTGATTCTCCACTTCATTCATATATCTTCTAAAGCATTCAAGTGCTTTAGATTTATGAGAAATCAAATAGACATAACCAAAGCGCGTGAAATCATCAATAAATGTAATGAAATACAAAGCACCAGACCTTGCTCTCACATTTATTGGATCACAGATATCAGAATGGATTAATTGCAATGGGGAATCTGCTATCTTAGCCTTCCCAAATGGTCTACGCGTGATCTTTCTGGCAAGACAATTTTCACAAGTTGGCATTTCAATTTTGGAGAAGGGATCTACATGCCCTTTCTTTGCCAATCTATTCATCCGGTCTTGCCCTATGTGACCTAGTCTTGCATGCCGTATAATAACATCAACTTCACTGTTATTAGAATAACATGTCATAACACAACGGTCGACATAATAGTCATAAGTTCAAGTATTACAATCTAAATTGACAAAACCATCATAACGAAGTCCAAAACCACAAAAAACATTGTCTTGAGTAATTCTAACACCATTGCGACTAAACTTTAAATCGAAACCTAGATCTAGAAGAACAGACATAAATACTAAGTTACGTCAGATCTCTGGAGCATATAGGACGTCATGCAACATCAAAGATCGGCCATCACGCAAGTCCATTTTGCAAGTGACTATTCCTTTGACTTCAAGCTTTGCATTATTTCCTACATATATCCACCTTGATCTTGGTGAGACTCGACGAAACTCCACAAATGCTTCTTGATCACTACTCACATGGTCGGTTGCCCCTGAGTCTAAAATCCATACACCATAAGATTCGGTTAGTAAAACAATGCTAGAAACATATGTAACACTTAGAGATGCGTTTTGAAATGCTACCTTTTTCGGCTCGGGACACTCATGAGCAAAATGCCCTAGAACATGGTAGTTGTAACATTTCATCTTACTCTGGTCTTTTTTCTTGAAAAACTATTTTCCCTTCTTGGGATTTGGCTTGTTCCTTTTCTTGGAGGGTCCTTCTCCGGTCTCTTTACCCTTTCCGTCGTTTTTCCAATTCTTCTTGCGCTTGAAGCCAAAAGACTTTATGCCACTTGATTCTGCCACATAGGCGTTAGATATAGTTTTGACAGCACCAAGCCGATCGTCTTCAAGCTCAACATGACAGGCAACATCAGAAAAAGTTTTGATGCTATCATTATAGGTTAAGTTAACCTACAAGTGTTTCCAACTATTGGGAAGAGATCGGATCACTTCCTGAACCTGTTGCTCATCAGAGAACATGACCATCACTTTTGAATTGAGCAATCATGTTAGACATCACCCTAAGGTGTTGCTTGACATTGTGATTATGACACTTCTTGTAAGTTTCAAATTTGATAGTCAACTGTCTAAGGCGGGTCACAGTGGTACCCCTATAAGTCTCTTGTAAGTGTGCCCATATAGCATGAGCAGTACGGTATTCTTCACATTTGTGAATGAGATCATCAACAACAGATCTCATAATAATTCCACGTGCAGTAGAATCTTTCTTTTTCCATGCATTGTAAGTTTCCAGATCTCTTCTGTGTTGGGCAGTCTTACTGTCACACCCCCAACCTTGGTGAGGCATGGTTGGCACCCGATACCTGATAGGGCCAAGTGAGCGAAACTATAACTCGCGTCATCTTTGTCTCGAAAGACAAGCAAGGTCAACGAGGCACCTGTGAGTATAATGTCATAAAAAACTAAGCATCTAACTGCAAGGTCAACATATATCTCTGTAAATATCATTCCCAAAATACGCATACATATATAAAAAGGTCTACGAGAATGACATCACTACTGACAAAATATGACTAGACTGTGCACAGGATCTGTCTGCGAAAGCCTCTAAGGACATGACCAAAGTATATACGTCGGGGCAGGCCCCCGACATACCCATAACACAAAAATACATATAAATCCTTAACTCGGCAATGCTCCAGGAAGAAATGGATCTCACCAATCAAAACTGGTACCTAGAGGTAGCCTACTGTGGAGGGTCTGCCCTGTCTGTCTATACCTGCGGGCATGAACGCAACGTCTACAAACAAATAGAAGTCAGTACGAATAATGTACCGAGTATGTAAGCGAAAATGTAACATAATAAACATATACTGCAAAGGAGGATGACAAGAATCAACGTGACATTTTTGAGCTACCGATGTAAATCTGTCCTGCATAGATGTATTTCTCTTCAAATTTTTACAATCTCCACTATGTCTATATACCTTACCATAGCCCTAGTTAGCTTATTGTCATAACATTATCCGAGCATATGTTGCGGCGTGCAACCCGATCTAATATGAATGCGTGGAATGCAGAACATGTAATCCGATCCAAATATGAATACATGTGTTACGAAACGTGCAACCCGATCCAAATATGAATGCATGTGTTACGGAATGTCCAACCCGATCCAAATATGAATGCATGTGTTGCGGAACGTGCAAATCGATCCAAATATGAATGCATGTGTTGCGGAACGTGCAACCCCATCCAAATATGAATGCATGTCTATCTCTGACCTACTTATCATCCTGGTGCTATCTGCCCAACTGATCAGTGGTAACTGCCCGAGCGTCCAAAGCACGGTGGTAAATACATAACTGCCAAACTGGCCGTAGACCAGTGGCAAATACATAACTACCTAACTGGTCGTAGGTGTCACGACCCAGCCAGAGGGCCATGACGGGTACCCGGAGCTAACACACCGAGCACCTCTGAACATACATCTCATAAACATTCCTAGGTGGACCATAAAGATAGCATATGGATATCATAATCTGTAAAGACATATATCATAACAAAACGACACATCCCTATACAATCTTTAACAATTATGTCTATCATCACAAGCCGACAAGGCTACTAAAATATCATACAATGATATGAACCGGTAGGGTTATGAAACATCTAACTGTACACATATGTCTACGAGCCTCTACATAGAATACAAGTGACCATGAATACAAACACGAATAGACTGCAGCTCCGAAGTAAGTGGAGTGCTCCTGAAAATCCGTTGATAAAGCACCTACGAATCTGATCCCTCTCCCTACCTATCTGCGGGCTTGAGCGTAGCGTCCACAAGAAAGGACGTCAGTACGAACAGTGTACTGAGTATGTAAGTCATGAATAATATAATAATATCAATATGGAACATAACAAGAGATAAAAAGATAACTTGTACATCTGATTACCTCATAAGGCGAGAATCATGCATGCATAGATCTCAAAGAAAACATTTCTCATATATGTATATAAATAATAGTGTTGCGGAATATGCAGCCCGATCCATAAATATTTTATATTGTTGCGGAACGTGCAGGCCGATCCATATATCATATCATCATTATATATATAAATATATTGTCGCGGAACGAACGGCCAGATCCATTTATCCATATATCCCGCGTCCGGGACGCTATCGTAATATACCAACTGATCAGGTGGTTATGCGTATATAACGCCTCACCTTTCCCCATATCCCATACATATATATAAACATATATACATCATATGCATATATAATACAAGTAGCATGCATGAGAGCCCAGATAAAAGCTACAACTTTATCGGGGTGACGTAAGGTCGGTAACCTCTGATTCATATTATGGATCAATCATCATCGCTATATCTCACCTTGAAGGAACAATTATTATAAGGTGAGATCAGCAACTATGAATAAAATCGAGAAAATCATGAAATAAGCTCAATATTTTGACAATAGCATTAAAATCATAAGCTTTAGAATTTCTAGAATTAAGATCATCATCATCATGTTCATCATAGAAAACTTCTCATCTTTAGTATCATATGAAGCTTTTAAGAATCATGAACTTCTAACTTTTGGAAGTAAGAAGGTTATGAAAAATATGTATGGAATCATGCCTTTTGAAAGAAAGGGACTAGCCTTAACATACCTAGAAGTTCACTTCTCGACTTTACCACCTACTTCCGGTCTCGCAATCTACACATAAACCATTCATACTATGGTTAGGCCTATTGTTATATACTTATCCTAAGCCTTCAATTTAAATCCCCTTAAAAATCTGCTGAAATTTGGGCAACATCTCCCCTGTTTATATCCCTAGCCCGAAATCACAATACCAACAAAACAATGACAATAGCAATACTAATATCAACAACATCATCATCCACACCAATATACTCCATAAAACATCCCACACGATGTTTTTCCCAAATTCTCAACCAACCATAACAATATCCACAATACCATAATCAAAGAATTATACTCAATTTAATCTTAAATTAATCCAAAACCTCCTTTCAAATTCATTCCATAGTCATCATCTTCACTTTAATACTTTGCAACTTCTCTACTATGATTCTCTTCTTTTATAGGACTTGCTAAACCTTCAAATCAAGTTAATCTTGAGAAATAGGATGGAAAACATATCTTACACTAGAAGAACTTCACCCCACTCAACTTCTTCCAAGACCAAATTCATCACAACATTAAGTAGAGACAAGAACAATCCTTCTCCATCACTTGGCTTGGGGTTTTGGATTTTAATCCTCTTCTGTGATGGTATAGAATGTTTTGGAATTGTGGAGAGCCTTCAAGAATATTCTTATAGTGGAGAGAGAAATGTGGAAAATTATAGAGAGGTGTGGAGATGTTAGGAGAGTGCTAGAGGTTTGTGGAGTTAAAGAAAAATGCCTAGAATGAAGTGTAGAGGCCCTTTTATAGGTGCCAAATTCGGATTGGGCCGGGTCAAAACATAAGTGGGCTTTTAAGTGGATTTTTCGGATTTCCGCCTAGGTTCAGGTCCCTCTGACTGTCCGTTTTAAAACGCCCATAACTCCCTGCTCCGATGTCGCATTGACAAACGGTTTGTTATGTTGGAAACTAGACTCGACGAAATTCATTTTAGGCTTTTGAAATACCTTAAAAATCCTAATATACCCAGAGATATACCCCTCCGAAGTTGACCCAAAATTCATTCCAGAATTCTGCCAACTTTTTTCCAAATTTTCGACAGACTTATTTTCTTCGATTTTCTTGATCCCGGAATCTTCCAAAACTCTCCATAGATGATATTTATCATTTATTATACATGATAACGGTCATGTCCTTTGGTTCCTAGGTTTTCCTTTCCGGTTATGACTTACGAGATCGTAATTCATCCTTTGCTTCATTGTTACGTACTTTCCATGACTTGTACCTTCCAAAACTTCATGCGAAGTTTCCGATACTCCATTAATATGGTGAAGTACGTGGCGTGCTTATGCTCTGAAAGTGTGAGGTGTAACAGTAGGCCAGCGGTAAATATAATCAACATCATAACCAGACCTCTATGGGTAATTTCTATGCACTTCTCATGGTCATTACCTATCCGTTAATGCCTGCATGATTACATAAGACTCATAAGCACATTTCTAGGCCATTAAGACTTCTTCCCGAATTAACTAAACCTTAGTCAATTCCTGGATGCATCATAAGCCTATCTTCTAGCATTAAGTACCTCATTAGGGATCTTATAACTAGCATACTATTCATGTCTTACAAAATATTCCTTGAGAACACATTTTTGAATTCATTGAAGTAACGTAAGGTCATTATACCTTCGATTTCCATGATGGAGCTAACATCATTGGCATATCTCACCTTGAAGGAACAATAATCATACGATGAGACCAACACCAATAATATTGTAAAAACATCAAGAACCATAGGATTCTAGTATTTCTAGGAATAGGGACATTATGGATATCATGTGAATGGGTGTGTATCAATAAGATCATGCCATAAGAAATAAAGGGACAGCCTTACATACCTTGCTGCTTACTTAGCCACTCAGAGTCTACCTTCCGAGCCTGCAAATCTACATTCAAGATGATTCATAAAACAATCAGGCCATAGGAAATAATTCCAAAATAGCTAGTAAATAAGTTAACAGAATTCGGACATTATTTCTCATATATTATCTACTCCGAACTAATTCCAAAATAGCTCCCAAACACCAATAACAACATCAACAATAACATAATCAAGATACTACATGACAAACATATACAAATCCGTCTGAGACTTCCTTTGAAAATCAGTCCATAAGCCAACAACATCAATATATCAAACTACGACCTTTATACTATGTTTTCGTTCACTTTAAACCATTAAAATTGTCACGATCCAACCGGAGGGCCACGACGGGCACCCGGTGCTAACCCACCCAGTCACCTCTTAACGTACTCTCACATTCATATCTAGGTGAGCCACATGGCTTACTCATAATTTACATACATCAATAGTACTAACCTAGTCGGGTAACAACACATTTATGTCATCATTAATAACAATGCCCATATCCATATACACAAGCCAACGAGGCTATCAAAAAAAGATATACAAAATATGAGCTGATAAGGCTGCAAGACATCTAACCATACACAACTGTCTACGAGCCTCTAAGAAGAGTAAGTAACATCATATAGGCGGGACAAGACCCCCGCCATGCCCATATGTATGTACACAAAAGAATAATACCTAAAAGCTGTAGCTCCGAATGAAATGGAGCTTCTCTATGCAGTCACTGAATAAGAAATCTATGGATCAAGCCTGTCTCCCTGTCCACCTGTGGGCATGACGCAGCGTCCACAAATAAAAGGACGTCAGTACGAATAATGTACCGAGTATGTAAATCATAATCAACATCATAGTATGATCATAAGATACAACATAAGAATTAGCATAAGATGGAGGATCAGGAGGTAATAGAGTCATTTGTACCTCTAGTGGCCTTTATCATATCTACTTACTTGTCTTTCATAGGGACCTTCCCTTTCTAATGCTTACTCATGTACATACATACATATATATTCGTATTCGTATTCATATTCATACTCGTATCCATGTCATACCTGACCATGAAGGTTCGGTGTTTCACATACCCGGTCATGACAAGGCTCGGTGATTATGCATATGTTGCACCTCGGAAAAATTTCCCCGTGAACCTACAGTGGATAGGCTAACGAAAGGCATAACGTACACGACGTTTTGATGTGTAAGGAATAATATTTGATGACCCTGAACGAAATTTCGAAGGCATATAAGGCAAGGAAAGAAAGTTGTTAAGGAAAGCAAATCATATGTTATGTGTCGGACAAGAATTACAAGCATTAAGTTAGTGACGTTCTGATGATGTCTTAGAGACGAATAATGACGTCCCTTAGATGGGTCCGTATAAGTTGGTCGGGACAGTTTTTATGATTTAATATAAAGGACCCTTCTCATTTCACTTCATTTTCATTCATTTCACACTTCTTCATCTCTCAAGACCTCTAGAAAGCTCCAGATATTTCATCCACAAGAATTCAAAGGAAATTGATGATCAACTTCATCAAACCAACAAGAATCAAGAGTAAGAAACTCATTAAAGTCATCTAAGCCAAGAAAATTCAAAGGAAGTGAGTTAGGGTTTTTGGTGCAAGAAGAGTATTGCTACTCAAGGCTTGTTCCTACAATATCTAAGGTAAGTTTTATGGTATTTTCATGATGTTTGAAGTATGGATAGGTTGAAACACTTGGATTGTAGAAGAGTGTAGAAAGTGGGTCATAAATGTGTGAATAATATCATGGTTGAATAGTGGTTGGAAGGAATCATGAAAATGGATATGTGGAGATTGTAAATATGTTATAAATGACATTTAGAACATGGAATAAGTATTATACATGAGAAAACGCGATAATGAGCTATGACCATAATTGTGGAGAAATTGGAAGGAAATGGTGAATTGTGGTAAATGTAGATGAATGATGATTGTTGTGCTATATTGTGAACGTTGTTGTGGTTGTTTGGGAGTGATACATGATGTGGGAAGAGTAGTATAAACAAAGGAAATGCTGCCCAAATTTTCTCCTAGAAATAGTAAGCACGCTCTTGTAATTGCTTAGCTAATGTCAATACAAATTCTCTTGAAGGTAGAACGTGGCATTGAAAGAGAACAAGCGAACGATAGATTAGTTAAACGTAAAAGGTATGTGAGGCCAGTCCTTTCTTTCTATGGCATGAATCCGATGGTATGATCCTTTTTCCTCTTCATGAATTCTCTATATCCCTGAAAGCCAAAAGTCTACGATATGATGTTCCTATAAAGATCAATGATGTTATGTATTGTATATACTCACCTTATATACTATTTCCTTCAAGGTGAGGCAGAATACTCGTGAATTCTCCACAATGACTAATTATAGGTTCTGAAAATGTGGAAGTTGCAGATTTGCACTTTGGCCCAGTCGATCGTAAAATGAAATACGGACCGTAAAGTGGTTTACGGGCCGTAAACTGCCATGTTTTAGTTCAAATTCCAAAACTTCGACTTTCTGCCAAATGCTCGAATGGTTAAATACACCTTGAAATACGGACCGTAAACTGAAATACGGACCGTAAACTGAGTTCGTAAATCACCATGTCCTCAGCCTGACTTTTTGGTTCTGTCATCCTTTAATACTCCCATAGAATACGGCCCGTATTTTGGAATACGGACCATAAACTGAGTTTACGACCACTATTGCACTTTCAACTCCTGTTCATTCCAAATCTGTTCCGTTTACTGAAAAACACATAAAGCCGCGTAAAATCACATAGACTTGTTTAAAAACAAGTAAAACTGGTAGCAGAAAAGCGTCGATTGTGGCACAGAATCACGACCTTACGTCACCCCGCCCAATTATAATTGTCCATGAGTCTTTATGCATGTATTATGATAAGCAATACTGTGATGAGCATATGATGAGGAGTACATGATGATGAGCATATTTTAATGATGATATTACACCGTACCTATATGGTCGGGCAGATATACACACCACTATAGTGGGCAGCTTATACCCCGGACGCGGGAGACCTGGACGCAGGTTACTTATTATTACACCTTTCCTACATGAACGGGCAGCTGACACTTATACATTTATGCATATATAAAATGATGACGAGTATGAGTAAGACAACATGATTTATTTCTTTTATGATTCACAGTCAGTTACAGATTGTTCCTCATTTGATGCCTCCTCATTTCATTGATGTTTCATATTTGTTTATGCCTCTCATACTCTGTACAATATTCGTACTGGCGTCCATTTTCTTTGGATGCTGTGTTCATGCCCACAGGTAGACAGGGAGGAGAATTTGCTCCAGACTCATAGGAGCCAGTAGTTGATTAGAGAGCACTCCCTTGTTCTGGAGGTGCTTATGATTATTCTTTTGTGTATATTTATGTATATATTTTGGGCATGACGGGGTCTTGTTCCGTCCTTATGTCTAGTAGTCTAGTAGAGGCTCGTAGATACACTGTGTGGGTTAGATGGTCTCGCGAGATGCTATTATGTATATATATTATTTTGATGGCCGAGAGGCATATGTTTATGAAAGTATTTACGTTTTCAAATGGAAGATGATTTTCTTATGATTTAAATATGAAATTGATAGAAGAGCATTAAATGAGTAAGATGAGTAATAGAACGAGCAGTGCTCGGTGGTTAGCCCAGGGTACCCGTCGCGGCCCCTAGCTGGGTCGTGACAGCATACCTGGCCTTACCAAGGCTCAGTGTTATCCGTACCCAACTTCAGTGGTGCGCGCGTGATAGGTATCATACTCGGCCATATAAGCTCAGTGTTACATAATGGTCATACATACTTAGATACGTATACATAAAAGTCCATAAGTATCATCAACATCATTTCTATCATCGTTTTCGTTACATCTATCCTTAGTGGATCAACCATCACATAAAGGAGTACTAGTATCGTAAATCATGAGCCTTGATAATCTTAGGGACAGAGTCATTTGGAGGACGTTATGGAACTCGTGAAAGGATATATGTAGCAAATGAACCATGCCTTAAGGAAAGAAGGGTTAGGCTTACATACCTCTTTGTCCTCTTAACTAATTTACGTTCACCATCGAAGCTTGGACAATCTACATTTAGAAGGATTCATACCATGGTTAAGCCTTAATGACACTCTTAAATTCAAATTAGAATAATTCATGATATAATGAAAATTGGGCAGCATTTCCCCTATTTCGTCAACTTCCACCATATTACAAAACAACTCCCAAACATCCATAATACACCCACAATATCATAATTAAGTAATCATATTCCATTAAGCCTTCAAAATTCATCCTCATGTTCAACTTATACAACGACCTCATACCCATTTCAGCAAATTTTCATACAATGCTTCCTTATCACTTCTACTACCTTCCATAACAAGATTATATCCATATTATACTAAGAATCATGACTCAAGTTAGCTTATTACTCAAAAACATCATAAAAGTTACACTTAACCCTCATTTTCTACTTTCTTCTTCTACCCAAGTTCTTCAACAACTAAGCATTCATGATAACACGAAATAAGCATGAAAACTAACCTTTTATCTCATGGGAATGAGCTTTGGAGCATCTATCAACTTAGGTGAAAACCCTAGCTTTAATATCTAAGAATCTTTTGTAGTCTACTAACCCTAGAAAGCCTTCTAACACATGAAAACTTTGATTCTTACCTCTTGATATTTGTTTTCTCTTGGATTGGGGTGGAATAATCTTGGATAAGGGTTTAGAGCTCTTAAGACTTGTGGAGGATGAAAAATGAAATAAATGAACAAACGTCTTCTATTTATACAAAAATAGAAAAATCAGCCTGATGGACTTATACGGACCATTTATGCGGTCCGTATAATTGGACCGTATAACACCACTATGGAAAAGTGCCTTTCTGTAAAGGTCGAGTTATACAGACCCCCCCTTATACGGACCGTATAAGTGGTCGTATAGCTCCCAGTTGTACGAAACTTCCTCTTGTTGATTCATTTGACTTTCAATCCTTGTGGAACCTTCTTGGCACTTACATAATACTTCATTAACCATACAATATGCCCTATAGTAGCCCCTCAAGATATTCTAAATAACCATTAGCTCAATTACAGCGAAAACCTTTCCGAACACGACTTATATTTCACTTCCTTCAACAAACTAAATTTCACATATTCGTATGACTTCAAAATCTTATGGTATGCTCCTTAAGTTATCTAATCCCTTCCTTAATCTCGTAAGGATTTCATAATCATCTTAAGCTCACATTATCCTATCCACAAGGCAACAAGTCCAAAAATTTCTGAGGTGTAACATTCTTCCCCCCTTAGGAACATTCGTCCTCGAATGTTGGGTTCTTGGGGATTCTATAAAAAATTTGCCAGAGTTTCCCCTATAATATGACACTACCATCCTGCAACAGCAACCCAAAATATATCGCCTCACAGGGATACAACAACAACATCAAAAACCATGGCCACACACGACCAGGAAAACATCAAGGAAAACACGACATACCTGAGGCTAATGGCGTCTCTACTTGAGTCTCCTCTGAGGTGAAAATAAATGCGGGTACCTGAACTTCATGTCTTTTTCGGCTTCCCAAGTCATTTCCTCTCTATTATTATTTCTCCATAAAACCTTTACTGAAGCTACCTCTTTGGTTCTGAGCTTTCGTACTTGCCTATCTAAAATGGCAATGGGGACTTCTTTATAAGACAATTATTTGGTAACTTGGAGATGTATATGGAGGTTTCTAGAGCTCGAGGGAAGTGTAAATTATGACAAAATGGGAAGAATAGGGTATTTATACCCCTTGAACGTCAGTTTCACCGCCTCACAATTGGCCTTCGCGATCGTGAGGCCTTTGGCTCGTGACCGCGATGGTCTGCAAGCCTTTAGCAACCTATCTTGAAACGCCCATAACTTCCTACTCTGATGTTGGATTGACGAAAGGTTTGTTGCATTGGAAACTAGACTCAATGAACTTCAATTTACATATGTTATGTATTACATGACACCTAATATTCTTGCAGATACACCTCCCTCAATTTGTACCAAAAATTCCTGTCCAAAATTCTTCCAAGTTTTTCAAAATTTCGACAAACTTAATTTCTTTGATTCGCTTGATCCCGAAACTTTTATACACTTGCTTAGCACTTTTTAGGAGTCTTCCTTAACCTTATAAGAGTTCCATAACCTCTCCGAGATTACGTTAGTTTACTTACAACACAAAAGACACAAAAAAAAAAAATTGAGGTATAACAGTTACCCTCTTCTGGGTGAACCAAAACATGGTTAATACCTTCCAAAGCATCTTGTTATTCCAATACATACCACATCTTACGACTCCAGATGTCGTAATTTTCACCTTTCAATTGTTTACCTTTGTTTAGATCAGCAATGCTGCTCTTAGATGGCATATCTGTTAAATAAGACATTTAAGCAAGTTTTTTACTCAAATATTTATTTTAACAAAATTATGCGTGTGATATTCACACTCAAGCAAATTAATTTCCATACATGACTTCACATTTAGTGTAAAATCGAAAGGTCACAAAGTTTATGATCATCATTTATAGTCTAAACGTTAATCAAAAATGGAAAAAAAATCTTAGTGTGAATTTTATTTTAATGACTTTCAATTAAGTCTCAACCCATTTAAAAATAAATAAATAAAGCGGGATATATAAGAAAGTTGAATAACATAATTCCATATATTGAAAAGAAATTCACAATGCAAGTTATAAGTTCATAAGGACATGTCTCTCCCAGTTGTCTTCAAGTATTTGAACATACAACTCAAAAGGTTGACTTGCCCAAATATCGTGATAAATTTTAATTAAAAAATTATCCCAAGTTTCTAGGAGGAAATCTACTAAAATTGGAAAAACACCCCAATCCGTGATTTCCATAAAATTAGCAAGTTCATCTTGTTTCAACCGAAAAAGTTCAATATGTTCAGGCGCTGAAGCATTAGGAGACATCTTGAAAGCCTTAAACTCTTTGAATTTCTTCTCTCCTTCCCTTTGCATAGCCCTTTGATCCCCTAGTAGATTTTGCGTCGCCTTGGGACATTATTCCTTATGACTTCATGTCTAGGGAAATGTGTCCTACGACGACGTACTCATCTACATTGTTCCCTTTCTCGATTTTGGGAACTCCCGCTTGGAGTACTTCGAGTTGTCCCTGTCCAGTAATGTCTCAAAATAGGAACAATGAAACAATAAGAATGGACATACCATTCAGTATGACAACATATGCCACAATACTCGTAGAAGACAACATTACGTTTAAGGATCATATACCATTGTCACGGTATGACTATTAAGAGGTTAAAAAAACAATCTTTTCTTTTACTTTATAAAACTTCAACGCATCATAACTCACTCGTTTTTAATCTGTATAACATCCATAATTGTTACACTTCAAACTTTTGTACGTTGAGTTTCGTCGAGTACTAGTTGTCCTAGCCTTGGGAAGCGGGACTAATTTTTTGAGGCTGCGAGGATGGACATGTCCATCTTGAGTATATAAGAGAGTAAAACCATGTTTAGTAAGCTTCAGGAAGGTCTAAGACTTGTCGGATCATCAGAGTTAAGTTTCAACGAAAATTCCACAAGGTGTCACTTTACGGCGCACTATGTGACTCTCAGAGCACCACCTGCAAGCCGCAGACCATGTATGAGAGACGCAAATGGTGCAGCAGATGGTGAGAAAGAATTTTGATGATCAAGAAAGGTCTGCGACATGACTTACAGTTCTCAGACAGTGTCTGCGATACCGCAGACCTCGCCACAGATGATGTCAGTGCAGAATTTTCTAGACTACTATAAAAGGACCCACTTCGACCCTCAATCATTTATTCACCATTTTTAGACCTACACACCTCCAAAACTCTCTCAACAAGTCCTCTTATGATCTAAGACCAAAATCAAGGGCAAACCAAGTGATTTTAACATAAAGAATTCCATGATCATCATTAGATTGTTTTTCCCCTTGTTGTGCTAAATTTGGAGACTTCTTAGAAGTGAAGTAATTCCGAATCTAGAGTTATCCTTGTGATTGAAGGTAAGTTATAACTCCATCTTCATGTTTATAGTATTATATGTCCTTTACACAACTTATGGGAAGGAGAAAATGTGAAAGTAAAGTTGAAGTTGTGCTAGAACTTGTTCTTAGGTATGTTTGAGTTATGAACTGTTCTAGACTTGATATGGTTGTGATGTTGTTGGGTTGGTTTGTGTAAATAAAGTTGTAATATGAAGTTGTTGGATTGTTAAATGAGTTCTAAAGATGGAAAGACCTAGTGAAGAGTTTGTGGTACCGAAACATGTATGGGATTGAGTAAAACAAGTGACATGAATCTTATGCACATAAGATGTTCGACAAAATCTCTAAATGAGTTTTCTTATAATTTATGAACCCATCGTTAATACGGATAATTCGTTTACTGTAGATAATCATTCATAGAGCATACGAGGACTCGTGGGATCCATATAACTAAGGAGACAAGGTATGTTAAGGTTGTCCTCTTTCTTTCTTATGGCATGATCATATTGATATGAACCTACACAAATGTCCTTCATAATGACCCTATTCCTGGAAATACTAGAAGCTTATGGTTCTTGATGTTATTATGACATTATTGATATTTTTCTCATGATTATTGATCTTGATTTATGGTTATTGATCTCATTTATTGATGTTGATCTCATCTTATGGTCATTGTTCCTTCAAGGTGAGGTATGTTCAAGATGATAGATCCATAATGATAATCGGAGGTTTACCGACCTTATATCACTCCGATAGAGTCATGGCTTTTCTTTGAGCTTTCATGCATGCTTTATATATGTATATGTATTTTATAACACCGAGCCACATTATAGTCGGCCGAGCACGAACGTAGATGTGCACACCACTGTAGTGGGCAGATTATTATATTACCCTAGACGCGGGATGATGATGACATGATCATAACACCGAGCTTGTACGACCGGGTACAGTATTATATATGTATGTATGAAAATATTTTTTTAAAATATAAGCATACATGACATCCGCCTTAAGAGGCATTCAGAGGTACATATCGATCTCTTTTATCTTATGCTATCTTTATTACATATCGATCTCTTTTATCTTATGCTATCTTCATATTTATATTATGTTGTTACTCATGTATTACATACTCGGTACATTATTCGTACTGATGTCCTTTTGTTTGTGGATGCTGCGTTCATGCCCACAGATAGACAGGGAGATGGATCAGACCCTTAGGCTACTTCCTCAGCGTTTGTACAGGAATGCTCCATTTGTTTCTGGAGTTGCAATTCTGTTGGTATGATTCTTTTGTGTATACATAGGAATAGCGGGGTCCCGTCCCGTCCTTATTATGTTTGCACTCTATGTAGAAGCTCATAGATAGATGTGTACATCTAGTTGTCCTATGACCTCCTCGGTCCATATTTCGTTATAGCTTTTGGATAGCCTTGTCGGCTTGTATACATGGGCACAGTTTGATGACGTACATATGTATATATCTCTTGGCATGTGTCCCAAACAGTTTATGATATCTATTAGTTAGCACTATGTCCCACAGGGGTACGATTATGAGATGTACGTATGTCATGTGGTGTTCGGTAGGTTAGCTCCCAGTGCCCGTCATGGCCCTCGAGTTGGGTCGCGACAATAATATATCAACGGAAAGCTTGTAACGAGTAGATTCTAAAAATAAATACCACACATTGTAACTTTTACCAAGTAATTTCAAAAATAAAAAATCGGTTCGCAGTTCTTAAAAAAAAAAAAAAAACTATCACAATTTTCAACATAACTTCAAAAAATCATATCTCACTCGTTTTAAATCCGTTTTTAATGGGTAATATATCAACGAAATCCTTGAACGAGGAGATTCTGAAAATATAAGTGTCATGCCGAAATTTTAAAAGATGTGAACATCATGGCAAGTGGAGAACATCTATCATGACCTATTTTGCCTAAGTCATGCAGACACTTACCTTCCCACCTCGGTAAGCGAACCATCAACCCAACAAAGAATGAATACATAAAAGAATGAAATTAAGCAATGGAATGGAATAAATACGTAAGTCTCACGATATATATATATATATATATATATATATATATATATATATATATATATATATAAGTAGAAGAATACAGAATGACGATAACACCCCCAAGGTCTAGTCTGAATAACACAAGAGCATCTAAAAAGGGAAATTGTACAAATGTGGAATACTAATACATAAGTATATATGTCTCTGAATAAAATAGGACATAAAGAAATAAAAGTCTTCAAGGAAGCGGACGACCATGCTCACCCTGGAAACTCAAAGAGAAAGCTGAAGCGACTATCAGCCACGCGTCACGGAAGTGGATCCGACTTTATACTCTGCACTCGTAAAAGAATGCAGCAAGTGCAGGTCAATACAAAAAAATAGTACTGGCAGGCATCATCGGCCGACTAAGCATAGCTAACATAACCCAGATAATAAAGTAGATAAGCAGATAAACCAACAAGTATAAGTCAAAGTAATCAAATCCAAGTATCCGTTGTCGCCTAGGTAAAGTATCTAATCCCGAATGTGCCAAGTCTGAATTTATCCAATCCAATCCAATCATCACAATACAACACCAAACATCTCAAGTCAAGTAATAATGCAATGCAATGCAGTAGTGTATGAATGCAATGCAATGCCATGCAAATACGGTGTACACATGTACTCCGGACGGAAATATCGTCGTCTCGGTAGCACAACCTAGCGTGACTCGCAAAGTCTAAGTGCCACTCGTCCCGGATATTTTCCTAACAGACAGACGGGGCCCGGATCTTTGCCCACGGGGGATTCTCACCAGCACCACCCTGGGGAACCCGCAGAGTCCATGCACTATCAACGATTCCGGAACTAACATCTGATATCGGCCATGCAATCAACGATTCTGGAATTAATCATCGGACATCGGCCATCTCACGTTACTCAAGTAAAATAATTTTATCAAGTATCAATTTTACTCAATCAACGATTTCGGGATGAACATCGTACATCGGCCATCTCACGTTACTCAAGTAAAACTGAGCCCAACTCATCAAGTGTTCCATCAGATATCATCAATATCTCAACAGTGTATCATGAAATGAGAGTGCGTGCAATGCATGAATCACATCAATAATCATGATCAATATCACAAGTACCAACTATGGGCATGCCAACAATGTATACGAATCACAAATACCAACAGTGCGTATGCCAATAATATAACCAAATCACAAATACCAATAGTGGGTATGCCAAAATTATTTCTGAATCACAAATACCAACAGTGGTATGCCAACAATATCGTAATCAAGACGATAAACAGAATTCAATATCTGTCAACGACTCATGGCATCAAGCCAACACAATAGAACAATCTTACACAGCACAACGGGGTGGCCAGTCCCAACACACAACAGGGCCCAACCGAAGGCAATATCCAACCCAACTTCATACCTGAAGGTTCACATGCTGTCCCCGATAATATAATCGAAATATGTACTTCGCTATACGAAGTCTCACTAAGGGTAAGCCATAACCTACCTGGATGGCCGAATCGCAACACCAACAACTCACTCCTTTGCCTTGCTTTTCCGTTGAACCTCAGAACCAAAGTAGTCTAAGCGTAATTGAATTCTAGTTCTAGATTAGAAATCATGAAGTATGATACTAATATTGCTACTATTCAATTTAGGGCAATTTTAACCCTAGAAATTGGGAAAATGGGCCCACAACTGAAAATTCGGAAGCAAAATGCCAAATTAAGTACTAGGTGATCATAACTCAATCACCAATTGCTGATTAACTCAAGGATTAGCCTAATTTTTTATTTCAAGCAAAACCCCCAAATGGGGTATAAACCCTAACTCTTTGATTCCGAAATTCAACACTAGAAAGGGAAGATATATGATTAACAAACTTAGATTCATCAAAATCTATCATAAACACCATCAATTTATCATTAATAAGCATAGGGACTATGTTCATCAAAACCCTCTTCCAACTTCCATTACTAAGGGCTTATTAAAGGGAAGAGGGGAATCTAAGATGATTATGATTAAAGAAAGAGTAAAGGAATAAGCAAGATTTACCTCCAAGAACTTTTCCCCAAAGCTCAAATTTCGAAATGGGAAACAATAAGGGTCTAGAGGTTTCTAACACTTAATAAATTTTACAAACTGCCCGTCAGCCGCTTTAGCGGCACTGGACCGCTTTAGCGGTCAAGGAAAAAAGCCTTGAACGGGCGAAAATTCCAAAAAGACTATAACGACCAGACGGGTCGTTACATCAGATACCAATTGAATCGTAACTCGTCCTCGAGCGAAAAAAAGAAAGAAAGCGGGGAAATACCTAAATCAGTAAACAACTGAGGATATCGGCTACTCATGTAGGATTCGGTCTCCCAAGTAGCCTCCTCAACAGGACAGTTCTTCTATTACACCTTCACCGAAGCAATCTCTTTGGACCTCAACTTTCGAACCTGCCTATCCAAGATCGCGATAGGCTCCTCCTCATAAGTCAGATTCTCATCAAGCAATATAAATCCCAATGGAAAACATAGGTACCGTCGGCATGGTACTTCTTCAGCATCGAAACATGAAAAATCGGGTGAACTCCCGCCAAGCCTGGCGGCAATGCCAACTTATAAGCTACATCACCGATACAGTCCATAATCTCAAACGGACCAATATACCTGGGGCTCAACTTTCCCCTCTTAACAAACCTCATAACACCCTTCATGGGTGAAACCTTCAACAGAACCTGGTCACCAATAACAAACTTCAAATCCCAGACCTTCCGGTCCGCATACATCTTTTGCCGAATCTGGGCTGCCAAAAGCCTGGCCTGAATAATTCTCACTCTATCAAGGGGCTCTTTTAACAAATCTGTGCTCCAAGACCGAGCCTCGAACCCATCAAACCAACCAATCAGAGATCTACATCTCCTGCCATACAAGGCCTCAAAAGGCGCCATACTAATACTCGAATGATAACTGTTATTGTACTCAAACTCTACCAAGGGCAAGTACTAATCCCAATGACCACCAAAGTCAATAACACACGCTCTCAACATGTCCTCAAGCACCTGAATGGTCCGCTCGGACTGGCCATCGGTGTGGGGATGAAAAGCTGTACTGAGATCTAATCGGGTATCCAACTCTTCATGAAATGCCCTCTAGAATCGGGAAGTGAAAATAGTACCCCGATCGGATACGACAGAAATAGGAACCCCATGCAATCTCATAATATCCCGAATGTACATCTTGGCTAACTTCTCCACGGTATAGGAAACCTGAACTGGAACAAAGTGAGCGGACTTAGTCAACCGATCAACTATCACCCATATAGAATCAAACTGGCCAAGGGTTTTCGGAAGACCCGTGACAAAATCCTTGGTAATCCTCTCCCACTTCCACTCGGGAATGGGCATCCTCTGAAGCACCTCATCGGGTCGTTGGTGCTCATACATTACCTGCTAACAATTCTCACACCTAGCCACAAAATCAACTATATCTCTCTTCATCCAACGCCACCAATAGTGCTGTCTTAAATCACGATACATCTTAGTCACCCTCGGATGAGTGGAATAGCGAGAGCTATGAGCCTTAGACAAGATCAACTGAACCAAATCACCAACACGAGGAACGCATACACGTCCTCTAATCGTCAGAATGCCCTCAGAATCAATCACGGCCTCTTTGGCCTCACCTTTCAAAACTTTATCTCAAATCTTGCTTAACTGAGCATCCTCAAACTAATGAGTCCTGATCCGATCCAATAAAGATAATCTCGCCTCTATACAGGCCAAAATCCTGCCCCGGGCTGATCAAGACGAACGAAACCGTTGGCCAGAGTCTGAACCTCTATGGACAACGGATGCTCGGAAACCTACTCACCGCCTTGCGACTCAAGGCATCAGCCACCACATTGGATTTCTCGGGATGATACAGAACATAGATGTCATAGTCCTTAGGAGCTCTATCCATCGGCGCTGCCTGGAATTAAGATCTCTCTGGGTAAACACATGCTGAAGGCTACGGTGATTGGTGAAAACCTCACAATCAACGCCGTACAAATAATACCTCAATATCTTCAAAGCGAAGACCACGACCAACAACTCCAAATCATGGGTAGGGTAATTCTTCTCATGAACCTTCAACTGACGGGAAGCATAAGCTATCACTCTACCTTCCTGAATCAACAAAGCACCTAAACCTAGACAGGTGGCATCACAATAGACAGCGAAATCCTTATCCTTCATGGGTAATGCTAAGATCGGGGTTGTAGTCAAAAGAAGCTTGAGCTTTTGAAAGCTCTCCTCACAATCATCCGTCCACTGGAAGGGAACATCCTTCTGGTCAATCTGGTCAAGGACAAAGCAATCGCCGGAAAACCCTTCAGGAAGCGACGGTAATAGCTGGCCAAACCCATAAAACTACGAATCTCAGTAACAGTAGTGGGCGTCGCCCAACCCCTCACAGCCTCAATCTTCTGTGGGTCAACCATAATCCCTTCCTTGGACACCACATGGCCCAAGAATGCTACAGACTCCAACCAGAACTCACACTTAGAAAACTTAACAAACAGGCTATGTTTCTTCAACAACCAGGCTATGTTTCTTCAACAACCCAAGAACTGAACGAAGATGGCTCTCATGCTCCTCTCTACTCTTGGAATACACCAAGATGTCATAAATAAACACAATCACAAAGGAATCAAGGAATGGCCTAAAGATGCCATTCATCAAGGTCATAAATGCAGGCGGGGCATTTGTAAGCCCGAAAGTCATCACTAGAAACTCATAGTGGCCATATCTCGTCCAAAATGCTGTCTTCGGAATATCCTCCAACCTAATCTTCAACTAGTGATAGCCGGAACACAAATCAATCTTTGAAAACACCAAAGCACCCTGAAGCTTGTCAAACAGATCATCAATTGAGGCATAGGGAAATTGTTTCGAATAGTGACCTTGTTCAACTGGCGGTAATCAATACACATCCCCATGGTCCCATCTTTCTTCTTCATGAATAACACAGGAGCACCCCAAGGGGAAACACTCGGTCTAACGAACCCCTTGCTCAAAAAATCTTGTAACTGCTCCTTAAGCTCCCTCAACTCAGCAAGTGCCTTCCGATACAGTGGAATGGAAATAGCTCTGAGTGCCCGTCATGGCCCTCGAGTTGGGTCGTGACAATAATATATCAACGGAAAGCTTGTAATGAGTAGATTCTGAAATTAAATACCACACATTATAACTTTTACCAAGTAATTTTTAGAAATAAAAAAGCTGTTCGCAGTTCTAAAAAAAATAAAAAACTGTCACAATTTTCAACATAACTCCAAAAAATCATATCTCACTCGTTTTAAATCTGTTTTTAATGGGTAATATATCAACGAAATCCTTGAACGAGGAAATTCTGAAAATATAAGTGTCATGCCCAAATTTTAAAAGATGTGAACATCATGGCAAGTGGAGAACATCTATCATGACCTATTTTGCCTAAGTCGTGCAGGCACTTACCTTCCCACCTCAGTAAGCGAACCCTCAACCCAACAAAGAATGAATACATAAAAGAATGAAATTAAGCAACGGAATGGAATAAATACGTAAGTCTCACTATATATATATAAATATAAGTAGTAGAAGAGTGCGGAATGACGATAACACCCCCAAGGTCTAGTCTGAATAACATAAGAGCATCTAAAAATGGAAATAGTACAAATACGGAATAATAATACATATGTATCTATGTCTATGAATAAAATAGGACATAAAGATGGAAAATTCTTCAAGGCAACGGACAACCATGCTCACCTTGGAAACTCAAAGAGAAAGCTGAAGCAACTATCAGCCACGCGTCATGGAAGTGGATTCGACCTGATACTCTACATTCATAAAAGAATGCAGCAAGTGCAGGTCAGTACCAAACAACAGTACTGGTAGGCATCATCGGTCGACTAAGCATAGCTAACACAACTCAGCTAATAAAGTAGATAAACAGATAAACCAACAAGTATAACTCAATGTAATCAAATCCAAGTATCCGTCGTCGCTTATGTAAAGTATCCAATCCCAAATATGCCAAGTCTGAATATATCCAATCCAATCCAATCATCACGATACAACACCAAACATCTTAAATCAAGTCATAATGCAATGCAATGCAGTAGTGTATGAATGCAATGCAATGCCATGCAAATGCGGTGTACACATGTACTCCGGACGAAAATATCGACGTTTCGGTAGCACAACCCAGCGTGACTCGCGAAGTCTAAGTGTCACCCGTCCCGAATCTTTGCCCAACAGACAGACGGGACTCGGATCTTTGCCCAATGGGGGTTCTTACCGGCACCACCCTGGGGGACCCACGGAGTCCATGCACTATCAACGATTCCGGAACTAACATCTAATATCGGCCATGCAATCAACGATGCTGAAATTAATCATCGGATATCAACCATCTCACGTCCCTCAAAGTAAAAGAGTTTTATCAAGTATCAATTTCACTCAATTAACGATTCTGAGATGAACATCGGACATCGGTCATCTCACGTCACTCAAGTAAAACTAAGCCCAACTCATCAAGTGTTTCATCAGATATCATCAATAGCTCAACAGTGTATCATGAAATGATAGTGCGTGCAATCCATGAATCACATCCATAATCATGATCAATATCACAAGTACCAACTATGGGTACACCAAAATTGTATACGAATCACAAATACCAATAGTGAGTATGCCAATAATATAACCGAATCACAAATACCAACAGTGGGTATGCCAATAATATTTTCGAATCACAAATACCAATAGTGGTATGCGAACAATATCGTAATCAAGACGATAAACATAATCCAATATCTATCAACAACCCATGGCATCAATCCAACACAATAGAACAATCATACACAACACAATGGGGTGGACAGTCCCAACACACGACAGGGCCCAACCTAAGGCAATATCCAACCCAATTTCATACCCGAAGGTTCACATGCTGTCTCCGACAATATAATCTAAATATGTACTTCGCTATACGAAGTCTCACCAAGGGTAAGCCATAACCTACCTGGATGGCCGAACCGTAACACCAACAACTCACTCATTTGCCTTACCTTTCCGCTAAACCTCAGAACCAAAATAGTCTAAGAATAATTGAATTCTAGATTAGAAATCATGAAGAATGATACTAATATTGCTACTATTCAATTTAGGGCGATTTTAACCCTTGAAATTGGGGAAACAGGCCCATAAGGGAAAAATGGAAAATTCAGAAGCAAAATGTCAAATTAAGTACTAGGTGACCATAACCCAACTACCAATTGCTAATTAACTCAAGGATTAGCCTAATTTCTGATTTCAAGCAAAATCCCCAAATTAGGTATAAACCTAACTCTTTGATTCCGAAATTCAACACTAGAAAGGGAATATATATGATTAACAAGCTTAGATTCATCAAATCTATCATAAACACCATCAATTTATCATTAATAGGCATAGGGACAGTGTTAATCAAAATGCTCTTCCAACTTCCATCACTAAGGGCTTATTAAAGTGAAGAGGGGATCTAAGATGATTATGATTAAAGAAAGAGTAAAGGAATAAGCAAGATTTACCTCCAAGAATATCTCGAAAATATCTCCAAGAACTGTTCCCCAAAGCTCAAATTTTGAAATGGGAAATAATGAGAGTCTAAAGGCTTTTAACACTTCATTAATTTTACAAACTGCCCGTCACCCGCTTTAGTGGCACTGGGCCGCTTCAGCAGTCAAGGCAAAAATCCTTGGACTGCTCCAGCGGTACCACTACCGCGGTGCTTGTGCCGCCAAATCGGGCACCAGACACCAGAAAACCTTCCAAGTTTCACCAATTTATCCGATCTTCCGCCTAGTTTTCGAGGCCATTTGCTCACATACCATACACATAAACACATATAAAAATGCTCTACGAACGTGCTCGTGGCCTCGAAATTCCCAATGGAGGTCGCGTTGACCGAGTCAACCCCCGATGCCTTAATTTTAATTTCCTAGCCTAAGTCCCAAAATGCATCCCAGTGCATTGGGAACCGAACAAAATACACTCACAAGTTCTAAACAACCATCCGGACCTCTCGGAATCGACGAAATTCCAGAAAAGGTCCGTTTACCCAAAAGTCAACTTTGGGTCAACCACTTTTCACTTTAAGGCCATATTTCATAAAAGTTGCCCGAATCAAGTCTAAACACCTCGAGAAGCGTGCCAACGGTCTCCTCCGGTCAAAAATGAGCTAATCAATGCTCGGGAACAGGCGAAAATGCTGAAAAACCTATAATGACCAGGCGGATTGTTACAACATTTGATATTTTATAGTTTCTTCCCCAAACTTCAAAAAACATTAATCCATGTTTGAGAAGAAAAAAAATAAACATAGTTCAACTCTAAAACATTTAAGGACCATTGGTTAAACACTATACAAAATTTGGCTATTTCACGGAAAAGTGATTATCACATACACATACTGCAACTTCACGAGCAAAAAAAAATTGCTCATATGTAATTTCACATCGAATCTTTAACAAATTCGTTTTTTTTTTAAATAACCATTACTGCATCCTAAGACAATTCCTTTTCTTGAAAGGAAAAAAAAAATCTAGAAACACCAAAATACATAGCACAAAAGAGAATGTCCAGGTATTTCGGAACCAGTTAAATTAGAGGGCTTATTATTTTAATATTTACAAGTCCCCAACCCTCAATGAAAACAATATGTGGCAATAATACAGATACAACAACTCCTATTGTATATCTCTTAGATTCTCGAAAAACCAAATTAATCCTAGGCTCTGATACCATTGTTAGAAATTAGTAACAGGAACAAGAATCGTGTACCTGTTTACAACAGCGGAAAATTCACAAAATCTTTGTTGAAGAATTTCTCCAAGACAATTCTACTTCACTAGGAAATAGAACACTAATATCATAAACTAGATGTCTTGTGTGTTGTTGGAGAATAATAGGAAGAAAGAAGAATTTTTTCTGTTTCTCTCTCTCTCTCTCTCTTTTTTTTTTTTTAAAGAAAGCAACGTCAGTTTTCTTTTTCAAAGAGGAGAAGAAGTTAATAAACTTCCCCACACACTCCACGTTAATAATTAGTAAGTTATTCTAAAAGTGTGGTAACTTTTCGCTTAAACTTTTCTTATCTTTTCCTCATAACCGGATCGAATCTGTCCACATGGGCGACCCAAGCCCAACATCCAACATCGCTGGTAATAATATTGATCCCCTGGCAGAGGTCTTGGGATGCAAGATTGAGGAGCTTGAGACTACTTATTTGGTGCTACCTTTGAGTGCAAAAACTAAGGATAGCAACGTGTGGCGAGGTGTTATTGAAAAATGTGAGAAGAAGTTAGCTCCTTGGAAAAATAGATATCTCTCTCTTGGCGGAAGATTGACTTTGATTAATAGTGTTTTAGATGGAACTGTTTGCGACAAATTTCCTGAAGTACGGAAAAAACTACAATTACAAAATAAATAAAAAGAGTGATTTCATTTATCAAGATTGGGGGTACAAATCTGTTTATTCCCTCAATTCTTCTCTCCTAAATATTCTCCGTGATTCAAGGGCCGTTAGTAGCGTATTTCTCAAACGTAGGATGATTTGGACTTGGATGTGTGTGAACTTTCTTGAGATGTATTTGATCTCTATATGAAAGGATGTTGCGGATGTCAAGAAATATCCAGCCACATATTGACCTTTTTTTGAATATTTATGAGTTTATGGGATATTTGAGATGCCTTTCCTAGGGAATATGTGTCCTTTTATATAGTTGTGAGCCAGGTTTTAGGGTAGAGTAGCCTCCAAGAAACCCTAACCCACCTTAGAGGTTGAAGATGCATTGAACTCATCTTGTAAAGTCCTATTTCAAATCTGGTAAAATTTCACAGTCTACAGGTACTCTCACATATCTTATGTCCCTTCTACATATTCCTCTTCATTAAAAAAATGTCCCTTTTCACCTATTCCAGTTAATGTGGAGAAGCAGTTAGACAAACTTCGAAGGGTTTTTTGTGGCAAGAAAATGCAGAGAAAAAGAAGTTTCATTTAGTTAATTGGAACATAGTGAGAAGAAATAAAGAAGATGGGGCGGCTGGAAATAAGAAACCTCAAATTTCATAATAAAAGCCTACTTAGTACATGGTTGTGGAGGACTGGAGGTTCGATGATGGAAAAGAAGCTTTCTGGGCACGGTGGGTCTATTTGGAGACAAATTTCAAAACTATGGGAAGACTTTGTTGAAATACATCCTATACAATCAAATGATGATCTACTTAGAAGTGATGAATTCGTTAAGGAAGAAGACAACAAGAAGACAAAGGCATCGATGGTATGAAGAACAAAAAAAGGGAAAGTCATCTGTTATACATTGGGCCTTCTAAACCAGAATTGGACCACAAACCAACTGGGCCTTTTATTAGAATTAGGCCTCAGATGAATTTCCCATGGAAAGCCTTCATGAACAAATTATACAAAACCTAAAGCATAGTACAATATACACATGGCATACGTATAAGAAATAGTACAAGATATTTATTTAGATCATTCTAGAAATGTATATAGGTGTATAAGATTCCAAATTACATTCTGGAAATTTTGTACAGCTCATAGGTTTGTTAGGAGCATTTTTTTATTGCATTTCAGTCCTTTATAGCTAGTATAAGTAGAGGATGTATATACAAGAAATATATACAGAAAATTTCCCAATCATTGTCTACTTTATTTTCTAACATGGTATCAGAGCAGTGACAAAAACCCTGAATCAGTAAAGCTTTCTTGACTCATTTTCTACAAATTTTTCTGTGTCTCATACTTCATTTTGCTGCATTTGTCTCATTCTTCATTCAAGATTGAAACATGAATGGAAACACTGAGAATACTGAAAACACTGAAAACACCTCAGGTTCAGTTTCACAAACAATGACAACACCAAATGTAGCTTCTCTTGATTTTAGCAACCCTCTTTTTCGTCACTCTTCAGATGCACCAGGAATGAACTTGGTGAATAACATCTTCAATGGAAAAGGATACCAAGGTTGGAGGAGGTCTGTACTCATTGCATTATCTGCAAAAAACAAACGCAGTTTCATCAATGGAACTCTTGCACAACCAGGACTTGAGGACCAGGAATATCAAGCATGGAATATGTGCAATGATATGGTTACTTCTTGGTTGCTTAACTCTTTGTCAAAAGACATTGCAGATTCAGTCATTATTCAAGAACTGCAAAGGAACTATGGACAGATCTGGAACAAATATTTGGCCAGTCTAATGGGGCTAAGCTGTACCATTTACAAAAGGAAATCAATGGTTTGGCACAAGGTTCTACTGATATGGCTGGTTATTTCACTAAACTAAAAAGGCTTTGGGATGAAATAGATTCCCTAAACTCACACATAAATTGTATGTGTGTGTGCACTTGTGAGGGAAAACAAAAGATAACTAAGTCCATGGAGGATCAGAGACTCATGCAGTACCTCATGGGACTCAATGATGTCTATTCTCAGGCAAGAGGAAATATCCTCATGATGAATCCTTTGCCAGGAATCAATCAGGCCTATTCTCTTCTTCTTCTTCAAGCTGAGAATCAGAGGGAGGTGTATATAAACCCTCAAGTTTCTAACTATTCATCCTTTATGGCCGGAAACTACAACTCTAATCCCCATAAATTCATAAAGAAAAACACAAGGTTAGGTAATAACACACAAAAGTTCAAGACTGGAAATCAAATGCAAGGAAATAAATTTGGATATGGAGTACTAAGGAACTCAAACCAGTCACTGAAATTTGGTTTCAAACCAAGGAAAACAAAGTTCAATCCCAACCTGAGTTGCACACACTGTCTCAAGACAGGGCATGTGGTAGATAATTGCTTTAGGTTGATTGGGTTCCCAGATGACTTTCAATTCACAAATCAGAGGGAATACAACAATGGAGTGAAAGGAAATGCAGCAGTAGCAGGGGAAGAAAATGAGACCATTGACAATAATGGTAGTGAATTTGATATGAACAGTCTCAGTCAGCAACTAAGCAAGGAACAAATGTCACAAATCTACAACATTTTCAAACAGAGCCAAGCAGGACCATCAGGAACCAAAAATTCAGAGATCAATGCCAATGATGTGGCTGGTACTATGATAAAACATTTTGGTTCTTGTTTTGTTGTTTTTAACACTAATGGATGGATAATAGATTCTGGTGCATCTGAGCACATGTGTTTTGATCAAAATTCTTTTCAAAAATTAATTCCTCTTCCTAGTCCTATACACATAAATCTTCCTAACTCTAATAGAGTCACTGTTACACATATAGGTAGTGTTAAGATAAAGCCTACTCTCACATTAAACAATGTGCTTCTTGTTCCTTCTTTTAGGTATAACCTCTTATATGTTCAGAAATTGTGTGTACAAATTCATTGTACTCTCTCTTTTAACTCAACTAAGTGTATGATGCATGACCATCTGAGGAGGTTACAAGATTTTGGTGAATCAAGGGATGGACTTTATCTATTGAAGCCTAGTAATCTTAGGTCTAAGCAAAAATGTCATAGCAATTTATCTGTTTTTCCAGCTAGTAATTTCAATTCAGTTTCTGTTTTTCCCTTTTCAGCAAATGCTACATCTAATGTAACTCTTTGGCATGTAAGATTGGGGCATTTGCCTTTTCAGCAAATGCTACATCTAATGTAACTCTTTGGCATGTAAGATTGGGGCATTTGCCTTTTCCAGCAATGAAATATCTCAATTTAGTCAATTTTCCTCCTTCTTTTAACTGTTCTTGTGACATTTGTCCTCTTGCAAGACAAACTAGAAGTCCTTTTCTTTTAAGTCACATCAAAACAAAAAGAATTTTTGAACAGATTCATGTGGATACTTGGGGACCATAAAAAGTTGCAACACATGATGGTTACAAATATTTTTTAACAATAGTTGATGATTTTAGCAGGGAAACCTGGACTTTTTTGCTAACAGTTAAGAGTAATGCATTCCCAGTTTTAAAGGATTTTTTTTGCCATGGTTGAAAGGTAATTCAATGTGAAAGTTCAAAGGATGAGATCAGATAATGCACTAGAGTTAGGAAAGGGATTACAAGAGGCATCTTTTCTTAAATCACGAGGGATAATTCATGAGACATCCTGTGTTGCTACCCCTCAACAAAATGGAATTGTTGAGAGGAAGCATAGGCATTTGTTGGAAATTGCAAGGGCACTATTGTTTCAATCTAAGTTGCCTACATCCTTTTGGGGTGAATGTGTGTTAACAGCAACACATTTGATTAACAGAATACCATCTAGAGTTCTCAGAGGAAAATCTCCTTTTCAAGTCCTATATGGGAAGTTGCCTGATTACAAGCTATTGAGGAGTTTTGGTTCCTTATGTTATGCTTTTGTTTTTGCACATAATTGAAGTAAATTTGAGCCTAGAGCTAAGCCTTGTGTATTTATAGGCTATCCGCAGGGACAAAAGGATACAAATTGCTTGATTTAGAAACCAAAAAGATTATAGTTTCTAGAGATGTTAAATTCCATGAGACTATCTTTCCTTATTCATCTACTAGCAACACATCAGAACCTATTTTTCCCATTCCTAATATAATCTCTTCCTTTCCTGATCAAACCCCTGAATTTTCTCACCCTTCTCACCCTCCAAATCCCGATTATGATATTTCTTCTGAACCATCTAACACCACTAACATCAACATATCACCTGAACCATCTAACACCACTAACACCAACATATCACCTGAACCATCTAACACCACTAACACCAACATATCACCTGATTTTTCTCCCCTAAATCTTGATTTTTCTCCTCCACATTCATCTACACCAGTTATACCCACTAGAAAGTCAGAAAGAGTGAAAAACAGACCTGGATATGTGGAAGATTTTTATTGCAACAACATTTTCCTATCACAAATCACTGATAATTGCTTATCTCATTCTTTACAATCTTCCACCTTCCCTTTTGCTGCCTTATCTATGCAGAATCAACAATTACTAGGTTCTCTCAGTGCAATTACTGAACCTAGAAGCTACTCTCAAGCTAATTCGCATCCTGGATGGAGAGAAGCAATGGATATGGAAATTAAGGCACTAAAGGACAATCCTACATGGGAGGAAGTTCCATTACCACTTGGTATGAAAGCTTTACCTTGTAAATGGGTATACAAGGTAAAGCAACACTTTGATGGAACAATTGAAAGATTAAAGGAAAGGCTTGTCATTCGAGGTGATATATACAGAGAGAAGGCATTGACTACAATGAAACCTTCTCTCCGGTGGTCAAAATGACCACTATCATGTGTCTTCTAGCCATTGCAGTCAAAAGAGGATGGTCAATATTTCAACTAGATGTAAATAATGCATTTTTATATGGGGATTTACAAGAGGAGGTGTACATGAAGTATCCCTCAGGTTTAACTCCTCCATACCCCAATTTTGTGTGCAAATTGCAGAAATCCATCTATGGATTAAAGCAAGCATCAAGAGCATGGTATGCTAAGTTAGCAGGGGCATTACAATTCAAAGGATACACTGCTTCATTGAATGACTACTCATTATTTTTCAAAAAATCAGGTGACTCTATTTCCATTATAGCAGTGTATGTTGACGATATTCTACTCACAGGGAATGATCCTTCTGAATTCATACAAATTAAATCTTTCTTGGATTCAGAATTTTGTATTAAGGATCTAGGTGAACTACATTACTTCCTAGGCATGGAAGTGCTCAGAGAAAAACAAGGAATTATCCTTAATCAAAGAAAGTTTACCTTAGAACTCTTGGATGAGTTCAATTGCTCCATTTTTCCATCTGTTTCTTCTCCCATTAATCCTTCTACATATTTATCTAATCAAGCTGGTGCATTCCTTACTGATCCGACAATTTATCGACGACTCATTGGTAAACTTAATTACCTCACCAACACTCAACCAGATCTCTCTTATGCTGTTCTTTGTTTGAGTCAATACATGCAAACACCTCGGATGCATCATTTCACTGCTGGACTACGGGTACTTCGATATTTGAGAACGAATCCTAGTCAAGGTATATTGTTGAATTTTGACCCATCTATGTCACTTATTACCTTTTGTGATTCTGATTGGGCATCTTGCAAGGAAACTCGAAGATCCGTGAGTGGATTCTTCATAAGTCTTGGAGGATCTCCAATTTCTTGGAAATCCAAGAAAAAACCATCAATATCACTTTCCTCCGCTGAATCAGAGTACCGATCTATGCGAAGAGTCACGACAGAGCTCACTTGGCTAACTCGACTTCTTGAAGATCTCATCTAAAGCCCAAATTACCAATTCCGGTGTTCTTCGATAGCAAAGCGGCAATTTATATAGCTCGCAATCCAGTTTTCCACGAAAGAACCAAGCATGTGGAACTGGATTGCCATTTTGTCCGGCAACAATTTCTTTCCGGGCTAATTTCTCTCTCATTCGTCCCTTCCAGTGCTCAACTTTCCGATCTATTTACAAAGCCCTTATCTGGACCATCACATCATTTAATTCTCTCCAAGTTGGGAGTCAGTTCCCTCCCCTCCAACTTGAGGGGGGTGTTGAAATACATCCTATACAATCAAATGATGATTTACTCAGAAGTGATGAATTCGTTAAGGAAGAAGACAACAAGAAGACAAAGGCATCGATGGTATGAAGAACAAAAAAAAGGAAAAGTCATCTGTTATACATTGGGCCTTCTAAACCAGAATTGGACCACAAACCAACTGGGCCTTTTATTAGAATTGGGCCTCAGATGAATTTCCCATGGAAAGCCTTCATGAACAAATTATACAAAACCTAAAGCATAGTACAATATACACATGGCATACGTATAAGAAATAGTACAAGATATTTATTTAGATCATTCTAGAAATGTATATAGGTGTATAAGATTCCAAATTACATTCTGGAAATTTTGTACAGCTCATAGGTTTGTTAGGAGCATTGTTTTATTGCATTTCAGTCCTTTATAGCTAGTATAAGTAGAGATGTATATACAAGAAATATACACAGAAAATTCCCCAATCATTGTCTACTTTACTTTCTAATAGACTTTGCTAAGCATATTGTCTTGACGGTGGGAGTTGGAAAAAGACTTATGTTATGGAAAGATAATTGGGTTGGAGAAAGGCTGCTTAAGGATCAATTTCCAGTCTTATACAGGCTGGCGAGATTTTCTTATATACTGCTGGCTGATTGTTTTAGTATTGCAGGATGGAATTTTCATTTGAGAAGGGACTTCAATGGCTCGGCGTTGGAAAATGTTGGGGCCTTTCTGTGTAAATTACAAATCTGTAGTGTTAGACAGGCATAAAGATGATGCTATGTTTTCAAGGGCAAGCAAAGACGGAGAATACTCTGTGAACTCCTTCTACAGATTGCTTCTGGAAACTTCTATTGAAAATGTTGATTCGAATTTGCAAGAAGGTATAAGCTTTGCAGCAGGTCTTATTTATGTGGAAAGGGCTACTGAATCTGCTGATCATCATTTCGTACGGTGCAGCTTTACTTGGTAGCTCAGGATTGTGTTCTTGATAACTTTGGAGTTTAATGGGCAGCACCTCACAGCTGAAAAAGTTAGTTATGCTGTTGGAAGACATTATGCTGGCAAATTTCACAAGAAAATATGGAGGATTATCCGTCTGTGCATTGAGTGGACTATATGGAGTGAATGAAATAGGAGATGTTTTGAAGATAGTATGGAGATGATCTCTGTTAAGTATACATGTATGCAGAATTTGTACTTCAAGATGAAACGGAGGTTTAGTTTTGAATTTGCATGACAAGCTGGACTTGTTAGAATCCCTGAATAATGTAAAACAAGTCCTGCCTTTTGTATTTGCTGCAGTACTATCTTGGTACTGTTTGCTAATAAAACTCAACTTATCAAACAAACAAAAATGATTAAGTGAAACTTGAGTAACAAAACCTCTATAAGGAACAGTGTTTCAGTAATGACCCAATGAGTTACTTTATTTATCAAGCAAAACACTGTTTTATACATGATTTCAGACCGCTCACACTGCACAAGCTTCACATCTATTTTCTTTGATGACTTGTGACAGAATGGAATGATTTTGATTCAACAAACTTTAATATGGAAGAATGTAAATTAGCTACTTGATCACTACTGACTTAGATTTGTAAACTACGAGCTGAAAGTCAAACATCTATTCAATCTATAACTTAGAGGTTTGTCCTATACTTACATTTACAACGATCACATTGCATTTTTTCCTCATACTCGATCATCAAATTCATGTCCAATATCTCAACAAAAGCAAATTATCGCCCGTTCTCATAACCAAAGGATTGATCAGAAGACTCTTGGATTTCAAAATTGAAAATTTTAATTACAGAACATTAAAATTTCTCCAGCAAGAATATAAAGTGATAAAAAAATTCTAGTCCATCTTTTTGGTACTATACTACGCAACAAGAATGTTAGAAATCTAATAACGAAGAATCCCAATAAGCTGCCAACAAGACAAAGCCAGCTGACAATTAGTGTTTAGTTTATCTCCAGGGTAAATGGATTATATGTAATGTAGAAGAAGACGATGCACGGAGGGAGATAATTCAACAAATGTGTCAACTTGTCATGTGATCCTGGAATTTTAAGGTTTATCACTTACTCAGGGTACTACAAAATCGAAGATTATTTGAAGTGGGCCCTATTTAAATCACCTCCAAACAGTAAGGACTCTTCACTTTATTTATCCAGATACACTAATCCAATTATTCAAGCTTACTTAACAGTTTTCAAGTACATTCACATGCTGGGGAAAATATAACTTGGCATCAAATGACAACTAAACATTCTAATTTTGAGAATGCACATCTAGACATCTCAACTAGTTTCCATTGTCTCTCGTGGACACCCGATGTTGACGTGACCGGCACATATATTTTGGAGGCGTCTAGATGATCATTTTATAAGTTGGAGTGTTCAACTTACACAATAGAGACGAGTCGATGATTATTAATTAACAGTTTTCAAGTACATTCACATGTAGGGAAAAATAAGTATACACCAATACTATTCAAATCTTCAAGATCAACTAACAAACGCTGAAACATACCTGCCAAGAAGCACGAAGAAGGTTCCAGTAAAACGAAGAAGGCAACATTAATGGAGAAATATTGAGGATGAAGTGGATGTAGGGGTGTAGAAAGAGTTTCTAAAATCCACTCATCAGAGCTCAAAGGCTTTTTAATTTATTGTTTGATCCTATTTCTATTTCATTAAAAATGTTCAGCCTTGGTCTGTTCTTTTAAATTTCAAGAGTCAAAAATTTTACTTTGATCATAACTTATGTCTTTTAAATATTTTGAATTAATTATTGTGACTTATAACATTTTTAAATACGTAAAAAAAAAAAAAAATCGTAAAAATTTTACGTCCGAATTCATGATCAAAATAAAAAATTTAACTCTTAAAATTTGAAAGATGTCATATAAATTGGAACAGAGGAAATATCAAATCTTTATGGTGAAAAATCCAACCTACTAATAAACACGTAATGTTGAAATATGTGTACTCAAACATCACTTTAACTATATACTATTGTTTTTACAAACTTTCCTATTTAAGAGTTTATATTCATTTAGTTTTTCAAGTTAAAATTTCAACGTGATATTTTCTGTGTAGATTAAACTATTATTTAATACACAAGTCTTATTAACATTTTAAATATCAGCTTGCAAACAATAACATAGAACATAGGAGTTTAAAATAATGGTCAGAATTTGTGACTGCTTGGATATTAAACTCGCAAAAGGATGATAGTTTTGAGAGTGTTTAACCTATTCATGCATACTGCCACTTGAAATTTTTTGAAGGAGCTTTTGGAGCGTGGTGTTCAAGTAACATTCATGCTCCTCGAAGATATTTTAATATGAGTTTATGGTAGTTTTGGAGTTCTCTGAACACCCAATAATTAGGTATAAAACTCGCAAAATGGTAATAGTTTATGGTTTTTAAACCTATTCACTATATTAAAACCAAATACTAACTTTAATTTCTAAGAATCTTTTTCCCGTGATACAAAATATGCGCTTAGAAAAGAAAACAATTAAAAGTATTCACGAGGTAACACTCCGTAAATGTTAGTTTCTTATCTTATAAAGAAGGTCCGGTAAATATGAAGGAAATATTATTTCCTTCAGATTATATCGGACATAATGATCAAAAACACATCTAAACTATCACTTTTACGGGAATTTCACATCTCAATTATCTGTTGTTGCCTTTACCTACCTCAACTATCACACTCTGTTGATGGTGAGTCCGATACACACTTTTTTTTTGTTAAATAAGAGTGTCAAGTGGCACTCCACGTGGAAATATATTTCCACCTATGCAGAAATTAAAATAATAAGAAATAGGTTAAAAACTTATGGTGGGTTAATAATGTTCCGTGTAAAGGTGTAAAAGAGTCATTTATAAAATCTAATGGGTCATTTGTAATAATCAAAATCAGGCCTCTTTCTTCCCCGAATGTGGTTCCACCATCCCTTAACTGTGGTTTGGCCCTTTAAACCCTTATTAAGCTTCAATTTCATCGTGGTTTTAGGTTAGTTATTGATATTATTTTTTTTTAAAAAAAAAAATCTAGTGTTCTTCCTCTTCTTTTTTTGGTAGCTAAAACTTTTCATTAATCACCAAGCCAGCAATACAAATCCCTAACCAGATCAACACAACCCGTTATCAATTTTTTACACACGAATCAAAAGAGCTAAAAATCCTAGAACATAAAACTATGCACTAACATTTGTAGTCCAAGAGCTCTAACACTACAGATACATGGAATATCCCGAGCAATAGCTTTCCAATGTCTGCACAGATTCTCAAAATCCCTCATATTTCTATCTATCCATTAGCCATTGTGTGAATTCAGCATAAATCATGTTGAAGAGTTGGGCCTCTTGTGACTTACCTTTGGCTTTATGGATAGTTTTCCTAACGAATAAATTCCAAGTTGGCTCTATAATAGGCTGTTGATGAATCCACTGTAATAACCTGGCAAACAGCTCTTTAGCAAAGAAACACTCAACAAAAAGGGGATCTCTAGTTTCATCATAGTCCTGACAAAAGGTTGCACTTTGCTTCAACATCCATTCTCCATTTGAGCAATCTACCTACAGTAAGATGCCTTCCCTGACCTTGCAACCACATGGTGATTCTTGCTTTTGGTCTAGCATGATTAGTAAACAGGAGGGACTTCTAAGGAACTTCATGGTATGAGGTAAGAGTTGAGTATAGATCTGTTTGGTAAGGCTCATTCCAGTGTTGGTACATAGCACTTACTCCAAAATTGGTTTGGACTCTATCACTTTCCCAAGCATCCAGCATGCTTGAGTTGGTGGTGTGATGCTACCCCGCTGCCTCCCTTTGATGTGGTAAGCATGCACCCACTTAATCCGCAGTTTATTTTGCTTATGAGCAAGGTCCCAACAAGTTTTAGCAATGGCAGCTTGATTCCATACTGTTAGGATATTTAAGTTCAGACCCAGATGGATTTAGGGGAGCAAGTTTATCCCATGCAACCAAAGCATTTTTTGTGATGTTATTAGTTCTTGACCATAGGTAAAACAATCAGTCACTTTTAGCACCTTTGAGGGGAGAATGCATAGTTTTTCCCTGTAAGCTTGTATCCCAAAAAACCTGATTGGATCAATTGTGCTTTTCCTACATATGACAACCTTTTTTGCAGTCCAACAGGTAATTCTTGCAAGTATCTTTTCAACAAGTGGTTACCACTAGAGAATAGCTAGCTCTTAGTAGATAGAGGAATACCACGGTATTTAAAGGGTAGATCGCCTTTTACAAACCCAAGGTGTTGAATAGTGGAATCAATTTCCACCTGTGACATATCTTCAAAGAAACAGAAGGTAGGTTACCTTTTGCAAAAAGCAAGAGGTCATCAGCAAACGATAGGTGAGTAAGGCCCAGTTTTGAGCACTTAGGATAATAGTGAAACATTTTGTGTGATAGAACTTTAAGATATCTCCTCAAATATTCCATTGCTAGGGAAAAGAGGAACGATGATATGGGACCCCCTTACCTCAAGCCCATAGTAGTATTAAAAGGGATAGTAGATTCACCATTAACCAATATAGCATAATTAACTATCTGAATACATTCAAACATCCAACCTATGAACTGTTCAGGGAATCCAATATAATCCATGACTTGCTTTAGATATGTAGATTCTACCGAATCATATGCTTTCTACAAATCTATCTTGATCATGCACCTTGGAGATATATGTTTTCTTGTGTATGCATTGACCAACTCATGAGCTAGTATAATGTTATCACCAATCTTTCTTTTGGTATGAATTCACCCTGTGACTCAAATAATAAAGGCCATAATGCTCTAAAGACTTGCTGCAAGTACGTTTGGTTATTAAATTGTAAAGCATAGTACAGGCAATGGGCTTGTACTCCTTTATGGAAGCAAGGTTGGCAGTTTTTGGAATCAAGGATAGAGTGGTATAGTGGATTCCCCTATACGTTTTTCGAATAAGAAAGAATTGTTTCACTGCCTGAGTGACATCCTCTCCAATGATTGGCCAAGATTTCTTAAAGAAAGTGGCATTGTATCCATCAATCCTTGGAGCTATAGTCCTCTCCAATTGAATGAAGCCCTTCCTTTATTTCCTTGTTAGTCAAGATAGCAGAGATGTCAAGCTCGTGTTGGTGTGAAAACAATGTTCCTTGTTTCATTATCATTCTATTAACTACTGGTAGGTTAGTAGCTGCAATACCCATTAGGCCCCTATAATTTCATTGTCTCATCTTTGATGGCTTCTAGATCAGTTAGGATAGTACCATCAAGTGCAATGAGTTTCCTAATTTGTTTTCTTTGGGTCCTCTATTTAAGTAGATTAGAAAAATACTTAGTGTTGGAGTCCCCAAGTTGCATCCATTTGACTCTGGATTTTTGTTTCATTATGCTTTCTTCCACTAGAGACCATCTCTCCAGGTCTTTTAAAGTTTTCTTATCTTAGTCTATAGCTGATCAGTACTTTAAAAACCTAATATGCCCTTGGATATACTGTGAATCCTCCCTTGCTTTGCCAATCTTCTGTGTAACAGTTTGAATTTCCTTCTTGTTGAGGTGTTTTAGCAAAGATCTGAGGACTTTGAGTTTGAGCCATATATTCTTCATACAATGAGTATCTTTCTGCTAACTCTAAGTATCCTGCACCATCTTCAACTAATTACTGTGTTCATCCCATACATTAAAAAATCTGAAAGGGACAATGGTGTTTCTGCTAGTAGTGTTTAGAGTAAGCATCATAGGTGAACGATATGATACATTGGGCAGTGCATACTCCACTACCACATGTCTCCTTTGCATCATCCGTTCATGGTTACCAAAATATTTGACAATCCTCCTACATATCCTATATGCACCTTGTTGTTTATTTGAGCGAGTGTAAAATTTCACCTTTTAGAGATAGTTCGTTTAGTAGTATATCGTGTATACATTCTGCAAAATTCTTAACCTTTAAGTGTTGAACACTGGACTTAATTTCTTAGTCTTTCTTGAAGTTGGCGGAGGGCATTATAATCCCCACACACTAGCCATGGGTATATGAGTCCCAGAGCCAAAGTTCTAAGTAGATTCCATAGAGCCCTTCTTTGTTCCACAGTATTGTAACCATAAACAGCGGTAACCACACATATCAGGCCTGTAGTTCCATTTTAATTGAACAGTGTAGTAGTTGGGGAGCTTATGTAATTTTTTCTATGTCACGGCCCGAACTATGGTCAGGGCATAACACTGCACTCGATGCATGTCTGCATGTGACCGAGCGAACTAATTGGCTGGCTGGATCAACATGTGGTATGCTAATATCTAAGTATGATTAACACATGTTAATCGAGTGACAAATAACTGACTGAAATGTATCTGTGCGGAAGAAATACTTAAAGTCTGCAATACTGAGTAAGTAGTAGCCAAAAGAGCTAACTCAATAATCCAACAAAATACTGAAATATCTTACTGACTGTAATCTATGAAGCCTCTACTGAATAAAGAAATACTGACTGACTACCGGGAAAAGGCCCTCGGCATACCTTAATACTGAAAATACTATCTGCTAAGTGACTGAATATAAGGATAAATGTAAGGCCTTGGAGAACTGAGGCTCACCATTGACTAGCTGAATCTGAAAGCCTCCTAGCGAGTTGTGTCTGCACTTTGTATATCAGTATCTGCATCATGAGATGCAGGGCCCGAGCAAATAGGACATCAGTATAGTGGAATTGTACTGGTATGTAAAGCAACTGAATGAAATAATACGCCGAACTGAAACGGAACTAAAATGCTGATAATTAGACTGAACAGGGAAGTAAAGATATGGATACTCCCTGTCTTGAATAATGAATAACTTGTTTACTGTTTGTGACCTTAGGTCCAATAATAATAATATGCATGCAAAGTCTGTGGCATGATGCCCTAATACAGGTATTCAATAACAAGCACTGAGACTGAGATATAACTGATAATATGATATTGATTATTGATTATAAAGATAAAATTGGTAACTGTTCATAATAATTCTAAACATTCATACTGAGACTCATGAGATACAATTCACAAGTCTGTATTGATTACGTACTGAGTTCATGATATTCAAATTAATCATCATTAACGAATTCTGAAACTATAAGCCTAAAAGATAACAGTTCTACAACTATTCAAGAAATTAGGGCTAAACTGTATCTGAGTCAATGTACTGATAAGTATGAAGAATGAGGCGTAGCGAGAATCATGAACATTCCCTAACATAGATAGTTAGCCTCCCATACCTTATTTGCTTCACAATCCTCAATCCAAAAGTCTGAATTCTGAGAAGAACCCAAAAGCCTGTGTCTCAAACCTTATCTGTGGGTTTTCATGAAAACCCTAGGTTAAGAACAGTGAATTCTATCTTAGATTATCTAAATACATGATAGAATTTGATTGGAATGGGTAGAACTTGCTTAGCTTAGAGTTCTTGGGGTTGGAGAGGAGAAACTGTTACACCTCGAAAAATTTCATGTCGTTGTGCGGTAAATAGACTAATGCAGGTTAAGACGTATATGGTGTTCCTACAAGTAAGAAGGGGTGCTTAACGATTCTAATTAAGATTCCAAAGACATATGAGGAGAGAAGCAAGCTTATTGGAGAAAGTCAAGGCAGAGAGTGTCTTACCTCGTGTGCAAGTGTACAAGCAGGTATTCCTGGTAATTTACAGGACTATAGGTTGAACGGATCAAATCGGCAAAATCTGAACTGAATCAGGAAAAGTCTGCAGACACCAGTCCGATCGACGGACCATCGATGTGTACCGTCCCTGCGTTTTTGCGATCAGGTATTTACAGGCGCGAGTCGACGGAGCCAGTCGACCCACTCGTCGAACCGCCTCTCTGGATTTTTCTGGTGTCAGCTATAAATAGACGAGCCATGCTCTTATTTTTCAGATTTCACTTTCCTCACAAGTCTTGAAGGCTCTAGAACATTCGCTACACTTCTCTAGTATAAATCCTAGGTAAATCAAAGTTCAAATACCAAAACTAGAGGAATCAAGTGCAAAGATTCCCTCTATGGTTTGTGGAAATCAAGAACTTCTTTAGTGTTGAAGTTAGGGGTTTTCTCAACTGGAATATCTTCATCCAAAGACCATTCCTACATATTCAACGTAAGTTTTGCACTTATTTCATGTTATTAAGGATATTGAGTGGTTGAAAGACTTGGATTATGGAAGAAAGTAGAGTATGAGGTTCAAATATGGAAATAGTGAAATTCTTGAATGGTAACTTGACTTGAATCATAGTTCTTGACATACCATGAGTGTAATCTTGTTGTGAATGATGCAAATGATGTTAAAGGAGTATTATATGAGAACAAATATGGTATTATGTCATGGTTATGGATATGGGTGACATTGGAAGGGCGTCATAAGATTGAATAATGTTTAACCTGAAGAAGTTATTGATTATGATGTCTTGGGTGTCGTTAATGATATTTGGGAATTGTTGATTATATGGAGAAAGTTTTTGAAACAAAGGAAATGCTGCCCAATTTTCGTTAGCCCTTAGTTGTGTTAGTTCAGGCCTAAGTATGTTTCCGGTTACCTAATCTTCGTACGAATTCTCTTGAATGTAGAATCGTCAGCTTGGAAGGAGAACATTTAGCTGTTAAGGAGACGTAAAGGTATGTGAGACTAGTCCCTTCTTTTTCTAAGGCATGATCCTTATAATATGACTTCCTTTATCTTTCCATAACTCTCTTATATTCCGTAAACTATAAGTCTATGATTATTAAGAGCTTCTCATGAAAAAAGGATAAGAGATGTGTTATGAATATGGAAATGATGATGGTGAATCTAAGTCTAGAGACTCCAAAGTTTATGATATGATAGTCTTATGAAACTAGTGATTCCTTGATTTTATTTATTGTTGTTAGACTCACCTTATAATGCTAGTCCCTTCAAGGTGAGACATGATGATTATGACTACTCCATAATGGAATCGAGGGTTCTCGACCTTACGTCACCCCGATAGAGTTGTAGCTTTTAATTGAGTTCTAATGCACGCTAATGATTATATCGCGCCTATTTGGCCGAACATGACACCACTTCGGTGGGTGGCTTATGGATAATGATTACACCGCGCCTATTTGGCCGGACATGACACCACTTTGGTGGGCGTTTTATGGATAATGATAACACCGTGCCTGTTTGGCCGGACATGACACCACTAGTGGGCGGCGTGAGATGATTACCCCGGATGCGGGCTAATGATGTTATTGATTCAGACGGTTTATGTATGTATGTGTGGTATTCTTTAAAGGTAAAAGTAAGTGTTCATGATTCTGCCTCAAGAGGCAAGTAGCTACAGTTATCCTTTCTTCTTATGCCTTCTATACTTATTATGTTATCATATATGCCTTACATACTCAGTACATTGTTCGTACTGACGTCCTTTCTTTTATGGATGTTGTGTTCATGCCCACAGGTAGACAGAGAGACGGCCCGGACGCCTAGGAGCCTTACCAGCAGCTGTACAGGAGCACTCCACTCTTCTGGAGTTGCCGCCTATTAGTATATTCTTTTGTGAGCACATTTGGGGCATGGCGGGGTCCTGTCCCGTCCTTATAGTCTCAGTATTCTAGTAGAGGCTCGTAGATACATATGTGTGGGTAGTAGGTGTTATGTGATCTTATCACTGTATATATTCTTTATATCATTTTTGTAACCTTGTGGGCCTATGCGTATTTATATGTATAATTTCGGATATGTTGGTGATCATTTCATAGTAAGTTTACTTTGAGAGATTGATTTGTTTGAGATGAGTATGAAGGCTAGAATGATATGCGGTGCTTGGTAGTCAGCTCCGGGTACCCGTCATGGCCCCCCTAGTCGGGTCGTGACAGAAACAAGTCGTGTTAGGGCTTTAGGAACTGGTAAAAATAAAATTAGAACTGAAAGCATGTATTTATAAGTTCTGGTGCGGGCTGAGAAATACGGACCAGGATACGGTCCATATTTTGAACTATGGTCCGAAAACCTGGACTGTATTTTAGCATGTTCAACGGACAGAAACACTGTACAACTCCTTACCAAATACGGGCCGTATTTCAAAATATGGTTCGTATTTAACTATGAAATTTCCTGAGCAAATTTCCAGAATGCACAGTGATAAGATGCCACATTACGATTTGAAATACGGTCTATATTCTGGGGCGTAAATCTCCATCTGACAACTGAAGAGAAATTTTCAGTTCCCACATTCTTTATCTGGTTTTCTAAGTCTAGAATCATGGTCAAAGCTTACGTTAAAGGTCTGAGATGTTACAATATCTCCCCCTTGGGGTATCTGGACTTCATGACTTCTTCGACTTCCCATGTAGCCTCTCCGACTTTCTGACTTCTCCACAAAACCTTTACTAATGCAATTTCTTTAATTATTAATTTGCGAACCTGATGATCGAGGAATGCTACTGGGACTTCCTCATAAGTCAAACTATCCTTAATTGTAATGCTATCAGTTGGGACAACCAACGACGGGTCTCCCATACACTTTCTCAACATGGACACATGAAACACTAGGTGTATAGCAACCAACTCAAGTTCATAAGCTACTAGATCTGTCACGACCCGTCTAAAGGGCCATGACGGGTACCCGGAGCTGACCATCGAGCACCGTTCGTCATACCATTATCCTGCCCACTCGGAACACATATAGTCCCCATGGTGATGCTTATCATTATCTGTTCATAAATTGTTCATCAAAACACGTGTATATATAGATAAGCCCTCATGGCAACAAAAGAATGATATACAGAATATACAATGAGGGTCACATAACAGCTACTACCCACACATGATTATCTACGAGCCTCTAGCTAAGACACTGAAGTCATGAGGACGGGACAGGACCCCGCCATATCCAAGTATGTACACAAAAGAATATATTAAAACTGCACCTCCGGAATATGGAAGTGCTCCTGTGCAAGCTGGTCTGGCTCCTAGGAAGCTGGGTCGTCTCTCTGTCTACCTGTGGGCATGAACACAGCGTCCAAAGGAAAAGGGCGTCAGTATGAACAATGTACTTAGTATGTAAGGCATGCATTATAACATAATAAGGAAACAAGAGAATAAAAGTTAAGAAGATAACCGGTGACAACTTCCCTCTTAAGGCGGAGTCATGCATGCAAGCTTATAAAGTAAATATCATCATATCATATATTGCTGCGGAACGTGCAGCCCGATCCATATATCATCATATATCAATATATTGCCGCAGAACGAACGGCCCGATCCATTACCCATATATCCCGCGTCCGGGCATCCCGCGTCCGGGATGATATCATAAGATACCAGCTGATCAGGTGGCTATGCGTCTATAGCGCCTCACCTTTTCCCCATGTCCCCTATATACATATACATATCATATATACATATAATATACGTAGCATGCATGAGAGCCCAAACAAAAGTGCACCTTATCGGAGTGACGTAAGGTCGTGAACCTCCGATTACATTATGGCATCATCCTCATCGCTACGTCTCCCCTTGAAGGAACTAATATTATGAGGCGAGACAACAATGAAGAATGGTATCAATGAAATCATAAGCATAGAAATATCTGCATCATGAAGCCATCATCGTCTACCTTATCGTTATGGAACATATCTTGTAAGAAGTTCTTGAGGTTCTTCCACTTTCATCTTTAGGGAAGTAAGAAGGTCATGGAAGTATAGGGAAGAAATTATGAAACAAGAGTCACGCCTTTGAAGAAAAGGGGATAGCCTTTTTGTATCTTCTTAACGATGTCGACTAAGAGCTCTCCTTTCGGCTTACAATTGTACATACACAGGGGTTCGCACGAAGGTTAGATTGTTGGAAGTATACTTAAGCTTAAACTAAAGCGAATAAGGCTACCGAACATTGGGCAGCATTTCCTCTGTTTTAACAACTTTCCCTCGAATAATAAAACAGCTCCAAAACATCATAGCAACGTCCATAATATCATAACATATAAATTCCCTTGACTCGATGTTATTCAATTTCCAAATTCACCCCTAAATCCTCCATAACCACAACTATAATACAACATCATGCTTATCATTCACATAATACTTCCTCAACATCCTTAACATGAAATAATCGTAAGACTCACCTTTAGTTATGTAGAGATGATCTTTGGATGAGAATACTCCACTTGAGAAGAATTCAACTTCAACACCCAAAGAGATTCTTAACTTCTATCAACCCTAGAAAGCATCCACACCTTTGATTCTATCAACTTTAGATGTTTGATCCTTGATTCCTCTCTTAGATATGTGTTAGTGTGATATTGAGAAAATTCTATAGGTTTAGAGAAGGTTGGAAAGGTGGAAAATGAGAAAAAAGAAGAAGGGACGTTCATATATAAAAAATGAAATTCGGACCTGACCCGAAATGTATGGTCTACTATACGGACCGTATAATTTATACGGTCCGTATATTGGACCGTATGTTTCTTCCAGAAACTTACCCCTTTCTGGAGGGGTTCTACGCTCAGGTATACGGGCCGTATAAAATATACGGTCCGTATATATGACTGTATAATCCACAATTTTTTCCAAATTTTTTCCTCGTCGCTTCGTTTGATCTCGAATCCTCATGGAACCTTTTTGGTACTTGTTTAACACTTCCTTAATAATCTAACGAACATTATAACTCGTCCTCAAGACCTTACTAAATATTCGTTAGTTCGATAACCATGAAATCTTCCCCAAACACAACTTATATTTCGCTTCCCTTGACGAATCTAGTTCCATCAAGTCACATAACTTAGAAATCTTATCGTGCATCCTCTAAGGTTGCCAAATATACTTTTATAATCGCGAGGGCTTCATGTTCACCTTAAGCTTGTGTTAACCTATTCACGACGCAACGACATGAAATTGTCGAGGTGTAACACTCTACCCCCCTTAAGAACATTCGTCCTCGAATGTTGAATTCTCGAAAATTCTGCAGAAATTTCGCCAGAGTTTCCCCTGTAATTTGGCAATACCATCCTGTCACAGCAATCCAAAAAAACATTGCCACATAGGGATACAACAGTAACAATAAGAAACATGGCCACACACGACCCGAATGCGATAAAGAAAACATTTCATACCTAGGAGCATTGATGTTTCATCCTGAGTCTTCTCTGGGGGTGAAAATAGGTGCGGATATTTAGACTTCATAGCTTCTTCTGCTTCCCAAGTCATCTCCTCTCTGTTATCATTCCTCCATAAAACATTAATAGAAGCTACCTCTTTGTTTCTAAGCTTCCGCACTTGTCTATCTAGTATGGCAACAGGCATTTTTTCATAAGCCAATTTTTCAGTGACTTGAATGTCGCTTGTGGGTACTATTTTGGTCGGATCTCTAACACATTTACGAAGCATCGATACATAGAAGACTAGATGGACTGAGTTCAGCTCTGGGGTAAATCCAACTCATAAGCTACTTGGCCCACTCTGCGTACGATCTTGTAGGGCCCAATGTATCGAGGACTGAGCTTACCTTTCTTACCAAATCTCATTATCCCCTTCATTACATTGACCTGAAATTCCAAATTCCTATGGCGATTGTCCTCATAAGACTTGTGGCGACTTTGAGCTGTCACCAACCGATCTCGGATAAGCTTAATCTTCTCGATCGCTTGTTGGATCAATTCTGGGCCTATTAATTGTGTTTCTCCCACTTCAAACCATCTGATAGGAGACCTACACTTCCTCCCATGTAAGGCTTCGTAAGGGGCCATCTGAATACTAGCATGATAACTATTGTTATATGCAAATTCAATAAGTGGTAGATGGTCCTCCCAATTACCACCAAAGTCCAATGCACAAGCCCGCAACATGTCTTCTAAGGTTTGAATAGTGCGTTCAGCTTGTCCATCAGTCTGTGGGTGAAATGCAGTGCTAAATTTCACTTGAGTGCCCAATCCTTCTTGAAAGGATTTCCAGAACTTAGCTGTGAATTATGCTCCTCTGTCAGTAATAATAGATATAGGAATGCCATGAAGCCGGACTATCTCCTTGAGATACAATCTAGCATAATCCTCCACTGAATACGTAGATCTGACCGGTAGAAAATATGCTGATTTCGTGAGCCTGTCAACAATCACCCAAATTGAGTCGTATTTATACCGAGAACGAGGTAATCCCACAACAAAATCCATATTGATCGCCTCCCACTTGCAGATTGGAATTTCCATTTCTTGCAAGAGCCTTGCTGGTTTCTAGTGCTCAATTTTTACCTGTTGACAGTTCGGACATTGAGTCACAAACTCAGCTATATCTCTCTTCATTCCTTCCCAACAATACATTAGTTTGAGATCATGGTACATCTTTGTCGCTCCCGGATGAAAGGAATAACGGGAGTAATGAGCTTCTTCCAAAATCTGACGACGCAGTCCCGCAACATCCGGAACACATAACCTGTTTTGGTACCTGAGAATCCCATCTGCGGAGATCTCAAATGGTGACTTCTCTTTTTGGTACTAGGGACGAAGTAGCTGGGTTAAGCACATTAACTCCTGTGTTGCCCGAATCCATTAAGAAAACTCCTAGGCTAGCTAGTTGGTAGAGCTCACGAGCTAATTCCTTCCTTTCTGATGGAACATCACCTCGACTACCCATGGACTTACGGCTGAGGGCATCAGCCACCACATTTTCTTTACCAGGGTGGTATAGAATACTTACGTCATAGTCCTTGAATAACTCTAACCATCGCCTCTGACGCAGGTTCAATTCCTTTTACTTGAAAATATATTGAAGACTTTTGTGATCTGTGTAGATGTCCACATGGACACCGTACAAATAGTGCCTCCATATCTTTAGAGCGTGAATGACCGCAACTAATTCAAGGTCGTGAGTCGGATAATTCTTCTCATGTTTTCGCAGCTGCCTAAAAGCATAAGCAATGCCCTTGCCGTGCTGCATCAATACACAGCCTAACCCGACACCAGAGGTATCACAATACACCACATAACTTTCTGACCCTTCTGGAAGTGTCAGAACTGGGGCTGAAGTCAACCTATCTTTCAGTTCCTGAAAGCTCCGCTCACAAGCGTCTGTCCACTGAAATTTAGCAGCTTTCTGTGTTAGCTTCGTCAACGGTGCTGAAATAGAGGAAAACCCTTCCACAAATCTCCTGTAATACCCTGCCAATCCTAGAAAGCTACGGACTTCTGTAGGCGTTGTAGGCCTTGGCCAAGTTTTCACAGCCTAGATCTTTTGAGTGTCAACCCGAATACCATCGGCTGAGATAATGTGGCCTAGAAAAGTTACAGAGTTCAACCAGAATTCACATTTTGAAAATTTAGCATATAATTTCCGAGCTCGAAGAATTCCAAGGACAGTACGCAAATGTTCCGCATGCTCTCCTTTTGATTTAGAATATACAAGGATATCATCAATGAATACAATTATAAATAAATCCAAGAATGTCCTGAACACATCATTCATCAGATTCATGAACACTGCTGGAGCGTTGGTCAAGCCAAACGACATCACCCGAAATTCATAATGACCATATCTGGTTCTAAAAGCCGTCTTCGGAATATATTCTTCTTTGACTCTCACTTGATGGTATCCCGACCTCAGATCTATCTTGGAAAACCACTTGTCTCGTTGCAATTGATCAAATAAATCGTCGATCCTCGTAAGTGGATATTTATTCTTTATTGTCACCCTGTTCAACTGCTTATAATCGATACACATTCGCAGAGATCCATCTTTCTTCCTTATGAATAAGACAGGTGCTCCCCATGGCGATGAACTGGGCCTGATAAATCCCTTCTCGAGTAAATCTTTCAACTGTGCTTTTAATTCTTTCAATTCTACAGGAGCAATTCTGTAGGGAGGGATAGATATTGGATCAGTGTCCGGCAATACATCGATAGTGAATTCAATCTCCCGTTCTGGTGGAAGACCTGGAAGCTCGTCCAGAAATACATCTGGAAACTCGTTTACTACCGGAACAGATTGAAAAGTCGACGGTTTTGCTTTCGTGTCATGAATTCGAACTAAATGATAAATATAGCCCTTGACAATCATCTTCCTTGCCTTGAGGTAGGAATTAAACCTGCCTCTTGGATATACAGTGTTACCCTTCCACTCTAAAACTGGTTTTCCCGAAAATTGGAACCGGACCACCTTGGCCCTACAATCCACATTTGCATAATAGGAAGCTAACCAGTTCATGCCCATAATGACATCGAAATCCAGTATTTCCAATTCAATTAAATCAGCCACAGTGTGCCGGCCACACACTACAATTGCGCAGTCTCTATACACTTGTCTGGCTAATACTAGATCACCAACTGGAGTCGACATTTCAAATGGTTTGATTGGCTCGGGTTTTATCCCGATACGACCAACGATATAAGTAGTAATATATGACAAGGTAGAGCCCGGATCAATTAATGCATAAAAATCATAAGAAGATACTGTCAATATACCTGTTACAATGTCGGGAGAGGTCTCCAGTTCCTGTCGTCCGGTCAATGCATAGATACAGTTCTAGGGACCGCTCGAACTAGAGGCTCCTCCTCTGCCACGGCCCACTGAAACCTAGAAAGCATGCCCTACGGGGTGCACGGACGACGAAGAACCTGCTACTGAACCTGTAGGCTGGGCCTCATCTCGGCTTCCCCTCAATGGACAATCACGCATCATGTGGCCAACTCAACCACAAGCATAACAAGCATCCGAGCCTCGGCGACACCGGCCCGAATGTAACTTATCGCATTGACTGCACCGTGGTACCGGCGGTCTCCTCTGGTTAGAATCACCACGATACTGGGAACCTGAAGCTCCCGAACCCTGACTCAGCCCAGAATAAATAGGGCAGTCAAACTTTCGGCCCGCAAACCGAGGAGGTGCACTAGATGCAGACTGGCCTGAATATCAGGAATATTGCTGCCCCTGGCCTCCTCTGTACTCACTGCTAGAACCCGCTGATCTAGTCCTTTTATCGTGTCCCCTATCCATATCTCGCTCTCTCCTAAGCGGTTGTTGTTGCTCCTCCAGGTTCTAGGCATGCGCTTGAATACGCGAGATGTCCATCCCTTCTAGTAGCGAAGCTATTAAACAGTCTTTAAATAAGTGTGGCCCTAAGCCCCTCACAAACTGATGTACCCGGTCTCCCATGTCTGCTACCATGGTCGGAGCATACCTAGCCAATGAATTAAACCAGAGACTATATTCCCGGGCGCTCATATTCCCTTGCTTAAGATTCAGGAATTTATCTGCTCGAGCCCGACGAACCTCGGGTGGCAAATAATGCCGAATAAAAGCATCCACAAACTCCTGCCATTTTAGGGGAGGTGCATTTTCCCTCTTGAAGAAATCCAATTGTTATACCATAAAACAACTACGTCCCGGAGTCTATACGAAGCCAACTCCACGGACTCGGTATCAGAAGTATGAATAATTCTCAATGTCCTCAATACCTCATCAATAAAGCCATGTGGGTCTTCATCCGGTTTCGATTCGAAAATTCTGGAGGATTTAAGCTCATGAAATCACGGGCTCGGGCACTAGTCGCCCTATCACTTGGACATGCACCCTGCCGCTGAGTCTGCGTGGCAACTAACTGAGTTAACAACTGAACGACATCTCGTAAGTCCTGATTTGGAGCAATAGGGGGAGGAGCTGGGGCCCTCTCATGCTCCTCTGCTGATGGAGGGATAGGAGTGGGAGTGGCATGCGAGGGAGTAGCACTCTGAGCCTTGCTATGTCCCAGCTCAACTGGAGGTTCTCGGCTAGTGCCTTCCCCGGCGGCATTTAATATTATGCGGATTTGTTTCTTTCTTGGCGGCATCGCTGAAATCATAACGCACAATTAGAATAAAGGAAACCTTACATTACGGCTCTATCTCACATGGAAAGAAAGACGATCATTATTCCTAAATGCCGCGCAGCCTCTTGTTTATAACTGTAGCGCGCTTCACACCCATAAACAAGACTCTACTGGACACGGCTCGTAGACACACCCTAGGACGAAACTTCTCTGATACCACTTTTGTCACGACCCGTCTAAAGGGCCATGACGAGTACCCGGAGCTGTCCACCGAGCTCCATTCGTCATACCATTATCCTGCCAACTCGGAACACATATAGTCCCCATGGTGTTGCTTATCATTATTTGTTCATAAACTGTTCATCAAAACACGTGCATATATATAGATAAGCCCTCATGGCAACAAAAGAATTATATACAGAATATACAATGAGGGTCACATAACAGCTACTACCCACATATGAGTATCTACGAGCCTCTAGCTAAGACACTAAAGTCATGAGAACAGGACAGGACCCCGCCATATCCAAGTATGTACACAAAAGAATATGGCCAAACCCATCGACAGACACCTGTGGTCATCTACTTCTTTCACTTGACCACCTAAAGTGACCCTTGTTCCATTTAAACACTTCAGGTGGGTCATTCCTATTCCACTTAGACACTTTTTGCACCGTTATCGGAGCAAAACCAACATCAAAGGGGGCGCCACCTCGTTGCACAACCAACCAGCCCAAAAGCCCCAATTCTTAATAGTCAAAACTCCACGAATTTACAAATTAGTGAATTTACAATTAAAATGAGTTGGCACAATTTAATTGAGTTGGCACAATTTAAATGAGCTGGCACAATTTAATTGTCCACTTAATCCACGAAGGATACGACTGGTGTTGGTTTTGCTCCGATAACGGTTCAAAAAGTGTCTAAGTGGAATAGAAATGGCCCACCTGAAGTGTCTAAATGAAACAAGGGCCACTTTAGGTGCTCAAGTGAAAGAAGTGGACGACCACTGGTGTTTGTCGATGGGTTTGGCCAAAGAATATATTAGAACTGCACCTCTGGAATATGGAAGTGCTCCTGTGCAAGCTGGTCTGGCTCCTAGGAAGCTGGGTAGTCTCCCTGTCTACCTGTAGGCATGAACACAGCGTCCAAAGGAAAAGGGCGTCAGTACGAACAATGTACTGAGTATGTAAGGCATGCATTATAACATAATAAGGAAACAAGAGAATAAAAGTTAAGAAGATAACCGGTGACTACTTGCCTCTTAAGGCGGAGTCATGCATACAAGCTTATAAAGTAAATATCACCATATCATATATTGCTGCGGAACGTGCAGCCCGATCCATATATCATCATATATCAATATATTTTCGCAGAACGAACGGCCCGATCGATTACCCATATATCCCGCGTCCGGGCATCCCGCGTCCGGGATGATATCATAAGATACCAGCTAATCAGGTGGCTATGCGTCTATAGCGCCTCACCTTTTCCCCCATGTCCCCTATATACATATACATATCATATATATACATATAATATACGTAGCATGCATAAGAGCCAAATAAAAGTGCACCTTATCGGAGTGATGTAAGGTCGTGAACCTCCGATTACATTATGGCATCATCCTCATCGCTACGTCTCACCTTGAAGGAACTAATATTATGAGGCGAGACAACAATGAAGAATGGTATCAATGAAATCATAAGCATAGAAATATCTGCATCATGAAGCCATCATTATCAACCTTATCGTTATGGAACGTATCTTGTAAGAAGTTCTTGAGGTTCTTCCACTTTCATCTTTAGGGATGTAAGAAGGTCATGGAAGTATAGGGAAGAAATTATGAAACAAGAGTCATGCCTTTGAAGAAAAGGGGATAGCCTTACATACCTTTTGTATTTTCTTAACGATGTCGACTGAGAGCTTTCCTTCCGGCTTACAATTCTACATACAAAGAGGTTCGCACGAAGGTTAGATTGTTGGAAGTATAATTAAGCTTAAACTAAAGCGAATAAGGCTAATGAAAATTGGGCAGCATTTCCTCTGTTTTAACAACTTTCCCTCGAATAATAAAACAGCTCCCAAGCATCATAGCAACGTCCATAATATCATAACATATAAATTCCCTTGACTAGATGTTATTCAATTTCCAAATTCACCCCTAAATCCTCCATAACCACAACTATAATACAACATTATGCTTATCATTCACATAATACTTCCTCAACATCCTTAATATGAAATAATCGTAAGACTCACCTTTAGTTATGTAGAGATAATCTTTGGATGAGAACACTCCACTTGAGAAGATCTCAACTTCAATACCCAAAGAGATTCTTAACTTCTATCAACCCTAGAAAGCATCCACACCTTTGATTCTATCAACTTTAGATGTTTGATCCTTGATTCCTCTCTTAGATATGTGTTAGTGTGATATTGAGAAAATTCTATAGGTTTAGAGAAATTTGGAAAAGTGGAAAATGAGAAAAAAGAAGAAGGGACGTTCATATATAAAAAATGAAATTTGGACCTGGCCCGAAATGTACGGTCTACTATACGGACCGTATAATTTATACGGTCCGTATATTGGACCGTATGTTTCTTCCAGAAACTTACCCCTTTCTGGAGGGCTTCTACGGTCAGGTATACGGGCCGTATAAAATATACGGTCCGTATATATGACCGTATAATCCACAATTTTTTCCAAATTTTGTCCTCGTCGCTTCGTTTGATCTAGAATCCTCATGGAACCTTTTTGGTACTTGTTTAACACTTCCTTAATAATGTAACGAACATTATAACTCATCCTCAAGACCTTACTAAATATTCGTTAGTTCGATAACCATGAAATCTTCCCCAAACACAACTTATACTTCGCTTCCCTTGACGAATCTAGTTCCATCAAGTCACATAACTTAGAAATCTTGTCGTGCATCCTCTAAGGTTTCCAAATATACTTTTATAATCGCGAGGTCTTCATGTTCACCTTAAGCTTGCATTAACTTATTCATGACACAACGACATGAAATTGCCGAGGTGTAACAAGACCGACCTTTCGCAGAATTTTTTGTAATGTCCAATATATCTGGGACTGAGTTTGTCTTTCTTTCCAAATCTCATAACACCCTTCATGGGTGAGACTTTTAGGAACACCCAATCATTAACTTCAAATTTTAGATCTCTCCGTATCACATTTGTATAAGATTTCTGGCGACTCTTAGCCATTTTCAGACGCTCTTGAATTAACTTGACCTTCTCCATATCCTGATAGACCAAATCTGGTCCCAACAATTCTGCTTCACCAACTTCGAACCAACAAATTGGTGATCTACACCTTCGCCCATACAAAGCTTCAAACGGTGTCATCCCAATGCTGGCATGATAACTATTATTATAGGAAAACTCAATGAGAGGTAAGTGACCATCCCAATTACCTTTAACATCAAGAACACAAGCCCTTAATATGTCCTCAAGAGTTTGAATGGTACGTTCTGCCTGACCATTTGTCTGCGAATGAAAAGTTGTGCTGAGACTTACCTTGGTACCTAATCCTTTCTGGAAGGATTGCCAGAAGTTCACTGTGAACTGAGCACCACGATCTGAAATCATAGACACTGGGGTCCCATGCAATCTGACAATTTCATTAACATACAACTTGGCGTAATCTTCTGCTGAATCTGTGGTCTTGACTGAAAAAAACTTTGCTAACTTAGTAAGCCGGTCAACGATCACCCAAATAGAGTCATGCCTCCTAGCTGAACGAGGTAGGCCTGATACAAAGTCCATATTGATCATTTTCCATTTCCAGACAGGAATATCATTGTTCTGAGCCAAGCCACCAGGCCTCTGGTGTTCAGCTTCCACTTGCTGACAGTTGGGGCACTTAGCCACAAAGTCTACTACATTCTGTTTCATGTCGTTCCACCAATAAATTTTCTTAAGGTCATGATATATCTTAGTTGAACCTGGGTGAATGGAATACCTGGAGTTGTGAGCTTCTATCGAAATTCGCTCTCTGAGCCCATCAATATCTGGGACACATAATCTACCTCGGTACCTCAAGGTACCATCATCTCCTCCTTGTTCAAAAGCCATCGTCTTATGCTTATGAATCCTCTCCTTCAGCTGTAACAGGTAGGGATCACGAAACTGCTTCTCCTTCACTTCAACGATTACAGAGGATTGAGATCTATCCTGAACAACAACACCACCATCCTCGGAGTCCAAAAGTCGAACCCCAAGACTGGCCAAACGGTGAACTTTCTTGGTCATAATTCTCTTATCTGCATCGACATGGGCTAAACTTCCCATAGAACGCCGACTGAGAGCATCAGCTACAATATTCACCTTCCCTGAATGATAGAGAATATCTACATCATAGTCCTTAAGCAATTTGAGCCATCTTCTCTATCTAAGATTCAACTCTTTTTGCCTAAAGATATACTGCAGACTTTTATAATCGGTGAAGATATCAACATGTACTCCATACAAATAGTGATGCCATATCTTCAGTGCAAAGGCTACAGCTGCCAATTCTAGATCATGAGTCGAATAATTCTTTTCATGAACTTTAAGCTGTCTAGATGCGTAAGCTACAACCATACCATGCTGCATTAAAACACAACCGAGACCAACTCCCATTAAAACACAACCGAGACCAACTCCTAAAGCATCATAATAGACTACGAATCCTTCGATTCCCTAAGATAGCGTCAAAACTGGAGCAAAAGTCAACCTTTTCTTCAAATCTTCGAAACTCTGCTCGCATGCATCTGACCACCGAAATTTAACCTTTTTCTGAGTCAACTTGGTGAACGGAGCTGAGATTAAGGAAACACCCTCTAAAAAACGCCTATAGTAGCCTGCCAAACCCAAGAAACTTCTGATATCTGATATTGATGTGGGTCTGGGCTAATTCTTAATAGTGTCAATTTTCTGAGAATCGACCTTAACACCCTCTCTTGAAATTATGTGGCCTAGGAATGCCACTGACTTTATGCAAAACACACACTCTGAGAATTTTGCATAAAGTTGGCGATCCTTGAGTGTTTTCAATACTATTTTGAGGTGTTCTGCATGGTCAGCCTCACTACGGGAGTATACAGGATATCATCAATAAATACAATGACAAACAAATCAAGATACCGCTTAAAGACCCTTTTCATAAGATCCATGAAAGCTGCTGGTGCATTCGTCAACCCAAAAGACATGACAAGAAGCTTAAAATAACCATAACGGGTTCTGAAAGCGGTTTTTGGGATATCAACTCCTTTAACCTTTAACTGATGGTAGCCTAATCTGAGGTCAATCTTGGAATAACACTGAGCACCCTGAAGTTGATCAAATAAATCGTCTATTCTGTAGAGAGGATACTTGTTCTTAATGGTGGCTTTGTTCAACTGGCGATAGTCTATGCACATACGCAAGGACCCACCTTTCTGTTACACCTCAAATTTTCGCACGTTAAAGTCGCATCATGAGTTAGTTGACGCAAATTCAAAAATAAATTATCTTGAAGTTAAAAGGGATTGATTTTATTAATATAAATGGTTACAAGAGTCTATAAATAATATTAGTAAGTGGCGGAAGATTTGGAGGGTGAATGAATCAAAGAAGAATGAGTTTCATCAAAAGTCGGCAAGTTGAGAATACGATAACTTGTACTTTTGGGTGAGATTAGGAGTTCTCCACATGTTAAGAAAGTAATTACATGAAGTATTTGAATTTTATAATGGTCTCTTGTTAAGTTTGGAAGTCAAACGAGTTGTAATACAAAAGTCGACAAAGGACGTCGCAAGTTAAGTTTGTAAATTTCACTGAAATTTAGGTCAGATGTCTCGGAGCTTTTCTCTCAATATACTTGGATTTATGGGGTAATCCACCTACCAAATCGATGGTCTACGAGTCTAGTTTCCATATAATTTTACCGTTCATCGATACAACATCGGAGTAGAGATATATTCACGTTTCCGTTCATGGACATAAACTGTCATGGGAACAGTTTGCTGCTTTAAATTGCCCAAGTATATATAGGCCCTTGCACGAATTTTTCTTCCATTTTTTCACCATCCCCAACCTAGAAACCCCTCAAACCCTCTCCAATTAATCCTCCATCAATCTCAATCCAAACCAAGAGCAAATATATCAACTTTAAAATGAAGAAGAACATGGCAACTTCAAAATTGTGATTTCTTCACTATTTCACCTTTCGGAGGAAAACCTTGCTTTGAAGTAACTTGGGGTTTGAAGTGATTTTCATGATATAAGATATTTTTAACTTTATTTTGATCTTTTTGAACTTCTACAAGTAATTGATCATAGAAATTGGTGAAAACCCGCATACAACAAGCTCTTCTATATTCTTATGAAACTTTCATGAACTTAGCTTATTTGTTGGGCTGTCTTATATGGTTTTGTTGTGTTGTTTGGAGTTATGGTGATATGGATGGTATCATATTGAAGAGGATAAGTAGAAAATTAGAATTTGGTAGTATTTTACGAGAAAATTTCGCTACAAAAAAGGCCTATAAATTCATACCCATGAGTTGCTCGATTAAATGTATAAATGAAGATTTATATAAGCTATGACCTTGGTTTTGATCTTTAATAGTTCGTACTATGTAGAAAATCATTCGTAAGGCATTCAAGGACACGGGAAACATATATAACTCCATCGACAAGGTATGTAGGGCTTTCTATTCTCTTTGTGGCATGACTAGATTTCAAATGACCTTTCATTGAAAAGTTGTTCCGCTAACTTGGGTCGATAGCGTTCCATGATAATTGAGCTGACACATACTCATCTATGACTTGTACCAAATTATGGTCCACATCTTGTTTTGGCTATCTATTAAAAGACTTTCCGTTCAACTTGTGTCGATTATGTCCCAAAATGGTTAAGCTTACCCTTTTCTCATGAATAGCTTGTATTAAAGTACCTTTCACATTTCGTATCCCTCTTGTTTATCAAATGAAGAATGATATTAGTTATGGTACTCTTCACATCAAAGTTGAGTTGATTGTACTTCCTTTAATTGAATTAATCCTTATCTTCTTGTCTATTGTTCCAAGGTGACGAACCTCTCGTTAGCACACTCTTTCTGATAAAAGTTGTGTCGATCATATTTCATAAGAGTTTGGCTAACTTTGGTTTCGTGAATAATTCATAACAAGATGTTTCCTTGTACTTTTACTTCTTTGGCCTAATGATCAAATAATGATAAACGTAGCGACAACAATGAAAATCGGAGGGTAACGACGACAGGTCACTCCGACTCTTTCTATGATGTCTCTTCTGAGGCCAGTCTTGCATTGCACTTGTATATATGTATTTATTTTCATTATCGAGCCGCGCTATAGTCGGCCGGGTAGGCACTTATATGTGAACCTAGACATGTTTCTTTCTTTACCGAGCCATGTTGTAGGCGGCCGGGTAGGCACGTAGCTGTGCATTGCCACTGATCAGTTGGGCAGAGATGATGTTATGATGATGAGCTCGCCCTACAGAGGGATTTATTATTGTTATATGATATGATGTGTGCCTCCACAGTGGGGAATGATTTTACGGGCATGCATTTACACCTATGTCATGATTATGGTCGCCCTCAGTGGCCTCGTTTAGAGTTTCAGGTTGTCTCTACATCTTTTCTCAAGTTGTCTATATCTCTTATGCTCATGTTATGTTTATGCTTACCGCCATACATACTCGGTACATCTTTCGTACTGACGCATTTTGTGCGCTGTGATCATGCCTACAGGAACGGTAGACGGATTGGTGTACCTTTCTCAGTAGGATACCAGAGTTCAGCAGGGATGTTCGCACTCCATTCTTCGAAGTTGCTGGTCAGAGTCATTAAATAGGATTCATACAATATATATATATATATAATGAGTATGGCTATGGGTACGTCGGGCCCATTGTCCCGACCAGTTGATGCATATTAGTGCTCTTAGAGGCTTACAGACTATCAGTCAGTGTACAGGTATAATGTTTGGCCTTGCCGGCCTTCTGACTGGTTGTCTTTCTTGGTTGTGGCCTTGTCGGCCCTAGTTATGCATATATCTGTTGTTGGGCCTTTTCTGCTTGCAGGTTGTTATGATATACTTCTTACTATTGTTATTCAGCGGCCTCGTCACCCTATGATTCACGTTATAGAGTTTAGATATCACAGTTGGTTCGCTCGGTCCCTTCGGGTGCCGGGTGCCAACCACACCCCAAGGTTGGGGTGTGACAAACTTGGTATCAGAGCAAGTCTATCCTGAGGATTTCTGTAAGCTGTGTCTAGTAGAGTCTTGATCCTAGATGTGTAGCGCGCCATATTTATAATCAAGAGGCTACAGGGCATTTAGGTTGTTACCTTTCTTGAAATCTAGATCGTGTGGTTAGAGCGGAGTCACAAATATTTAAACTTCTATTTCTCACCTTGATTTCCTTTTCAGTAATGCTGATCTGAAAGAAAAGCACAGTTAAGAGAAACTGAACAATGACGCCGGAAAAAGGTATTCGTCGCTTTCCATCCTCTAATGTGAATCCAAGAGCTTCGGAAGTCACCTTGTAGTGAAGTAAAGAGGTAAAGAGTTGAACGGAGGAAGTCAAGGTATGATCTTTTGTCTATGATTTTCGATGAGCTAGTATGAGTATCTAAAGTATGTCCCCGGTAATAACTTACGAGGCAACGATCAGAATTCTTAAACCCGACTGTTGAAGTTGTTTGTATTGTATTTGGGCTGCCTTGACTTGTCGAGATTTAAAATTTCGTATCTGACTGTTGATGAGATTATGTAATATTTTAAGATGTATATAGTTAATATCAGGTGTAAGTTGAAGGAATAGATGATGATGTTGTGTTATAAGAAGGTATTATATGAGAACTTGACAGGTCGAGCTTACTGTTGTTGTACAGAGTCATAAGAAATATTGTTAGGTATTGATTTGGTATTGTGGGAAGATGTTCCAAATTAAGATCTCCTTTCCTTTTTATGTGTGTGATTCGATGATGTCATAAATCTAAGATGGGAGAAACGGATAAATGGTGTGCTTGAACTGATAATTGTATCGTGTGTGTATGTTGAGCGAGTTTTGTTATATTGAGTGGCTGGGAATGTGACGTATATGTATTCATGTGTGGGTTGATAGTGTAAAACAAATCTTAAAGGGGAGTTAGAAGGGGTTAATTCCGTAAAACTATGTTAAAGCAGGCTCACCATTCGTCGGCTAGTTGATAGACTTCGTTATGCTGAGAATAGTATTGCTTCTTTGTTGTGGATTGCAATTATAAGGAATTACCCATGGATGGAGGACATTATGGTAACAATAAGTGAAGGAAGAATGAGAGAGAATGGCCAACGACTCGATAAAAGTGAGTGAAAGATGAGTGATGCAGAATAAAGCCAATGACTCTATGAATATAAGGTAACGCTATTACCATAATAGGAATTTATAAGTCGGAATAGTTAAATTATTTCGGGAAAGTTTTAGGTTTGTAGGAACATCAGAAGCAAGTTTCGAGGAAGTTCCGTATCAAAGTGCAGGCCGACACAACCTGCGACCACCAGGACACCACCTGCGAGACGCAGGCAGAACGTGCGGAGCCGCAGGTGGCGTCGCAGACCTTGACAGAGAGTAAAGGTCAGTGTTTTAATTTGGGAGCTTATATGACGATCACTTAAGTTATGCTAATGCGCGTGTGAAATTTGTAGCTGATGCCTTCAGTAGGAGTGGTGAGGAAAAGAAACAGGACTAGCAGGAGGAGGTGTTATAACAAAAATCTTCGATTAATAGGAATACGAAGGAGACCATGACATGAAGGGATTATAAACATAGAGGAAATGGGTGAAGATAGGGTGTTTGAACAAGATTCCTGGAGTAAATAAATGATTAAGGCTAATAGAAAATAGAAAGGGAACAGGCGAGATATGATAAATATAACGACAAGAAGCTGGACAAAAAGGATGATAACGGCAAGAATCGAAATAGCAAGGTGGCGAGCTACATAATCCTAAGCGGCGGACTTGGAAGCCTGATGAGATGAGGTTAAAAAACAAAATGCCTCTGGAAGAAAGGTGAGCTTTATGGAAGAAAAAATCAACATTTACAAGGTATCTTGAGAAGAAATTGAAGCATGAAAGATTCTGTAAAACAAATAAGACATTGATAGTTTGTACTCTATATAGACATGAGGGCGAATAGCAACAAAGGAATAAGAAAAAGTGTAACTTATCCAAGACAATATCTTGCATGAAAGTTTAAAGTAAAGGTGTGTTTTGATAAGAAGGGATAAAATCAAAAAGGAAAGTGAATGTATCGCAAAGTGAATAATAGTCACCAACGGGTACGAGAGAAAAAATATCGGTATATATATGAATATGGGGAGTTCTCGCAGTAAGAGGTTGACTAAGAAGGATAATTAACTGAGGACGAAATGTTAAAAAACATGGATGTTATCTCTACACGAAAAGGTAAAGCAAGAATTTCTTCGATATGAGGGATGTGGTGAAGGAAAGTAAGTTGACACACAAGGAAATTTTTTGAAAGAATAAGTCGATAGGAACATAAGTTGTAATAAAGTAAAGTCTTTGGATAATATTGAAGGAACGATGCCCCAATCAGGGGGAAGCTATCAAAGGAAGTCTAATGTACCCAGTAATTAGGAGATGTCAGGGAAAGTATACGTGAATGAAAAAGGGGACAGTCATCGAAAATAAGACTAATGTAGAGGGAGTAACGATAATTGCAAGCAAGTTCAGGTTTGAGAAAGCAAATCAAAATTTCAGACAAAGACCAAATAACTAAGACAAATAAAAGCAAATTGAGAAGAGACTAGTTGAATTTAAGATAAAGAGCACTGGGGAAGTGGAGGCCTGAAGGCGATGTAACCATTGTAAGACAGATTTGTTATACAAGCTAAGTATGTCGGTGCAATTAAGTTAAGTCCCTAAGGAAAAGATAAGTAACGTTGCTAATAATAAGATGATACGGACAGAACCAAAGTGATTAGTAAATGAAAGGAACTAGAAGTGAAAATGGATATGACAACAAGATATGAAGAGTATCGACAAGGATTGAACCATTGGCCCATTATGTGCTAAGGCTAGGGATGAAATATATCACTTCACTGTGCAACAAATCCAAGAAATAAGCCCGACAAGTTGTTAGAAAAAGAAACCATTACACTCAGTTTTGGTTGGAGTGTGCAAGCTATAATACCATGTGTTATTTCAGGATTAGGCAACGTCCATCGCGAGTTTAATTCCCTTGAAAAACCGTGAGTGGAACTAGTTTTGGTCTGTTCAAACTACACTCATGGTTGAAAGATTTTTGCCAAATTAAATTGAAATAAAATGACTCAATCTCATAGGATTCCAGTCCTTATCTTACCAGACTAAGGTGCACAATTCTAGAGGCCCTTCCAAGAACATATATGTGCTCATACTAAACTTACAAGTAACATAGGTGGTTTGAGTTCATTCGTAGTAAACACCACCATCCGAGTATGTAACTCTTGGAAAGAAGATGGAGTTATGATTTGGTACATGTCCCATTCATACTACTGTTGGCTTATGTGCTATGTCTAGCGGCTGGTGAATTCTATCCAGTATCGGAATTGGATTGGATATTTCCACGGTTTCCGAGAAGGGTTTTAATGGCGACCGGACTCCTCTTCTCTGGAAGTCTAATAGTTTTTACAGCAAATAGTAATAAGTAATGAAAAAGGGTGAAGGACTAAACATCATCCCCATCTCCTTTAGACATCTTAGCGATATTGACAAGTTTCTCAAAGGAAGTCTATTCGAGTAACCGGCATCTCGACTTTGGAATTTCACTGGAATCACCACCAATGAAAGGCCTATTGGAATTATTGGAATTTTCTTCCATTTTTTCACCATCCCCAACCTATAAAACCCTCAAACCCTCTCCAATTAATCCTCCATCAATCTCAATCCAAACCAAGAGCAAATATATCAACTTTAACATGAAGAACAACATGGCAACTTCAAAATTGTGATTTCTTCACTATTTCACCTTTCGGAGGAAAACCTTGCTTTGAAATAACTTGGGGTTTGAAGTGATTTTCAGGATCAAAGGTATATTTTAACTTTCTTTTGATCTTTTTGAACTTCTACAAGTAATTGATCATAGAAATTGGTGAAAACCCCCCATAGAACAAGCTCTTCTATATTCTTATGAAACTTTAATGAACTTAGCTTATTAGTTGGGCTGTTATATATGGATTTGTTGTGTTGTTTGGAGTTATGGTTATATGGATGGGATCATATTAAAGAGGAGAAGTAGAAAAGTAGAATTTGGTAGCGTTTTACGAGAAAATTTCGCTACAAAAAGGGCCTATAAATTCATGCCCATGAGTTGCTCGATGAAATGTCTAAATGAAGATTTCTATAAGCTATGACCTTGGTTTTGATCTGGAATAGTTCGTATTATGTAGGAAATCATTCGTAAGGCATTCAAGGACTCGGGAAACATATATAACTCCATGGACGAGGTATGTAGGGCTTTCTATTGTCTTTGTGGCATGACTAGATGTCAAATGACCTTTCATTGAAAACTTGTTCCGCTAACTTGGGTCGATCGCGTTCCATGATAATTGAGCTGACACATACTCATCTATGACTTGTGCCAAATTATAGTCCACATCTCCTTTTGGCTATCGATTAAAAGACTTTCCGTTCAACTTGTGTCGATTATGTCCCAAAATGGTTAAGCTTACCCTTTTCTCATGAATAGCTTGTATTGAAGTACCTTTCACATTTCGTATCCCTCTTGTTTATCAAATGAAGAATGATATTAGTTATGGTACTCTTCACATCAAAGTTGAGTTGATTGTACTTCCTTTAATTGAATTAATCCTTATCTTCTTGTCTATTGTTCCAAGGTGACGAACCTCTCGTTGGCACACTCTTTCCGATAAAAGTTGTGTCGATCATATTTCATAAGAGTTTGGCTAACTTTGGCTTCGTGAATAATTCATAACAAGATGTTTCCTTGTACTTTTACTTCTTTGGCCTAATGATCAAATAATGATAAACGTAGCGACAATAATGAAAATCGGAGGGTAACGACGACAGGTCACTCCGACTCTTTCTATGATGTCTCTTCTGAGGTCAGTATTGCATTGCACTTGTATATATGTATTTATTTTCATTACCGAGTCGCGCTATAGTCGGCCGGGTAGGCACTTATATATGCACCTAGACATGTTTCTTTCTTTACCGAGCCGTGTTGTAGGCGGCCGGGTAGGCACGTAGCTGTGCATTGCCACTGATCAGTTAGGCAGAGATGATGTTATGATAATGAGCTCGCCCCACAGAGGAATTTATTATTGTTACATGACATGATGTGTGCCTCCACAGTGAGGAATGATTTTACGGGCATGCATTTACATTTATGTCATGATTATGGTCGCCCTCAGTGGCCTCGTTCAGAGTTTCAGGTTGTCTCTACATCTCTTCTCAAGTTATCTGTATATCTTATGCTTATGTTATGTTTATGCTTACCGCCTTACATACTCGGTACATCTTTCGTACTGACGCATTTTGTGCGCTGTGATCATGCCCACAGGAACGGTAGATGGATTGGTGTACCTTTCTCAGTAGGATACCAGAGTTCAGCAGGGATGTTCGCACTTCATTCTTCGGAGTTGCTAGTCACAGTCATTAAATAAGATGCATGCAATATATATATATATATATATATATATATATATATATATATATATATATATATATATATATAATGAGTATGGCTATGGGTACGTCAGGGCCATTGTCTTGACCAGTTGATGCATATTAGTGCTCTTAGAGGCTTACAGACAATCAGTCAGTGTACAGGTATTATGTTTGGCCTTGCCGGCCTTCTGACTGGTTGTCTTTCTTGGTTGTGGCCTTGTCGGCCCTAGTTATGCATATATGTGTTGTTGGGACTTTTCTGCTTGCAGGTTGTTATGATATACTTCTTACCATTGTTATTCAGCGGCCTCATCGGCCGATGATTCACGTCATAAAGTTTAAATATCACAGTTGGTTCGCTCGGCCCCTTCAGGTGCTGGGTGCAGGCCACACCCCAAGGTTGGGGTGTGACACTTTCTTTCGGACAAACAAGACTGGTGCGCCCCAGGGTGAGACACTTGGCCTTATAAATCCCTTATCAAAGAGATCTTTCAACTGGACTTTTAACTCTTTTAACTCTACTGGGGCCATTCTATACGTCGGAATAGATATTGGCTTAGTGCCGGGAAGCAGGTCAATCCCAAAGTCAATTTTCCTATCGGGAGGGATTCCGGATAGATCATCTGGAAAGACCTCTAGAAACTCACTGACAACTGGTACTGACTCGAGAGTCGAAATCTGGGCATCTGCATCCCTGACTCGGACTGAGTGGTAAATATACCATTTGGAAATCATCTTTTTGGCTCTAAGATAGGAAATAAATCTACCCCTGGGTGAAACTGAATCACCACTCCACTCTAAGACTAGTTCATTAGAAAATCTGAACTGAACTATTTTAGCTATACAATCTTTTGTGGCATAACAAGATGCTAACCAATCCATGCCCATGATTACATCAAAATCTACCATTTCTAGTTCTGCTAGATCTGTTGTGGTGAGACGATGATAAACCCTGACTGGACAACCCCTATAGATACGTCTGGCTAAAATTTATTCTCCAACTACAGTGGACACTTTATAAGGTTCATACAACTTTTCGGGTTCTACCCCAAGCTTTTTATCAATGAAAGGGGTTACGAAAGAAAGAGTAGAACCTGGGTCTATAAGGGCAAAAACACTAAAATTAAAGACTGATAAAATACCTGTGACTATGTTTGCACGAGCCTTTGTGTCCTAACGACCTGCTAAAGCATACATGTGGCCTGTGTTACCAGACTTAGTCGCACCACACCGTGACTGAGCCTGAGAAGCACGAGGAGCCGCTAAATTAGTGGACTGTGCTACGCTTCCCTGCTTCGCTGATGGGCAGTCTCTCAAGAAGTGCCCTGGCTGTCCACATCTGAAGCAACCATCCATACCTGAACGACACACTCCCAGATGCCTTTTGTTGCACTTACTGCAGTCGGGGTGTTGAAATTCGTTGTTACCCATGCTAGACTGAGATTGGGAGCCTGTTGCTCCAGAATTCCTGTTCTTCTGATCATTCCTAAATTTTGGGACTGAGGCACTGCTGCAAATGGGGCAGGTTCTGCTGATTTACATTTCTGAAATGGTCTGCCACCACCTCCCTGACTGAAATAGCCTGTGGACTTGGTCCTTTTTGCGAACTCTCTGTCTTGTTCTTTCTGTCTCGCCTCTGCTGCTTTCAGATCATCTTCATTCTCTTTCACAAAATTCAACATCTTAGTGATGGTTATGTCCTTGTTCTGAGCCGCTATCTTTGCAGGACCGTAAAGCTCTGGACTGAGTCCCAACACAAAACGCCGGACTCAGGCTCTCATGTCTTTGACCATGTGAGGAACATACCTGGCCAGTGATGAGAACTTGACATAGTATTTGGTCACACTCATGCCATCCTATCTCAAACGCTCAAATTCCCAGGCTTTAGCCTCTCTAGCTTCCTTTGGCATAAAATGGTTAATGAAGGCGGTCTCGAACTCCTCCCAAGTAGAGTGAGAAGCATCCTCACCACGGGACATCTCCCATGAATCATACCATAAGTGAGCTCCATCCTTGAGTTGGAAGGTACCAAAATCCACTGCTTCCCTGTCTATAGCTTGCATGACCCTGAAAATCTTCTGTAACTTATCGATAAAATTCTGAGGTTCTGCATCTGGGTCTGTTCCTGTGAACTCCTTCATGGGAAAAAAATTCCTGAGTCCTAAAGCTGGACCTTGATGACCCCTGACACTGGGCTTGAGCAGCTACCAACTGAGTGAGCAACTGAATAGCTCCTCCAACATCTATCTCGGAAGAGCGGGGAGTCTGAGTTGGCACCTGGGGAGGTGCAGTCGGGGGCACAGCCCTTGGAGGGTTCCCCTGAGCTGGGAGGTCTGAATCCTGAGTCCTCGTGCACATCTCTTGAGCCTGTGAATTTGTAGTTTGATCGGCTTCGGTGAAAGCCTCTTGACTAGTATCTGCAATCTTTTTGGTGTACTTTCTCTTTGCATGCATTTTTCTGAAATACGAAATTCTGCAAGGTTCGAAGACTTTACTTTCCTGAGGTATTGTTCTAATAACATGATTTAGAGTATGAAAAAAGTGAAACAATCCTGCATGTCTTAGTGGCCAACTATATACATATGTGGCGAGTAAACACACATAAATGAGACCCCACTAGACACGGCTTCATAGACTCCCTAAGACTCTTGAACCTAGGCTCTGATACCAAGCTTTGTCACGCCCTAAACCATGGCCTGGGCTTAACACGACACTCGATGTCTGTCTGCATATGACCGAGCGAACCAACTGGCTAGCTAGATCAACATGTGGTATACTGATATCTAAGCATGATAAACACATGTTAATCGAGTGAGAAATAACTGACTGAAATGTATCTGTGCGGAAGAAATACTTAAAGTCTGCAATACTAAGTAAGTAGTAGCCAAAAACGATAACTCAATAATTGAACAAAATACTGAAATATCTGACTGGCTGTAATCTATGAAGCCTCTACAGAATAAGGAAATACTGACTGACTACCGGGACAAGGCCCTCGGCATACCTTAATACTGAAAATACTGTCTGCTAACTGACTGAATATAAGGATAAATGTAGGGCCTTGGAGAACTGAGGCTCACCATTGACTAGCGGAATCTGAAAGCCTCCTAGCGAGCTGTGTCTGCACCCTGTATATTGGTATCTGCATCATGAGATGCAGGCCCCGAGCAAATGGGACGTCAGTACACTGGAATTGTACTGGTATGTAAAGCAACTGAATGAAATAATATACCGAACTGAAACGGAACTGAAATGTTGATAACTGGACTGAACAGGGAAGTAAAGATATGGATATTCCCTAACCTGAATAATGAATAACCTGTTTACTGTCCATGAGATTAGGTCAAATAAAAATAATATGCATGAAAAATCTGTGGTATGATGCCTAAGTATACGCATACATAATATGTGACCTTAGGTCCATATCTGTAGGCCTGATTCCCTAATACAGGAATTCAATAACAAGTACAGAGACTTAGATATAACTGATAACATGCTACTGATTACTGATTATGAAGATAAAACTGGTAACTGTTCACAATAATTCTAAACATTCATACTGAGACTCATGAGATATAATTCACAAGTCTATATTGATTACGTACTGAGTTCATGATATTCAAATTAATCATCATGAATGAATTCTGAAACTATAAGCCTAAAAGATAACAGTTCTACAACTATTCAAGAAATTAGGGCTAAACTGTATTCTGAGTCAATTTACTGATAAGTATGAAGAATGAGGCGTAGCGAGAATCATGAACATTCCTAACATAGATAGTTATCCTCCCATACCTTATTTGCTTCACAATCCTCAATTCAAAAGTCTGAATTCTGAGAAGAACACAAAAGCCTGTGTCTCAAACCTTATCTGTGGGTTTTCATTAAAACTCAAGGTTAAGAACAATGAATTCTATCTTAGATTATCTAAATAAATGATAGAATTTGATTGGAATGGGTAGAACTTGCTTACCTTAGAGTTCTTGGGGTTGGAGAGGAGAAACAAGTCGTGTTAGGGCTTTAGGAATTGGTAAAAATAAAATTAGAACTGAAACTAGGTATTTATAGGTTCTGGTGCGGGCTGAGAAATACAGACCAGGATACGGTCCATATTTTGAATTACGGTCCGTAAATGTGGACTGTATTTAATCATGTTCAACGGACAGAAACACTGTACTACTCCTTATCAAATACGGCCACCAAATTCGGGCCGTATTTCAAAATACGGTCTGTATTTAACTATGAAATTTCCTGAGCCAATTTCCAGAATGCACAGTGATTAGATGCCACATTACGATTTGAAATACGATCCATATACTAAAATACGGTCCGTATTCTGAGGCGTAAATCTCCATCTGACAACGGAAGAGAAATTTTCAATTCCCACATTTTTTATCTGGTTTTCTATGTCTAGAATCATGGTCAAAGCTTAAGTTAAAGGTCTGAGATGTTACAGTCTACTTCATATTTCTCAATGTCCCAAGGTAACCACGGGTTACCATTGGTTAAACTCTGATAATTACCATGAAAATCCCATCCATGAGCTATGTTATTACTGCTTTTTTGGGATTTTGTGCCTTAACTCTAGTTTCAAACAAGCTTGCTCAAAAAATCTTATGCACTTTCTAGAAAAGCCTTAACTCCTTCTGCTTGTATCTCTTATTTGCTCCTCTTACATTCCAAAACAACTAAGTCATAGATGTTTATTTCCTCTTCTTTTATTAGGAGGAACCGATTGATTGACGTTGCTACTCTTAAACAACACCTCAAAGCCATTCTTCAAAGTTAGCTAATAACCATCTATACTCATGTGCACCAACTCTAGTCTCCTTTTTAATGGCGTTGAACCTAGCCTATGGAAGTTAGTGTCATTCAATTCAGGACTGGTATCCACCGCTTTTGCACTTGCTTGTTTTGTTGGGGAGTCTTTCAGGACTGGTATCCACCGCTTTTGCACTTGCTTGCTTTGTTGGGGAGTCTTGTGACTTATTTTATGTTTTTTGCACTTGCTCAACCTGGTGCACCTCGGTAGTGCGGGTGGGGTTGTTTAGTCCAGCCTTTGTGTTAGCTACAGGTATAAGCTTATCAATAGGTTGTAAATCCGCAGCATCTTTGTGTACCCATTATTGCACCGTCCTTTTTGGACCCTTCTTCTTTTGGCCTGCTGTCTAGGTGGGGTTACTAGCTGTTCTGGAGGACAAGCATGGCCTATCACTTGGTATTTTGGTAGAATTGGGGCTTCCCGTCATATTTAACATCCGGCTGAAATATTCTACCATTTGGATCCATAACAATCATTTCATCGGGAAGTGGTTTAGTAACATTGATCTCCATAAGAATTCTCGTAAAAGTGACTTTGGTTTGTTTAGTAGTGCACTCGTCTGCATACATCACTACAAAAAAAGGGTAATTTGCGGAGGTTGAAAGTTGCAATTCTCAGAGGTTTTAGCCCCCTTTAGCAAATAGCAGAGGATAAAACCCCTCGAATTGCAACTTTCAACCTCCGTAAATTACCAATTTTTTGTAGTGCATGGGTGTGCTATTATACCTGGTGGTTTTATACATTTAGAATCATCGTACATAAGCTATTTTAGTTTGGACGTCTAGATATGTCTTCAGAGATTATATGAGATTGGACATGCCTAACTTATGCTTAAAAGTGTTTAAGTTCATCTTTGGTAGGTTACAGAAGGATTAGAGAATAAGTGAATCAAAGTGGAAGAGTTCTTCAAATATTGTTTTTGGAAAATATGGTATATGGGTCGTATAAGTGAGATATGGTCCATATTTTGAGATATGGACGGAATTTAAGGATTTTAAATATTTCCAGAGAAGACAATTTTGGAGGGGGTATTATACGGACAGTATAATTCAATACGACCAGGATGTTGGTGTCATGACCCAACTAAAGGGCTATAACGGGTACTCGGAGCTGGCTACCAAGCACCACTCATCATGCTAGCTATCATACTCAACCTGAACAAATATAACTTCTCAAAGTAAAACTTACTATGAAATGATCACTAAACATCTCCCAAAAACATGTGTATATACATAAGCCCACGAGGTTACAAAATGATATACAAGACATAAACTAAAGAGGTCATAAGACACCTATGACCCACACATATGTATCTACGAGCCTCTACTAGAGTACTGAGACATAAGGACGGGACGGGACCCCGTCATGCCTGAATATATACACAAAAGAATGTATCAACAAATGGCACCTCCGGAGTAGTGGAGTGCTCCTGTGAATCTCCTGAGTAGTTTCTAAGAATCTGGGCCGCCTCCCTGCCTACCTGTGGGCATGAACACAACGTCCATAAAAGAAAAGACGTCATTATGAACAATGTACTGAGTATATAAGGAATATGTGATAACATGATAAGGAAATGCAGAAAACACAAGGAGGAAGTATAACTACAACTACTTGCCCCTTGAGGCGAAATCATGCACGCTCCTTCTTATCTTTAAAACAAATCACACACATACATACATAGGCTGTCTGAATCAATAACATCATTAGCCCGCATCCAGGCCTCCCGTGTCTGGGGTAATCATATCACGCCGCCCACTAGTGGTGTCATGTCCGGCCAAATAGGCACGGTGTTATCATAAGCTGCTCGCCTTAGCGGTGCCATGCCCGGCCATCTAGGTGCGGGGTAATCATAAGCCTCCCGCCTTAGCGGTGTCATGCCCGGCCATCTAGGCGCGGTGTAACCATATATATATACTCATCATATAGCATGCATAAGAACTCAAGTAAAAGCAACGACTCTATCGGGGTGACGTAAGGTCGAGAACCCCCAATTCCATTATGGAGTAGTCATGATCATCATGTCTCACCTTGAAAGGAATAGCATCATAAGGTGAGCCTAACAACAATGATTAACATCCATGAATCATATAAGGATCACGAGCTTCATAAGAATAGCATATCATAAGCTTTAGAGCCTCTAGACTTAGCTTCATCGTCATCATTATCGTTACCTCATGAGTAGCTCTTAATAATCATAGACTCATCGTTTCCGGAATAGAAGAGAGTCATGGAAAGATAAAGGAAGTCGTATTATCGTAATCATGCCTTAGAAAAAGAAGGGACTAGCCTCACATACCTTTACGTCTCCTTAACGACTAAGCATTCTCCTTCTAAGCTCACAACTCTACATCAAGAGAGTTCGTGCTAAATTAGATCATTTCAAACATGCTTGAGTCTAAACTAAAGCGACTAAAAGCTAACGAAAATTGGGCAGCATTTCCTTTGTTTCAAAAACTTTCTCCATGTAATAAAAACAACTCCCAAATAGCAATATCAACTCCCATAATATCACAATCAATAGACTTCTTAAGTTAAACAATTTTCACTTCTCAAATTCACTTTGAAAGTCATCCATAACCATGACTACAATACAACAACATATTCATTCTTCCCATAACCATGACTACAATACAACAACATATTCATTCTAGACCGACACAATATGCTGCGAAGTTGTGAGGTCGCAAAGCGTGCTTTTCTAGGCGCATGATGTGTCGCAAGCCTCACAACATCACCAAAATTCACTGTCACACTTTGCTGCGCAACTGCGTGGCCGCAAAGCGCGCTTTGCTGGTTGCATGTTATGCCACATATTGCGGCATAATGTGACACTTTACCAAACTTTCACCAAAACTTAACTCCGATGATCCGGCGAGTCTTAAACCTTCCCAAGGCTTACTAAACATGGTTTTACTCCATTATATACCCAAGATGGGCATATCTATCCTCATGACCTCAAAAAATTTGTCCAACTTCCCAAGACTAGGACAACTAGCATTTGACAAAACTCAACGTATGAAAATGCGAGGTGTAACAGTTGGTCGTAAAATGTTATACGGCCAAGGATACGGACCGTATGTATATGATGTTGCACCTTGCAAATTTTTCGCGTTGGTTGTAAGGTAAACTAGCATAAGCCAGAGAGGCCATGGAACCTTTAAACGTTAAGGAAGACTTTTAACAAGTATTAAGCAAGATCTAAAGGTTCTGGGATCAAGCAAATCGAAGAAAATAAGTTTGTCGAAACTTTGGGAAAACTTAGCAGAATTTTGGACAGGATTTTTGATCCAACTTAAGGATGTATATATCTTAGCATATGAGGAGTTACAGAATGCATAACTTATGTAAATTCAAGTTCAGAGAGTCTTTTTTTCCAATGCAACTGACAGATTGAAAATCTGAGATACGAGGCCAAAGTTACAGCCTGTATAACATTATACGACCGAAAATACGAACCGTATAATATTATACGATCAAGTTATACGAACCGTATAATACAAAGTCGGTGAAAATTTCTAGAATTTAAGAGTGACGACCCCTCTTCATTTTAATCATTTTAGACATAACCCCAAGTTCTAGAATCTAGAGACCTCTCCAAACACATCCAAACATATTTTTAAGCCTAAATCAAATATCAAGGTGAAGATTAAAGTGTTTAGGGTTTCCAAGTGAGCTTTACACTTGCCTCCTCTTCTTGAAGATGCTTGGGTGAGTATTTTTAAGGAGAAGTAACCTTAGAATTGAAGTGTTCTTGAATTTTGAGGTAAGATTTCATCTTAGTTCCATGCTATGAGTTTATTTGGTAATTATGTTAAGATTTGAAGAAAAGAATTGGAGGAAAAGTTCAAATATGAAATTGGTGATATTTTGAGTTGTGAGTTAACTTGAGCTATAATTATTAGCATGTTTTAAGCATAATCTTGTTATGAGGGATAATAATGATGTTAAAGAAATGTCCTATACAAGTGTATAAGGGGTTGTGTTGAAGTTGTTGTTATGGATTAATTATGAAAAGAAGTTATGGGATTGAATTGAGTTTAGTTTGAATGAAATCTTTTGATTATGGTATTGTTGATGTTGTTATTATCGTTTGGGAGCTGTTTGGGAATTTGGTGGAAGTAGATAAAATAGGGGAAGTGCTGCCTAAATTCTGCCAACTCACTAATTACTCTAGTTTGAACTTATGAGTGTTTTAACGACTTAACTCTAGTATGAATCCTCTTGAATGTAGATTTGCAAGCTTCGGAGGAAAACGTTAAGTAGTTAAGGAGATGAAAAGATATGTTAAGGTTGTCCCTTTCTTTCTTAAGGCATGATTCTATTGTTGTGAATCTATACATGATGATCCATAATATCTCTATTCCTCAAAATGCTAGAAGCTTATGATTTTCGAAGTTCTTACGAGATTGATGATAATTGGCTTATGATTATTGACCTCTCTCATATGAATATTGATTTTATTCATTGATGTTGATCTCATCTTATGATTTTATTCTTTCAAGGTGAGATATGTTCATGATGATAGTTCCATAATGATAATCGGAGGTTTACCGACCTTACGTCACTCTGATAGAGTTATAGCCTTTATTTGGGCTCTCATGCATGCTTTATATATATGTATGTATTTTCTCACACCGCGCCACGCTATAGTCGGTCGGACAGGTATGTAGATATGCACACCACTGTAGTGGACAAATTATAATGTTACCCTAGGCGCGGGGTGCCTCGAATGCAGGATGATGATGATGATAATACTGAGCCTAAATGGCCGGGCAGGATATGTATGTGTGTGTGTGTGTGTATATATATATATATATATAAAGCTAAGTATGCATGACATCCACCTTAAAAGGCATTCAGAGGTACAGGTTGATCTCTTTTATCTTATGTTATCTTCATACTTTCATTATGTTGTTACTAATGCCTTACATACTCATAGAAATGCTAGAAGCTTATGATTTTCGAAGTTCTTACTAGATTGCTGATAATTGTCTTATGATTATTGATCTCTCATTTGATTATTGATTTTATTCATTGATGTTGATCTCATCTTATGATTTTGTTCTTTCAAGGTGAGATATGTTCATGATGATAGTTCCATAATGATAATCGGAGGTTTACCAACCTTACGTCACTCCGATAGAGTTATAGCTTTTATTTGGGCTCTCATGAATGATTTATATATATGTATGTATTTTCTCACACTGCGCCACGCTATAGTTGGTGGGGCAGGCACGTAGATGTGTACACCACTGCAGTGGGCAGATTATGATGTTACCCCGGACGCGGGGTGCCCGGACGCGGGGTGCCCGGACGCGGGGTGATGATGATAACACCGAGCCTAAATGGCCGGGCACGAAATTATATATATGTATGTATAAAAATGTTTTTTAAAAGCTAAGCATGCATGACATCTGCCTTAAAAGGCATTCAGAGGTACAGGTTGATTTCTTTTATCTTATGTTATCTTCATACTTTCATTATGTTGTTACTCATGTCTTATATGCTTAGTACATTATTCATATTGACATCCTTTTTCTTGTGGACGCTGCATTCATGCCCACAGGTAAACATGGAGATGGTTCAGACTCATAGGCTCCATCTCAGCGTTGGTACAGGAGCACTCCACTTGTTCCGGAGTTGCAACCCAGTTGGTATTGTGTACAGATGGATATGGCGGGGTCCTGTCCCGTCCTTATTATGTTATGCATTCCAGTAGAGGCTCATAGACAGATATGTACAGGTAGATGTTCTGTGACCTTCTCGGTCCCTCTTGTGTTGTATCATTGTTTTGGTAGCCTTGTCAGCTCGAGTACTTGAGACCAGCTTGATGACGTATATATGTATATACCTTTTTGGGCTTGTGTCCCTTACAAATTATGGCATTTAATAGTTAGCATTATAGCCCACTCAGATATGATGATGAAATGAATGTATGTCTTGAGGTGCTCGGTAGATTAGCTCCAGGTGCTCTTTATGTTCCTCCGGTTCGGTTGTGACATGTGCCCAGACCACTAGCATGTGACTTAGAGAATTTCTTCCCCAACAACTCATAGGGAGTTTGGGGAATTTAACGCGTAGTGGTATCACAATTGGACATTCATTGTCAAAATCAAACTCAGGACTTCAGGATTTGAGTATGAGGGGACAGTTATTGATAGAGTGTGGCCCAGAGTATAGTATGTCTTGCATATCATGTATATTTTGAAATTTGATTATGCAATACTCTTCTTCATTTAGAAATAGATTCGGTTGAGCAATAAATTTCCTGTTTTTATCAATATACCTAGACATAGCATTATATCCTGGAGTATCGCCAATGACATACGCAATTAGGGCACTTTCCCAATTAGCTATTCCCTTATTAACCTCATCTTTATCAAGTTGGACAACAACTTAACCATTTATAATCTGGGGAGGGATATAGGTGAGGGCCATACCATTTTTTGCAGCTCTGTTGTTAGCAAACAGATTTACCCATGGTTGTTTAGGTTCCTCAGCCTCTTCATGTCCAGGTTCTGCCGTCGTCACTGTTTCGTTAATCTGCCGACTCGCCTCCTCTATCGCAGGTTCACATGGAGTTGCTAGCTCTTTGCAACACCTGATAATGGTACAGACGTTCCCAGTGCTACTCCCGAATTTGAGCTTATGATATTAGAGCTCCCGTGTTGACTCAGTTGCACAGGAGTGATGGTTCTCTCTCTCTCATCTCGATTTTTTTGGATCCTTGCTCCCACTGCATTGCCGAAGGTTGCAATGGGTTCCTTTCGTGATCTGCCTCAATCGGAAAATCGTCCTCTTCCTCTCGCCATAGCTGAATCACGCCGGCGCACGTTTAGCTACCATGCGTCGAGAGCGTCATGAACTGTGTCATGTTCTCATTGGACCATATGTATATAACTCTTCTAAATGGGGTCAAAATTTAAATGGATATCCTTAAGCGGCATACCTCGCGTAAATTCCTGCTTCTTAACATTGAGATAAGAATATTTTGACTTTTTGTTCTCCAAGCTTACTCTATTAGCTCTCATCAAAATGATAATACACATCCTTCTATATTTTTAAAATTTTCAAATTGTTTGAGGCAGCTTTACGAATCTTAATTTGCACATGAATACAGCAGCGAGCATATATTTCACAAAAAAAAAAAAAAAAGTGATCAGCAAAATGGTCTGTTAAGATGGCAGCAAGATATATACGATACTCCCCCCGTTCCATAATAAGTGATATTTTAAGTTTTTCATTTTGTTTCAAAATAGGTGGTACTTTAGAATTTCAATAAGAAATTTATCTTAGACCAAAATTACTCTTATTTATATCATCAAGATTTGGCAAGCTTCTAATATCAGCTTTTTTTGAAAAGTGCTTTTCAAAAAAAGTATTTTTAGAGAGAAGTAATATATATTTGGCCAATTAATTTAAAAAACACTTTTGAGCAGCAATTAGTGTTTGCAATCTTTTAAAAAGTGTTTTTCTCAAAAGTACTTCCGAAGAAAAGCTATTTTTTTTTAGCTTCTGAAAACTGCTTTTACTATTCCCCCAAAACACTTATTTTATTGCAAAATCTTGGCCAAACACCTCACTTTTAAAAAAAAAAAAAACGTTTTTTGAAAAAAAATAAGTAATTTTGGAAAAAAAAAATAAGCTTGGCCAAACAGGCTATAAGTAACTTTTATTTTCTAGACATTTAATTAGGGGTAAGTTAGTTAAAGCACTTTTAATTTTTTAGAAGGCAATACTTTGTTAAGGAATGTGTATAAATTAAAAATATCACTTATTATGAAACAGAGGAATAACCATGCAATACGATCGGAGGCCTCAAATTATCTGTCAGTTCTCCTTTTTTGGGCCTAATCAACACTAGCTAGCAATGGGCTGTGTGGTTTGGCATTTTCAAGAATTATCCAAGTGATTCTGCAAATGTCTGTAAGTTTGGACGTACGTCATTGGTTGATATGTATGTAAGGAATCGTTTGGTGCATGGTATAAGCTAAGATATTCCAGCAATAAATTTATACATTCTACCAAATATAGTATAAAATGTATCCTATGATATAAGTTGGGATATACCTTCTTATACCACTTATCTAGATGGTATAAAATAGTCCCAAGATATGAGATAAATTAGTCCCGAAATTATAATTCTGGGATAATTTTGACCATGCACCAAATGACCACTAAATATATTCATATCAACATCGACAAACCCTCGAACTTATCCGTAAAATCTATTTAGACTTCCCAATTGAGATTTCTACCATATGAACCCTCCAAAAAGACGTTTGCTATGTCGTATAGGCACATTGAGCTGCTATGTCACTGTGCGTGATGCCCACTTTTGTAAAGAGCGTGATAAGCATATAAAATGCTATTGATGTGGATTCCAAATGACAAATGTCAGAGGGAAAAAAAAGGACAAAACAATTTTTTTCTCTCTCCCTTCATCTTCTTCACCACATTCATTACTCCACCAACAACACCGTCTTACACAAGTGTACGCGCAGAGCATATATATGAAGATTTACCCAATATCTTCCCTCTTCTCTTACACGTCTCTGTTGGGTTGTTTTGATAGATTGCAATGGTGATTAATTTTCATTACCCAATATTCTACCCGTGCCATTGTATTTGGAGTCATTTCCACAAAAAAATTATTACCCAAATCTGTTCTATCAAAATCAGTATAAGAAGCTTGAAATTATTTACCAATTGTCTGTAAAGCTAAAAGTTAGTCGACAATCGTGAATGTTAAGAAATTGGGTATTTTCCATGACTCAAATCACAGAAAATTTATTTGCACACTGTAAAAGAGAATAGAGACTTAAAGAACCCATCAACAAATTCTCTCCAGCGTTTTGTCAACTCATATTTTGAATTTGGGGTTATCTCGACAAATTTTCCATTACGCAAATCTATCTCTAAAAATCAGTGTGCGGAAAGAAGCTTGAAATTGTTGCCTTAGCTTTTCATATTATGGAAGCACAAACTTGCTAATAATGGTCTAGAATTAGGAAATGGATGGTGGCTTTGGGGGAGAGAAAAAGATGGGTGTACAGTGATGGGGGATCGGAGGAGAAGAAAGAAGAAAATGTGGGAGGGTTGGGTGCGTGGGGATGGGGAACGGATTTTTTCTTTTCTCTCTCTTTTTTTTTTTTTTACTCTTTGCTGATGTGTATTTTTTTCATTGGTTTGTTTGCCGTGCAAGTGGTGTTCACGCACTTAGATGCACAATATAATTATCAAATTTGTATCTATATAAATGTCTTTTTAGATGGTGATGGTAGGAGTGTCGGTTGGAGATTTAAATGAATATTACGAATAAGTTTGAGAGTCTATTGATAACTTAAGCTTCTTCTAATAATATACACATGAATTATGTGCCCCACATGGCACTATGCAAGTGCACAAGTTTAGAAAACTAATAGTAACAATGCTTTAAACAATTAAAAAATCTGTAAGTTTCGACTGTGATTGTAGTAATAAAATATAACTATGAATCACAAATTGACGTAGTTACGTGTTAAATTATGCTGGTAAACCATTGTCCGATTTGGTGTATATATATATTTGTAACACCTTGTTTTTATTTTGTTATCAGTTTCATCCATACTCTTAACACTCTGTTTGGATGGTCGTTACCCATGGTTTCATAATGTACAGCATCGTATTGTATACTATTGTATTGTATTGTATTAATGAATACAATGTTTGGATAGACTGTATCGTTTATTGTGGTGTAATAACATTTTTATTATTTGATTTAACTGTATGGTACTGTATAATAATATATAAGTAAGTTTCCTAAAATATTTACTAAAATATCTTTCAACCTTAATTACAAACTAGTTTATATATATATATATATATTAATAAACTAAGGTAAAGGATAAAATAGGAACTTTTAAAAATAGGTAGGTGGTGGACGGGGGTGGCTGGCGGGGGTTGGGGATTGGTGGGGTGGGGGTAGGGGTGGGTGGTTGTGGGGGTGGAGGGCGGGGTGGGGTAGTGTGGGTGGCAGAGGGTGGGGGTAGTGTGGGTGGCAGAGGGTGAGGGTTGGTGGGTGTGGGGAGTGGGAGGCAAAGGGTGAGGGTGGTTGTGGGGGAGGGCGGGGTGGGGTGGTGTGGGGGTAGTGTGGGTGGCGGAGAGTAAGGGTTGGTAGGTGTGGGGAGTGGGTGGGTTTCAGTGTGATGGAGGGGGATGAGTGGTTGTGGGGGTGGAGAATGGGGTGGGTGGTGTGGTGTGAAGGTAGTATGGGTGGCAGAGGGTGAGGGTTGGTAGGTGTGGGGAGTGGGTAGGTTTCGATGTGATGGAGGGGGGTGGGTGGGCTGGGGTATAATGGAGAAATGAAATACATAATCACGCAAAATCCATCAAATGTATGGTTAAAAAATAGGGCTTTTTCATGGTTAAATAACCATGTAATTACAACGGGTTCACCGTACAACATAATTTTAAGAACAATTGAAACAAACATGATTTCATAAAAAATAATACAATAGTGAACCACGGGAAACAACCACCCAACCAGGGGTTAGTGTTTTCATAGCATACCTTAAGAGTATATGGTATACTTCAACAATATATGACAAAATTACTGCAGCATCCCAGAGTATAAATGGAGGTAATTTAATTATTTTCTTTTGTTCTTTTGCAGCACTTGGATGTTATATTCTACTGCCTTAGAAAGATGGGAATAAGGGGGACATACTAGACGTAACCACATTGGTTGGAGTTGTTCCGCCCTATCTTTCAATATATCGATTCTAAATTGGAGTTGTTCCGGCCTATCTTTCAATATATCGATTCTAAATAGATTATTTATACATATTAAATGAATTGTTTAAATATAAATACTGAGTTTGAATCAAACCTACTGAATTTTTCGAGCCTGTAACTATCATCATGGTTGCGCTTCTAAACAGAGGGAAGTGGAAAGCTTCTTTCATTTTTCGTAAAAGGGCCAAAAATATCCCTAACATGTGGGAAATGCCTCACAAATATCCTCCTTCCACCTTTTGGTCTAAAAATACCCCTCAAACTGACAGGCCTTAACTTTGCAACTTAAAAGCAGCTACGTAACATATTTTGATTTGCCACGTATATTACTTGATTTAAAAATTAGACCCACCCATTTCTTAAACCCAACACCCCCCCCCCCCCCCAAAAAAAAACCTGACCTGTTTCTTTCTAAATTAAAACCCATGATCTCCTTCTATTTAGAATGCAACATTCAGCCTCTGGAGGGAGACCTTCAAACCTTCAAGTGACACTGCGGGTTAGCAGATTTAGTGTTCAGCAGTTTGATATTTTTTAATTGTTTCTTTACGGATCAGCAGATTGTTATTTAGTTACTGCAGTGGTTCAAGGTCCATAATTTAGTTACTGCAGTTGTATTCTATTTTGTTAAGAATTAAACAAGCGGAACCGATTAGGATGCACCAACACAAGAACAATAATGCAAGAAATCAATAAACGTAATGAACACAAGATTTACGTGGAAACCCAAGACGGGAAAAACCACGGGGCGCGAAGCGCAGAGAAATCAACTATAAAGTCAGGAGTATAAAAGGATCTCAACAGGGTGTCAAAGCACAACGAGATCAAAGGAAACAAAAGATTACAATCTCTCAATGAAAACCCTTTCTAACCTAAGTGTGGAATATAGTCTTGTGTGTAGTCTTGATAGTTGTTCTCTTTTTCTTGATGTTCTGGCCAAAAATCTCCTTTAAATAGGGGTTGAAGACGTTTAAAATCCCAGTTGAAATGGGACAAGTCAGTCGAATTCCAATTGGAATGGGACAATTATTGAATCCCAATTGGAATGAGATAATTTCGATAAATCCTTTTGGGACATATTCTAACAATCTTCACCTTGGACCAAAATACATCAACATCAACACTCGTCACCCTATAAAACCACAAAGGGCAGGCCCCGTAGGACAATTTAAGCGTGAAGAACACCAACTAAGTCTAAGCAATGCTTAAACTTAGCAATAGCAAGCGGCTTGGTTAATATATCTGCGGGATTCTTTGACGTGTGAACTTTTTTTACCACAATCTCCCCTGCAGCAATAATATCTCTGATAAAGTGGTATTTAATGCTAATATGCTTGGTCTTTCAGCGATGAGAATCGGCCTTGGTAAGATGAATAGCACTCTGGCTATCAGAAAATACAACAGTAGTACCCTGTTAAACACCAAGATCAATAAGAAGACCTCGCAACCATGTAGCTTCTTTAACATCTTTAATTGCAGCGATATAATCAACTTCGGTAGTAAAAAGGGCTGCAATAGACTGTAATTGTGCTATCCAAGAGATAGCACCAGAGCACAGTGAAAAAATGAAACCATAAATAGACCCTCTACGATCGAGATCACCACCATAATCAGAATCAACGAACCCAACAACATCATAAGACGATGCCTTGGCTCTATCAAATACCAAACCAATATCAACGGACCCTTTCACATAACGAAGAATCCACTTCATGGCATTTCAATGATCCTTTCCAGGATTATGCATGTATAGGCTCCCCATGCTTTCCGCAAAAGCTAAATCAGGGTCTAATGCAAACCATAGCATACATAAGGCTACCAACAACACTAGCATACGGGATAGTAGACATCCTCTCAATGTATTTCTCGGACTTAGGACAAAAGTCAGCAGACAGTTTGAAATAAGCAGCAAACGGAGTAGAAACAGGTTAACAATCAAACATATTAAACCTATCGAGGACTTCCTCAAAAGACTTCCTTTGAGGTAGGTAAAGCTTCCCAGCTTTTCAATCCCTATGAATCTCCATACCTAGAATCTTCTTAGCTACATCAAGGTCCTTCATCTCAAACTCATAATTAAGTTGAGATTTTAACTTGTTGATCAAAGACTTTCTTTTAGAAGCAATCAACATATCATCAACATATAACAACAAGTAAATGAAGGAACTACCAGATAACTGTCAAAAATACACACAATTATCATACTTACTACGTGTGTAGTCTTGCCCAATCATAAAGGAATCAAATCTTTTGTACCGCTGTTTTGGAGCTTGTTTAAGGCCATAGAAAGATCTTTTCAACCGACAAACAAATTGTTCCTTGCTAGGAACAACAAAACCCTCGGATTGCTTCATATAAATTTGTTCTTCTAACTCTCCATGAAGAAACGCAGTTTTAAAATCAAGTCGCTCCAACTCCAAGCCAAAAAGAGAAACAATAGCAAGTAACACTTTAATGGAGGTATGGCGAACAACAGGAGAAAAAACTTCATTAAAGTCAATACCTTCCTTTTGGTGGCAACTACAAACCACTAAGCGAGCTTTCCATCTTGCTTCTTCTACCCCAGGAATACCATCTTTTAGTTTGTAGATCCATTTTGCAGTCAATGCACGACGGCCTTTGGGCAGCTCACATAACTCCCATGTATTATTTTTGTGCAAGCTTTCCATATCTTCTTGCATAGCCACTAACCAATTTGAGGAATTAGGACAAGAAATTGCCTCAGAGTAAGTAGAAGGATCAACTCATTCGGGAATTTCTTGTGCAACTGCAACAGCATAAGCAATAAGCCCATCATCATCAGTGTCAGCATATCGAGCGGGCTTCTTTATAATTCGTCTCGATCTATCACTAGCAATAACATGATCATCCTCCACCTGTGGCTCGACAGGACGTATGGTACTAGTACTTGGCTCATCAACAGGAGCCTCCTCGCTAGCCTGAGGAACTGTAGAAAAAAATAAGGCCAACTTCATGAGCTTTATGGCTCACTTCTACCTCCACCTTCTCATTGGTATCTTTCATATCATCATTACCCATAGAGGAAACAACAGACTCTTTCCCAGAAGATAACATAACGGCCTCATTAAAAGTTACATCCCGACTCTGAATAATTTTCTTGGAGCTAGGACTCCACAAACAATATCCTTTAGACTCAGAAGCATAACTAAGAAATATGCACTTAACAGCCTTGGGGGCTAGCTTCCCATCATTAACATGAGCAAAAACAGTGCATCCAAAAACTCTAAGGATAGAGTAGTCAACAGGATTACCGGACCAAACTTCTTCAAGAATTTTAAAGTCAATAGATGAATGTGGAGACAAATTAACGAGGTAACAAGCCGTAGAAACGGCTTCGGCCCAGAAATCACGGCGATGTTATAAACCAGCATTTGAGAGCATAAAACGGGCTCTCTCAAATAATGTTTTGTTTATACGTTCCGCAACTCCGTTCTGCTGGGGCTTATGAACGGGAGTCTTATGTCTAGCAATACCATAAATAGCGCAGAACTCCAAACCATTATTAGTCCTGAGCTCTTAATTTTTCGGCCAGTCTGGTTCTCAACAAAGGCTTTGAATTTCTTGAAATAAGGAAACGCTTCACTTTTCTGTCTTAGGAAATAAACCCAGACCTTACGAGAAAAATCATCAATGAAAGTCAACATGTAACAATTTCCTCCAAGGGAAAGAACTTTAGAGGGACCCATAAATCCAAATGAATATAATAAAGAATGCCCTGTGTACGGTATTTTGCTATCGATAAACTAAGTCTCTTCTGTTTCCCAAAAACGCAATGATCATAAAAGTCAAGTTTACACGTACCAGTTTTACCAAGAAGACCTTTTTTGCTCAGAATGGTCATACCTTTCTCACTTATATGGCCTAGAGGCATATGCCATAAACGGGTGAGATCATCATCAGATAATGAAGTAGAAACTGCTATAGACCCCGTCACAATTAAACCCTGCAGGTAATAGAGAGTCCCACGTCTTGTTCCTTTCATCAAGACAAGAGCACCTTTTGAAACCTTGAGAATTTCACCTTCAGCTGAATATTTACATCCAAGAGATTCAAGAGTACCCAGAGAAATAAGTTTTCGTTTCAAGTCAGGAACATGACGAACGTTGGTCAAGGTCCTGATAACACCATCATGGGTCCTAATTTTTACAGTACAAATCCCAACTGCGTTGCATGGGGCATCATTCCCCATTAGGACAATACCATAAGTTTTCTCATATATTGAAATTCAGTCCTTATGAGGACACACGTGATATGTACATCCAGAATCAAAAAACCCATTCAGAAGAATTTTTCTTATCAATAGAGATGACCATCAAAACATCACCTTCAGAATCACTTTCAACAACTCCTGCTTCAGCAGTTTTCTACAGCATTTTGTTGTTTTCTTCTCTCTCTAGTTTATTCTTTAGTTTATGACAATCATTAACTACATGGTTTGTCTTCTTGCAGTATTTGCAGAATTTATCATTGTTGAATTTACGGCCCTAGACTTGGGCCTAAAATTCTTTCTATTACTCCCTGTATCATGGGATCTTCCTCTAACAGAAAAACTTTGTCCTTTGTCTTCAGAACGCACTTCAAAATCAAATTTTTCTTTGGACAACAAATTAGATTTGACGTCCTCATAACTCAGTGTTTCATTACCACCATATAGCATGGTTTCTTTAAAGTGCTTATACGTAGAGGGTTGGGAGACCACCAACAGTATTGCTTTATCCTCATCTTTGACCTTAACGTCTAAATTTTCTAGGTCAAAAATAACAGAGTTGAACTCATCAAGATTATTTTGAATAGGGGTACCTTCAGCCATAGAGAATGTGTATAACCGTTCCTTCACATGAATTTTATTTGCGAGACTTTTCGTCATGTAGAGTGACTCTAACTTCAACCAGACACTTGCAGCAGTAGTTTCATGAATAACCTCGCGAAGAACCATCTTAAATAGACATAGTTGGATATTTGAAAGTGCCTATTCATCCAATTCCTCCCATTGATCATCTGTCATAGACTCGGGTTTCCTAGATTTCCTAAGAAGAGCCTTTTTTTAATCCGTTCTGGGTGAGAACGGCTTGCATCTGAACTTTCCAGATATTGAAGCTTATCTTGCCGTCTAGCTTCTCGATATCAAACTTGGTTACAGTAGACATCCTGGATCTTGAACGCTCTGATGCCACTTGTTAAGAATTAAACGAGCGATGCAGCGGAACCGATTAGGATGCACCAACACAAGAACAATAATGCAAGAAAGCAATAAACGTAATGAACACAAGATTTATGTGGAAACCCAAGATGGGAAAAACCACGGGGCACGCAGAGAAATCAACTATAAGGTCAGGAGTACAAAACGATCTCAACAGGGTGTCAAAACACAACGAGATCAAAGGAAACGAAAGATTACAATCTCTCAATGAAAACTCTTTCTAACCTAAGTGTGGAATATAGTCTTGTGTGCACTCTTGATAGTTGTTCTCTTTTTCTTGATGTTCTGGCCAAAAATCCTTTAAATAGGAGTTGAAGACATTCAAAATCCTAGTTGGAATGGGACAAGTCAGTCGAATCCCAGTTGGAATGAGACAATTATCGAATCTCAGTTAGAATGGGACAATTATCTAATCCCAATTGAAATGGGACAATTTCGATAAACCCTTTTAGGACATATTTTAACATATTTACTGGTCTTTTATATTCTGCTTTTGGAAAGTAAATTCTCAAAAGACTGAATTAGTTAAACCCGGTGGGTAATGGCAAAGAAACTTGTCCAAATTCATAATTTTTTTTCCCTTTCTTCTTGCCAATGGCAAAATATTCCTGCAAACTTGAGGGCCTCTTCACACCAAACATCATTGCAAGTTTTGCGTGATAAGTATCCTCTCAACACAAATAGACTGTGATTGTCTTCTCAAGAAATTGAAATGCAGTTTAAAAGAGCACCCATAGAAAGAGGAGATAATTAGCATTAAGAGAATTTAGAAAGAAACGGGTCAGATTATTTAGGGGGAGAGGGGGGGGGGGGGGGGGGGAGGTTGGATTTAAGAAATGGGCGGGTCTAATTTTTAAATTATTTAAGAAATGGGCGGGTCTAATTTTTAAATTAAGTAATATATGTTGCAAATCAAAATATATCACATGGCTGTTTTTAAGTTGCAAAGTTAAGATTGTCAGTTTGAGGGGTATTTTTAGACCAAAAGGTGAAAGGAGGATATTTGTGAGTCATTTCCCATACGTTAGGGGTATTTTTGGCCATTTTCCGTTCATTTTTTCCTCATAATAACATTAGACTTGTAACACGTGTATTTAAAATATTCAAAATTATATTTGACGTAAATACCAAAATATTTTATTACTATACCAAGATTTTGGTATAAAAATTATATTGATGTTAACTAATATCAGTAATCAAATCAAACACTACATAAACAGAGTCCTTAATTTTGTATCGGGATTAGAATCCTAAACCTAATCGTCATAATTTGTTTAAGAAGGCAGAGAATCTACGAACTTGTAGTAGCATTTATATTTGCCATGCAAATTTGCTTTCATGGTTCATACTAGCTACTTGAAGATGTTACTTTAATTCGGTATTCAATATGAAGAATGCATTAATTAGTACTTATTTTATGTGCATTGATTCCATAAGTTCTTATCAATTTAGAACAATTAAGATGTTGATTGAACTGAATAGCTATCTAAAAGATACATAATCGGTATTTATATGCTAGTGGAAGGTAGCAAATACGTAATGAAATTAGTCAAGCTGCATGCAAACTAGCTTAGACATCACAATTATAAAAGGAAGTATATAATAACTTAGTTTGAGATAACTGAATTGGAACATACTCTACATTCAACCTACCACACAAAACAAATTATAATATATTATATTTTGTTTGATTTAAATAATTTAAACGAAAAGAGCTGGAATCTGTTAATTACTACTTGCTATTAGCCAATTCGAACATCTAAAAAGATTATTTTCTTGATCATCATTTGAAAAAAGAAACCAAATATTTCATAGAAGCTAGGACATGAATTAATTGAATAAATAAAAACAAGTAAAAGAAATAGTTAGCCAGTTTGCCTATAACAGCAGGAACTGTCTAGTATACTTAGGACAGTTTCTATTGCAATTTTTTTATCTATATACATTGCATTTGGCCTTAGCACGACCTTTTTGAATCTCTCTCTCTCTATATATAGATGGAAGGAATCTGTATTTTTTTTCCCTTTTATTGTCTTTTGTTTTTTGTCTTTTTTGCTATTGGATATGTTGATATGATATGCCAACAACAAAAACAACAAAAAAATAAACATAGATGCATGCATATATAGGTGTACAATGACAACTCTCTTTGAAGCACTACATGTTCTCTTGTCATAAAATTTTGCTCCACATTCTTGAGTTGTGCCTTCCATAGACCTCAATTTTTCTTGTCAACAAATTGCTCCAAATGCAGACAAATATTGAGGTACCAAAAAGAAAAATAATGGTAGTAACCATCAACGAATCTTTCTAAATAGCAAAATTAACAAAATACACCTTATAAAATAGGAAAAAAACACGAGGATTATATATATCAATGATGATAGTCTCCTTAATTTCACTACATAGTCTTCTAGAGTCCAGGTACACATAATTGTATCTATCCTGGAAAATAGAAACTAATTGTATCCTTCCACGATTATAGCTTTTTCCCTAGTGGAGTCAATTCAAAAGTACATACTTGTGACTTAGAGAAAGTTAATTAAAGAGCAAACGATTGTAAATCTTTTTTGTCTTTTCTAACGTTATGTTATCTATCAATTGTCCCTAAATGGTTAAAGGGAGAAATGTTAATGGGTTTATACGTACGCCAAATGAGTTCTCTCACCTATCAGACTAATGATCTTTTGGGTTGGGCTCTCCTGTTTGTTCTATAACATTGATATCAGAGTAAGTCTATTCACGCATGAGGCTAAATGAGCTCTCCCACCTATCGGACTAGTCTTTTGGGTTGGACTCTCTTGTTTGGTCTGTAACATGTTAGTACTTGAGGAAGATAGTTTTTTTTTTTTGGCAAAGAAAGATTTGTTATGTGTCAATTGTTCCTCATCGGTTAAAGAGAAAAAACGTTAATGAGTTATAGGCTAAATGAACTCTTCCACCGATCAGACTAGGTTTTGGGGTTGGAATCTCCTATTTGGTCTATAACACGTAGTAGGGGTGTACAAAGCAAACCGACAAACTGCACCAAACTGATAAACCGTGTCAAACCGAGAAAAAAACCCGACTAGTGATTTGGTTTGACTTGGTTTGGTGTTGGAAAAAAAAACCGACCATAATTGGTTTGGTTTGGTTTTAGCTAAAAAAAGTCAAACCGACTCGACATTACGTGTATTCAATTTTTAAAATATATTATACATAAAAATATTTATTTGTAAAGTAATTTGTAAATATTTCTTAAATTTTTTCATAGTTTTTTGTCTTTTATAATATTATTTTAAGCTTGAACTTAGAATTTTGAATGCCAATAAGTTTTATATCTCATAGATGTTAGTAACTCAAATAAAGTCCAAATCAAAATCAGCTCAACACTAATGCTAACAAAAGAAATTCAATTCTAACACTAGGAATGACAGTAATGTTGGATATCTATTCTTTAGTTTTGCATAATTTGTTTATAGCGTAAAAATACATAGCTTAATTTTTTTCTTTGTCATGTAATTAATACTTATTAGCCGTACTTATTTTAGCATAACTTAGTATTTAGATTAAAGTTATTTTAGTTATGGCTTATTAATTAGCAATAATTATTTTAACCTATTTTATTATCTTTTTTGTTGAATATTTTAATACAATGTCATCACTCATATCACATTTTGTGTTATTTTCTTAAGAAACACCTTAGTTATATAGTTGTATCTTACTAGGACTAAATAAATATTTGGAGTAAAAGTCATATGTTTTGTATGAAGACTTTTTTGGAGAAAACCCCGAAAAAACCGAATAATCCGAAGTTGAAAAAACTCGAATTTTATTAGTTTGATTTGGTTTATAAATTTAAAAACCCGACACAATTGATTTGGTTTGGTATTTGAAAAAATCCGAACCAATCCGGTCCATGTTAACCCCTACACGTACTTGAGGAAGATACTATTTTTTGGTGGGAGGGGCAAAGGGAGATACTTGTATGTTCCTATATTGTGTGGGAACAAAATTTTAATTCCATGAAATCAGCAATTTACATTGAAAGATTTGGGATGATAAAGGACAAAGGACATGGAATAGAACAATCAATTGGGAAACGGAAATTTATACAATGCCAAAATAATCATTTGGCTAGGTACCTTACACATCTCAAACAATGGTTAGTCATTTAGCCTATATCGATAAATACTGTCTTGTATTTTTAGGACAGTTCCTATTGCATAGTTTATATAAATGCATTTGTCTTTTGTTTTTTTGTTTTTTTTTTTTTTTTTTATTTTGGATATTGGATCTGTTGATGGCAGTGGCGGACCCATGTGCAAATTTTGGGTGCTCCAGCATCCATTAAACTCAGTCACGGAGTGTATAGCTGTATAGAAAATATAAAGGAAACAGATATAAATAGTTAATAGAGCACCCCCGAACTCAAAATTCCTGGGTTTAACATCCTCGAATTCAAAATCCTGGGTCCGCCACTGGTTGATTGTCCAAGAAAATGCATAGAGGCATGTATGAGTGCATATCTAGGTAACAAAAACAACTAGATCTAGCTACATGTTCTTTGTCTGCCAGAAAATGTTACTTCGCATTGAAGATTTGTGCCTTCCAAAGTCTACTTGTGACCATATTAAGGAATTATTTTTCCTTTGTCTGTGGGGGATGGGTGAGGACAAGAAACAAGGGTTAAATTTTACTACATCACTCATTTTGATTGTGTTTGATTTTTGTACTGAATTAGTTATTAACATATGTATGTGATCATAGAACAATAAAAATTGGACCTACATAAGTGAAGTTTATAATCGTATTAGAAACTTAGGCCTTTCATATATATATATATATATATTACTCACTACAAAGAAGTTACGAATGTGAAAGGCAAAACTTAAAGACCAGCTCATTTGAAGGCCAAAAATTACAGACCAGCTCGTTTGAAGGGCAAAACGTCCAATTTCTTTGGTAATTATTCCTCCATCCAACCACAAGTCTCGATCCGAACCCTGAAAATAAAGTTGTCTTTGATAGAAAACGTTTTACCCCGTAAAGTGGACTTTCGGCGTGAATTCAGATATATCAGCCAAACAAATGTCGGATAACGAATATAATGAGAAATCAAAATGAAGATATTCTAGTTTAATTTTTTTTTTTTGAGGAAAATGGGGATCAAAAAAAGAAGACAAGGTAGAAGAAAGGACTAGAACCTTGCACTCAGGTGCTACACCTAATTGAACTGCAACTTCAATCTCGCTTATTATAATTTCAGTTCACTTTCTTTATACGAAAGTTTTTTTTTTTTTTTTTGCAGAACATTATATTTTGCCTTTTCATTTATTTAGGAATACTTAAAATATGAATAAATCATTGATCTGTTATAACCAACATCAATATGGCAACACGGACTTATTAGCACATTATATATGTGAATGTGATGATGACAAGAAGACCTAAGGTAGGTGGTTTCTAGAGTCACTGACTTATTTTCCTTATGACTTTTGAAAAGTACCAACAAGGACGGCTCGACTATAAGGCTAACAAAACAATCACTTGGGGGCTCATTTCTTCCTTAAAGATGTATATTATATATATAACTGTTGTCTCAGCTGAAAGAAGTTTTTCAAAATTAAAATTGATAAAATCTTATCTAAGATCAATAATGTCTCAAGATAGATTGGATGGATTAGTTATATTATCAATTGAAAAGGAATTGTTAGAACAAATCAATTATAAAACAATAATTAATGACTTCGCTCTAAAAAAGCTAGAAAAATAGACTTTAAATAAAAAAAAATATGGCGTTCGCAAACAGTAATTAATTATAAAATAGTAATTAATAATTTCGCATCTAAAAAAGCTAGAAAAATAGACTTTAAATAAAATAAAAAATGGCGTTCTTTCCTTTAAGAAAGAATAGGGCCTCTCTCTAAAGTTTGGCTTTAGACCCCTAATATTATTGAGACAACCCTGCCAGCAAGACTTGTCATGGAGTGTCAAGTATTTATTCATCCTTAATTAGAGATCTCGAATTTGAATCCCCTTGGTACGGAGTGATTTGCCTCCATAATAAATAAATAAAATGACTAAAATAAGATCATTTAGGAGTTACTCAAATGACACGCACACATTTTTTGTTGTTAAAGTCAATTAATAGTTTTCTGCTCAGCGTCCATTTCCATATCCCCTTGATTTGCTTTAGATAAATAAAAAAATACTTTCCAAGGTAAACTACAATTATTGTTGTTGAAAACATCAGCATATAGAATTTTTGGGGAGAAAGATGATTAAGAATTACACAAAATGGTGTAAGTACCTTTTTAAATATTATCTTTTCACGTGCTAGCTATTACTTTTTTGCTCCTACAATTTCAAGTCCTTTGACTCTTAAACAAGCGAGAAAGGAAAAAAAAAAAAAAAAAAAAAAAAAGGGGGGGGGGGGGGGGGGGGGGGGGGAAGCTCATAGAAAACAATAGAATCACAAGAAAATTGGATATAAATGAGTGGATATCCTGAATGAGTTAGTCAACAGCATTTGCTTCTTAAGTTTTTTTTTTTTTTTATGTACAAAAATACTTTTTATGTAATTTTTTCATGTTTGATTTGGTTAGAGTTGTTGAAAACTATTTTCTTAGGAAAACAAAATTCTTAAAATGAGAAAAATTACTTTCCTAGTGAAAGTAGAAAAAACAAGCTAAGTTCGTTCATAAATGGCATTCAGCTTCTCGCGACTCTCAAATGCACCTCAATCTCATAGCTCCCAATCCCATCATTTACACACACACGTATTTGTCTAGATTATATATAAATATTTTCGACACATATATTCTTACTTACTTATCAAATATCAAAAATAAATAAGAAAATTACCTAATTTTTCAAAAAAAAAAAAAATATTATCGGTGAAAAATATTTTCCTTCGTACCAATCACAGCCATCATGACTGTTTATCAGATATTCATGTGGTACAATTTCATTATCCCATATGCCAAAACAAATGGAATTAGACACACATAAATTAAGTTAAAAGAATGTAATTGAGAGAGAAAAGGTAAAAAAAAAAAAATGTTTAAAACAAAATTTGGGGTTGGGGAAGAGGGGTGGGGTTTTTTATTACAGTATTCTCCTTTTTAATTTGTTGACTTCCCATCTGATTTTAAATTTAAGATCGTGCAGAGAACTACATTTTTTTTTTCAGTAAAGGGATCATGTAACTAAAGAATAATATATTTCACTAGTGTATTACCATCTAATTTAGAAAATGAAAAAATCTAACAAAATATTATTACAACTAATATAAATTAATAGAACCTCTTATTCTCCTATCATTGGACTTCTTACAATAAAATAATGAACTTGATTACGATAATTGATGTATACATCACTCTACATTCAATTTATTACAACAAAGCAAATTATTGCTTCATTGTTTTCGTTAAATATTTTAAACGGAAGGGCTCACTATTCGCCACGTAGAAGATTTAGATAGTTTCCCTACTAGTGGATCGTTCATTTGCAAGTAAACCTTATTTCATCAAAGATCTAAGACAAACTAATTCAACAAGATTAAACAAATATAAAGAAATGGGTTAGATATTTAGCATATCAATAAAACCTGTCTAATATTTTTAGGACAGTTACTTGTCCATGATAGCATACACATGAATGTGTCTCGGGCACTACTTATTGAATCTACATATATAAGAAAGGGTGTTTTAGAGTTTAAGTTATATACGTTAACAGTGGGGGGAAAATTATACTATTAGTGCGGCAATTCAATTTAATTTGTTGTAGCAAATCATTGTTTTGTTTTTTGGATTATCATATCGAGCTTGATAGGAAGAGTTACTTGTTATTATAAATCAACTTAACTTGATAATATAATAGTAGTAATATTTTACATTATCAGTGCATAACACAGGATGTAATTTGTAGCTTTTTTCGTAGTGGACCTGTTAATACGCCAAGAAAAATGTATAGATGCATGCATATACAGGCATCTCTACTACAAACCCTACATGTTCTCTTGCCAGAAAATGTTGCTTCACATCGTAGATTTTTGCTTTCCAAATACTTGACATGAGCTTATAAATTAATTTATTTTCTTTTGTCTTTGGTTTGTTGGGATTGAGACTTATCACTACATCCACAATTTTGTTCAAATTCTACCTATTTTTTGTAATTTTTTATTTTCAGTTTAACCTTTCGGGAAAGCCACTAGTGCGACTACTCTAAAATCGCATTGGATAGGCCCACATAAGGAAGTAAAACGCTTTGTAATGAAAGATCTAATTCCAATGCTAGAATTGAGACTGTCAGCCGTATACAGGATTTTTCGTGAGCATATCACCATATAACAAAAAAATAATAATAAATCATTTGGAATCACATCGTATAGTGTCATTCGGATAATATTCTCAAAGTACTATTAATCTTTCCCCAGGATCAACCTTTAAGTAATTTAAATCAACTCCTTTGCTTAGATGTTGTTCCGGCTCATTGACCCTTTCTTCCGAGTTAGATGAATCTTGAGATGTTGAACTTGATTCAGGAAGCTTGAAAAATGCCTCCTGAAAAATGCTTTAGAATAATATCTCTTCATTAAAATCAATTTAGATAAACCCTAAATAATTCATAGAATTTAACCAGCAAGAAATGTCAACTAGTAGAAAGGAGAAGAAAGAAAGAAAAAAAAAAGAGAGATAACTTATCAGAATCAAGCAGCAGCCGATCACCCAAAAAAATCAAATTATTGTTATACCCCATTTTAACCGGGTTAAATTAGAGTACAACATATTGGTGATTCCTATTTATTTTGTTTTAAGGAGTCGCCACCTAATTAATTTAACGGTGAATTAGGACACCTAATTTATTAACTAAGGTAAAGCTAACTAAACCTCCGTTAATAGTCTGCTTAATCAGTGTGATTCTAGGTAAGAGTTCTATATTATCCTAAAGGGAAGGGGTTAGGCATCCTTTAGAATCCGTTAACTACGGTTATCCGGCCAAACTTAGGTTAATTAATTAAAGTTAAAGATGTAAATGTAGCATTTAAATTTTAAGAAATTGGCTTACAATGTTGCTAATGTTTTAAAAGGAAAATATAAGCTGTTTAAAATAACACTTGTAAATATTACTAAGGCTTTAAATAATAAAGCTATTTAAAATAAACTTAAGAATGTTGCTAAAGCTTTAAGTGAAAATATAATAATGCTATTTAAAAAAATAATCTTATAAATATTGCTATGGCTTTAAAAAGTGCTATTTTAAAAAATAAGATTTGCAAAATGTAATAATTTGCATATAAGTAGAAGAGAGTGCGGGTTGCAGCGTTTTAATATTTGAAACAACTCAAGTGACAAGGTATTAATTGATTTTGCAGTATAGGAATATAGACAAGATGCGAATTTTCTTTCTCCTTTTCATTATCTTTTATCAACTATGCTTAATTAAAAAATGCATGATTGATTCAAACTTGAAGAGTTATTTATAAAATATACTAGAGTTTATGTTTGCGTATTAGTGACATTTCTTAAAACAATATTCTAAGGTAGCAAAACATGATTCCTTTTTACTCCAAATATGTTATCAAAAATCCACTGTTCTAACAAAATGAATATTATAGATACTTTGAATTAACTACCCGTCACATTAAACTAACCCACTAATTCTGCTAAGGTTTATCTAAATTAACAAAACAAGCAAAGAGTTAGTTGCATAATACAAATTAAAATGCAAAAAGATAAAATAGAGGAGCAAGTAAGTTAAATGGGCTCAGCCCATTTTCAAGACTGCTGCAATCTGGGCTGCTGGTGGGAATGGGCTCGGCCCATTTTAAACATGCTGCGAACTGTTCACGCCTATTGGGCTTGGCCCAAAATTTATTTTCTTTTTTTTTTTTTTTTTTGCGGCAGAATTGATAGGAAATGACCCAGGAAGATTGCGTTGGGCTTTTAGCCCAACACCGAATGCGGAAGAAGAACGAGTCCCTCGGACTCGTATGTGAGGTTCATGCATAAAAAGATATGAGAGAAAAAGATTAGTATACGATCAATAAGGCTTAAACATGTAAAAATACAAATTTCAAAGCAAACTCCATAGATTATACATATATACTATGTATATTTAAGTATATTTCATGCACACACCGTCATAAGGATGTACTAGATACACTAATATATATGAATTCAAATAAACCCAAAATCATCACGGCATTTCACATAGATCTGATCCTACACTCTTGAACCTCCCACGAGACAGTTTTGAGGGCAGGAAAACATCAAGCCAATATTCCATAGTATAGCAGTCTATGAGTAGCTTAACAACTTTAATTAACACTATGGACTGCCTCTGATTAATATATCAGCAGCTTCCAAACAAGCAAAACGAGTTGATATGTGTAAAATGGACAAAACTAAATAACATTCTTGACATGCAACTAATGTTTCAACATCAATCAGTCAATGACACACCCTTAAGATGCACATAGAATTTCCTAAGATATGCTTCACGTATACAGAATATGGGACTTGCATGTACAATTCCCCTTAAATTTGTTTAAAGCAGGTATTTATCAACTATTTTAACTGAACGACCATATGACCTTGTGCAGCTATCAACAGCCGCATGACACTCCTAATAGGACGGACAAAATTCCAATGATATCTTGCTAAGCTAAATGGTCAACCTAGTAGTTCGTACATGAACACATGATTTTGATGTAAGTAAAATGGACATGAGCCGTATGCATGTACTTCCTTCAAGAGACAACCCAATCCTATTAAATGATACTCTTAGCTAAACATACGACGTGAGATTTTATTCAAATGAAATGTGCACAATATAACCAAATAAGTTATAAACCTTTGAACATGCGTTATTGATCATTCAAGCCTACAAGGTAGCCTTTAACACACATAGAGATGTGCTTGATTTATATAGGACTCTCCTAAGCTTAACTTAAGCTTAACTAACCAGAGAAAAAACTGAAATTTCTAAGCGGGTGGTCTAAACATGTGACTGATCCTTTACGAAAAGAAACTTGCGGCAACATCATTTTAATTTACAATGAAGATGGCATGTATATAGCTAGGCAGTGGTTGATTAGCAGACCAAACATTTGCATCAAATAGGTATGATCAATCCAAACTAAACATGATTGACCTGTTACTGAAATGTAGACTGTTTATTTGTATACCAACTAAACATGAGTGAAGATTTATTATAATGCAAACAAGAAGACAATTAGCCACAGGGGATTCAGCTATATTAAGATACTTAGCAGGATAAGAAACGAAATCAAACTGAACTAAACTAACACCAAAACTTATCAGAACCAACTTTGTGGACTAGGATAGAGACATTAAGGATACCATATTAGGCTAAGACAGATGGCCTTTGTTGCTTAAAGTTACTAATCCTGCTAGTCTAGCCAACTAAACCATATTTAGGTATGAAGTCATATCCAAAAAGGTGCAATCATGTATAAATATATGTTGATATTTTAATTAAGATCAAACGATACACGCAAACAGATCATGATACTTGTTTTAGGCGTGATGAACTGATGTTAGGTTTGGTAAAGAATTCCAAGTAACGAACTGGCATCATGTTAACAATAAACCATATAAGCAAACAAAAAGATTGAATGAAATAGCACACTATGAACCATCCAGAACCATCCAGAGTGTCATTATCGATATCATAGCAGGCATGCAATGGATAGGAATTCTTTATATATCTTAACCAATTTGTAACTTATCAATGAATCATAGACTGAATCATATTTGAGTTACTTCATATGCCAGCAACTTGGCTAGATTTGGATTTCGACAATGATTAAGTTAAATGGCAACAGGAGACAGGCCAATGTCTAACTTAAACTAACATACACTTAGTGAAATAGCGACTACCTAAACCAAAAAGAAACAGTTGAACTCACAAGCAACTAGTAATCGACCAATCTCACATTCGAATTATTCATTCAGTTGTCCAAGCAGTAAGCCGAGGCAAGTTTCAAAGAACTATTAGAATTAAGCATGAACAGCTTTAAACCAAATAGGCCTGCTGATGACTGGATAAGCTCACTCAACATCTATCTAACGATTACAAAGAAGGAATGCCAAGTTCACATACAGAGGTCCAACTTATTTTACCATATCTATTATAGTTCATGTATATATACCAAGTTCTCAAGTGAACGAACTCCATATCCAAGCTCAAAAAGTTTACCATACTGATACGTAACCAAATTCAAACATCTTCATCTGCATATCCGTAATAAATACTTTAAAAGCTATCAGACCCAATCTAAATAACTTGGATCTTGTTTTAAATTGATATTTAAGCACACAGGATCGTGCTGCAATTTAACTTATCACATGCTATCACTAGTTGGTATAATCATCTTCGGATAAACTCTTACGAACACATAAATACTAAAATTAACTGGGTTGAATTGAGACATAAACAGCTAAACTCTGCTAACTACTGAACTGGAAATTAAACCATGAATAAAACATAAACCTCTAGATATCTTAACTATTAAACCGAAACTAAACTAACTAAATAAGAACACACATAAGACTACCATGCTACTAAATTGAAAATAAACCAACTGCAACAACAAACAGGTATGGACACACAAACGCTCGTCAAATTACTAGACTGAAACTAAACCAACTAAAAGGGGAGTTGTTCACATACTTAAATAGGCTAAACTACATTAATACACAAAACATGCTTAACCACCCAAACAGTCCAATGCCGAACAAACGCATCCGTCAAACTAAATCAATTAACTACACTAACATGCTGGAAGCACGGAATAATAAACCAAAATAACACAGGGGCAATCGACGAATGCCCAAAAAAGTAAAATAAAAAAATAAAAAATGGGGAATTACCTTCTTCGGGTGCAGTGAAGTGGATGCGAAGCTTTCGATATACACTCGAACACTACCAACTCCGAGCTTGCGATGCTTGATTCGCAGCAACACCCAGGCAAACAAAAAATTGATCTGATATTTTGACTTGCTAATAAAATAAGATTAAAACTGCTAATAGAACTCGTATTTTAGGGAATTTTAGGCGACTAAAAGACTTATATTTTAGAGCTTTTCGGGGTTTCAAGAACTTGTTTCAGAACTTTAATTTTCAGGGGATTTTTGCGACTCGAAAGCTTAATTTCTAGGGGGTTTCTGCAGCTAAAACAACTTGTTCTTGGGGAATTTCATGAATCGAAAAATCCGCCCCGTAAACTGATTTGGAAACCATTATTTATAAGGCGAAATCTATGGGTTTTTGTTTTTTGTGAAGAAGAGAGAGAAGAGCGTGGGGGGAACAGAGGAAAGTGGGGAACAGAGGGAAGTGGGAGCGGGGTGTAGGCGGCGGTGGTGGGGAATGACGATGGAAAAGAGAGAGTAGGGTAGAGAGGGGGAGCGGCGGTAGGGAGTGAAGAGAGAGGAGAGAGAGAGCTGAAGAGAAAGAGATTAGGTTTTTTTAGGGAAATAAAAAAAACAATTGGGCCGGTCGGGTCGTTTAGCTTGGGCTGGACCGAGTATTGGGTTTAAAGAATGGGTTGGGTGGAATTAAATGTGGGCTGATTAATTGGGCCATTTATTTGCCTGAAATGGTTGATCCTTCCTCCTCTGTTTAATTATTTTTTGGGGCTTCTAATTTTAATAACTAGTACAACATATAATATGATAATTAGTGATTAATATGTAGAAAATAAAGGACTTGATAAATTATAATTATTTTTTAACGAGTACAAAAATCCGAAATAAAATGATGACGAAACCTTTTGAGATTTGTGACAAAGTAATGCTAGTGACGTTGATAGTAAAAAATAGTGAAAATGAAAGTATCGATATTAATAGTAATAGCAATAAAAAATAATAGTGAAAATAAAGTGTTTAGCTCGTCAATAAATTAGAAGCTCCAGGAAATAAATTGAAATAAAGGAGGGACAAAATTGGGTGTCAACAATTATTGATCGAGAATGAGAAGTTTTCCAAATTTAGGGTTTAAGTTTGCTTCAATAATCAAATTTCAAAATGCTTTAAATTATTTATTGTCAATTTTAACTCAAGAATGAAATCTAAATCAATTAGTTTTGTTTGCTCTTTATTTGGTACATGGATGGTGCAGTTCAAGCTTGCTAACATTCCGTAACTACGCTCCAAACTATAGCAATTTATAAAATTTTCTTAATTTTAAAAGAAAAAGGTTGAAATTTTCTATGACACGTCTATATCAATAGGATTTTTACCCTGGCCTCTCAAACGAAATGTAGCAGTGAGTTATATATATATTATTATTATTCGTTTATTATTATATATACATATTTAGCAACAAAAATAATATCAATGATGCAGTTTCACGTGACACCAATTGACGCAAGGTAAATCTGACCCCGAAATCTTTTATTTTTGATCAAAAGACAATCTTAGCACTTTAAAATTCAATCAACGTAAAAGAAATTTGAAAATCAAGCACCTTTTTATAGGTTTATTTTTTTTTTCAAGGAAAAATGAACCACATGAATAATAATTATAATATTGTACTAGTTAGCTTATTATTCTCAAGACTTAAATTTTATCTTTTCCTATATTTCAAGTTCACTTTGTCACGAAGTCTCTTGATTTAGGTCCAAAATATCTATATATAAAATGAAAAATCTTTTAGGTTTAAACTATTCAGAAATCATTTACATTGTGAAATAAACCTAAGGTATATAGGTGCCTCTTAGAGCCTCTGAATTTTTTTCCCTAGTCTGACTTTGATAATGAGATTCACAATAATGCAAATTTAATAATTAAAAAAAGAAAAGAGAAAGAAAAAGAAAATTAACATTTAGGTTTACTCAAATGATATCCTCCTTGGGAAAGAGAAATAGGCATGTACATAGTTGCTCAAGTCCAAACGGTTTCCTATTCACCTTCTGTTTTCGTATCTCCTTGATTTTCTAATAAAATATATAAAAAATATACATTGGTCAACTCCAATTATTGTTGTTGAAATCCTTAAGCAAAACTAATGACTTTGTGGGGAAATGACTAGGAATTACTCAAAATGGTGAAAATGCTTTCTATATAATTTTCCTTTTCACATGCTACGTTTGCTACTCAAATTTCAAGTTCTTGACTCTTTCAATCAATATAAAAGAGAAAAGTTTACGTGGGTCAAACACGGAGAGAACATTGAATATAGGACGCAAATTTAAAACCGGAAAAGGGTTTAAAATATCTCTAACATATTGAAAATATTTAAAATGTCCTTCTTCCATCTATTACCTCAATTTTCCCTTAATGTCAGTTTTGGCGTTAAAAATACTCACTCCTCCCACCTATTTGACCTCAATTGCCCTTAATATTAATTTTGGGGTTAAAAGTGTCCTCCTATTAATGGAATTATGAAATAACACAAGTGGGACTTTAATTAAATGGGTGACACTGATTTATTAGTCCACGTGGCTCCAACCATAAATAATCCGATCAATTTGGGTCAACTCAAAATAATTAGAAACCATTTGTTTGTACAAAGTTTCAGTGATGCTTCATTTTGCGACTGAATGGATTCAAACGACAACAATACTTTCGTTTGGAGCTACAATGTTTTGTTCAAAAATGATGCAAATAAGCTCTAATCGATTCCAGATATAGGTTTAATTCAGCTTTTTCATCCTTTAACAATGGTGGACTTGTGAAAATTCAACCCCAGCCACCATTTCCGAACAAATAAATCTGGATTAGATATCTATGTGGACCAATAAATTAATATTGTCACCTATTTAATTAAAGTCTTACATATACCATCTCATAACTATGTTAAAAAGAAGTGGCATTTTCTAACCATAAAAGCCAACTGGAGTTTAATAGGAGGTAGCAGAGACATTCCATTCAAAAATTAGCGTTAAAAGCAATTGTGGTTCAGTAGGTGGAAGGAGATCAAATTTAAACCATTTTCAATACGTTAGAAACTTTTTGGTTCTTTTCCAAATTTAAACTCTGGTAATGCATTTTAAATTAAAGTTGTCAACGTCTAAATTTAAAGCGGACAATATTACTTGTGCTTTGAGTTATTACGTTCTATAAATTTTTCTTTTTCTTTTTTTGTTCTCTCTTTCTGAATGCGATTGAAGAGCTCAAAAAAAAAAAATTAACATCAAAAGAGGAACTGAAGTTGTAAAGAAAGATAGAATGGCACACCCTATCATCCATTGAATATCGTACACCGTTAGTTCTTGAAGATTTCTCAAATTTTATTCAGATTGGATTTAAGAAGAATGTGAGAAACTTCATTTATATAGAGATTACCTAGTTATTGTATTCTAGGGATTAGGTTACCATTTTAAGATGCAAGTAATCAACTAATTCTACCTAATTAAGGCATGCAAATTACTCTTAAAGACAAAGTCTATTTTGCTATTTTGACTAGTAAAGCCCTCTGGTTCTTTCCTCGAACAAAATGATCCAAGGTTGAGCTCACAAAAAATACTAAGTAATTTGTGGCAATCACCTTATCTTCTTTACAGTAAAATAGCTTTTATACTCCTTTCTTAAATCTCCCCTTTTGTTTTGTGATAGCCAGTTAATTTCATCTATTAACTCCTTTAGATTGTGGTTTTAGAGTTCGCACGTGCCTTGATTATTTCACCAGATACATGCACCTTCTAATAAAAGTATCAAATAATTCCATCCACCAAGTTGATTTTGATATTATTGATTTCAGTATCAAAGCTCTTGCACGGACCTTGACTACCTTACAAAGTACATGCTATCTTCTACTAATAGTATCAAAAAACTATGCCCACCATTCGGATTTTGAAATTATTGATTTTGGTGACAAAGCTTTTCCACATACCTCGACTACCTTACCAAATACATGCTACCTTCCACTAATAAAAGTATCGACTAACTCTATCCACCGAGCTGATCTTAAAACTATTGGTTTTTATCTTTCTTTTGCAGGGCCCTCTTATTTGTATATTTCTTGATATTTTTGAGATTATTGATTTTATCTTCTCTTGTGGGGCCTTCTTATTTGCATATTTCTTGATGTTTCTGTGTCTGCAGTGTGGGGAGGGGGCGGCGGGGGATTAAGGACTGGTTATCCTGGAAGAAGTGGTCATTTGCAAATAATATGTGATGGATATTCTATAGCACATTAGAAAGAACATATAAAGAAACAATCCACAAAGACTGACAAATTTGACCAGATACAAAAAAACTCTACTACTACTGTATAGCACAAACCAAACAATAATTTATGAAATCATCAAAATCAAATTACACTGAAACATATTTGAAGATAAGAGGACAAAGCAAAATAGATCATGTAGTAGAACGCATTATTCCTAAATCACAGCCTTGTTGCTAAAAACATATCACACAACCATGACAACAGTACTTAACAAGAAGACCTACACCTGCAGAGCACTGTAATAGTTTATACTTGGCATAGCCAGGACCAGCCATAGGAACAAAAGAGTTGACAAGTCTCCGAACCACCGATGAAGTACAGTTATTCAAGAAACGTTAAACACATCGATTATCGGATAAAGCTAACCTATACAGAATTATACGAAAACAAAACAACAGCTACCTTATTTAAAAAGTTCTATAAGTTCTTTCTAACCAGCATGGCGAATATCCGAGGACGTCTCTTACTCCTTGTTTATTACACCATGCAGAACCCTCCAACCTCTACAACTACACGGTAAACAGAAAAACCAAACTGAGAGAACTGTAGGCAATTCAAATCCACCTGATTAGGGCAGATCAATTATGTGTGTAGATCTTCCCTCTTGAAAACAAGTGATATCCATGTGCACAAAGTCTTTGGCTACTTGATGTACATTTGAGGCAATCTCCTTGTTAGTACCAAACCGGAACATCTTGCTTCGGCAAGCTATCATGTGAGATCCCAGAAAGACCTTCAGAGTAATCGGTGGATTGTAAATTGAATGAAGACCCGAACATGAAATGGAAATTGTCATTAGAGCCTGCATTGAACGGTGAAGTTAAAGCCTTGCTCTGATCAAACCGATCTCCTTGCGCGAACACGGAATTATGATTAGCAGAAATGTTGGAGTCCCCAAAGACATTTCCCTCCAACACAATTCCTTGGCTTTGTAGGTAATTGTTCTGTTGAACACTAGGTTGTTGACGAGGCTGCTCAACATTCCCCACCATTGAGCTTTTATTTCCTTGTACGTTACTATCATAGAACGACATAAGGTCATTGATCATCCTGTGCCCCTCTTCAGGAACCCCAAGTCCTGATAGATCGAAGGACGGTGGAGCTGGGTTAACCGCCAGAGAAGCCGGCTTTGGTTGAACATATTGTTGCGGGAAAACCGGCTTGACTTCATCCACGTGAAAGTTTGAAACTCCAAATTGCGAAGGATTTCTGTAAGGGCAACTTAACTGATGATTGTCTCTAGTGGATCTGTCCGGAAATCCATGGTGAAGCTCACTATGCGGACATTGAAGACACTCACAAGCATATATCTTCTGATCCATCAAAAAAGTCAGGTCATCAGCCGGCTTTCTCTTCCGAGTGAAATCTAAGTTGGCAATAATTTCATCCTTGATTGGATGAGATTGCTGTTGCAGAGGTAGCCTCTCCTTGAACATATCGACATTAGCATTCAGCAAACCTAGATGGTTTGGTTTTTGCTCTTGAGCATCAAAGTTAATAGGGTCATCAACGGCACCTTCAACATCATACTCGCTGCTGTCATTCATAGTGAAAGTTCCACTACCGCCAGCAGAGGACAAAGGCGGACAGCGATCAGGATAAAGTTCTCGAGCCAAGACTTCCTCCTGATTGATGATGGCAAGCCAAGTTGCACTTTCCTTCGCCGTCATCTTGTCCTGCAAGCACTTTGATTGCCTTACCAGCTTGCGAATCTTAGCAATATCAGGGGACATATGCTTGATCACTGCTGTGAGAACACCAACCTTCCAGGCCTTCTTCAGATCATGAGGCTTCTTATAAGGCGGAGGACCTTGATCCTTCGGAAGTCCCAATTGAGGCCACCAATCCTCCAGTCCATTAGGCCACCATGGAGGTGCAACGCCTTTCTCCAATGGGAATCGCCTCTGAGGAGGATCACAATGTTGCATTAAAGCTGACAATAAAGAACCAAGAGTGGTATCTTGAAGCTCCTGCAAGGTGTGAGGGGTCGGACCAATCGGATTAGATCCCTCGTTCTTGCCAGGGATGGCGTTATCAGCTTGGTACTTCGCTATGGCGGCAGGCCCGTTGCGATCGAACCTGACCTTATCCTTCCACCACTCCCTTAGATTATCGGAAGCCCCGGTCACCGGTTTGCCTTTCTCAGGGATAATTCCGTAAACGAAACCCTGAGCTTTACATACTTCCATCATCTTCAACATGTACTTCAAGATCCCATCTTGTGCCCTCGACATCTTCTTCCTCCTTGCTTGCTCCTGAGACTGGCGTTGTTTGACCGAGTCAACACCTTCCTTGCCCTTACTACTCATTTCTTTAAGCCTTTTAAGCTTCATTTTATCCCTCCACATCCTCCTCTCCAACTCATCAACTTCAATCTCTTCATCACTATAATCATCGTCCATCAACGGCTCCGGATCACCCTGTGGAGCAGCGGCTTCCACCTCCTTTAGCGGAGTGGGGAAGAAATCGAGATCACCACAAAACCCCATCTCTTCAAACATCATCATCTTGGCAAAAAGGCAGCAATCTTTAAGAAACAAAATGGGATTTAACACCTATTCCCTTCACATAAATTGGGAGATAGGCCCAAAGATATTGTTTAGTTGGTCAAATAGATAATGACCTTCCCTCCTGCAAATACAAATAGAAGGAAAATAAGAACCATTTAAATTGATTACATATAGCAACAACCAAAGGCTATTTTAATTCAAATAAAAAAGCCAATAAATCAAGTCATTTAGTCAAGATAATTAGTGAAACATCAATATCAAAAGCACCTACTAAATTTTGTATAGCTGAATCACAAAAGAAAAAAGAAAAAAAAGTAATAAGACATGTGAAGATCACAACAAACACATGGAGCTCAACTAAAAGCTAAGAAAGAAAAAAAGTGGCCCTTTTGGCAGAGATAGTTAGTAGTGACATCCGTGATAAAGCACTTTCTTCAAAAAAAAGAAGACTAGATTTGTACATATCACTTGTAAAAAAAAACCAAGATCATCTTAGGGGGGAAAAAATGAAAAAAAAAAAAAGGGATCTTTACTTCATTTTAACAGAACTCATTTCTAGCAAAATTTGACAAATATCTAGATCTGAAATATTTATATATAAAAAAAAATTAAAAAAAATAAAGGAGGAGGAGGATTTCTTAAAACCGTTGTAACTGACACACGCAACTATCTGGTGCCAGAAAACTGAAGAAACCATAAAACTCATTTCATATGTTAGATTTATCACTTAATGTACAAAAAAACAAATTCAATTAAAACAATTCACCCCAAAAAAAAAAAAAAAATCCAATCTTGAAACAAAGCTCCAACTTTATACTGAAACACAAGGCCAAAAATAGGACTCATTTCATATGTTAGATTTATCACTTGATGTAAAAAAATAAAATTGAACCAAAATAATTTACCCCAAAAAAAAGAATAAAAATCCAGTCTTGAAACAAAACCTCCATTTTTTAACTGTAACACAAGGCCAAACATATAACAGAAAAAGCTATGCAGCAAAACCAAGATCAAAAAATGAAGTCAAACAGAATCTCACATATCAATTCACAATTTTTTTTTTTAAAAAAAAAAGAATAGAAAAGCAAAAAGAATCAATCTTGAAACAAAAGCTCCAATTTTTACTTAAACACAAGGCTAAACATATAACAGAAAAAGTTATTCAGCAAAACCAAGATCAAAAAATGAAGTCAAACAAAATCTCAGAAGACAAAAATCAAGAAAAAAAAAAAACTCAACTAAAACAATTCACCAAAAAGAAAAGGAAAAAAAAAAAACAGAAAATCCAATCTTGAAATAAAACCTCCATTTTTTACAGAAACACAAGGCTGAACATATAACATAAAAATTTATTCAGCAAAACCAAGATAAAAAGTGAAGTCAAACAAAATCTCACATATCAATTTACAATTAAAAAAAAAAAAGCAGAAAAATCCAATCTTGAAACAAAACCTCCAATTTTTACTAAAACACAAGGCTAAACATATACCAAGATAAAAAAAAATGAAAAAAAAAATCCAATCTTGAAACAAAACCACAAATTTTTACTTAAGCACAAGGCTAAACATATAACATAAAAAGTTAATAGCAAGACCAAGATCAAAAAATGAATACAAAAATCAAGAAAACTAAAATGAGACTGAATAAAAATCTCAAAAAAACTATCTTTACAAATGAGAAAAGCAAGAACAAGAACAAGATGAATACCTCAAAGGAGTTTTTTTTTTCTTTTTTTGGTTGCAAAAGTCTATTCAACTATTGTTCTCTATTATGAGAATAATTGACCCTTCAAGAGTATAGAAGGGAAAGAGAGAGGGAGGGACAAAACAAGAGAGAACAAATGGAAGTTATAGTACTAATATAGTATTTTATTAAATAGTACTTTATTAAACATTGAAATGAATATTATTTGTTGTGGCGGTGGTGATATATTGGAGATAGGTGAAAGGTGTCATTTCATTTCTTTTTTTTGGCTAAAATAAAAGCTAAACCAAATGAACTTTTCTTTATTTTTTATTTTTTATTTGTTTTGCTTCTTTTGAGTTTATTATATTATGAGCCTTTGAGGGTCCCTTGGGATGAGAGAGGATGATTAGAAAGGGTATGCATTATTATAAGGATACGTAGAAATATGGTTACTATTAGTATTTTGCTAAGTTTTAGTGTATTTTGAATAGAAGAAGGACTTTAGGTATTACATGTATTGATTATGGAAATAATCTTTTCGGATGTGCGAGATAAGAATATATATGTCCAAATATATTTTATATGGTTACGTGTATTATTTTGCTATGTTTTAGTATTTTTATACGTATCAATATTTGAAGAAAGACTTCAGAGATCGCGCCCAAAAATAGTATGTCTAATCTGAAGATAGTTTTTCTTGATGCTTGAGATCCAAGAGGTTTTCCTTATTGAAAATGTATTTTGAGCCTTTGAGAGGGAAGAATTTTACAAAAGGGTATGTATCTTTTATAAGGATATTGCAAATATTTCGGTTACCTTTAGTAATTTGTTAAGTTTAAATAGTGTATTTAGAATAACTCGTACAGTATTTAGGAGAAGAACTTTAGGGATTACATGTGTTGATCATGGAAATAATTTTGTTTGAATATCAGAGGTAACAACATGTGTAAATATTTTAGATAGTTGCGTGTAATATTTTGCTAAGTTAACTTCAGAGATCGCGTCAAAAGCAGTGTATCTGATGTGAAGACAACAAGTGGAAGTTATAGTACTAATATAGTGTTTTATTACATGGAAATGAATTTTAGTGTATTTTGAAACTACTTGTATTTTGACACATACTTGTATTTGGAGAAAAACTTCAGGAGTCGCATTAAAACAGTATATCTGATTATGAAGACAATCTTTTTGTATGCGCAAGATTGATCCAACGATTTTCCCTATTGAGAATGTAGTTTGAGCCTTTGAGAGGGGAGGATTTATGGTTATTTTATTTTATTTTGGTAGTTCGATCGTGGAAGTTTGGTAGTTCGATCGTGGAATTTCTTTGTTTCTGTATTTCTGTAGTATGAGTATGTGACTTGTTATAATTGATCCTAAGATAACGGAATGCGTCGAGCGACAAACAAGACAACTATATTTTGGCTTTTCCCTCCATGAGATGAGCCCAGTGCATTGGACCGATGGATAAGAGAAATAAGCTAACCTAAAAAATTTACAAAAAGGTACGTATTTTTCATAATGATATGTGTAAATATTTCATATGGTTACTTTTAGTATTTTGTTAAGTTTAAATTGATGTATGTTGAAAGCTCGTACTAATATTTAGGAGAAGAACATTATGGATCACATGTATTGATCGTGGAAATACTATTTTTTGATGTCCGAGATAAGGATATATGCAAAGATTTTATATGGTTATGTGTAGTATTTTGCTAAATTTTAGTGTATTTTAACATGTATCAATATTTCGACAAAAAAAATTCAACGGTCGCACAAAAAACAGCATGTCTGATTGTGAAGACAATCTTTTGATAAAATGTCTTCGTCTTCTGTTGAGCTAAACAAAGAAGACAACACACACACAAATGAATTTCAGATAAAACCAAGTACAAACTGAGTTTTGTCCCTTTCTCATTCACGTTTGGGCCAAAAGAACATTTGGGCTGTTTTTATTTTAAAGGCCCACTGAGTCTCTGAGCAGCCCAAGATGCAAATATACACCACAGTTCTCATACACTCTACCACACCCTATAAATGGAACTTGTATAGGACAAAAGTTTGTCACACATTATTTTTTTTACATTCCTTGTAATATTGATAATTTACAGCATTAGTCCCTAGTTTAGCAATTATAAAATAACATAGCTTGTACACAGTTTAGACAGAGAAATATAATTTACAAGAGGAATTCCTAAATTTGTTTCTTTGTTCTTAATTTCTCTCAATTCCTTCATGGTATCAGAGCAGGTCTAATCCAGATCTGTTTTTTTTTTTTCTTTTTCATCATCTGTTTTTTTTCTTCATCTTCTCTTCCAAATCAGCAGTATGTCAGGAAACATTGGAACTACTGAACAGTCCAGTGTAGCCATTGAAAAAACACCTTCTGATGTTGTTCCAATCAATCATCCTCATTATTTGAATGCATCGGATTCACCTGGAATGAATCTTTTGAATGTTAGTTTTGATGGCACTAGTTATGGAAATTGGAAGAGAGGAATACTCATCTCACTCTCTGCTAAAAACAAACTATGCTTTATAAATGATAAATCAGAAATTCCCAAAGAGGACTACAAGAAAACAAACCACACCATCGGTAATTGCTACAAGTTAATAGGTTATCCAGAAGGCTACAAATTTACAAACAAGCCAAAGAAACCTATGGGAAATGCTAGGGTGAATGCAGTGAATGCAGTAGAGGAAACCAGTGGAGGAAATGTCCACAGTTTCCAGAGAAATAACACTGAAATTCCTGAAGGACAAGCCCCTAAAGTGAAAGGAATGAACAAGCATTCTGCATTCAACATCAACAACTTCACAAAGGACCAGTGCCAGCAACTAATTGACATGTTCACTTCAGTACAAAATGGAACTGGTTCCCAGGAACAACACACTGCAAACATGGCTGGTATATCTAAATTTTTTGCAGCCTACACTTCTTCTATCAAAAGGTTTCAGACAAGCCCCTGGATAATTGATACTGGGGCTTCACACCACATGACTTTTGATAAATCCCTATTTCATTCTTTTAAATTACTCCCTCACCCTGTTTCTGTAACTTTGCCTAACTCTTATAAGGTAAATGTTCATTATACATGAGACATTGTTTTATCAGAACACATTACGCTAACTAATGTGTTCTATGTCCCTTCTTTTAAACATAATTTATTTTCTGTCAGTCAATTTGTTGAAGAAACTGAGCTTGAAATTATTTTTCTAAAAAGGGGTGTTTCATACAGGGCCATACAATTCAGAGGAAGCATATTTTTGGTGAAGCTGTTGGAGGTCTGTTCCTGCTGAAAGGTCACACATCTGCAGCCATTTCTACATCCAGCCTTCTTCACCCTTTAGAGAACAAAGTTATTAATTCTAGTTCTTTTAGTTCTATTTCTCCTGTAGCTTCTAAGGTTCAATCAGTTTCTTCCATACCCAGTACTTGTTCAAACCCTTGTAATCCTTCTTTCATGAATGAAATGAATTGCAATTCAGAGAATTCTGTTTCTAGCAAACTTTGGCACTTTCGACTTGGACATCTGCCTTACATTTCTATGAAAAGGATACTTGGTGATTCTATACAACAACCTAAAATATTTGATTTTCCTTGCGATATTTTCCCCATGGAAACCAAGTTGTCTTTCCCAAACAGTAGAATTTCATCACAAGCATGTTTTGACATGATACACATAGACACATGGGGACCCTATAAGACTCAAACCTATAAAGGAGAAAAGTACTTCCTGACCATTGTTGATGATTTTCTAGAACAACTTGGACATATTTACTGTCTAGCAAGTCCAATGCCTTTCCAGTTCTTAAGTCCTACTTGGCATATGTAGAAAGGCAGTTTGGGAAGAAAGTTAAGGTGGTAAGTTCTGATAATGCTTATGAACTGGGTTCTGGACAGTTGCCTAGTGACTTTTTCTCTACACAAGGTATTATCCATCAAACCACATGTGTGGCCACCCCTCAACAGAATGGGGTGGCTGAGAGGAAGCACAGACACCTTCTTGAAGTATGTAGAGCACTTATGTACCAATCCCATTTGAAACCGAGGTATTGGGGGGAGGCTTTACTCACAGCTACTCACATTATAAACTTAATTCCTACCAAAGTGCTACAGAACATGACACCCTATGAAAATTTTTTTCAGAAAACACCTTCTTATTCCCATTTGAAAACATTTGGTTGTCTTTGTTTTGTATCAACTCTATCTGCGAATAGAGACAAGATGAGTCCTAGGGCCATTCCTGGAGTGTTTTTGGGTTATCCTTTTGGAAAAAGGGGATACAAAGTCCTTAATCTCATTAACAAACAAGTCATAGTGAGTAGAGATGTAAGATTTTATGAGTCAATTTTCCCATTTGCACACGATGTTCTTATGTCTCAGCTCTTTCCAGGATCCTTCAAAATGGATGTAGGTACTGGTCCTAGAAGTATAGATGAGTCTGGTCTTTCTCCTATTCCTCCACCTGCTACAAGTCTTTCACCTACACCACACTCTGATCCTATATCTTCTCCTCCCTCTCACACACCTTACAGTATTCCCCCTCAACCAAGTGTCTCACCACAGCCTTTACCTAGCCCATGTAATTCTTCTCCTAATGTCATTCCTACACCTATCCCTAATGTGAATGTGTTGCCAGCAGAAGCAGGCCTGCGCAGAACAACCAGAAGGTCTGTTTTTCCCTCTCACTTATCTGATTTTATATGTGATACTGCTCTTTCAGTTATTTCTCATACTTTTTCCATTCCTCCTTTACATTATTTTTCTTTTGCTTGCTTAAGCACACAAAATCAACAACTTTTACATTCCATTGAACAAATCAGAGAACCCCGCACTTACCAAAAGGCTGCTTGTGATCTTGGGTGGTCTCTTGCAATGGCCAATGAGCTCAGTGCTTTGATTTCCAATTCTACTTGGGATGAAGTGATTCTTCCACCAGACAAAAAACCTTTACCCTGCAAATGGGTTTATAAGGTAAAGCTTAAGTCAAATGGTGAATTGGAAAGGCTAAAAGCTTGTCTAGTTGTGCGGGGTGACATACAACGTGAAGGTATTGACTATACAGAGACGTACTCACCTGTTGTAAAGCTGACCACCATACGATGCATTCTTGTTGTAGCTGTAAAGAAATCTTGTCCTCTCTACCAGCTCGATGTGAATAATGCCTTTTTACATGGTGACTTGGACGAGGAAGTCTATATGCGATTTCCGCCGGGACTATCTCCACCTTCTCCATCACATGTTTGCCGATTGCGCAAATCCCTTTATGGGCTCAAACAGGCTTCGCGCCAATGGTATTCGAAGTTGTCATCAACACTGGGTACACGAGGCTTCAGTCCTTATTTGAACGACTACTCCCTTTTCCACAAATCATCTCCAGATTCTGTCACTATACGTGCAGTATATGTTGACGACATTCTTCTCACTGGCAACAATCAACAGGAAATTAGTGATTTAAAACGTTTTCTTGATGATGAGTTTCGCATAAATGATTTGGGTATTGCAAGTTATTTTTTGGGTATGGAAATCGTACCTCTTCCAGATGGACTGATCGTGACACAAAGAAAATTTGCCATGGATTTGCTTAAGGAATACCCAGATCTTCCTTCCCGTCTTGCTTCTACTCCTATGGATCCCACTGTCAAAATATCCATTGATTCCGGTGAACCTTTACCAGATCCAACTGTATATCGTCGTCTACTGGGTCAGCTCAATTTCCTTACACATACTCGTCCTGACCTTGCCTTCGCCGTTCAATCTCTCAGCCAATACATGCAACGACCATGTTCCGGTCACCTTCAAGCAGCTTTTCACACTCTCCGATACTTGCAAAAAGATCCAAGTTTGGGTCTTTTTATGAACACTGACCCATCGCTTCAAGTTCTTGGTTTTTGTGACGCCAATTGGGCCTCGTGTCCCGATTCTCGGCGTTCCGTCGGCGGGTATTACATCAGCCTTGGAAATTCTCCGGTGTCTTGGAAATCCAAGAAGCAACCGGTGGTCTCACTTTCTTCCGCTGAATCTGAGTATCGATCTATGCGTCGGCTAGTCGGAGAAATCTCGTGGTTGGTTCGACTTCTCTCAGATCTTGATGTTTCTCCTTCCCTTCCAGTTTCCCTTCATTGTGATAACAGATCCGCCATCCACATAGAAAAAATCCCGTTTTTCACGAACGAACCAAGCATATCGAGCTTGATTGCCATTTCGTTCGTGAAAAGCTGCTTGGTGGCCTTATTTCCCTTTCTTTCATACCATCCTCCTCACAAATAGCTGATCTTTTCACCAAGGCTTTGGCTGGTCCTCTTCATAGACATTTCTTGCCAACTTGAGGGGGGATGATATGCACGAGATACAGGGGTTTTCCATAATCTATTCTTGAACTACTTGTATAAGTTTATAGTAGGAAAACTTTAGGGATTACATGCACTAATCGTGGAAAAAATCTTTCTTGATGTGCGCAAGATAACAAAATGCACATTATATGTTTACATGTAGTATTTTTTTTAAAACGAATATCTATCGTCGCGTACCAGTATTGCAAGAACGACTTCAAGGATTAAGCCAAAAACATTATGTTTGATCGTAAGATGAATTTTCTTGACGAACGAGATAAGAATATGATTACGTTTCATACTTTGCTTAGTTTTATTGTATTTACCAATTACCGAATACTTAAAATTGTACTAGTTGGATACGAAACATGAAGGTGAATAAATGTTGTAACATAGAATAAGAAGGAACAAATTAAACCCAACTACGCTATAGGAACTCAGTAATGAAGGATAGCTATCATTACTTACAACGTTAAAGAGAGGTAGATGCATTTGTTGAGTGTATTTAATAGAGAATAAGAGAAGTTAATATTCTGAGTTAGGAAATTGTGTTTATTTCCGTGGGAAACAGTGAGAAAATCTACATCAGTTGGTGTCCTAATTGGAGTGTTTTCTAATTAAGTGTGCGTGCAAGTGTTTGGAATGATAAATTGCTGGCGTCAGTGTTAACATTTTTTTTGTTATGGTAGTGGTGGCAAGCGGTGCGGTGCAGTTACAAGGCAAATTCTCGCAAACCCGCAATGACTTCAACCCTCCCCGCCTCGCCTCGCATGGCATAATTTGATATTTAAAAAAAAAAAAAAAACTTTTGAGAATAAATTAGCATCACTGATGCATAATTTAAAAAAAAAAATGAAATTGCTCTTCTATTTACCAAAATAGAAGTGCCCTTCAAACGTATTACAGAATAATACAAAAGGAAAAAAAGAAGAAGAAAAAAAAAACACTTGTTCTCGACTTACAAAATATATCTGCCACAAATTTGTCGCAAAAACACCAAATTAAATATGAAAACTCTAAGAGGCAAATAATCACTACAAATGAGTGCACTAATAGCAATTATGTTAGTTATATTGATTGAAGGGTCTGCAAAAGCTGTTGCAAAACTAGTGCCAAATTGGTGCAAAATATTTAAACCCGCCATGCACCTGCACCGCACTCGCATCGCCCCATTGTCATCCCTAGTTATGACGTTAGTAACATCAATGCTTATATTAATTATATTCAATAGATATATAATTTAGCTTAGCAGCGGAGTTATAGCTTCGCCACAGGTCCGACAATTAACCTAATAACTGTATACTCCCTCCATTTTAGTTTAACTGTCGTTTTAGCTTAAAAATTTGTCCCAAAATAATTATTACTTAGGAATTTTGGACTTAAATTGACAATTGTTTTCAATTATACCATTATCAGTACTTAACAATAATCAACATTTATTACATGAAAATGAATATTATTTGTTGTAGTTGTGATGATATATTGGGGATAGGTGAAAGGTGTCAACTCTTTTTTTTTTTTTTTTTTTTTTGTTAAAATGAAAGTCAAGCCAAATGAGCTTTTCCTTTGTTTTTTGCCACTTTTGCTTTTGTTTGAGTTTATTATATTTTGAGCCTTTGAGGGTGCTATAGGATGAGAGGGGATGATTACGAAAGGGTATGTATTTTTTTTATAAATATTAATTTTTCAACATGCATGTCGCACATATATGCTGAGTTACGTAACCCAAGATTTTGTAGAACAATATTAATATTATTAAAATAATCTTTGAGTAAATAATTATATATACAAGTTTTTGTGAATGATCAATATAATTGACATGAATGTTATATTCTTTTCTCTTTGACAGCTTTATCAACAAATACTCAGTCTTTTGTTCCTCAGATAAATTGTTACCTTTTAAAGAACTTGATTTTATTTTGTCAATATTATGTAATGAGAAGGTTTTATACAATAATGGAGTTACTGTTTGGATTATAAGTTAACCGTTTAGTGTTTGTTTTGAATGAACATTTAAAGTTTGTTGTTTATTTGGAACGATATCCATATTGATCATCCGTAATAATTTATATTTTATCTGATTGTAATATTTATATTATTTTTATAAAATATGTGCGTCCTACATGAATCGGCATATATGTGTAATGCACGTATCGAGAAACTAGTATGTAGAAATATGGTTACCATTAGTATTTTGCGAAGTGTTAGCGTATTTTGAATAGGGGAAGGACTTTAGGATTACATGCATTGATTGTGAAAATAATCTTTTTCATATATCTGAGGTAAGAATATATATATATATATATATATATTATATGTTTTTTTTAAACAAATTGTGCTCTAGCAGGCCAGGCCTGTTTGAACTTTTTATTAATAAATGAATAATGTAAAAAACAGTCTATTATAGCATGTCTATAATATGAGCTAGCTAATATCAAAAAAATAAGAAACTGTCCTCCAGTTCTATCCTGTATGCCTAAGCTAGTATGCCCTTTGTGATCCTGATGAGTCAGCTTTGATGATAGTCCAAATCTGTGCACACACCATATGATTATCCATACATGTAGTATCATTGTTGATTGTAAAGCTGCTGAATCCTCCTTGTTCTAATCCTCAGTTGAGGAAGTTGTGATTTGTCCATATTGAGAATTCTTCTTCCTTCTGATGGCATGAGTATAAAGTCATGTACTTTGATCTCTGCATGATCCAAAGCTTGATTTGCTAGAAAGCCTGCCAACTTGTTGCCTTCCCTGAAAATATGATTGATCTGCACCTGTACTGTTCTCATGTCCTGTTTGATCTCTTCAATCTGATTTCTCAGTTCCCATGGAGTGGTCCATGTATCTTGTAAGATGTTTTGAAGGACAAGTGAATCAGTCTCCAGTTGAACCTGTTGAATGTTGTGTTCTTTGCAGAACTTCAGTGCCTGTTTTATAGCCTCAGCTTTAGCCTCCATGTTTGTTGCTATTCCCATTTGTTGTGCTTCTGCATAAACCAGATCCCCATTGCTATCTCTGATGCAGAATCCATATGAACTGATCCCGGGATTGCCTCTGCTTGCCCCATCTGTATTACATTTTAATCTCCCTGAAGGTGGCATTCTCCATAACACCTTAGCATAATAAACTTTTGGTTTATATCTACTAAGGTGCTGATGCATATTTTCCCAATCAACAGATAAATTCTGCAACCATAGGAATCTTTTCCTTGTCAGTTGGTGTATGATGTGTTGTACTTGTTGTTTCAGTCTGTAGAAGGTGACTGATCCTCCATGCTTAATGGAGTTTTTTCTTTTCCATAATGACCATATGATCACTGCTGGCATTGCTCTATAAATAGGTTGCAATTTTGGTTTTGTCTCAGCAGACCACCATGCCATGATCATTTGATGTAGACCAACTCCATCTGTGGGAATACCTGCACAAGAAGCAAAAAACTTTCATAACTTGACAGCTATGGAAGATGTTAGAAATAAGTGAGCTACAGTTTCCTCCTTATGCTCCTCACAGCACCAACATCTTGATGGTATATTGATTATCATCCTTTTTCAATATATCATCTGTAGAGATTCTCCCTTTCCACACTCTCCACATGAAAAAGCTTATCTTTATTGGCAACCCTTTCTCCCACATGAGCCTATAGCTGGTTTGTTTTCTCTCTCTGTGCCTGAGAAACTCCCATGCAGATTTAACTGAGAATTTGCCATTTGTTTCCAACATCCAACATGGTTCATCATCTTCTTCTCCATCTGGAACTTTGATATTATCCTTGATATGTTGAGCCAATTCCTGATCTAGAGTAACTGTTAACAGTTCCATGTTCCATTCACCATTCTTCACAAACTGTCTAACCTCTATCTCTTCTTCTCTAGCAGCATCAGGAGTGATATAATATAGTGCCCAAGCCTTGTCCAATTCTCATACCAGAAGCTCGAATTTCCATTTCTCAAATACCAAAATATCTGTGGCTCAACTGCATCTCTTATGATCACCATCTTCTTCTAAGTGTGAGATCCTCCTCTATCTACTGCCATAGTAGGATGCCATTTCTTGCAGTATTTGTTCAGCATGTAGCTACCCCATAAGCTTCTTCCACATCTAAAATTCCACCACAACTTAGCAAATAATGCATTGGATATATCAGTTAGTGATCTAAGACCAATCTTTCCTTTATCCTTTGGTAGACATAATTTGTCCCATGCCACCCAATGTTTGCTTTTCACCCCCACAGTATTGCTCCAAAAGAATTTGGCAAATATCTTGTGAAGCTGCTTTATCACCTTAGAAGGAGGGTTCATGGCTGACAGTAAATATACTGGCATGGTTTGCAACACATGATTAACCAGCACATATCTACCTCCAAAAGATAACAGTCTGTTTTGCCAAGACAGAATCCTTTTCACCACTTTTTTGATCAAATCCTCATAATATATCAGTTTCCTTCTTCCATAAAACACTGGACAACCTAAATATGTGAAAGGAAAGGATCCATTTCTCATATTAGTATGTCTTTTAATCTTGCTATTAACTCTGGCAGAAACCTTGTGATGAATATAGTAACAGCTTTTATCAGTATTGACCAGTTGTCCTGAAGCCTTCTCATACTTCCTCAACCTCTTCATCATTTTCTTTAATGAATATCCATCCCCAGAACAGAATAGGATTGTATCATCAGCATATGATAAATGATTGATTTGAGGACTCCATTTTGGCATTCCATAGCCTATGAAACTTGGCTTCTCATGCAGCTTATTCAGACTCTTTGTTAAGACCTCTGCTGCTGTGATGAACAATGTAGGAGAAAGTGGATCACCTCGCTTTACCCCCCTACTTGATCTGAAAAAACCATGACTTTAACCATTGATTAATATTGAATACCAGTTGTTTGAAAACAATCTCCATACCAAATCAATGAGAACCTCTCCAAATCCAAACTGTCTTAATACTTTAGTCAAAAAAATCCAACAAAGCCTATCATATGCCTTTGCCATGTCTAATTTGATGATCACATTAGTATGTTTAGCTCTCAAATTAATATCTCTGATGATCTCCTGTGCCAGTAATATATTTTCTGCAATGCTCCTTTCTTTCACAAATCCTGTCTGATTGTTAGAAATAATATTAGGAAGAACCTTTGTCAATCTATTTTGCAGTACTTTTGACAGTATCTTATTGGAGAATGAGCTGAGACTGATAGGCCTCATATCACTGAAATTATTAATCACCTCCTTCTTTGGCAATAAAACCAGGTTAGTATGTGTAATGAATTGTGGTATCTCAGATCTACAAAAGAAAGCTCTAACCGTTTGAAGCACATCCAACTTGATAATCTCCCAACACTTCTGATAAAAATGTCCTATGAATCCATCAGGCCCACTAGCACTGTCCCCATTGAGTGATAACATAGCCTCTTTTACCTCACTTTCAGATGGCAACTCCTCCATACTCTTTTGTCGTTCTTCAGTTATCAGCTTAGGAATATTTTTCAACAATGCATAATCCCCTCCTGAGTTTTCTTCACTAAACTGTCATTCAAAGAACCTGATTGCCTCAGAACCAATATCTACTTCATTTTCCAGCCATGTACCAGTTGGATCCTGTATTCTTTTCAAAGTTAATTTATTCCTCCTGCCCCTCACATATGAATGAAAGAATTTTGTATTTCTGTCTCCATCATTGAACCATTTCATACCAGCTTTCTGCTTCCAATACTCCTCCTCCAAATGTAAAAATCTGGTTAGTTCAGCCTTGCTTGATGTAACAACATTTTATTCACCCTTGACGCATTATTTTCAAACTGCAACTCTTTCACCTTTATAGTATCTTCAATAGTGGAAATCTGCTGAAATATATTCCCATATGTATTCCTGCTCCATTGAACCAGTGCTCTTTTAAGTTTCTTCAACTTGTGATCAAATACATAAAATGGATTTCCACAGAAGTCAGCAATCCAGTTCTCCTTTACCACCTCCATAAATCTATGATGATTTGTCCATAAGTTGAGAAACTTAAAAGATTTGACAATATGATGTGCATTGCTGTTACACTCAAGATGTAGTGGTGCATGATCAGAACCGTGTCTAATCATATGAGTCACTGTTGTGGATGGCATGATGTCTAGCACTTGCTGATTCACCAGTATTCTATCTAACCTTTTGAATATGAAATCTTCTTCAGTCCTCCCATTCCACCAGGTGAATTTGCTTCCAGTGAATCCTACATCAATCAAACCATAACTTTGTATACAGGTAGAAAAATCCAATGTCTCATTGGATGAGACTGGAAGACCACCTTGCTTCTCCTCATCAGACACTATGACATTAAAATCCCCTCCTATTATCCAAGGAAGGTCTTACTGATTTGCTAACTCCACCATAGCTTCCCACAACTCCTCTCTCTCCTCTCTATCACATTTAGCATAAACTACTGACACCAGCACTGATTGATTCAAGGATGAGTGATTTAGTTGCAAAGTAACTTGTTGTTCTGATTCAGATATAACTACACCAAGCCATTCATCTGTCCAAAAAATCCAAATCTTTCCTGAACAGTTCGCCTTGCTATTCTGAAAGCCTAACTTCCTTCTATACTCTTCAATAGCAAGAGGATCTTGAAAAGGTTCCATTAGACCTATGATAGAATAATGATGTCTCCTCTTTAGTTCAATTAGCCTCTCAAAAGATTTCTGAGTGTTAACAGACCTAATATTCCAAAATAAAGTTGTCTATCATTGAGAATTATTAGGTTTGTTCTTACTCCTTCTTGTTGAAACTCCTGCAGCTGGAATACTGGTGTTTCTGAAAGGTTTTTGTTTATTTGTTGCCTGCTTCAATTTCTGCACACTTCTAGGAGATAAATCTGCCTCATGTGCTATATCATCAATGTTTTGAGTTAAATCTTCCTCATCTTGGCTATTGAGATTAGCTAGGGCTTGTACCTCATCTTGCTTTCTATGATATGCACTCTCTACTTGTTCCACAGGCAAGCTGACAGAATTGTTACTCTCTGGTGGCCTTGTGACTTCTTTTCCTTCATTATCCTCCAATCCCTCATCTGATATAGGAGTCTCATCTTGATATGCATCCTCCTGCCGCACTTCACCTGATTTATCTTCTTCCAAACCTTTCTCCAAGTTTTTGTGGATTTAGGTGTCACCAGTTTCTTCTGAGTCATGTTCCTTCTCTTGTCTAAATGTAGTACTTGAGTTCACCTTAGACACCTATTGAGACAAAATCTCCCCTTTATCATTGAGTTGTTTACCAAAGTTCTTCTCAATCCATGCCTTTGCAGATATCCTATCCACCTGAATTGATTCTTCCATTTGCTTTTCCTTGACCTTATCATTAGTGTTTACAATTTGCTGCACTGTAACAATCTGATTAAAAACATCAGAAACATTTGCTTCTACCATCCTTCCATCTGAAGACTTCTGCATATCACTCAAATCTATTATATCCTCATTTGTGTTCTGCAGTGCTGCATATTGATTATTTTGCAGAGTTTGATTCTCCTTCGGTCTCCAAGAGTTTTCATCATATTTACCTCTATGAAAGTGCCTGTTATTCCTTTGTTTTCCTTTCTTCTCCTTGAATCCATCATTATCATTAACCTCTGCAGGTTGCACCTTGTCTACTGATTCCTTCCCTTTCATTGTGTTAGCATTAGGCCCTTTGTAATCATTAATCTCAGACCTGCTGTTTTTTGCATTATTTTGATCCTTATTCTTCCTTTGATCTTCCTTACTGTTTTCCTCCTGTTCTTTGTCTGAACTTTGTTCTTCATCCTTGGGATACAATTCTGGATGAATGACATAGCAATCTTGCTCATTATGCCCTTGAAGTTTGCAGTTTTTGCAGTACTTAGGAACATAATCATAATTGTTCTTTATCCATTTGTCCACAATCTCCCCAGTACTCTTCTTCTTCTTCTTCTTCATCCCTATATTGATTCTCTTTGGGAATTCTCCAAGCAAGTCTACTTTTACCTTCACTCTCGCACAACTTGGCCTGGTTTTATTGGCTGTGGCCATATCAACTTGTAAGGGCTTTTCAACAGCAGATGCTAGTGAAAAGACTGCTTCTTTCACAAAATAGTTTGGAGGTAATGATGGGAATGATATCCATGCAATTGCAATCTTCGTTTCCTCCTCTGGATCAAACCATGGATCCCATTTGAACGTACGCATGGGATAGGACCAGTTCTTATACGTAATGTAATATATGGGTTTGGACAATAAGGTCACGTAATCTTCTAAAGAAGAAGCACGTATTAGTACATACCTATTGCTCAACAAATCGATAATACACTCTCCTTTCAAACCACACTGCTTTGGAATTAAGGTTCTCAAATCTTTCACGTCAGGCCACCCATATGAGAATTTCCCAACGACAGCATATTATAATTTTTCCTTAATAATCATTTGCTCAATCTCCTCTTCATCCCATACTACTATGGGCTCTCCATGAAAATATGTGATCTTTTTCATGGGTAGTGTAGGACTATACGTAGTAGTAGAAGTTGTAGGATTAAGGGTTGTTGCATAAGTTTGGTTCGGTAAAAGGTGAATAGGTTGCGTAGGTGCTGTTGTATTAGCCTGGACAGCCAAAATGGGCGGCTGTCCAGTGGCCGGAAAGGCCATTATCGCCGTGAAAAGGTTGGAAACTATTAGGGTTTCGGCTAGGTTTAGGGTTTCGGCTTAGAAAGTGAGTTTTTTTGTTCTCCATCAGACGTACGTCGACCTATAATGGTCACAGAATGAGTTATATATTTTATATGGTTACTAGTGTGTTTTGATGCATTTTGACACACATTGGTATTTAAAGAAAAATTTCAGGAGTCGCGCCAAAAATAATGTCTGATCTGAAGACAATCTTGATACACGAGATTTAAGGGGTTTTCTGGTTGAAATGCAGTGCTAGCCTTTGAGAGGGAAGGATTTTACAAAAGGATATCCAGACTTCATAGGATATTGTAAATATATCATATGGTACCTTTAATACTTTGTTAAGTTTAAATAGTGTATTTATAATTCATACAAGTATTTAGGAGAAGCTTAGGGATTACATGTACTAATTGTGAAAATATTCTTTTTTTGATATCCGAGGTAAGAATATGTGCAAATATTTTATATGATTATGTATAGTATTTTGCTAAGTTTTAGTGTATTTTGACACGTACCTATATCCAGTGAAAGACTTCAGTGATCGCGCCAAAAGCAGTATGTCTATGTGAAGACAATCTTGATTGATACACGAGATCCAAGGATTTTCCTTATTGAAAATGTAATTTGAGCTTCTGAGAGAGGAGGATTTACAAAAGGATATGTATTTTTCACAAGAATATTGCAAATATTTCATATGGTTACCTTTTAGTAATTTGTTAAGTTTAAATAGTGTATTGTGAATAATTTATACCAGTGTTGAGGAGAATAACTTAGGTGTTACATGTACTATCGTGCAAATAATTTGATACCATAGGTAACAACATGTGCAAATATTTTAGATAGTTACGTGTAGTATTTTCTTAAGTTTTAATGTATTTTAACACGTACACTTAGCTACATTCGGAGAAAAACTTCAGAGATCGCATCAAATCAGATGTGAAGATAACAGGTGAAAGTTATAGTACTAATATAGTGTTTTATTGCATGGAAATGAATATTATTTGTTGTGGCAAGGGTGATATATTGAGGATAGGTGAAAGGTGTCAACTCTTTTCTTTTTTGTTAAAACAAAAGCCACGCCAATTGAACTTTTCTTTTGTTATTTTTGCCTTTTTTTTTCTTCAGTTTATTATATTTTGAGCATTTAAGGGTGCTTCGGGGTGGGAGGATTACAAAAGGGTATTATTTATTATAAGGACTAGTTTTTCGACACGTGCCACGTACGTGTATGTCGAGTTACGTAATTCACGATTTGAAGAATAACATCAATATTATTAAAATAATGTTTTGAGTAAATAATTGTATATGTACAAGTTTTTCTCAGGGATCAATGTGATTGAAATGAATGTTGTTTTCTCTTCTCTTCGATAACTTTATCAACAAATACTCAAGCCTTTTGTTTTCTCAAATAAATTATTACCTTTTAAAAAAAAATGGAGTTCGTTAGTCAATATTATTCACAATAATTTATATTTTAATTCATAATAGTATTGATATTATTTTACAAAATTATGTACATCCCAAATGAATCGACATATACGTGCAACGCACGTGCTGGAAACTAGTATGTAGAAATATGGTTACCGTTAGTATTTTGCTAAGTTTTAGTGTATTTTGAGTAAGAGAATGACTTTAGGGGTTACATGCATTGATTACGTAAATTATCTTTTCTGATATCTTAGGTAAGAATATATATGTCAAATATATTTTATATGGTTACGTGTATTACTTTGCTACGTTTTGGTGTATTTTGATACTTATCAATATTTGAAGAAAAACTTCAAGAATTGTGCCAAAAACAATGTCTTATTTGACGATAATTTTCCTTGATGCACGAGATCCAAGGTGTTTTCCTTAATGTAGTTTGAACCTTTGAAAGAGGAATATTTTACAAAAGAATATGTATTTTTGTAACGACCTGTCTGGTCGTTATAGTGGTTTTGACCCACTAATCCTTGTTGATCCTTTCCTGAGTCCCGTTAGTATGACTTATGACTTAGTGAAGTCATTGATTTGATTCCCGAAAGGTTTGAGTGTGATTTGAGTCATTGATGAAGGAACTAGTTAAGTTAAAGAGATAGAGTTAACCACGGTCAACATCGGGTTAAATGACCCCGTGTCGATGTTTTGAAAGTTCCAACAAGTTCGTATGATGATTTTGGACTCATCCACAAGTTTTGGTGAGAGTCCGAAGAGTTTCACATAGATTTGGGGTTTGTCGCGCTCATATTCGATGTTTTCACCGTAGTTCATTGGTTATAAAGGGCACCTTATTGATCAAACGACCTTTGTTTTGTGTTTTTATTGAACCATTAGATCCGTATCGTAATTACAAAGCTATAGCAAAAAGAATCGTAGCATTTCGCCTTCGGATAAGGGAGTTATGGTCATTTTAGTCCGGACTGTACCAGCAGGTCCGCTGCAGTAAAGCTAGGGAACGCTACAGCAAAACTCGTGACCGCGGAAGCGAAACCACTGCAACGAAGCTAGGGACCGCTGCAGCTATCGTCGGGGAGCAGAAACCTACTTTAATAGTGAAATTATAAGTCATTACCCACAATACCCCAAGCACAGTTTTCAAGAGAGAAAGAGGCGAATTTTACTCCATTCATTAGTGAAAGCATTTTTTTAGGATAAGTCCCCACCTTTATTTGTTCCTTTACCTTTCTTCTTTAAGTTCCATGGCTAGTTTAAGGTTCTCTAATGGTGAAGAAAAATCCTAGAACCCTAGAATTAATAAACCCTTAAATAATTGATAGGTTGTTGATTTTATTGTTGTCTAATAATCTAGGAGTATAGATTATCACTTCCTAGGATGAGAATTCGATTATTAATTATGAGAATTGTGTATTGAGAATTAGGGTTCGAATAAAAACTGGAAACTTTGGCCTAAAATCTGTTTGAAAGGGTTAAATTGATTAGAAAACCCATGAATTGGAGTAGTTTGATTGTAGCGATAGAAGTTATAAGGAATTCACCATTAAGTGATAGTTCACCCAATTGAAGGGGTAGAAGTAATTGGGTATTTTTTCCCAATTGTTGTTCTTGTTTGATTAGAAGGTCTATCGCTTACTTAGCATTATATTGCTAGACTTTGACCGTTCTGAGGTGCTTCGGAAACAGAAGGCTTGTCTGGAGTAGTGCGTGGCTCCTGTTCTGCATTCGAGGTAGGTTACAGCTTACTTTAGTTAGACTTTGATTAACAAAATGTATATATTGTGTAGAATTGACGGGAGAAAGCATGATTAGGTCTTCGGACATAGTGTTTGGTTGGATATTACCTAGGTTGGTATGACTTCTGATTATGTGGTCTTGTCGCCATTACTTCATGTATTGAATAGAAGGTGTATTTGTGTGATATTGGAAGGAAGGAGTTAATATATACTCGTGTTGTTGATTGTGGCTTGTTGCCCTGCTATGGTGATTAGACTTGTTACCTAAGTTGTTGTGTTGTCATACGTGTTGCACTAAATTCCTCCTTATGGTGTCATATGTCATCGGAGAAATGAAGGCTAATGAAAGTAGACCTGAATCGTGATATGTACTTATGATAATACACAGATGAAAACATGGAGTATGATGTACTGTTAATGATGATAACATACATGGCATACATTCACATTTCATACGTATGGTGATGTTAAAGTACGACTTGGTAATGTTGATGATACATCAGAAAATGGAGCACTTGATAACATAAGACTTATTGTGAAGTGCACCTGTTTAATTAGAAGGAAAAGGGTGTTATAGACTCTTTATGTTGACTGAGATGGTGCGTATAGTTCATTCCATTGATTTGTATAAGTCTTGATATGGCTTATAGTGTTGTGACTTCCATAGTATATTCATTGGCATTAATTTCATTGATTTAACATTTTTGCATTCACTCACTCATACATGATGGAAATGGTTCGGAACAATTTGTGAAAGACTTGTGGCATGATGCCTTGTGTTTGATATTGATTGATTAACTATGTGATGAACTGATATGAAATGATAAAGAAGGAGTTCATATACACTCTTCTTGTTGACTTGGAGTAATCCCTTATTCATGTTACTGACGAATTGATTCTTGAGTCTTAATATGACTTGTGACATGGTGATTTGTGTTTACTGATTTATTGATTATTCACATTCCTTATTAATTTTGGAACGAAAATACATTGTGATGAGAAAGATATTATAAATATGAAAAGGCACATTTGACGGGGGTAAGGATGTGGCCTAAGTTAAAGGCTCGTGATCCGAGGTAAGATTCCGGAGCAAGGGTACATGGACACCATAGGTCCCCTGCAGGTCATGGCTAATGGGTCAAGCATTACCATTTAGCATGTGTGTATAGATACGTGACAGGTTTGAGATAATTGGCCAAGTGCATTGCATTGCACATCATTATATTTTGCATTGAACATCATTACATTTTATTCTGCATCATTATATGGCTCGTTTAGTTCTGATTTTGGCGTGGTTTGTTGAAACAGTTGCGTAAAATAGATATGATTAATGACGGAGTTAAAAATGTAGATTAGTGACTCTATCTGGGATCGGAACTTGGATTTGTGATTATCAAAAGATAGTATTGAGACTCGACAGACTTGTGGTTTAGAAGCTACATCGTAGGTTATGATTCAGTTATGTGATATTCGGTGACCTTGATTTGAGAATTATGTGCCTATCTACTTATCTTGTTGATTTTATACTTATATGCGTGAACTAATCTTAGTCGGCCTATGATGCTTACTCGGTACATAGTGTTTGTACTAATACTATCTTGCTGCACCCTTTTAGAGTGTAGATTGTGTCCAGAGATTTCATCCAGATCACATCTTTAGCTTGAAGCTAGTTTGCTTGATCAGATCTGAGGGTGAGCTTCTATCCACGCCATGCCGCCTGAAGATCTTTCTTTCCAGATGTCTACTTTCATTCCAAACATTATTCGTTATTATATTTGACAGATATTTCGTTCTTTAGACATTGTTGGTTAGAGTCCTTGTAGGATGACTTTCAGATTTTGGGGATGTAATAGTTAGACTTCCGCACTTACGATATTTATTATTTATGACTTGGTTAGACTATTTATTCATTCACTTATCTATTGATTGTTGGAGAATAAATGATTAAAGAAATTGAAATTGGCTAGTGATTAAAGGGTTAACGGGTAAGGGTTCGCCTACTAGTGATATTAAGGTAGGTGCCCGCAAGATTGGTAATTATGGTCGTGACAATTTTTCATAAGGATATTGCAAATATTTCAGATGGTTACCTTTAATGCTTGAGTTTAGGGATTACATGTACTGATCCTGGAAATATTTTATATGGTTACGTGTAGTATTTCGCTAAATTTTAGTGTATATTAACACGTACCTATATGAGGAGAAAAACTTCAGGGATAGCGCCAAAAGTAGTATGTCTGATGTGAAGACAATTTTTCTTGTTACATGAGATCCCGGGATTTTCCTTGTTGAGAATATAGTTTGAGCTTTTAAGAGAGAAGAATTTTACAAAAATATATGTATTTTTCATAAGGATATTGTAAATATTTTGTATGGTTACCTCTAGTACTTTGAATAATTCATACCATTATTTAAGAGAAGCATTTAGGGATTACATGTGTTGATCTCGTGGAGTTTTTGCTTTTTTTAATATCAGAACTAAGAATATGTGCAAATACTTTATATGGTTAAGTGCAGTATTTTAGTGTATTTTGACACGTACCTATATCAAGAGAAACTTCAGGGGTCGCTTCAAAAGTAGTATGCCTGATCTGATTTAAATCTTTCTTAATACACGAGATCCAGGAATTTTCCTTATTGAGAATGTAGTTTGAGCATTGAGAGGGAGGATTTGCAAAAAGTATGTGTGTTTCTCGTAATGATATTGCACATATTTCATATGGTTACCTTTTTACTTTGTTAAGTTTAAATAGCTAGTGTACTTTGAATAATTTGTACCAATATTTAGGAGAAGGACTTCAGGGATTCACCAATAGTGAAAATAATTTTTTTAGTGTCTAAAATAAGATTGTGCTATATAGTTATGCGTAGTATTTTGCTTTCTTTTAATGTATTTGGACACGTGTCAATATTCGGAAAAGACTTCATGGGTTAACGCCAAAAACAGTACGTCTGATCGTGAAGAAAATCTTTCTGGATGCACGAGATCTAGAGTTTTCAATATGGTCACCTTTAATATTTAGTTAATTATTAGCGAACAACTCGTATAAGTAGGGAGACTTTAGGAATTACATGCACTAATTTTGATAATACTCTTTCTTAATGACTGAAATATTTATATCATTATCTTTAGTAATTTGCTAATTCTTAATATATTTTGATGCGTACTAATATTCCGAGAAAGATTTTAGGGATTACGCCAAAAATAATACTCCCTTTGTTTCAATTTGTTTAAACCTATTTCATTTTTAATCCGTGTCAAAATGAATGATCTCTTTCCTAATTTGAAAATAAATTCACTTTATGAATGATTTCACATAAATTTTTAAGCCTTATTTTGAACCACAAGTTTCAAAAGTCTTCCCTCTTTCTTAAACGTCGTGTCCAGTCAGATGAGTTCATATAAATTGAAACGGAGGGAGTATGTCTGATTGTGAAAATGGCCTCTTGATACGCGAGATAAGGACGATTACGTTTCGTATTTTGCTTAGTGATAGTGTATTAACTCGTGCAAAATATCTATACTTAATAAATTATTAGTTGGATACGAAACATGAAGGTGAATAAATGTTGTAACATAGACTAAGAAAGGAACAAATTACTCTAACGATAAAAATGGGAACTCATTTATGAAGGATATCTATCATTATTTATAACGTTAAAGAGTTAAAAAGTGGTAGATGCATTTGATGATTGTATTTAATAGAGAAGTTAATGTTCTGACTTAGGAAAATTCTGTTTAATTCTGTGTGAAACAGTGAGAAAATCTACATCAGGTGTGTGCTATTTGGAGTGTTTTTTAATTGTGTGCGCGTGCAAGTGTTTAGAATGGTAAATTGTTGACGTCAGTGTTTACATTACTTTATGCCGTTAGTAACACCAGTGCTTCTATTAATTCAATAAATAAAAAATATGGTATGATTTTTAGCTTTGAAGACAGGTCCGACAGTTAACTCAATAAATATATACTCTCTCAGTTTTATTTAAATTGTCACTTTAGCTTAAAAAGTTTGTTACAAAATAATTGTCTCTTTAGGAATTCAACACTAAAATCGATTACTATTTCCAACTATATCCGTAACATTAAAAAGTATCCATAATATTCAAGGGAAAAAATCAGTCCACATTTATAAAATAAGGTAACTAAGTAAATTATATTTTGTATTTATTATTTTTTCTAATTGGCATAAAAAAAAACTAAAACGATCAAAAAGATAGAACATAGAAATTAAAGTAATTTAACTCTGGGTGAAATTACGAGATCAAACTTTGTATTTGCATTTAAAATTTTACTTAATATATATAAATAATAAGCTACATTTCTAACACTCAAAATCCATATTCCGCCTCTAAACTAACTTTACTTAAAATTATTGCTCTTTCAGCTGTCCCTTCTAATATGTCACTTTAGTTATACAAAATATTTTAATTAAGAATGTATCAATTTAATTAATGCAGGATTTTCTTGATGAGAGCATTAAAATGTTACACGGCAAATAAGAAAAAAACTTACAAGAGAGTATTACTTGATTACGATAAACTAATTTACTTTTTAATTTCAATTGTACTATTAATCATGATAAAATAGTACACCTTCCGTCCCAATTTATATAACATCGTCGAATTGACACAAAGTTTAAGAATAAAATAAAGACTTTTAAAATTTATAATTTAGAACAAATTAATTATAGATATTTATATGGCTATAACTCATTTCATTAATGATAAAACAAAATAAAGTTAAAATATAGAAAGATATTTTTTTAAAATAGAATAAAATATTCATTTATATAACACTTCAAGTCTTTTTGGTGCAAATAATTAAGGTAAGTTTTATATCTAGTTTAAGGATGAGATTTTAACCCCTGGAGAGAGTGCGATTTTATTGAAGTCTTAAATGTAGGGATACGTAAAGGGACATATCATTTTGTAGTTATCTTTTGATGTTGACGCTATATTTTGTAATTTTCTTGGGCTATTTGTTCCACGCCCCCCCCCCCCCCCCCGCCCTCCCCGGCTCGGTTTTTTTCGGTATTTGTCCTTTTGAGTAAGTTATTTTTGGGTACTTGGTCCATGTGGATAAAATATCATCTCCATTACTCTTTGGAGTGTTGCTCTTGAGTTCATACTATCTGTTTTTTAAGATTTTTATAATAATATTTAATAGCTTTAGTCATAAGATAATTATTTATATAATATTTTAATTCTTCTTTAACATCTCATCTAATTAAAATTTCAGTAATAAGGTCAATAACAGTTGATTAACAAAAAAGTCTTAATTTGTGTAATATCTAATATTTTGTAGCAAATTCATTGTTTTTACAAGGACTAATATTTGAGACTGAGAGCAGTTTCAATCTAAATTATATAAACCTCAAGGCTTTGTTTTTTTTTTTCTTTTTTTTTTCGGTTTTTATGTAAATGTCTTTCAAGATTAAACAAATATAAAAGATTTGCATTTATGGATAGTGGCTGAGTGTCAAATTAGGAAAAGAAATTACTGTAGGATCAATATAGGTAAGGGATATCTTGGATTAAAAAATAAAAAATATTCCTGCTATGAGTTAAGGGAATCGAATGCTTTGGGATAGCATATTTAAAAAGAATATTTTTCTAATAACTTATTTTAAAATGTTACTGAATTTGGGTTCCATATTACCAAAATTGGAAATTCCAAACAATAATCAATAGGATTTGACATATTTCTTAAAGTTTCATTGTTTTATGAGATTTGACAAATATCAATTTTACTTAAGACATTAATTATACATATTTTTTAGACGTTAAAAGCTTTACAGAATATAATATTTTCCTCTTTACGTAAAATTATTCAACAGAGGAGAATCCATAGCAATACTTATAAGCGTCACTATTACAAAGTTTATTTTTTGCAAAATGCCTTATAATTACACAATCAATAACGTTTTAAATAGTGCTTTCAAAATATCTACAGTACAACATATACATCAACAGATAATGATAATTATATCCTAGATTTTAAGTGTAGGATTCAGATCTTACAAAAAAAAAAAAAAAAAACCTGCCTTCATTCTTTTTCTCTGTTTTTGTCAGAAAACTGAAAAAAGGAAAGAATATTTTTCTCATCTTTCCTGCTTTTTAACTCTTTTTATATTTCTTCTTTTGTTAATAAAAACGAGAGGATACGATAGCATTCAAAGGAATTGTGGACCATGTTGATGGACTCAAAGTAATAAAATGTGGAAAGGAAAAACACATCTTGGGGCAAATTTGTGCAAAAAGGAAACTCACTACGAGATGCAACGCACATCCCATCGAAGCATATAGATCCGTAAATAGATTTGTATGATCCGTAAATAGATTTGTATGTATAGTCACTGCGAAATTACGGCGCAAATTCGGGCCGCAATGCAAAATTACACTGTGGTCCGCTAACCCAAGGTGGAGTATTTATTTTATGAATATTCTTCATTTTTTTGTGCGTATGCCCTTCAAAGGCATTGGTCTTCAATTTTTGCCTCTCAAATTGGTGGTCTTTAATTTTTCGTCCTCTGCCTTAAGGCCTAACTTATGCCCAAAATTAGGTTTATTCGGACAAAAGTTAGGCCTTAAGACAAAGGTCAGAGGTTTGTAAAATTTCAACTAAAAAAAAATTGCCTAGTTTTTTGTGGTAATTTACGCAATGAGTAAGGTAAACCATCTTTTCTGCTTATTGAACAACGCTTGATCTTCGCAAGATAATTCGCTTTGTTGTTAAGATTTCTTCTTTTACGATAAACTTATCTATTTTTTAATTCTAGTTTTAGTGTTCTTCGTCTCTGTACGTGAGATTGTAAAGTTGATTTAGGATTCATATTGAATTTTCGGGTTAATTGTTGTTTGAATATTAATAATATTCTCGATTTCTATACCTATTACTGTGTTAGTTTCAAACATTCAAATTTTTGCTTGGGATAAAGTATAGAAGCACACCTAAACTATGGAATTGTCAATTACACACCTAAATTACGTGAGAGTCCTGTGACCCCCATCAACCCCTCCTATTCATATTGGTATATTTACCCCATTCACTAATTACCTGATAAAATAATAAAAAACACGGCATGTGCAAACATGCGCTTATTCAAAACTAGAAAAATGGGTCTTGATGTCTTTTTTCATTAGATTCTTCCGGACTCAAACGATCGAACCCTCACTCTCTCTCAAGCCTTTCGCCATCCTTCTTTCATTGTTACGATCTTCATCTTTTCTTTTCTTTTCTTTTTTTCTTTTCTTAATAACTTGATCAAATTGTCGCGCTTCATTACCCTTTTGTGTACTCAAGCTTTGTTCTTTATTTGCAGTTGTAGTTTTGCCAAAACAGTGAAAAGAGGATGATGAAGGGTTTGAGAGAGGATGAGGATTCGATCGTTGGATCTGAAATAATTAAATGAAAAAAAGGACATCAAGATCTATTTTTATTTTTATTTTTTATTTTTGAATAAGCGTGTGTTTGCACATATTGAGGTTTAACTTATTTTCTTTACTGGATAATTAGTGAAGGGGAAAATAGTCCGACAAAGATTTTAAGGGAGTAAATAATACAAAATAATAAGTTGAGGAGGGTTATAGGACCCTCTCATGGTATAGATATGTAGTTAGCAATTTCGTCATAGTTTAGGTGTGTATCTTTACCTTATTCCATTTTAGAGCATGTTTGGATTGACTTATTTAGGTGTTTTTAAGTCAAAATAGTTTTTAAGCACTTTTGTAGTGTTTAGATAAAATAAAAAAATACTTTTAAACACTTGTTTTTAAGCCAAAATAATAAAAATAAGCTAAAAGTTCATAAGTTAGAATTCCTAACTTAGACTTTCGGCTTATAAGTCAAAAGCCATAAGCCATCCAATCAGGCTCTTGGTTGTTTTGATTATCTCATCCAATCAGTACTGATTACTGATGAATTTAATTCTATTAAACTCCAGACTTTATAGTTAAATATTGCTTTCACTATCTTGAACGCTATCAAAAGGTGAAAGACAGAAAAGTAGAAAGTGAAAAAAGTCTCATTCTTTTTGGCATTTGATAGAGACCTCAATGTGGGGGGAGCATTCTTGGATGCCACTTGCAAGTCCAAGTGGCCATGGCGGCTGGCTAATAGGAATAGTTCTTGAATAGTTCTAATGGCATGAACATAATATTGTCACTAACTATGGAGTAATTCTTTCTTTAAATATCACATTAAGCTTTTCAGGTTCCATTTGGTCATGATTTTATTTTTAAAGTACTTAAAATAGCGTCTAATTAAAACTTGTGAGGTGTAGTTAAAAAAAAAAAAAGAGTTTTAAATTTAAAAGGTGTTTGATAAGTTTTTCAAGTATTTTTTTTCATTCACAATGATTTTTATCTTTTAAAAATCAAAACTATATGCTTAAATATAATTTTAACTTTCAAATCTTTTTATTATTTTTTTATGTCCAAATCTTAGCTGGCGTTTGGCCATAGATATTGGATTAGATTTTAAAAATTTATTTACAAATATCTGTTTGGCCATGAAATTTCAGTTTTTAAAAATTTAACTTCAAATATTTTCAAATTTTAAAAACGGACTCAGAACAGTTTTTTGGAGAAATTTTACTTTCACTCACAAAACTTCAAATTCTTTTAAATAAAATTCATGTTCAAACACAACTTTAAATTTAAAAAATTACAAATTTAAGTTATTGAGTTTCTACTTAAAATCTATGACTAAACGGGCCACTCGATAGTGATGGTCAATATCTTTTTTGGATCCAACTTACTTTCCTTTGATGTCGTTCGAACACGCTAAGTTGTCAACACGTGCAAATGAGAAAATTCAGGAAGTGGTGGGCCACTAGATAGTGATGGTCAATATCTTGTTTTGGATGTAACTATTTTCAGTCTACAATTTATATGGATATGGTAAATTGGGCTAATGATCATCTTATATGGGCTCAAAATGCGCCATCTGAGAAGTGTCAACATTATCATTACACAAATTGAAAACAAGAACTTTTACATAACTAGACAACCTCAAAAAATACATTACAAAATTTTAATAGTTTTTTTAATATTCTCAACTTTACATTTCACAAAGCAATTTCAGCTGGACCCAACCCAATTCTTTCCTATTATATTTAGCTAAAAAAAAATTCTCCTTTTTTTTTTTTAAATTTTCCATCCGGTGTTCGATACCCTATTGGAGTCCGACTAATTCAGATACACGCAGCGTAGGGCCCCATTCGGGGGTAGCACTCCCTACCAAGGATTTTTTAATATTCTCAACTTTACATTTCACAAAGCAATTTCAGCTGGACCCAACCCAATTCTTTCCTATTATATTTAGCTAAAAAAATATTCTCCTTTTTTTTTTTTTTGAATTTTCCATCCGGTGTTCGGTACCCTATTGGAGTCCGACTAATTCAGATACACGCAGCGTAGGGCCCCATTCGGGGGTAGCACTCCCTACCAAGGATTTTTTTTATATACAGGACTCGAATCAGAGATCTCTATTTAAAGGAGAAGTAACCCCATCTACTGCACCACATCCTTTGGTGGTAAATATTCTCCTTTTTTATTCTTTTCTTACCAATCTAAATGAATCCCTTCATATTTTCTTGCTAAAACATATTCCATTCCAACAAATTGTCTAAGGAAATCCGCCTTTCTTTAATCCAGTATAGATCATGTATATTAATAATTATATAATATTAGGAATAAATTAGGTATATATACCATAATTGTATATTCTAAAAGAATAAAATACATATATTTAGTGAGAACATATAATTAAAATCATTTTACGTATTGGTATAAAAAAGAATTTAGGGATATATATATGATCATAATACAGTATAAGTCATGTATAACTAAAAATGATATAATTTGAAGAATAATCAGGTTTGTTATTTGCAAATCTTATTGTAAATAAATAAGTATGTCTTGCTATCGGTACACGAACAAAAAATGACAAGAATTCATTTTCGCGGCTTATCACTATCTTTGTATAATAATTGAATTTACCTGTTCTGCTTTCTCAATATTTTGGTTAGGTAACCAACGATTTTAAGAGGAAAACAATCCTAATCACCATCAAGAATTCTCACATTATTAGATTTGAGGGGAAGAAAAGGGGGCAATTGATCACTAAATCATCGAGATATGAATCCTAATGTTGGTAGTTTTAATATGATTAGTAATAAGGCTTGTGATGTTTATTTTAGAGGAAAGCAGATCAAAAAGGTGCTTTTTGCTAGTGATAATAAGCCAAAGAATATTTTTATTTGATACAGTATAATTTGTGGATAGAATTCCAAGCTAACTGACATGATTTTTATATGTTTTATTCAAATTTAATATTTTATCACTTAAAAAATTCAACATATTGTATATTAATTTTCATGTCAACAACATACCCAGTGTACTCTCCCAAGTGGGGTTCGGTGAGGGTAGAGTGTATGCAGACTTTACCCCTACCTTGAAAGGTATAGAGGTTGTTTCCGATAGACCCTCAACTCAAGAAAAGCAACTCCAAACAGGCAGAAAAAGAAATAACGGAAGTAAAGAAGCCATGTCAGAGCATATGAAAAAGGAACAACAACTACAAGCAGTACAAGAAACAATAGCTAATAGCAAACATCGAAAGGCAAGTGTAACACCTCGTAGCTTCGGGCGAAGGTTTGACTCGTAAGATGATAATATAATGGAACCAATATGAGGGTTATAGGAAGTGTTTTGAAAACTAATCAAGTCATAAGAAACGTTTTTGGGCAAAGCAAAGTTGGAAGCCACTCTACGGGGCATGTTTGCAAGTGATTTTGTAAAAGTTATTACTTCCAACGACCATAACCCCTTTATTAATTAGGAATTTGGGAAAACTTCCTAAATGAAAGTTGTAGCCCTTTGAAATACCTTTCCAACGGTATATTATGGGGTCAAGGAGACATCTGTACAAAAAGTTATGGTCATTTTACTGAAGGATTACAGAGCAGTCCCTCACTGGTCATGTTATACGAACTAGTTATACGGTCCATATAATTTTATACGGACCGTATAATTCGTCCGTACTTCATGAAACTTCAACTCGACATTCTGTTTTGCGCCATGATAAAATATGGTCATATTATACGGACCGTATAACTTTATACGGACTGTATAATATGTCCATATAATTTTCCGCCTCACTTCTGTATAAATTCCAGCCTTGAGTTCTTTTATTTTATTTTTCACAATTCCAAGCCCTAGCAACAACCCAAAACATCAAGGTAAGTCAATCCAAGCCCTTCCAACTCAATTCTAACATATACTCTAATAATCTAAGCAAGAAATCATTGTTCCTAATCTAGGGTTTTCAAGAAAACCCATCTCAAGGTTCAAGAATCAAGATTTAGGAAATTTTCTCCAAAATTCAAGTTTTGGAGCAATTAAGGTATGTAGAACTTCTATCCACATGTGGGAATCTCTACGTTCTTCCCCATGCTCCTTTTCTTGATATTCAAGAAGTTCAAATCCTAGGGCATTAAAACCAACATATTGGTAGCCCGTATTTATATATTTATGTACATGAATTTTGTATCTATATTCGTTATTGTATTCCTAATCTTCCATTACGGTTATTAGGAACCCTAGCTTAATCCATGAATTATGAATTCTTCCTCATGTGTTCTCATTATGTTTATATGAAACTTTATGATTTTATCTAGCAAGTTACAAGCATGTTTTCAAGTCAATTATATATATAATTATGAACTATTGTTATTACTCATGAATCAAGAACATGTTTGCAAGGCTATGACAAGTTATCTTATGAAACCATGTTACAAGATATTTCATGAAACCATGTTACAAGTTATGTACAGGTTATTTCACGAAATCATGGGCTTCTTAGCCAACTATATCATGTTCATGTTTTTGGGAATTGCTTAGTTAACCGAGAAGGCTCAGTAAAGCCTGAAACTACGTAGCCACCGTAGGATAAGGGTTGTCAGCAAGGAGGTAACACCTTCCTTATGCAGTTTGGATCCTTACATGCTTATTATTATTACTTAAATCTCATATCCCTGGCAAGGTGTGAGTGTTCTGCTGGTAGGACGCAAGTACCAGATCATGTTGTCGGCTATACTATAGCATTCCCCATGTTACAAGCAGTTATATATACATGTATTTCCATTGATTTACTGTTTTCAGACTTTACTCACGCTTCATGCCCATGTTCAAGTTATATTCAGTTTCAGTTCATGTCCTATACTATGTTGTGCCATGTTCTTTATTTCAGCAGGTTTTATATACTAGTACTATTCACCATGTACTAACATCTTTTTTGCCCGGGGCCTGCACTTCACGGTGCAGATACCGGTTTTCAGGAGCATACACCTGCGCAGTAGGATCCCCTCAGTTATCAGCTTATTAGTGAGCCCCACTTCTCTCGGGGTTCAACATGGAGTCTGCAGTCCAGGGCCATGTCCTGGTAGTTAGTATTTAGACATGTTTTAGAGGTTTCATAGACAAATGTTAGTTCACAGAGTTAGTTATGCTTTCCTATTTGCAGACTATTACGTATTCATGATTTTTCATGCTATGAGATTTCTTCAAGACTTTATTCCGCAATTACGTTTTCATGATTCATTTAAATTACATCATATAGATTATATTGTTTTGATGCCCATGTTGACAAGTAAGCCATGAGGTTCGCTAGGACACATGCAAGCAAGGCCCGAGTGCCGTGTTACGTCCAAGCCATGGTTCGGGGCGTGACAAGGCTTAGTATCAGAGCCTAGGTTCAAGTGTCTTTAGGGAGTCTATGAAACCGTGTCCAGTGGGGTCACTTTTATATGTGTGAGGGCCCCATACATATAAACAGTTGACCACCAAGACATTTAGGATTGTCTCACTTCCTTCATACTCTAGATCGTGCAGTTAGAGCACTACTTTCAGGATGCCTTTCTAATTCGTGCGTGTACGTATTTTCAGAAAATGCCTACGAAAAGGAAATATACCAGAAAGGCCACAGCCACCAGCCAAGGGGCTACTGCGGAAGCAACTCGCGAAGAGACTGTTCCGACTCAGACAGCAACCCCAACTGCTCCTACAGTTACACCTCCTAGTGATTCGGATGGGGATGTTAGGAATGCTATCAATATGCTCACACAACTGGTAGCAGCTTAGGCCCAACGTCAGGAAACTGGGTCAAGTTCAGGAGGTAATGGAGAGTCTTCTAATACTAAGGACTTTCTCAAGATGAATCCCCCAGTCTTTATGGGGATAAAGAAAGATGAGGACCCTCAGGACTACATTGATGCTCTTCAGAAAATCTTCGGGATTATGACAGTTACGGAAATCGAAGCAGCTACTTTTGGAGCTCATTAGCTGCAGAGCATTGCTAACACCTGGTATGAATATTGGGAATTGTCCCGAGGTGAGGATGCACCTGATGTTACAGAGGATGAATTCACAAGTGCATTCCTGGACCACTTCATGCCAATAGAAGTCAGAGAAGCTAAGGCTGAGCAATTCCTGAAGCTTAAGCAGAATAGTAGGTCAGTTTAGGACTACTATTTAGAATTTATCAGTCTGGCTAAGCATGCTTCAAATATGGTACCGGACATGAGGGCAAGAGTAAGGAGGTTTGTTGGGGGTCTTGATCCCTATTTGTATGATAGGGCCAATATTTCCGCACAGAATGGGGGGATGACTATCTCCAAGATGGTTGCTTTTGTACAAGGGAATGAGACAAGGCTGAAAGAGGAGGAAGCCTTGCAGAAAGAGAAAGACAAGGAGTTCAACAAAAGGGCCAAGTCTACCGGACAGTTTAGCGGTAATGAAAACAGAATGTTCTTTAAGAACAGGTCAGCCGGACCTGCTCCGTCCACAGCAAGTGCCCCAGTGTCCAAGTTCAGGAAAGATAACCGTTAGCAGAATTTCAGGTCGTCAGGCTCTCAGTCTCAGGCCAGTGTGACTCAGATTAACTTCACCAATCCGATTTGTGCTAAGTGTGGGAAGAGACATCCTGGGGAGTGCTGCTCTGGATCGAATATTTGCTATGGGTGTGGCTGGCCGGGCCATGTTCAGCGAAATTGCCCTTCAATCAGATAGGGCACATGAGGTAATCAAACTCAGTCAGTAAATTCGACAGTTCCTCATAATAATCGAATTCGTCAGTTCCTCATAAATTCATCAGGTAATCGGACTCATGCAGGACGTGCACCAACTAGATCCGGCAACACAAGCGGTGGCCCAAACCGTTTGTATGCTTTGACCGGGCGTCAGGATATCAATGCCCGTACTAATGTTGTCACAGGTATACTCACCGTTTTCAGTTTCGATGTTTATACTCTCATGGACACTGGATCCACCCTATCCTATGTCACCCCTTATGTTGCTAAGAAATTTGGTATTGAACCTGAAAAGCTAAAAGAACCTTTTGAAGTGTCTACTCTAGTTGGTGAGTCAGTCATAGTCTGACGTGTCTATAGGGGCTGTCCAGTCAGAGTCTATCACCATGTTGTTCCAGCTGACCTATGTGAGTTAGAAATGGTAGATTTTAATGTAATTATGGGCATGGACTGGTTATATTCATGTTATGCGTCAGTTGATTATAGAACCAAAGCTATAAATTTCAAGTTTCCTAATGAGCCAGTCTTAGAGTGGAAGGCAAGAAAAATGTTGTCTAAGGGTTACATCTATCATCTCGTTCGGGTTAAGGATTCAGCTTCCCAGACCCCAACTCTTCGGTCAGTCTCTGTTGTTAATGAGTTTCCAGAAGTCTTTCCCAAGGATCTTCCCGGAATTCCTCCTGATAGGGAAATTGAGTTCGCAATTGACTTACTCCCAGGTACGAAACCTTTATCTATTCCACCTTATAGGATGGCTCCAGCAGAATTACGAGAGCTTAAGGCTCAACTCAAAGATCTTCTAGACAAGGGTTTTATCTGACCTAGTGTCTCTCCATGGGGTGCCCCAGTCCTTTTTGTTCAAGATGGTTCTTTGCGTATGTGCATTGACTATCGCCAGCTCAATAAAGTCACGATCAAGAACAAATACCCCCTTCCGCGAATAAATGACTTATTTGATCAGCTTCAGGGTGCCCAATGTTACTCCAAGATAGATCTCCGGTCAGGTTACCATCAGCTTAAGTGTCACGACCCGGCTAGGGGCTATGACGGGTACCCGGGGCTAACCACCGAGCACCACTCATTCTATTACTTATCATGCTCATTAAGCGTACATTCATTAACATAATACTCAATCATAGGAAAACCATTTTTCATTTGGAAACATAATTACATTTATATACATAAGCCCTTCGGCTATCAAAATAATAAATGTACAATAATGATATCGTGAGACCATACTACCCACACATATGTATCTACGAGCCTCTACTAGAGTACTAGACATATGGACGGGACAAGACCCCGTCGTGCCCAAAATACATATACATATATATACACAAAAGGATAAACCGAATAGCACCTCCGGAATAATGGAGTGCTCCTGTAAATCTGCTGGTAGCTCCTATAGGTCTGCACTGTCTCCCTGTCTACCTGTGGGCATGAACACAGCGTCCAAAGAAAACAGACGTCAGTACGAATATTGTACTGAGTATGTAAGACATGAATGAAATGAACATAATAGAGAAGTCATGAGAATAAGATGAAGATATAACATGCGCAACTTTCAAGAGTGGATACCTTTCATGCTTATATCATATATTATCATAATACATGTAATATCATAGTGCATACCTCGCCGTATCATATATATATATATATATCGTAGTACCGTATCGGCTCATACACATAAAGCATCATCCGTATTCGGCCACGTAGTGGCTCGACAATATCACATACATGTCTTCCGTACCCGACCATAACAAGGCTCGGTATATCTCATCATCATCATTGCCATTACATACATCTCATAAGCTTATCGTAACCTTTCATTAAAGCATGCATTTGAATTTAAAGACAATCTATGAAAATCATATCATATTCGTAGTATAAACTTCGTATAAATACGTATGATAGACTTTCTAATCTCTAGACTTAGGCTCATCATTACCATCCTCGCATCTATGGCATATGTCTTACCTTTTATCTCATATGAAATCCTCTATGAAGATAGACTCGTAATTTTTCAGAACATTGGTCATAAGACATGCAGTAGAGCTTATAGACAATCTATAACAATATCGGGGTGACATAAGGTCGAGAACCCCCCAATTACATTATGGAGCATTCATAAACATTTTGCCTCACCTTGAAGGAATTAGCATATAAGGTGAGTGTATACAACAAACAACATCAATAGATCATAGTTAACATCGTTAGCTTTGTAGAAACATTATACCATGAGCTCTAGAATCCTTAGACTTAAGCTCATCATCTTCCTTATCGTGCTCATAATGTGTCTCTTATCTTTATCTCATGTGGCTATTTATGAACATAGACTCTCAGTTCCGGAATATAAGAAAGTCATGGAGAGGTAGGGAAAATAATATCATAGAAATTACATAAGGATCATTAGCTTCGTGAGAATGTCATATCCTGAGCTTTAGGACTTCTAGACTTATATTCATCATTGGTATCGTCATGCTCGTAATGTATCTCTTTTCTCTATCTCGTATGAAGCTCTTTATACTCGTAGATTCATAATTCCTGATATGTAGAAAGACCATGGAAAGATGGGAGGATTCATACCATAAGAGTCATGCCTTAGAAAGAAAGGACTAGCCTTACATACCTTTTCCTTTAGCTATTCTACCGCTTGATCGTTCTCCTTCAATGCTCACGTCTTTACCTTCAAGGGAGTTCGTATTAACATTAGTTAGACGATTATAAGAACGTGTTACTATTGCTAGAGAAAATTGGGCAGCATTTCCTTTGTTTGTACAACTTTCCTCATTTTACATATCAACTCCCAACATCCATTGCAACATTCACAATATTATAAACAACAATCATCATTCATCTACATTGTTCACATTTCACAGTTTCACTTCGACTCTCCTACAATCGTGGTCATAGTTCACTATCGCGTTTTCTCACATATAATACTTACCCTATGTTCTAATGTAATTTATAGCTTACTTATAATCACCACATCTCAATATTCGTGATTCACTCCAAAGTACTACTCAGAAGGTCACTATTCACACATTCATGACCCATTTTCTATATCCTTCTACAATCCAAGTGTTTTAACTTTTCAATGCCTTAACCAACATGGAATGACCATAAAACTCACCTTATATAATGGAAGAATAAGCCTTGAATGGAAATTCTCTTCTTGCACCAAAACCCTAGCTCACTTCCCTTGGGATTTCTTGGCTTAGATGAACTTTGTTATGTTTCATACACTTGATTTTTGTGGGTTTGATGAAGTTGATCATAGATTTCTCTTGGGTTCTTGTGGGTGAAGAGTGGAGAGGGTTTTCTAGAGTGTTCTTAAAGTGAGAGGTTAAAATGAAATGAAATAAATGAACTTGGGTCCTCTTATATAAATCATACAATCTGTCCCGACACGAACATACGGACCAACATACGGTCCGTACATTTTATATGGGCCGTATGTTTGTTCCCGCGAAGGTTGCGCATCTGGGGTAAATATACGGCCTAACATACGGCCAGTATAATTTATACGACCAGTATGTTGGGCCGTATAATGCCCAGCTGTTCTGATTTCGTTCTCGTCGACTCGTTTGATCTCCAATCCTTATGGAACCTTCTTGACACTTGTTTAACACTTCAATACCAATCTAAGGGACGTTATCACTCTTCTCCAAGACATCATTACACCATCCTTACCTTATCACTCGTAATTCTTACCCGACACACAACTTACCCCTTGCTTTCCTTGACAACCTTCTTCCCTCACCTCAAATGTCTTTAAAATTTCGATTAGGATCGTCAAACACTATTTCTTACTTATAAAAACATTGTATACGTCATGCCTTTCGTTAGTCTATTCACTGTACGTTAATGGAAAATTTCCAAGGTGTAACATTAAGGTTAGGGGACAAGATATTCCTAAGACATCCTTTAGAACCAAATATGGTCATTTCGAATTCTGTGTCATGTCCTTCGGTTTGACCAATGCCCCAGCTTCATTTATGGACCTCATGAATAAAGTCTTCAAGCCATACCTCGACCTCTTTGTCATTGTCTTCATAGATGATATCCTCATTTACTCCCGTAGTGAGGCCGAGCACGTAGAACACTTTCGTATAGCTTTTCAGATTCTCAAGGACTGCAAGTTGTATGCAAAATTCTCTAAGTGTGAATTTTGGCTCAAGTCAGTATCCTTCTTAGGTCATGTGATTTCTAGTGAGAGTGTTCAGGTTGACTCTTAGAAGATTGAGGCTGTTAAGAATTGGCCCAGACCCACATCAGTTTCAGATATCCGCAGTTTCTTGGGTCTAGCAGGCTATTACCGACGTTTCGTAGAGGGGTTTTCATCTATTTCAGCACCATTGACCAAGTTGATGAAGAAGGAAGTTAAATTTCAGTGGTTAGATGCCTGTGAGCGCAATTTTGAGGAATTAAAAATGAGATTGACTTCTGCGCCAGTTTTGACTCTACCATAGGGAACCGAAGGGTTCGTGGTTTATTGTGATGCTTCGGGAGTTTGTCTCGGATGTGTCTTATTGTAGCATGGTAAGGTTGTAGCTTATGCATCTCGCCAGCTCAAGGTTCACGAAAAGAATTATCCGACTCATGACCTAGAGTTGGCAGCTATAGTTTTTGCACTTAAGATATGGCATCATTATTTGTATGGAGTGCATGTTGATATTTTCATAGATCATAAAAGCCTGCAGTATATCTTCAAGCAAAGGGAGCTGAATCTTAGGCAAAAGAGATGGCTCGAATTGATTAAGGATTATGATGTGGATATTATTTATCATCCGGGGAAAGTGAATGTTATAGCTGATGCTCTTAGTCGGCGTTCCATGGAAAGTTTAGCCCACGTGGACGCAGATAAGAGAGTTATGACAAAGGAAGTTCACCGTTTGGCCAGTCTTGGAGTTCGACTTTTGGACTCCGAGGATGGTGGTGTGGTTGTTCAGAGTAGGGCTCTTTCCTCTTTAGTTGTTGAAGTCAAGGAGAAATAGTTTAAAGATCCCTACTTGTTACAGCTAAAAGAGGGGATTCATAAGCATAAGACGACGGCTTTCGGGCAAGGGGAAGATGATGATACTTTGAGATACCGAGGCAGATTGTATGTTCCAGATGTAGATGGGCTTAGAGAGCGAATCATGTCAGGAGCTCACAACTCCAGGTATTCCATTCACCCAGGTTCCACTAAGATGTATCATGATCTTAAGGAGATTTATTGGTGGAACGATATGAAGAAAGAATGTGGCAGATTTTGTAGCTAAGTGTCCGAATGATCAGTAGGTGAAAGCCGAACACCAGAGGCCTGGTGGCTTGGCTCAGAATATTGATATTTCTGTCTGGAAATGGGAAATGATCAATATGAAATTTATATCAGGTCTACCTCGTTCAGCCAGGATATATGACTCTATTTGGGTGATCATTGACCGGCTTACTAAGTCGGCACACTTTTTGCCAGTCAAGACCAAAGATTAAGCAGAGGATTACGCCAAGTTATATGTTAATGAAATTGTCAGATTGCATGGGACCCAGTGTCTATTATTTCAGATCGTGGTGCTCAGTTCACAGCAAACTTCTGGAAATCCTTTAAAAAAGGATTGGGTACCAAAGTGAACCTCAGCACAGCTTTTCATCCATAGACAGATGGCTAGGCAGAGCACACTATTCAGACCCTTGAGGACATGTTGAGAGCATGTGTCCTAGATTTCAAGGGTAATTGGGATGACCATTTACCTCTTATCGAGTTTTCCTATAATAACAGTTACCATGCTAGCATTGGGATGGCACCGTTTGAAGCTCTGTATGGGCGAAAGTGTAGATCACCAATTGGTTGGTTAGAAGTTGGTGAAGCGGAGTTGTTAGGACCAGATTTGGTTTATCAAGCTATGGAGAAAGTCAAGTTAATACAGGAGCGTTTGAAAATGGTTCAGAGTCGCCAGAAGTCTTACACAGATGTGAGGCGAAGGGACTTAGAATTTTCAGTTGATGATTGGTTGTTCCTTAAAGTCTCACCCATGAAGGGTGTTATGAGATTTGGCAAGAAAGGAAAGCTCAGTCCCAGATATATTGGACCTTACAGAATTCAGCGAAAGGTCAGTCTAGTAGCCTATAAACTTGAGTTGCCACAAGATTTGGATGTTGTACATCCCGTGTTTCATGTGTCCATGTTGAGGAAGTGTGTAGGAGACCCGTCATTGGTTGTTCCTGCTGATACAATAACAGTTACGGATGGTTTGACCTATGAGGAGATCCCCGTAGCCATTCTTGACCGTCAGGTTCGTAAGTTGAGAACTAAGGAAGTAGCCTCAGTGAAAGTCCTGTGGAGGAGTCAGAAAGTTGAGGAAGCTACATGGGAAGCCGAGGAGGATATGAAATCCAAGTACCCATTTTTGTTTGAAGAGCAAGCAGAGAACTCTTAAGGTTACTTTCCATAGCCCATGTCATGTTATGTCTCATGTTTCACGCTCATGTCATGTATCCGGTGCCCATGTTCCATGTCTCAGTATTCACGTTTCCATGGAACCATGTCAGGTTAGTTCAGTCTCCATGTTTCATGTCATGTATCCTTTACGTTCATGTAGTCAAGTCATGTCCAGCTATATTCTTAACCATGACCTATCATTCGAGGACAAATGATCCCAAGGGGGAAATATTGTAACAACTCGTAGCTTCGGGCGAAGGTTTGACTCGTAAGATGATAATATAATGGAACCAATTATGAGGGTTATAGGAAGTGCTTTGAAAACTAATCAAGTCAGAAGAAACGTCTTTGGGCAAAGAAAAGTTGGAAGCCACTCTAAGGGGCATGTTTGCAAGTGAATTTATAAAAGCTATTACTTCCAACGACCATAACCCCTTTATTAATTAGGAATTTGGGAAAACTTCCTAAATGAAAGTTGTATCCCTTTGAAATATCTTTCCAACGGTATATTAGGGGTCAAGGGGACATCTGTACAAAAAGTTATGGTCATTTTACTGAAGGATTACAGAGCAGTCCCTCACTGGTGATGTTATACGAACTAGTTATACGGTCCATATAATTTTATACGGACCGTATAATTTGTCCGTACTTCATGAAACTTCAACTCGACATTCTGTTTTGCGCCATGATAAAATATGGTCATATTATACGGACCGTATAATATGTCCATATAATTTTCCGCCTCACTTTTGTATAAATTCCAGCCTTGAGTTCTTTTATTTCATTTTTCACAATTCCAAGCCCTAGCAACAATCCAAAACATCAAGGTAAGTCAATCCAAGCCCTTCCAACTCAATTCTAACATATACTCTAATAATCTAAGCAAGAAATCATTGTTCCTAATCTAGGGTTTTCAAGAAAATCCATCTCAAGGTTCAAGAATCAAGATTTAGGAAATTTTCTCCAAAATTCAAGTCTTTAATTCAAGTTTTTGAGAAATTAAGGTATGTAGAACTTCTATCCACATGTGGGAATCTCTACGCTCTTCCCCATGCTCCTTTTCTTGATATTCAAGAAGTTCAAATCCTAGGGCATTAAACCCAACATATTGGTAGCCCGTATTTATATATTTATGTACATGAATTTTGTATCTATATTCGTTATTGTATTCCTAATCTTCCATTACGGTTATTAGGAACCCTAGCTTAATCCATGAATCATGAATTCTTCCTCATGTGTTCTCATTATGTTTATATGAAACTTTATGATTTTATCTAGCAAGTTACAAGCATGTTTTCAAGTCAATTATATATATAATTATGAACTATTGTTATTACTCATGAATCAAGAACATGTTTGCAAGACTATGACAAGTTATCTCATGAAACCATGTTACAAGATATTTCATGAAACCATGTTATAAGTTATTTACAGGTTATTTCACGAAAATCATGGGCTTCTTAGCCAACTATATCATGTTCATGTTTTTGGGAATTTCTTAGTTTACCGAGAAGGCTCAGTAAAGCCTGAAACTACGTAGCCACCGTAGGATAAGGGTTGTCAGCAAGAAGGCAACACCTTCCTTATGCAGTTTGGATCCTTACATGCTTATTATTAGTACTTAAATCTCATATCCCTGGAAAGGTGTGAGTGTTCTGCTGGTAGGACGCAAGTACCAGATCATGTTGTCGGTTATACTATAGCATTCTCCACGTTACAAGCAGTTATATATACATGTATTTTCATTGATTTACTGTTTTCAGACTTTACTCACGCTTCATGCCCATGTTCAAGTTATATTCAGTTTCAGTTCATGTCCTATACTATGTTGTGTCATCTTTATTTCAGCAGGTTTTTTACATACTAGTACTATTCAGGATGTACTAACGTCCCTTTTGCCCGGGGCCTGCACTTCTCGGTGCAGATACCGATTTTCAGGAGCATACACCTGCGCAGTAGGATCACCTGAGTTATCAGCTTATTGGTGAGCCCCACTTCTCTCGGGGTTCAACATGGAGTCTGCATTAGTATTCAGTTTATGGTAGTCCAGGGCCATATCCTAGTAGTTATTATTCAGACATGTTTTAGAAGTTTCATAGACAGATGTTAGTTCACAGAGTCAGTTATGCTTTTATGTTTGCAAACTATTACGTTTTCATGATTTTTCATGCTATGAGATTTCTTCAAGACTTTATTCCGCAATTACGTTTTCATGATTCATTTAAATTGCATCATATAGATTATATTGTTTTGATGCCCATTTTCACAAGCAAGCCATGAGGTTCGCTCGTTCACATGCAAGCAAGGCCCGAGTACCGTGTTACGTCCATTCCATGGTTCGGGGCGTGACAGCAAAAAACTACATGAGTAATACTACAACTACTAGCGAGACAACACTCTACTACCTACTAGCCTTCTACCCTAATCCATCCACAACCTCCTATCTAAGGTCATGTCCTTGGTAAGCTAGAACTATGCCATGTCTTGTCGTATCACCTCTCCCCAATACTTCTTCGGCCATTCTCTACCTCTCCTAGAGTCATCCGTAGACAACCTCTCACACCTCAGCACTGGGGCATCCAAGCAACTCCTTTTCACATGCCCGAACCATCTCAGCCTCGGTTCTCGCATCTTGTCCTCCAACATTGTCACTCCTATTTTGTCTCGGATAACTTCGTTTCTAATCTTCTCTCTCTTCGTGTGGCCACACATCCAACGCAACATCCTCATCTCTGCAACTTTCATCTTTTTAACGTGAGCTTCTTTAACTGGCCAACACTCTGCTATATACAACATAGTTGGTCTAAACACCACTCTGTAGAACTTGCCTTTAAGTTTTGGTGGCATCTTCTTATCACATAAGACTCCGGACACAAGCCTCCATTACATCCACCCAACGCCAATACTATGTGTGACATCATCATTAACCTCCCCATCTCATTGAATAATAGACCTAAGATACTTGAAGCTTCCTCTCTGTGGGATGACCTGAGCATCAAGACACTCTTCTACTCTAGCCTCCTATGTTATGTCACTGAACTTACAGTCCAAGTATTCTGTCTTGGACCTACTCAATCTAAACCCTATAGACTCCAGAGTATGACTTGAACCTCTAGCTTCGCGTTAACTCTACTACGAGTCTCATCAATCAGAACTATGTCATCCGCAAATAGCATATACCATGGCACCTCACCTTGGATTTGCCTCATCAATCCATCCATCATCAGGGAAAATAAAAACATCTAAGAGTCTATCCCTGATCCAACCCCATCATAACCAAAAAGTGTTTTGAATCATCTCCCATTATCCTCACTCGGGTCTTGGCATCATAATACATGTCTTTGATCGAATTATCTTTGACCGCCCTAGTGTACGCCACAGGTACCCCTCTAGCCTCTAAGCATTTCCATAGAACCTCCCTGAGGACTTTGTCGTATTTCTTTTTTAGGTCGAATAACATCATGTGTAAGTCCTCTCCATCAATCTTATCACGAGATGAAAGACCTCCGTAGTTGAGCGTCCCGGCATGAATCCAAACTGGTTCTCGGAGAGAGATACGCTCCTCGTCACCCTCATCTCCATAAACCTCTCACAAAGTTTCATGGCAATGAATGATTAATTATCACATACTAGACAAAAGACATAAATAATGTTCATTTCATTCCATGATAAACATACTGAAAATTAAGAAGAAAAAAACATAGATATTATGAACTTAAATATGGATAATTTATTGACACTGAGCTATTATTGCTAGCAATTGGAGGAAGTTGAAAGAGAGGTACACCAACAAAAGGTGAAGGATAATTTCATTTCCATTTCTCATCCTTGGAAGTGCCTTGATTCTTTGCAGGGCTAGAGAAAACCCTTCGTATGGTTCCTATGCTAGGCCATCTGAATTGCTTAGCTAGATTTTTCTCGTTTTAAAAGCAAGATTCGAAAATAACCATAACGATTATGACATTTGAACTCCATAGAAACTACTTACGAAATAGATCAATTGATCCTATTAGTGCCAAAGTTGGGCCTTTGAGTCTTGCTTTGAAACAAGAAAGACACATCTTTGGCATTAATAGGGTCAATCGATCTATTTTGTCAGTAGCTTCTATGTAGTTCAACTCTCATGATCGTTATTGTTGTCTTGGAGTATTGTTTTGAAACAAGAAAGATCTAGCTAAAAAATTCAGATGGCCTAGCCGAGCAAACACATGAAGGGATTTCTCTAGCCCACAAAGAAACAAGGAACTTCCAAGGGTTCAAAATGGAACTGCAAATACCATTCACCATTTGTTGGTGCGCCTTTCTTTCAACTTCCTTCTTTTTGACTTCCAGCGCCTCCTTCAGTTGTTGAAGTTGAAGAAAGCTGAGTTCTCCAATTAGAGCTTCTCACCAACATTGACCCAAACCAATACCCTCCTTATCCCTTGAAGGGTTTAACCATGATTTTTTTTTGCCTTGCATGTCTAACTAAATGTCACGACCCGCCTAGGGGGCCACGACGAGCACCCGGTGCTAGTCCACCCGGGCACCCTTTAACTTATACTTATGCTTGCATCTAGGTGAGCCACATCCTTAATCATACTAGTCCCATTGGACGACAACATCTTTAATCATCATAGGCAGCTATGCCACAACAATGTACATGGGCCGACGAGGCCAACCAAATGATATACAAAATATAGGCCGACAAGGCCAGACATAACTAACCACATACACGTGACTACGAGCCTCTAAGAGTATAGCATATCACATGAACGGGACAGGACCCCGCTATGCCCATAATTATGTACACAAAAGAATAAGTACCCAAAAGCTATGGCTCCGAATGAGATGGAGCTCTGCTATGCAATCTCTGAATAAGCAACTATGAGTCCAGTCTGTCCCCCTGTGCACCTGCGGGCATGACGCAGCGTCCACAAACAAAAGGACATCAGTACGAAGAATGTACTGAGTATGTAAAGCATGATCAATATCAATGTGAAAGCATAATATATAACATATGAAGTAGCATAGGAGGGGGAGACGACAATATCGTCGTTATAGCACTTACTTGCATTTCATAGGAACTTTCCATTCCTCTTACATACTCGTGCCATATTTGTGCTCGTATTCGAATCCATATACATGTCCTTACTCATATTCATATACATAGTCTTATCACATTCATATTCATATATATGTATATATATATATATATATATATATTTACGTAACATACCCGACCTCGCAGGTTCGGTGTTTCATACATACTTGGCCAGCCAAGGCTCAAGGTTGTTCATACCTGGCCCTACCAAGGCTTCAGAGTTATATCTACCTGGCCCTACCGAGGCTTCAGGGTTATCCGTACCATCTACAGATGTGTGCGCGCATTACGTCGTCGTATACATACTTTTTACATAATCATATACATATATTCTACCCGGCGTTATAGGCTCGGGGTTTCACTATAGCCCTTCATAGGCACACATATAAGTATAATAGCCCGTAGGCACCTTTAGCATCATTATTATCATCATTATCATTACTATCATCATCATTATCGTTACTTCTACATCGTAGGCCTACTCGTCATATGAGGTGCGTAGTACAATCGTAGTATATATCAAGGATCGCGAGCTTATGAGCTCGGAATATCAATCATTTGGAAACAACATACTCATGTAGAGGAATTTAGGAATTTGGCCAAGAACCATGTCTTATGAAAGAAGGGTTAGCCTTACATACCTTCTCATCGAACTATTCTACACTTGCACGTACTCCTTCGATGCTCACGTTTTTACCTTCTTTAAGGTCATACTATCATTAGCATCGATAACTAGTACACATGGCTAAAGCTAGAGAAAATCGGACAGCATCGCCTTTATTTATACAACATTCGTCCATATCGTAATTCAACTTCCAAACGTCAACAATACATTCACAATATCATAATAATAGCCTTTAGTCATCTACATCATCCACATTCTTAATTCACTTCCATTTATCCCTATTTATGGTCACAACACCCAACTTCGTCCATTCATATACAATGTCTATTTCATGATCTTAACGTCATTTATAACACATTCATATCACAACTCAACAACAATCATGATTCAATTCAAACTATGTCTCAAAAATGTCACTATTCATCATTCATAACCCATTTTGCTATTCTCTTCTAATGACCAAGCATTTTTAACTCTCAAATACCTTAAACAACATATAAATAGCATGAATCTTACCTTAGATGTTGTAGGGATGAGCCTTAGTTGATAATATTCCACTTTGAGTAAAACCCTAGCTTTTCTCCATTTGGATTTCTTGACTCTAGATGATTCTTGATGGGTTCTTACTCTTGATTCACTTATTTAATGTTGTTGATGGCTTATAATCCTTGAAAACTTGTATAATAAATGTAGAGAGATGTTTTAGAGAGAGGAAGGAAATGTGGAAATGATTTTGTGAACTTGGTCCCTTATTTAATGACATTCAACTGATCTGTCGGGTTCCATTATACGGTCCATTATACGGTCCGTATAATAGACCGTGAAACGGGTCTGCCTGTAACCCTTCACTGTGACCATTTGACGGTTCGTTATACGGTCCATATAACTGACCGTAAAATTCCACCAGCAACCAACCTCCACTGTGAAGGTTTTACGGTCCATTATACGGTCCGTAAAACATTATACGGTCCGTATAATGAGCCGTAAAACTCATCAGTTCACTGAACTTATTCTCGTCACTTCGATTGATCTCCGATCCTTGCGGAACCTTCTTAACACTTGTTCAACACATCAATACCAATCTAAGGGACGTTATAACTCTTTCCCAAAATTCCCTTAAGTCATCATTAACCCGATACTCGTATTTCACTAGTTCATTCACTTGCGTACCAACGGAAGATTTTCCGAGGTGTAACACTAAACCTCTGATTTGTGAAAGTTAAAAAAAATGTGATTTTGAGTCTCAATACCAAGGTTTATTTATAGCAGTAAAATTATTAGTCCCTCCATTCCAAAATAAGTATCTCTTTTAGATCATGCACACCCCCTAAGAAATTGTTCACTTTTAGAAAATTAGGAGTGTTTTTACCAACTTACCCCTAATTAATGCATAAAAAAAGAAAAGTTATTTAATGATTCTTGATTATAAATAAGGGTAAGTTTAGAAGAATATGATTAATTTCTTCTTGAAATCCTAAAGAGTCACTTATTTTGGAACAAAATAAAAAGCCTGAAAGGAGACTTATTTTGGAATGGAGGGAGCACATTGTTAGACAAAAATGAACTTAAATAACAACGGATTCAAAATATTTACGTTAATTCCTTTTTGAGAAGGATTTAAAATAAACACATTTATTCATTGAGTTCCTTCTTTTGTTTCTTTGTATCGTCAATGCCAATCTGTAAAGATCGTAACGAGCATTGCATTAATTAGAATTGAATTAACTTTTCTTCACCATTCTTTTATGGTATATCTTTTAGTAAATTCATATAGAAAATAGTGATAATTTATGAGGTAATAATATTTTTATGATATTATTTCTATATTATAAAATTTATCCGTGCCCCCACGATCCTGAAAGAACTGATTAACTACTGAAATGATCTTTTCTCTGATATTCGAATATTAACTAGAATAACAAAGAAGTAGATTCATGTAAAAATTTGAAATATTTAGAATACTCAAATGTAAATTAAAATGAAAAGACAATTGCACCTAGTGGTGGATCGAAATTGGGATAAGATGAAAAATAATAATGTGATTAAAAAATTACCTAAAAGTGAAGCTATTAAGGATAAGTATAATGTGTTTCAAAAATATTTATTTGAGTTATAAATATGAAGTTTAAAAGATGACATATTAAACATATCTTAAGTACTCCTATGATAATTGATTGCAAAAGTATTGTCGATCTTCAATCGATTTTGTGACGACCCAACTCGTGAATCGTGCAGGCACCCATGCTAACCCTCCTGGTGGGCGAATCCTCCCCTCATAACCAAACATTAAATCAACGCGGAAGTGAAAACAGGAATATACTAAGTCTCAATAACTATATAAGATAATAATGTTGGTGCGGAATGAGAAATACTACTCCCCAAGGATCTAGTCTGAAGCTAGTAAAAGATCTACTAAATAATACATAGTCTGAAAAGAGTACTACAAATCTCAATAGTAAAACTACTGTCTCATGAGTAAAAAAAAGTTTAGACAGATATGTAAAGGAAGAATCTCCGGGCTGCAGGTCTAGGAGTAGCTCACCGTGGAGTCTCTGTCAAATTCCTCGAATCACTAGCGAGATCTCGAACATAACATGAATCAAAACCTACACTCCACAAGGAGGGTAGCAAGAGTAGTATCAGTACGACACACGTACTGGTAAGTATCATAGGCCGACTAAGATTAGTTCACGCATATGGAATACAGAAATCAACAAGTAAAACAGATAAGATAGTCAACAACAATCAACAAGCATGGTATGTCTCAATATTCACCACTCATAGCCTAGGTTTAAGTTTCTAACCCACAAATCTACCAAGTTTCTAAGATATCACTCCACAATAGGCAACAACACACGTGTAACACCAATAAGAATCCGATGAGGCAGTATGCGATGCGAAGATAAAAAGTGCAATGCAGCTGGGATGCAATGATCAGTATTTCAAACTTGTACGCACATCTTATAAGTACTTTTTGCTTCAATTGTCATGACCCATGGGGGACCCGCGGCGTCCATGTACTATCCACTCTAGAACAGACCTCAGATCGTGACTTTGCCACTATACGTCCGGTACAGACCTCGGACTAGAGCAATAATAATGTTACTTTCCTCTTTCTCTTTCATTCCATTTCAAAATACGTTCCCATAACTCTTTCATCATGTATGAATGTATAAATGCAAGAAATGAGGCATCACATGTAAACATTGCCAGTTAATATGAGATAGAATTCATAAGCACCATAGTAACAATTCAACCCTTGCACTGATTATTAAGACTATCATGGGAAACATATCAAATGCTCAATCCCAATCACAACAAGTAGGACAATCATAGTACGCATAATCACAATCACGTTGTCAAGTACAACACATGTTAATAATTGCATAAAGTACGATAGTGTCACGCCCCAAACCATGGCCTGGGCGTAACACGGAACTCGATGCCTGACTGCATGTGACTGAGCGAACCACATGGCTTGCTGACTCAACATAGGCATGTATTGATGCGGAATAACCGATGAACATGCATAATTTAAGTACAGCGTGGGACCATAAATCATAAGTCTGAAATTATCATAATACCATAATGCGGAATAGTCTGAATAAACATAATAATAACGAACCAAAATGGCTAGACGACTCCAAATATCTGACATAACATAACTGACTAGTCTATGAAACCTCTATCATGAGCCTGAATTGTAGAACATACTTGCTGGGACAAGGCCCCCAACATACCTGAACTGCATAACTGACATGAATGTAAATAATGACTAAACCCCGAAGAAGATGGGGCTCACCCAAAAGCTGATACATGGATGATCCTACTGAGTAGATGCGTCGTCCTGTAAATCCATACCTCCATCGTGAAATGCAGGCCCCCGGGAGGATATCAACACATTGAATGTACTGGTATGTAAAGCAACTGAATGAAATAAACATGGCACATGAAATAAAACAACATGATGAGAGCTGAAACTAAAACTAAAACTTGGTCATGAACTTGAACACATACATATATAATCATGAGTAAAAACATCTTGAGTGGGGAGTGCATAATTATAACCGACAACATGAATCACCACGTGGGTACGTGGAGTCTGATAATTGACCCGACGAGTAGAGCTCTCATACCTTGCCAGGGGTATGAGATATAAATATGGCATGAAAGGATCCAATCAATAAAGCATGAAGGAATCGTCCTAAACATGGGCGGAGCGATCCTTACCCTACGGTGGCTAGCATAGTTTTAGGCTATTAAAGCCTTTTCGGTAATCTGTGCAACACCCAAAAGCATGAACATAATATAGGTGGCATCCGAGCCCATGGTTTTTCATAAAACGTGACTTGCATTATACATGGATGTAGTACATAAGATAATTGCGTGAAAACGTGTATACACGTAGAGTGTTTCATGAAAATAAACATAGTAATTAATAACTTTGCATGTAAGAATCCATGGAATGCAAAGTTTGGGTTTCATGGTTTACGGACAGATTCTCAATAATCAAAATGATGTATCAAGAACACAATAATGGATTAATAATAAGTCAAGACATAGTATAACATGGTACATGGACCTAGGGTTATCATGAACATGGTTAAATCCTAGTTTTGATGGTTTCTGGCATAGTCATGGAAGAGCGTGGAGTGGAGAAGAACAATGATGTTTCCACACATAGATAGGAACCCTACATACCTGGTAATAGAACTCCAAAAGATTAACGTTGATCCTTGAGATGAGTTTTCTTGAAAGCCCTAGGTTAGGAACAATGATTTCCTTATTAGATTACATGAATATATGTTAGAATTGACTTGGAATGATTGGAATAGGCTTACCTTGGTGTTTTGGATTGTCAGGAGAAGAAAACCTTCGTTCTTGGGCTTGGAGAATGTGAAAAGTGAAAAAAAGAACTGAACATGACGTATTTATACTTAACTGTGTCGAGAATTTATACGCTTAACTTATACGGTCCGTATAAATTAGTCATATTTGACAATGATTAAAATTTCAAAAACTGGAATTTCTCAAATGAGTTTCACGAACTAAAATACGGTCTGTGTAACATTATACGGTCAGTATAGAAGCATTTTACAAATTTGGCAGAAACTAGCATTTTTTCTCCTGCGTATCACGGACTGAAAATACGGGTCGTATAATAATATATGATCCATATAACTGGTCGTATAAATGGGACTTTACTGAACTGAGGCAAATTTATTTCCCACACTTCTCATTTGGTCTTCTAAGTCTCAAATCGTGAATCTGGGACTGAGTTTTCCTTTCGTGCCAAATCTCATAACACCCTTCATGGGCGAAACCTTAAGGAACACCCAATCATTAATTTGAAATTCTAAGTCATTTCGCCTCACATCGGTGTAGGACTTCTGGCGACTCTGAGCAGTTTTCAAACGCTCCTGAATCAACTTGACTTTCTCCATAGCCTAACAGACCAAATCTGGTCCCAACAACTCTGTTTCACTAACTTCAAACCAACCAATCAGTGATCTACATCTGCGCCCATACAAAGCTTCATACAGTGTCATCCCAATACTAGCATAGTAGCTGTGATTATAAGCAAACTCAATGAGGGGTAAGTGATCATCCCAATTACCCTTCAAATCTAGGACACATGCTCTCAACATCCTCAAGAGTAATAGTACGCTCTGCCTGGCCATCTGTTTGAGTATGAAAAGCTGTGCTGAGTTTCACCTTGGTACTCAATCCTTTCTGAAAGGATTTCCAGAAGTTCGCTGTGAACTGAGAACCACGATCTGAAATAATAGACACTGGGATCCCATGCAATATGATAATTTCATTAATATACAACTTGGCGTAATCTTCTACTGAATCTGTGGTTTTGACTGGCAAAAAGTGTTAGTAAGCTGGCCAAGGATCACCCAAATAGAGTCATGCCTACGGTATGAGCGAGGAAGACTTGTTATGAAATCTATATTTATCATTTCAGATTTCCAGACAGGAATATCAACATTCTAAGCCAAGCCACCAGGCCTCTGGTGTTCGGCTTTCACTTGCTGACAGTTCAGACACTTAGCCACAAAATCAGCTACATTCTTCTTCATATCATTCCACCAATAAATATCTTTAAGATCATGATACATCTTAGTCATCTTAGTGGAACCTGGATGAATAGAATACTTGGAATTGTGGGCCTCCGACATGATTCGCTCTCTGAGTCCATCCACAACTAGAACATATAATCTGCCGCGATATCTCAAAGTACCGTCATCTCCCCCTTGTTCAAAAGTCGTTGTCTTATGCTTGTGAATCCCCTCTTTCAGCAGCAATAAGTAGGGATCATTATACTGTTTTTCTTTAACTTCAACGACTAAGGAGGAATAAGATCTATTATGAACAACAACACTGCCATCCTCGGAGCCTAAAAGTTGAACTCCAAGACTGGCCAAACGGTGAAATTCTTTGGTCATAATCCTCTTATCTGCATCAACATGAGCTAATCTTCCCATGGAACGCTGACTAAGGGCATCAACTACTACATTCGCCTTTCCTGGATGATAAAGAATATCCACATCATAATCCTTAAGCAACTCGAGCCATCTTCTCTGCCTAAGATTTAGCTCTGTTTGCTTGAAAATATACTGCAGGCTTTTATGATCAGTGAAAATATCAACATGCACCCCATACAAATAATGATGTCATATCTTAAGCGCAAAAAACACGGCTGCCAACTCTAAGTCTTGAGTCGATAATTCTTTTCATGAGCCTTGGGCTGACGAGATGCATCAGCTACAACCTTACCATGCTGCATTAAGACACATCCGAGACCAATTCCTGAAGCATCACAATATACAGCGAACCCTTAAGTTCCCTCTAGTAGCGTCAAGACTGGAGCAGAAGTCAATCTCTTCTTCAACTCTTCAAAGTTTTGCTCACAAGCATCTGACCACTGAAACTTAACCTTTTTCTGAGTCAACTTAGTCAACGGAGCAGATATAGAGAAAAATCCCTCCATAAAACGTCTATAATAATCCGCCAGACCCAAGAAACTCCTTATATCAGAAACTGAAGTGGGTCTGGGCCAATTCTTTACTGCATTAATTTTTTGAAAATCAACTTTAACTCACTCGCCTGAAATCACATGGCCTAAGAACGCCACTGACTTAAGTCAAAACTCACACTTTGAGAATTTGCACAAAGCTCACGATCCTTGAGTGTCTATAACACTATTCTGAGATGTTCTGCATGATCAGTCTCACTACGGGAATACACCAATATATCATCAATGAAGAGAACGACGAATAAATTGAGATAAGGCTTGAAGAACCTGTTCATAAGATCCATGAAAGCAGCTGGCGCATTTGTCAACCCAAAAGACATAACAAGAAATTTAAAGTGACCATAACAGGGTCTGAAAGTAATTTTCAGAATATCAACTTCCTTAACCTTTAACTGATGGTAGCCTGATCTGAGGTCAATCTTGGAATGACATTGGGCACCTTGAAGTTGGTCAAATGAGTCATCTATTCTCGGAAGAGGGTACTTGTTCTTAATGGTGACCTTGTTCAACTGACGGTAGTCTATACACATGCGCAAGGATCCATCTTTCTTTCGACCAAATAAGACCGGTGCGCACCAAAGTGAGACACTTGGTCTAATAAGTCCTTTATCTAGAAGGTCTTTCAACTGAACTTTTAATTCTTTTAACTCTGCTAGATCCATTCTGTATGGCAGAATGGATATCGACTGAGTGTCGGGAAGTACATCAATTTCAAAGTCAATCTCCCTATCAGGAGGGACTCCGAGAAGATCTTCTGGGAAGACCTCTGGAAACTCATTAACCACTGGTATGGACTGGAGGGCTGGAGTTTGGGTATCTGAATCCCTGACTCGAACTAAGTGATAGATATACCCCTTGGAAATCATCTTTCTGGCCTTAAGATAGGAAATAAATCTATCTCTAGGTACCACTGAATTACCCTTCCACTCTATGACTGGTTCGTTAGGAAACTCAAATCTTAGCATAACATGAAGATAGCCAATCCATACCCATGATTACATCAAAGTCTACCATTTCTAATTCTGCTAAATCAGTTATGGTTCTGCGGTAGTAGACTAAAACTGGGCAACCCCTATAAATACATCTAGCTATAACTGATTCCCCAACTGGGGCGGACACCTCAAAGGGTTCGTGCAACTTTTCTGGTTCAATCCTAAATTTCTTGGCAACAAATGGGGTTACATAAGATAAGGTGGATCCTAGGTCAATAAGGGCATAAACGTCAAAAGTGAAAACTGTTAGTGTACCTGTGACAATACTACACGTGCCTCTTTATCTTGGCGACTTGACAGCACATACAAACGGTTCTAACCACCGCCCGTATTGCTGGACTTTGCGGCTCCACCCCCTGCTGGGCTTGAGAATTACAAGGAGCTGCAGAATTTGTGGACTGGGCCACATTACCTCTGGTACCTTGTCTAGCCGACGGACAATCTCTCTGAAAATGGCCCTGATGGCCATACCCATAGCAAACATCCATACCAATGCGACACACCCCTAGGTGTCTCTTACCACACTTACTGCAAATCGGAATGTCATAGGTCTTCTGACCCGCACTAGACTGAGAATAACAGTAAGTCGGCCTGGAATTCTGTCTCATCTGATCATTCCTGAACTTTAGGACTGGGGCACTGGCTGTAGATGGAGTGTGTCCTTATGACCTGTTCTTAAAGAATTTTCTGCCTCCACCTCCCCCATGACAGAAGTTACCTGCAGGCTTAGCTCTTTTACTGATTTCCCTCTCTTTCTCTTTTTGGAAAGCTTCTTCTTCTTCTTTCATTCGGTCCTCATTACCTTGCACAAAAGCAACCATCTTGGAAATGTCCATGTTGTTGTTTTAAGCAGTCATATTTGCATCACCGAGCAAATCAGATTTGAGTCCAAGCATAAATCTCCTAACCATGGCCCTCATATCGGAAACCATACGGGGAACATGCTTGGCCAATGAAACGAACTTGTGATAATATTCTTGGATTGTCATGTTATTCTTCCTTAGCCTCTCAAACTCAATAGCCTTTGCTTCCCTGACCTCGATTGGCATGAAGCGGTCAAGAAAAGCATTAACAAACTCATCCCACATAGCAGGAAGTGCATCTTCCCCTCGAGATTGTTCCCATAACTCATACCAGATATGGGCCACATCCTGTAACTGAAAAGCACCAAACTCTGTTGCTTCTGTCTCAGTAGCATGCATAATGCGGAACACCTTCTGCAACCCATCTATAAATTTTTATGGATCCTCTTATGCCTTATTCCCTGTGAATACTGGAGGTTTCATCCGCATGAATTTCTGAGTCCTGGAACTAGTAGATCCTCCACTAGCACTAACGCTAGAAGCTGTTTACTGTCGCTCTGCCTGTTTAGAAACAATATGAGTAAGCAACTAAGTAGCTCCTCTAACATCCATGTCCGAAGCATTAGGAGGAGTAGTCGTAGTAGCGGTTAGGGCCGCTGGGCCTGTAGTAGCTGTCTGAGTCGGAACGGTTTTGTCCTGGGCTGCATCAGCAGTAACCCTTTGGCAGGTAGTTGGGTTCCTCTTCGTGTACTTTCTTTTCGGAGCCATTTTCTAAAATACGTAATTCACACAAGTTGAAAGAATTCCTGAAAATACTGCTCTAACTGCACGATCAAGAGTATGAAAGAAGTGAGACAATCCTGCATGTCTTGGTGGTCAACTGTTTATATGTGTGGGGCCCTCACACATATAAAAGTGATCCCACTGGACACGGTTTCATAGACTCCCTAAAACACTTGAACCTAGTGCTCTTATACCAAGTTTGTCACGCCTCGAACCATAGCCTGGGCGTAACACGACACTCGATGCTTGACTGCGTGTGATCGAGTGAACCACATGGCTTGCTGACTCAATATGGACATGGATTGATGCGGAATAACTGATGAACATGCATAATTTAAGTAAAACGTGGGACCGTAAATCATAAGTCCGAAAATATCATAATATCATAATGCGGAGTAGTCTGAATAAACATAATAATAACGAGCCAAAATAGCTAGACGACTTCGAATATCTGACATAACATAACTGACTAGTCTATGAAACCTCTATCTTGAACCTGAACTGTAGAACATACTTGCTGGGACAAGGCCTCCAGCATACCTTAACTGCATAACTAACATAAATATAAATAATGAGTAAACCCCAAAGAAGATGGGGCTCACCCAAAAGTTGATACGTGGATGATCCTAGTGAGAAGATGCTTCGTCTTGTAAATCTGTACCTGCATCGTGAAATGCAGGCCCCCAGGCAATAGAAAGGAGACGTCAGCACATTAAATGTACTTGTTAGAAGCTTAGAAATTAAGAGACCTTCCCACGAAACTCATGAGAATAGATAAGGAATCATAAGACCAATTTAGGGTTTCTACCTATCTTACCTAACTTACCCAATGAAAACTAGTATGTATTTCAATCATAAATCATAAATAAATTACAAGAGAGTGCAAAGGAACTTACCCCAAGATCTAATCACCCAAAAGCTCTTCAATTTCTCCCACAACACTCTCTAAGTTAAGAATTTTGTCAATGGAAAGAATGTTTCGAAGTCGAGAAATAAAAATGTTTTTTTATTCAGCAATTTCTGCATCCCGAGGAGTTACTTACCTCGTCTCCCTTTCGCGTCTGCAGACCAACCCCCGCATAGGTGGACCCGTAAAAGTGAAGACATGCCCGCAGATGTGAGATAACAGAAACCAGCAAAATTATGGTTTTTCACTAAGTCCAACCCAAAAGCCGACATCCATCCGAGACCTCCCGAATACAAACCAACTATGCGAATCAACATAAAAACACGCTATGAATTCACCTGTGCCCTCAGGATTCCCAATGGAGGTCATTTTGATCTGGTCAACCCCCAAAACCCCGCAAGTCAAGTTTCCAACCAAGTGACCAAAACGCTCCTGAGGGCCTCGGGAATCGAACCAACCATCCCACCAAGTTATATTTGACTCTCCGGACCTCATGAAACTGATGAAGATCTAAAAAAAGGTTCGTATATACAAAAGTCAACTTTTGGTTAACCAATATTCACTTATTCAACTTAAGGGCTCTAAAATCCTCAATTTTCAACACGACTCTCCCGATTCTCTCTAAGGAACCGTACCACCTATTCCCGCAAGTCAAAATTATTCTAACGGAGCTAGAGAAGGGTCAACAGGGTTAAAACGATCAAAAAGCCTAAATGACCAAATGGGTCATTACAGATTTTGTTTATCTATATTCTCCAATCATAACATTTGTTCTGAAAACTATTGCTTTCTCAGTTTTGATATTGATCCTTATAATCAATCGTTGATATTTTCTAGTTTAATTGTCTTCATAAAGAGTATAAATACTTCAACTTGATATATGATTCACACTATTCTCATTATCAAGAACCTCATGTATACGATGATTTCCTAAAATTAATCTCAATTAAGATTAATGGTGAGTATACTTTAAGTTGAAGATTTTAACTTTAATTTGGGTCATATTTAACTCACTTTTGAGAATATTTACATATCAACAAAGATAATATCCAAGGGAAAAAAATGAAAATGCAAGTGTTGCGAAAAGAGAATACATAGACTTTTTTTTCCTCTCCATGTATCACTTACACATGAGAACAACTTTGTTTATTCTTAGGAGTATAATCACACTTCTACACGAAAATCCATTCAGGTATTCCAATCCAATCACTTTCTGTAGCCTTGTTAAGTATACGCATAACCGAATAATATTTGTACATAATATGAGTTATTCAATCTCAACTTATCCTTCTCAAATCAATTTCAAAATACTATTTTTTCTCTTTTTGGTGATCAATGATACCATTTTATTTTTTTGGTTAACTGGTTACTTATATATAATGGTAAGGAACCGTTAGGTTAATACATTGTTGAGGAGACGTGCTTCCCTTCAAAACAGGATATTGAGCCAATAAACTACTACTATTACATACTAGAGTTTGTCTATTATAGGTAGTTCTTAAGATGTCTGGCCAAATAACATCTTCTACAAACACTGGAGGAACTACTAGTATATGTAAGCTTCCAAAAAGTTTCTTCTTGGCTCCTTCCTTTACTAACAAATCAACTACCTTATTTTGTTCCCTGAATGAGTGCTTCACTATTGGACTGCCCAGCCTTTGGATTAGTTCCCTACATTCATAAATTATAGGATCATACGTTTGCGTTCCATCAATTAGCATTCTAATTACCTCTGCAGAATCGATCTGTGGCTATTTTCAAAGGTTTAAGGTGTTGTTCCTCAGCTGTTTTACTAACAAATCAGCCACCTTATTTTGTTACCTGCATAAAAGCAGTTAATTTGGACTAAGTATTTGTGGCGTTGCGAATTCCTCCCATGTAGCCTATGACCTAAGCCCCTTTACAATTTCTTATCACCCTACCAGTGCCCCCACTACAAGGGTTCCCAAGGGTTGAACTATCACAGGTAATTTAATAGAAGCCTTTGTCTGGAGGCTCCCATTTCACATTAATGGTGAATTTGTTGCCAGAAAGTGTACTAGTGCATCCAACCAGGTGCCAAGCTTTAGTGGCCTTGCTAATGGTGTTTTTTACAAGTATAAGATCCTTTTTTTTGTTGAAAAAACTGTGGTTTCTACCTAACCAAAGATGCCAGAAAAAAAAGGTGGCAAAACATTCCAAGTTAAGTTATTATTGAAAGATTGATTTTTATTCTTTTCCAAGTTCTGCTCCAGTCTTGGTGCTGGAAGAGCAGACTACCATTGGGTTGGATGTTGGTGTTGTTGGGTGGCACGACCTATTTCCTATCCTACGCAATATTCAATTTTCGCCTATAGGATGGAACATGTTACTTTACATGTTCTTGCAGAATATAAATTGCAGGTAAGAAAACAACACAATGGATTTTACGTGAAAATCACCCGGCTTACAAGGGATAAAAATCACTACCTACATCTCTGTAGGATTTACCCCAAACTCCACTACAACGGTGAGCCTATGCAAATTCATGTTACAGACTCCGTAACCTAGAAACTAACCTCTAATCCCTATCTTACTAATCTCCCTAGACTAGTAAGCATTCTTCAAGTTATTGAATTTACAACGTTTATACCTAACTGAATTGCTTCTATGAAAACGGATAAAGGTACATGTAATGACCCGTTTGGTCGTTTGGGCATTTTATTCTTTTTACCTCTGTTGACCCCTTTCCCAGTGTTGTTGGAGTGTTTTTGACTTGTAAGGATGAGTGACACAATTCCCGAGTCAATCAAGTGTATATGTGAGAATAAAATATAGTTTTGGAAGTTCTAAAGTAAAAGTAATGAAAAGGTTTGACCAAAGTAAACATCTGAGGTTAACGAGTTCGAATTTGAGTTTGGGGTGTTCCGCTAGGTCCGAGATGTTTAAGTGAGAGAAAATTTAATACCCCAAAATATTAAGGGGATATTTTTTCCAACCAATCAGAAAATATGGAACAAATCTAATGGGTCGTAGCCCAAAGAACAAAAGTACAAGGTTTAGAAAAATTGGAGAATGCCTCTAGCTTCGGCCGAAAGCTGGTATTTTAAGAAAGCAAATTTTAGCTTCTACAGAAGCTTTGTGAGGGTAATTGGGAGACGATAATAATGACCATTAGAAGTCATCCTTGGTTAATAAAGATACAACGTTAATTGTAGTGGGCAAATTTAATCTCTTTGTCTTGTGAATCAAAATGCAACGAAATAGTGGCTTGTTTTACTACTTGACGTAACATTAAAAAGGGAATCTTTAGCAATTAATGGCTATATTGGATCAGTAATAAAGAAAGAGTGTTGGGATAAGTGAAATTTAGGAAACTGTGTTATTCAATAAGCAACGACAAAAGCAAGTTTTGCAACGCCATTTTTGACACTTTGAGCTACGGACTTGTTTTAGTTTTTTTGGAGCTCTGTTTGAGGTGATTTTTGCAGTGTTGTCCTCGTCTTAATGAGGGGTTAAGTATCTAACCTTTATTTTGGTGTTTCGCCAAGTTTATTTTTGTTAGTTATCGATTTTATCAGTGTTTGAATTGTAGAAGTTGGGGCTTTGAACCCAAAAGTTGCAAAATGATAAATCATGGTTTTGAAGGTCAAGATGATGGATTTTGAGTGGGTCTTCGGGATCTAGACTAATTAAGCTATGGGTAAACTAATTTTGTCAGAAAATTTCCTTTTTGCCTATGCGGGCTCGGAGTTACCTTTTTGAAGTTCGTTTTGAATTTCGAATTAAAGTATAGCAATATGAGTACCATTGGACTCGTCCAGGCTAGTAGAGTACTATTTTGACTATATTGAACCCGATCTTTCAATGAAATTATAGTTTTACTCTTGTGGCTCGGGTTTGGCTATTTTGGGTCCATTTTTAGGTTTTGGTTAAAACTTTGGCATTATGGGTATCCTTAGATTTGTATCCTAACATAGAATTCGTACTTGATAGATGTTAATAGTTCTGAGGCTCTCCGGAGAATAAAGGCACGGATCAAGTGTATTTGTTCGAGGCTCATGCTTGGCATTCTAGGTAGGTTACATCTTACCTTTTGGTTTGACTTTGAGTAGTGAATCATATGTAGAGTTAGTGATTGTTGGAGAAATCATGTATGCCTTCAGGTATGAAGTTGGGATGGATTCCTAGGTTGGTACTGTTGTTTGATTTTGGTGTGTTGCCTTGTTGTGATTTATTGGCTTGTTGCTACGTTTGTGATATTAGATTAGATGCTTAGTTATCTTATCATGATTGAGATATGGCTATCCCTCACTTATTGATATTTTCTTGGACAGAGGAAAGAACTTGAGTATTTATTGATATCGAGAGATGTGTCAATGTGTGGCACGATTGATTTGATATGTTGTCATCATTCACTAATATTATGCAGTGTACTCAATGTCATCTTTCATGATACTCTTATCTGAATACTTAATGACTTATTCATGGTTGTGAACCCGTAACTATCAGTGATTGGTTATTGACTTGTGAAAAGGAGAATTGATATTGATCGTGATTTAGGATATGTGTCCACATGTGGCACGGTTGTTATTGATATCATGCATGCATTCATACTCATATATTTGGATCGGGTTGCGAGTCATAACACACACATACACATATATATACACATATATTGGACCGGGTTGCACGTACCGCAATATTGACTGGGATCATGTTACACGTTTCGCAACACTGACTTGGATCGGGCTGTGCGCCGCAGCAGGTATATGGAATTCGCAGGTCCCCCATGGGTCATGACTGTTGAGGCGTAGATATCATCCGTCCAGAGCATGTGTGTATCATTGCATTGCAGTCATATATCTAATTCCTGGTTGTGGTTGGCTATTGCATTATACGGTGCTCGTGAGCATTTACTTCATGGTTGTTTATTGATTTGAGATTGTTGTGTGTCTGATTATTACATACTTGAGAATTGATGGACTCGAGGAGTAGAGACTTTTTCTAGGATAATACTTTAGGGTTGCAGATGACTATTGTTAGTTGTACGGTGTTTGTGGTTATGAGGAATCGGGGGAAAATTGGCTGACTTGTGGTTAGATGCTTCACCATAGGCTACGATTCGGTCATTTGACCCTTATATACTTGAGTTGTTATTCTTGAACTGTGTGGTATTTATACCTAATTGTCAGCATGTCTATTATTCAGTCTCTTCCTTTATATATGTTAGCTAACTGTTATCGGCCTATGATGCCTACTCAGTACGTGTTGTTTGTACTAATGCTACCTTGCTGCACTCCTTTTCGGGGTGTAGAGTTTTGAGACATGTTCCACTTCCACTTCCGAGACTGATTTTTGAGGCCTGGCTTGCTTGTATCTAGGGTGAGCATCTGGAGTCGCTGCCCGGAGACTCTTCTATCCCCGTCTTAATTTTTTTCCATTCAGACAGATTTGTTTAACATTTGAGACTATTTTTTTCAAGACATTACTTAGTTGCTCTTATACGAGTCAGACCAGTTCCTTGGGGGTTGTGTTTATATTCCGCACTTATTATTATTTATGATTCAGACTTATACTTATTCTACTCTAGTTACATTATTATGGTTGAATTTATGAATTGGGATAATGGTTCGCCTACCGAGATGGGAAATGGTAGGTGCCCACGCGACTTAGTGAATTTGTGTCGTGACAAGTTGGTATCAGAGCCCTAGGTTACCCGATCTATAAATTCAAAAGCATGTCTAGTAGAGTCTTGAGGATCGGTACGATGAGCTCCGTACTTATCTGCGAGAGGCTATAGGACATTTAGGAAACTTCCATTTCTTCCATTCCTTTCAAGCTACATCATTAGAATTGGTACCTAGTCGATTCCAATTGGATAACCGCACGATTTGATTAGAGGCATTCTGGTTTCGCAATTAAGGATCGCCCTACGGATTATGAATTAGTTCAGTGGTGGTTTGGCATATTGCATCGATGATGATTGTTTCTTATTGGGATATAAGGTTGGTCGGTAATTTCTAGTGGGAAAACTTATTGAAGAATGGTTTGGGTACTGCGCCGTATTTGGAGTAGTTCTCAGTTTGAATTTTGAGTGAGGTAAAGGAAACTCTCGATTGTTGAGTGAGCGGCATAGTATTATCTCCAGGTTGACTCGGTTATTTGGCGGGACTTGTGATTTTGCGATATACTTTTGAGTGGGTTCGAGTGATGGTCGGTCAGTGACGGTGAGTGTGATCTGAATGGGACAGAGGAATTGAGGAATTAAGATTAAGGTATAGTCAAACGAGAATCGAAAGAAACGAAGTACATTTTAGAAGAAGGAAATGATTCGGATTCGAAGCAATGGTATTACTTGGGTCAGGTATGAATTGTGGTGTTATTGTCCTGCGTCTTCCAGAGGAGGTGTGAATGTTAAGTACACTTAAAGAAGGAAGTCTACAGTAATTGACTAAGTGTTGTGACTAAGTTCCATGAGGTTTCGTGATCATTGGCTGATGAGAAGTGAAATTCAGGTGACCGACATGTTAAGATTTATGGGAAGTGGCTTGTGTTGTACCAAGATGGATAATTCTATAGCACGCTTCACCGGATGAGTTGGAGTGGTCTAACGGGAAGGAAATTTTGTGAATCTCTATAATTTGAAGGCTGTAGTTATATTTTTTAGATAAGACCGTATTTGTGGTAGTGGATTATGTTGTAAGTGTTACTGTCTGGATAGCTTGGGTGAGCATTTTAGAGTTCATGAGATTCGGTCAGATTTGCGTATCAGGTGAAAGTTGAGAAACATGAAGATTGTACTTCTAAGGTATAGTTTTTCGCTACTAAGTTGATGACTTGGATAGATTTTAACTTTTGGAGTTGAGGGTGACAGACATGATTGATTATGCATGAGAAAAGGATTAGAATTGGTCACCACAGATGTATGAAAGATTGTGACTAGTTTCGTGAAGGTTTGGAGTCGATTCGGATGACCATTGGTGATAATCGGGAAGCATTTGTTTCCGAGTTAAAATTGTGTAAATAGAGTTGGGGGACTATGTGTATATTACCAGAAGGACTTATGGGTATTGTAGTAAATCACTTAATGGATTCGATGGATTTAGGTTCAGAATTGAGATATGGCAGCGCTACCGGGTCTCGTTAAAGGTTGCAAGTGGGATTCATGCTACGTTACTGATAGCAACTTTTGGATAGTTTTAATGGTTTACATCGGGACTTGGCATTGTATTAAGGAGGTACAAATGGTTATGGGAAGTCTTTGGGATGCTCAGCTGATTTTCTATGGAATTGGGATTAGCACAATCGACGTTAAATAAGGCCTGTTTTTTATGGAATTGCTTAGAGTTTTCTGAGATAAAGCAAGGATCCTTTTAGGCAAAAGGAAGTAATGATTAGTCTTGTTGCATGTGGATATAGGTTTCTAAGGAATCTTTGTGTGACGGACGGCCTTGGAATGTGTGAAAGAAAGATTCGTAGTATCAGAATATTTATCGGTATAGAGTGGGCAATAGTTTATGGCTACATCAGAAGGATTGTGTTGTTTGGGGGATAGTTGTGGAACCAATTACTCGCATTCAGAGATGTGGTTACAATCAAAATCAAGGAATTCGAGCGGAGCCAGTTCAAATATATGGGGATCATCGGTGAAAGTAATTTTGAGTATGGAAAATATGAAAATATGGGTTTTGGAGCTAAGATAAAGGAAGTTTTGATTGATAAGATGAACAAGCGGGGCTGTTTGCATATTTTTATCCTGTGAAGGCTCCGTGTGGTTATAATGAAGATTCCTAGGTTACTCGTCGGCTTTAGTACTTCCCTTATCATTCGAAGACGAACGTTTGTTTAATTGGTATCTGATGGAATGACCCGCTCGGTTGTTTAGGAATTTTACCATTTTTACCCCTGTTGACCCTTTCCCAGCGTCATTGGAGTGTTTTTGACTTGTGGGGATGAGTAACACGATTCCCGAAGCAATCAAGTGTGCATGTGAGAAGAAAATCTAGTTTTAAAAGTTCTAAAGTAAAAGTAATGAAAAGGTTTGACCAAAGCAAACATATAAGGTTAACGAGTTCGGATTCGAGTTTGGGGTGTTGCGCTAGGTCCGAGATGTTTAAGTGAAAGAGAATTTAATACCCCAAAACATTAAGGGGCTGTTTTTTCAAACCAATCAGAAAATATGGAACAAATCTAATGGGTCGTAGCCCAAAGAAAAAAAGTACAAGATTTAGAAAAATTGGAGAATGCTTCTAGCTTCGGCCGAAAGCTGCTATTTTAAGAAAGCAAATTTTAGCTTCTATAGAAGCTTTGTGAGGGTGATTGGGCGATGATAATAATGAGCACTAGAAGTCATCCTTGGTTAATAGAGATACAACGTTAGTGGTAGTGGGAGAATTTAGTTTCTTTGTCTAGTGAATAAAAAAGCAACGAAGTAGTGGCTTGTTTTACCACTTGCCGTAACATTAAAAAGAGATCATTAGCAATTGATGGAACCTTTTTTAAATACCCAAAATGTCTCAACTATCCGAAACATCTCAACCACAAGATCCCAACAGTTGTTTCTGCGGTTAATATAATGTCTTGAACACATCACATACCCCAAAGAATCCAGGTCGCAGGTTCTTTAATTGTGCATTTGGAACTGTGAGTTTCTAATTCCTAAGGTATGCGTTTTTTTATGTGGTTTCAGTTTAACAACCTCTAATTGATTGATATTTGTTTTAGGAATATGGTGGCTGCGACTATTTTAGGATTATTAATCCACACACAAACGCAATACCAAAACAACCTCAAATGAGCCCAGGACCTAGCAGGAGCCCAAGCGGACCTGAGACACCAACATCAAAAGGCTTAGCTAAATTTGAACTGCAAAATAGGCTTAGAGAATCTTTAGAGAACGAGGAATTACTTCAGTTGTTGTTTAGAGAATCTGAAGAAAAGAACAATCACTTGAAAGTTATATTGGGAAAAATCGAAATTGAGAGAGATGAAGTAAAACAGAGGTTAATGGTGGCTGAAGTTAAAGAGAATGGACTAAGGATGTTTTTGTATGGTTTATTAGTAGTGTTTGCTATATGGCAATGTGTAATAGGACTGTAGTTGGATTGGGTATTTCATTTTGGTGTATGAAGAATTATGGACAATATGAAGTGAGTTTTATTTATATGAAAAATATATGTGTTTGTCCTCATGCGTTATAACATCTCTATTTTGTGTATAAACTTTATTCATAGTCGATAATAGTATATATAAACTCACAGTCAATGATCAACAATCATCGTAGCAGATAATAAGGTTTCATTTCACCGATAAATAATTATATTCAGAAGTGACCACTACTTGTAAAAACAGTCATACTTGAAGACATCCAAGTTTACAATGAAACAACACACTTAGATACATAATAGTCAAATTAATTGTTTGTTAAGACAATCATATTTGAAAACATCCAAAATATTTATGCACATCCAAATTTAAAAGGCAACAACACAATTATATACAAAGGTTTCAATGATCTAACCTTCGCATAAATTAATCCAAAACAGTCAAAATTAATTATTTGTTAAAACTGTCAGACATTAGTACTGATTATTTGTCATCATCCACCACACACATTCAACAAAAACTTACATGTTTGTTACAACCCAAATAACCAAATTATTTGACTAAAGAACCATTAATCTGGGCAAGGATGCCTAACACAACTTTTTTCAAGTCAAAGTCAACATTAGTTTGACTCATCTCACTAGCATTCTTCTCATTAACCTAAACAAGGACATCTTTTGTCTTTTCAACTTTAGTAGTTGGCACAGGAACATCTACTGCATTCTCAGCTTGAGCAGCTGGAATAGGGAGCTCAACCTTCTCAACCTCAACTTTCTCAAGTTTCTCAACTTCAGAAGCTGGTCTAGGGACCTCAACTTCTCAAGATCAGCAGTTCATCTAGGGATATCAACCTTCTCATGAGCAGCTGGTCTAGGGATCTCAGTAGTTGGCTCAGCACCTACATTCAACTTGTTGATAGCAGATGGTTCCACAGATGCTTGTGCTGCATTTTTTGAACATAATTAAAAAGAATGCAAATTGTATACAACATAATTACAACAAAAAAAAAAATCAAAATGTTCGCCTTTCTCTTTGACAGTCTCCTGATTATTCTTCTTCGCCTTCTCGCTCCTTCTAAGTTTTTCCGCCTCCACATAAGCGAGAAGAACATTCGGAGACTCCTCCATCTTATCCACACACTGCTATAGTTCCACATGGTCTATCGGCACTGATGGGCCCCCACTTGGTGCGGAACAACCCTTAGACGTCCCAATGCTAACATTACCACCAAAATCTTATGATTGAATATCTTCCCTATCATATGAGAGCTCCTTGGACTCCTTTTCAAACCTACTACTACGCTTCGAGGCATGATGAGCATCCTCATCAGAATTCTCCTTGGGCTCTTTTCTCAACCTACTAGGAGCCTTCGAGCCATTTTTGATGTAACCAATACGGTCACGCCTTCCAATTCAATCTTCAATTTATCTATGATGGGATCATCAATCTCATCATCAAATTCCAAGAAGTCTTTAATGTAGTCTTGCTCCAGCTCACGCATTATGGGGATGATGTAAGGGTGCACAACCTACAAATACGCAAAACATTAGCATTTAGTTTATATTTTTGCAAAAACATTGATAATAGACTCCAAATTTATACCTATGAAATTCTCCCTCCAATCCTAAATGGATCACCTTTAGTAAATCGCTCCATTTTTGTGGAGTGCCACCTAAGAATCCCAGGAATAGGCAGAGAAACCTCATCTGATTTGCCAGTATGTAGTCCAAGTGTGGGAAAAGCTTTATAAGCCTAGACCTATAATGACAAATAATCGCTGAGTGTAAAATAATCACACACAGTCTATAATCTACTACACCGGTGGTTTATAATATGTACTGAATGCCCAGAGGAAGCCGTAGCGAGCATATGATGCATCTTCTTATCAAGGTGGGTTGGTGGTGCCTAGGAACGTCTACTATGTCCTTCAAGTATTCCAATGTGAGTTCAAAGGATTCCTTTCCCCAAGGATAGTTCTGGAAGAATTCCAAATCGTGAGCCATTTTAATCGTATCAGGGTCCACACCCCTGGACATATCTTTGGCCATCAAAATTGTATGCAGAAACCATACAAGACAACATTTCAGCTTTTCTTCTTTATTTAGTTTGGGCCCTCTTACCACCGACAATAGCTTTTCTGATGTAATCTTCTTGTTTCGAGTAACCTTTAAGTAGAATTCTACCCCTTCTTAATTGTCCTGTCCTCTCTAGATCGGCTGGGATAGGATGCACAATTTAAACCGGTGATCAATGCAAACTCCTTCAAGTCAAAACGCACGGGCTTGTCGTTCACGAGGAACCACATTCCACATTTTTTTTCCCGTACCACATGACGAAGAAGCATATAGTGGATCATCCATTCATTGAAATTGGTTAAGAATTTTGACAGTTTTCTATAGTGACTAAAACGGGAACGCTTCCACATTTTCCTTAGTTTTTGATCTCTCAACACCTTGTTAAATTCAACTAACAAGGTCAGCTTGCTCCTAATAGAAAATTTTGCTGGAAAAGAATCATAATCATCCAGCCAATTAATCAAGCCATACTTTTCAAATTTAATTGTATTTGCACAATAGGGCAAGGACAAAGGATCAACATCTTCAGCAACACTAGAACTTTGAACCATTCTTAGATACATAACCATCACTCTCAACTCTACTATCAACTCTATCTCCTTCATCACCATCAACACTACACTCATCAATGGGGTCTGAGTAGGACGCACTCTCAGCTTCTGCACTTCTTTTTCTTTTTCTATCTCGGCTAACTTCTTCACCTCTTCTTTTTTTTGTCCTTACGATTTGCATTAGAACGAGTTTCAACCATACCGCAAGAACGGGGGAGTAATTTTCCTCTTTTTCCTCTACATCTAGGCATTTATATGATCTATATAAAACCAATAGAGACGTTGATCAACCACGATATAAAAATAAGAATAATCGATCAAAAGTCTAGTAATAGACCATAATGTAATTTTTTGAAATAAAAACAGGAAAAAAAAAGATCGAAACAAGCAACATAAGTATGAATAACACACATTTCGATGAAAAAAAAGGCAAAACAACAAAGGTTTTGAAAAAAAACTTTATGAAACTAGGTTTTTATCAAAATCGAAAAAATAAATAAAAAGTTTTAGCGCAATATGGAGCTCAAAATGCTCTGACGGAGTTGCAGAATTAAAGAAAATACCTGTTTACGACGATCAAAGAGTATAGGAGCTTGGGGAAGAGCTGGAAGTTTAACAGTTCCAAGCTAGAAAAGAAATGAAGAAGTGAAAGTGAGAGAGAGAGAGAGAGAGAGAGAGAGAGAGAGAGAGAGGGGTTTGTGTATATTTTAACACAAGTGTAAGGGACTTAAGTGTATAAGCTGAAATACCCAAACTTTTAAAAATTATGAAATATACCCCATGCCTCTTTTTCTAAATCCTAATCCCGAAAAAAAAATGAAAAAAAAATCAGTGGGTTTATTCCCAATTAAGACTTGAAAGTGGCCTCCTTCACAAATCTTTTCAGCTAACTAACATGATTTTTATCTGTTTTATTCAAATTTAATCTTTTATCACTTTAAAAATTCAACATATTGTATATTAATTTAAATGAATGATTAATCATCACATGTTAGATAAAAGGCATAAATAATGTTCATTTCATTCCATGATAAACATACTGAAAAATAAGATGAAAAACATTGTTATTACGAACTTAATTATGAATAGTTTATTCACACTGAGCTATTATTCGTAACAATTGAATGCGGAAGTTGAAAGAGAGGCAAACCAACAAATGTTGAATGGTAATTGTATTCCCATTTTTTACCCTTGGAAGTGCCTTGGTTCTTTGTAGGGGTAGAGAAAGCCCTTAGTATGTATGGTTCCTATGCTAGGCCATCTGAATTCCTGTAGCTAGATTTTTGTCACTTTAAAATTAAAGCAAGACTCGAAAACAACAATAATGATTGTGATAGTTGAACTACATAGAAACTACTGATTAAATAGATCAATTGACCCTATTAGTGCCAAAGTTAGGTCTTCAAGTCTTGTTTTGTAACAAGAAAGACCCAGATTTGGTACTAATAGGTTCAATCGATCCATTTGGTCGGTAGCTTCTACATAGTTCAACCATAGTAATCGTTATTTTTGCCTTGGGGTCCTGTTTTAAAACAAGAAAGATTTAGCTAAGGAATCCAGATGGCTCAGAGGAACCACATGAACGGCTTTCTCTAGCCCCACAAGGAACCATGGAACTTCCAGGGGTGCGAAATGGTAATGCAATTCCATTCACCATTTGTCGATGAGCCTTTCTTTCTACTTCTTTCTTTTTGACTTCTAGCGCCGCCTTCAGTTATTGAAGTTGAAGAAAGTTGAGTTCTCCAATTGAAGCTTCCCACAACATTTGGCCCAAACCAGTAGCCCTCCACATTCCTTGAAGAATTTAACCATGATTTTTTGTTGCCTTGCCATGGCTAAACAAATCTCTGATTTGAGAAAGTAAAAACATATGATTTTAGGTCTCAACACCACGATCTTATTTATAGCGGTAAAATCATTATATTGTTGGACAGAAATCATATTAAATGACTAGGGAGTCAAAATATTTACGTTAGTTCCTTTTTCAGAAGGATTTAAAAAAACACATAATATTAATTGAGTTTCTATTTTTGTTTCTTTGTATCGTCAATGCCAATCCGTAAAGATCGTAATTAACAATGCATATATTTCTTAATTATAATTGGATTTGTTTTTCTGCACCATTCTTTTATGATATATCTTTTAATGAATTAATATATAAAATAATGATAATTAATGAGGTAAGAATATTTTCCTGATATTATTTATATACTCGAAAATTGCCCCCTCCCCCCACTGGCCAACCCCCATGATTCTGAGAGATCTCGTTAACTTCTCAAATGCTCTTTTCACTGACACCCAAATATTAATTAGAATAATAAAGAAGTAAATTCATGTAAAATCTTGAAAATATTCAGAATACTCAATGTAAATTAAATGAAAAGACCATATAGCACCTAGTAGTGAAAGGAAATGGATACGTATGATGTATTTCAAAAATATTTATTTGAGTTATAAATATAAAGTATAAATGACTTGACATATTAAGCATGTCTTAAGAACTCCTATGATTATTGATTGCAAAAGTATTATTGATCTTCTTTTCTGTATTCTCCAATCATAACATTTGTTCTAAAAATATTTCTTTCTCAATATTGATGTTGATCTTTATAATCAACAATTGATATTTTCTAGTTTTATTTGTCCATGCTAAAAACCAGTATTCATTATAATAGCACAAAGTTCAAACCTTTTGTTCTTTCTTTTTTCTTGGCTCTTGAGGACTCTACTTTTCCTCCAATGTTGATGGTTTACAGTTGTGGCTCTTCTTAAAAATTTTCTTGGTAATCCAAAAGAATTTTCTTTAAAAAAAATTGTATGAGTGATCGAGTTTTTCATATAAGAACACACAAAAGAAAAATAAAATGAGAATAAAATAAAATAACGAATATAAATTACTGGAACGGTTACGCCTATTCATGGGAGTTGGGATTGTTTAATTTGTTTCATGAGTAGGGACATGTAAATGAATGGAATGCAGTCTTAGAGAATAAGAATTATAATGAAACATCATTCAGAGCACTTAATTTCATTTAATGGATAATATGAGCGCGCTCGCTGCAATCACTTATATTAACTTTAAACGATGACACCCATCCGTGAGACTATTTGCTACATTAATCTGTGAATATTATGTTATTTTTAGCATAAAAAGTACAGACTTGTGAAAAAGGATAAAGGCAATTCCCGACAAGTGAGATCTGCTTTGTCACCGGGCCAATGTCCCATTATTACGTATATATATGCAGATTTTTGGTATAGGAAGACATGCCTTGTTTAAGATTATAGTTTTTTCATATAAAGAATCATATTCTATTTAAGATATGTATCTTCTTGTATGTATACCTTTGACCGAAAAAATAGAGAAATATTTCTTGTAATTTTTCAGTTTCACTTCTTAACGGCCCAACCGTGAATACCCTCATGCAAGCCCGTGAACATTTTTCTTTCTTTTTGTTTTCTTTTTTTTTTGCGCGGATTGCCCTTCATTTGGGGTGGTCTTTAAGTATTGCCCCTCGCCTAACATCTTGAGGCTGTGGGTCCAAACCCCAGCTCAGTAAAAAAAAAAAAAAATCGCAAGGCAGAATTTTCGCGAGGCAGAGGTTGCAAAATTCTGCCTATTTAGGCCTTAAGGCAGAAAATTCTGCCTGTGCAGGTTGAAATTCTGTCTGTGCAAGCAAAAATTCTGCCTGAAGGGCAGAATTTAAAGACCACTATTTTGAGGGGTAAATATTAAAGACCACCTCCCGCGAAGGGCAATCCTGCAAATTGCCCTTTCATTTTTAACTAAAAGGTAGTAATGAGATCTAGGCAATTCGTAGTAACGCCCTTATTTTGGGGTGGTCTTTAATTTTTGTCCATCAAAATGAAAGTATTTAACTTTTGTCCTTCACCTAAAACTTAAGGGTTTCAGGTTCGAATCCCTGCACAGGCGAAAATTAAAAAAAAATCTCTAGGCAGAGGTTACCTGCAAACTCTGTCCCATCGGGCATAGTTTGCCTGCAAAACTCTTCTTTAAGGCAGAATTTTACCTTCAGGCAGAATTCTGCCTTAAGGCAGAGTTTCGCAGGCAAAACTTTGTCTTGCGAATCCAAATTCTACCTAGAGAATTTTTTTTTTATATTTTTGACTGAGCGGGGGGTTCGAACCCGGAACCTAGGAGTTTTAGGCGAAGGACAAAAATTGAAGACCAGCAATTTGAGGGGCAAAAATTAAAGACCAATGCATTTGAAGGGCAATCCGCACAAACAAATGATTGAGATTTGGACTTAGGGCTTCTGTCCTCTTTAAATACTACTATTTAAATTGTGTGACCAACTTATCTAAAAAATTCAAGTTATTGGGGAAAGGTAAATTTGATTCATTATTTTAGGTATTATATTTGATATTGTTTCTAATAATTCATAATTTTTTGGCCTTTTAAGCATATGAATAATTAGATAGTGGTTGTACTTGTACTTGGTCCATGTGTTCTTTGTCAAAAGTAGTGAAAGCATGTTTTTTAAAAGCATTTAGATAGTTTATTTCCACTTTTCTCTATTAGTTATTTACATTATATTAAAAACAACTACAATAAGGTCGGTAGCTTTTCCAAACTTCTGGCTTAAAGGAGCTAAGTGTCAGTGTCCCAAATAAGGTATACCTATTAGTCATTCCATAACATCTAAGTAGGTAGGACCTAACTTGGTTGTTGCATAAAATGGTTGGTATGTATTTGGTCAAACCCCTATTTCACATTTCCTTTGATAATGTGGTTTTTGTTTTGAAGTTCAAAGTTCAAACTGGTTTATTTGGATTTGAGTGTGTTTGATATTCCGCCACCCTTATTAAAAGTTTTTGGTTCGAATCTTGAAAAAGAAGTATTTGATAGGGAAATTTACCTCCTTAGTAGCTTATCCAGCTAATCCAAATTTATCAGGCTAATAGTCTTTAAAATACCAAACAGTTAAAAAAAAGAATGAATATTTTTGTTCTTTTAAGAGACAACTCTTCTAAGGAACTCGGCAAAATAGTGCCGTAATTTGGGGAGAAGGGGTGCATCCTCACAAATGTGGTCACAGTGCCCAAGCCCGGACAACTGTTTACCCCCAAAACACAGGTCTCCGCAAAGTCGTACGACCACGTATGGGGGATGACGCCTGCCCAATGCTGAAGGTCAAGAAAATTGGTGACCTGATGACAGGGGAGCCGGTGACCGATTAGTTAAGCTTAAGTTAAAACAAATGATAAGTTCTCAGAATTATGTAATCTAAAATTCACAAACTAGACAAAAAATATTCTTATGATTACGGATTATAATTTCTTGCAATTAATCCCTAAAAAAACTTTTAAATAATATTACAAGCTCGTGCCTTTTTTTCTTTCCTTTTATGTGAACGAAAAGTAACCTGACATAATTGGGCGAGTTATTTGTGTAGTAAATTAAATCAAATCTAGTGAAAATTTAAAGTAACCTAAGATAGTTGGGTAAGTTATTTGTGTAGTAAATTAAATCAAATCTAGTGAAAGTTTAAAGTAAAGTTCTCAAGAAATTGAAGAATCCAAGACAATTCTTTTTTGAAGAATTTACATTTCTATTTTAAGTTTACCATATAGTATCAATTAAGAAGAAAATAGTGTGAGACTTAATTATAAGATCATATGTATCACTTTTTTTTTCCTGGACTGAATGATAGAAAGAGTAGCACACAACTTCTTCAAAGCTTACATTAATTTTTTTAAAACTAAAATTTGGTTTGACAATTTAATTTAGTTTTGATTTTTTTTTCAAAAAGATAAAAACAATTTTTTTTCTTCATTTTTTGAACAACTACTTGTGCGAAGACATTCCAAAAGAAAAAGTGTTTTTTAAAAGCTATTTCTCAAAAGATCTTTTTAGAATTCCATTTGTCAAAAATTTCCCATTGAAAAATAAAAACCATCAAGATTTATTGTCAACACTCAACACTACCCGTGGGAGTCTCCACAATACGTGTAAATAAATAAATAAATAAATTATTTTATATAAAAGAAGTTGTCATTCAAAATCACACAAATTAGATAATTTGACCTTGAGATTTAAAGATCCGATCAGAATTTTTAGGAAGAAGGTAGACAAATATCATAATTAAAAGGGTTAAAATAATTTTTTGTCCCTCAATTATTGATAAATTTTAATTTTGATTCTTATGATATCTCACTAAGCACAATTAACCTTCAATTAATTAAAACGTGCTCTTTTGATCCCTTTACCAGTGACTATTCACAAAGTTATCATAATATTTAGTCGTTCTACCACTTAATTATTCATGTAAGCTTGTACTGTTACTCCATGTTTAATGATAATATAATTCTAAAAGTAGATCAAATACAGCATAGTTCTTGCATAAAAGGACTAAAGACATACATTTTAGATTGATTTGAAGGTTAAATGTAGTTTTTCAAATATCACAAGGACCAAAATCACAATATACCTATGAGTTAGGGACCAAAAATGATATTCTCCCTTTGGAACTGAAGCAATATATCTTTGTTCATTTGAGGATACTAATTGCACAAGACCCGTGCTAAGTCCGAACCCAAACTCAATATATAAAAAATAATAATTTTAATTAAATCAAGTAAGTATAATTTATGTTTTATTTTTCTAGCGCATAATTAATACTATAATTAGTTGCAGTTAATCTCATTCTTTTAAATAAATTTTATAATTATTAAAGTTCCTTAGTTAAATAACTGGATAAGCTTTAAAGAAAATATTTCTTTCTAAGTAAGCAAGTTTAACAGGAAAATTAGCTAACACGTAAGGGGCAAAGTGATTCGATATTGTATAAACTAACTCGATAAAATATGACAATTGCAACTTAGCATTTTTATGAACTTGTGAGCATGCGATTTTTAGTTATAGATCGAGAAGAGATTTCTATTGATATCTATTAATTTTCCATCATTATTTTTTGTTTCATGGGTTTATGCTAGTTAAAATGGCGATTTTAGCTTAATTTTAGATGAAATTCAAGAAAAAATTTAAATTCATTAAAATGAACCTAGACAATTCGATATTTACCGATGACGTTTCCTTCATTTTCAATACTCTAAGGCACCATTCTAACTTTCTACTTTTAATATTTTTAATGCGTCATAGATATTCTAAAAGAAAGGAATAAAAAATTTCATAAACTTTTTTTTTTCAGTTGTCAACAACTAATTACATGAGGATTGCACTTTATTTAATGTGAATAATATATAACCTCATTCAAATATACGATTACCAAAGTTTAGGATAGTTTTAACTTCTTCTCCTTTTCCTTTTCTTCATCACCAATATAATTGAACAATTGTTTTTTTTTTTCAAAAAAATAAAAAATTCTTGTCCTTTTCCCAAAAGATGCAAATTTGTTGATTCTGGAAATTATTTTACACACTGTACATTAATATACTAAAATTTATTGCACTAAACTTACAAAAAAACATTTAATAAAATTCTACATACTGAGGAATTCAAGTTCAAACCAACACCATAATTGAAATATATATTTTTTGAAAAACGAAACTTATTTATGAAAATTTCTTATTAAGTAATTTCAACTTTTTTGTACCAACTATTTTTTTTACTAAACCAATAAAAGAGTAAATTTTGATTTTTATTAAAGAAAAACATAAAGTAAGGTGTATCGAGAAATTAGTCGTGGATGAGAAAAAAAGTGTTAAACGCAATTTCAAATAAACATGTTTCCAAAAACTTTACCGTCAATGGAATGTTTCTGTTTAAACTCACTTATGCTTATCTTGAACTCATATAAAATTTTAATAATGTATTTTATTTAAATTAATGAATTTTTATATAAGAAATCATAGTAAATTGATACTATTTGATTAAGGATAATTTTGTAAAAATACTACTTATTTTTGAAAGGTGAGTGATTTTTTAGGGATTGTGTCTTAAGTATAAAAATAGTATCATGTAATATGAACTGGAATGAAGGTTTAAAAAGGGTCATTAAAAATTACTATTATATTTCAATTATAAAGGCCCAGGCGTAGTGATTCAAGAAAATGAATAAGGACAAAAAAATGGCATAGGAACAACCCAATTGCAGCAGACACGTGCCCACTTTTAAGGACCCCTATAAGGCTGTGAGGACGACTACTAAACTTGGGGGTTCTCGTTTATATATATATAGTATAAATATCATTTTCCATCTCTTTGAAAGCTTGGTCCAAAAAAACTACCCCATCCTTGTCTGTTCAAAATAAGTGTTTACTTACATAATCAAGAAGAAATTACTTTATTTTTTCAGATTTTTCCCTATTTACTATAACAACAACGACCACATAGCCAGTGTATTCCCATAAGTGGGGTCTGGAGAGGGTAGAATATACGCAGACGTTACACCTATTTTTGTGGAGTGGGAGGTTGTTTCCAATAGACCCTCGATGCTCGGCTCGAGAGAAAAAAATGATTTGAGGCATGATATCAAGAAAAATATGACAACAAAGCAGCAAGGTACAAAGCAAAGGAAGAAACATATAGTAGCACATCTCGAAGAAAAGAAACTATGTGATTACTAACTAATACTACTAATAAGGAGAATACTCGACTATCACTAATTCTTGACCTCCAACCTTTCCTATCTAGGGCCATGTTCTCAGTAAGCTGTAATTGTGTCATATCTTGTCTAATCACCTCCCCGTTCTTCTTCGATCTACCTCTACCTCTCCTAATTCCTATTAAAGGTAGTCTAGTCAAAATATCTATTTTTTTCCTAGGAGTTATTATTTTCTTACGGAATGTGAAAACGGTTAAGTAGACACTTATTTTGAACTGGAGGGAGTGTTATGGAAAATATTATGGTGCTAAATGATGAAAACAGAAAACAAGAGGGGGCCAAAAAGCAAAAAAAGGAGAAAACAAGAAACAGTAGCACAGCCGTAGTAGGTCTAACAAATATAGATATATGAAAGTGGACATGTTAACTACTGCTAAGAAATTAAGTTCATTATATATGAAACAAATTTCACCTCTATTCCCCACACCTTCTTCTTCTTCTTCTTCTTATTCTTCTCCCTTTATTATTTCTTCATCAACTATATTATCATTTGTTTCTTCTATTTCTATTTTCACTAACCCCTCTACCAACACACGTGGCACTCAATTCTTGCGTTTCAACTTTCGTTTCAGGTTTGTTTCTGCACATTTCTTGATTTTTTTTGTTATATCAGTTAATACGCTTAATAATCAGTGTTACTATAATTTATTTGAAGCATTCTTATTTCTTTTATTTTACTCCATTAGTCTCAATTTATGTGACACCATTTGACCAGACACTAAATTTAAGAAAAAATTATAGTCCAAAATAAGTTTAGATATTTAAGTGGTCTTAAAATCTCATAAAGTTAAATAGTTTCTAAATATAAAAATTTGATTTTTTTTTTGGAACAGACTAAAAAGAAAGGTTTGCAGCGGTCAATACTCATAATAATCAGTATTACTGTAATTTATTTGAAGTATTTCTTGGTTATATTAGTTAATAATACTCATAATAATCGGTGTTACTCTAATTTATTTGAAGTATTTCTTGGTTTTTTTTGTTGTACCAGTTAATACTCATAATAATCAGTGTTGCTATAATTTATTTGCAGAATGTCGTGTTTCAGTATTTCAAAGTTTGCATTTTGGATTGTGAGTCTTTGAGTTTTTTACTTATTAGTATCAATTTCCCATTTACAGGGTAATTTAGAAAATATACAATTTTTTGAAATTATTTACGCCGTGTAGCCCAATATACAATATTATACCTGGGGAAAAGCAGTATACATAATGTATCAGCCTTGTATAAAGTGTATAATAGTGTATAAAAGGTGTGTATACACAAAAATGTTGAAAATTGGGTGTTTATACACAAAATATGGGCTACGTGGCATAAATATATTTGCACGATTACCCTTCAAAGGCACTGGTCTTTAATTTTTGCCCTTCGTCTAATACCATGAGGTTTGGGGTTCGAACCTGGCTCAGCCAAAAAAATAAAAAAAATTCGCAAGGTAGAGTTTTGTAGCTGGGGTTTTGTGCGGATTCCTTTTTTTTTTTTTTTTTTTTTTTTTTTTACTGAGCTGGGGTTTGAACCCAGAACCTTGGGGTATTAGGCGAAGGGCAAAGATTAAAGACTGCCAATTTGAGGGGCAAAAATTAAAGACCAGTGCTTTTGAAGGGCAATCCGCACAAAAAAATGTAAATATTTTCAAAAATAGTCATAAAGCCCATTGTGTTTGTTTCTGCTCATTTCCTTTTTTTTTTTTTTTTGGTTATATTAGTTAGTGTCCATTATAATCAGTGCTGTGTTACTAAAATTTATTTGAAGAATGTGGTGTTTCGGTATTTTAAAATTTGCATTTTGGAATGTTGGTCTTTATGTTTTTTGCTAATTACTATCAGTTTATCATTGTGTTTATCTGCCCCTTTTTTTGTTATATCAGTTAATACTCATAATAATCAGTGTTACTATAATTTATTTGAAGTATGTTGTGTTTCAATATTTCAAAGTTTGCATTTTGGATTGTGGGTATTTAAGTTTTTGGCTTGTTAGTATCAGTTTGTCATGTGTTTGTTTCTGCCCATTTCTTGTTTTTTTTTGCTATATCAGTTAATACCCTGAATTTACTAGTATAATTTATTTGAAGTATGTTGTGTGTCAATATTTCAAAGTTTGCATTTTGGATTGTGGGTATTTAAGTTTTTGGCTTGTTAGTATCAGTTTGTCATGTGTTTGTTTCTGCCCATTTCTTTTTTTTTTTTGCTATATCAGTTAGCACCCTGAATTTACTAGTATAATTTATTTGAAGTATGTTGTGTTTCAATATTTCAAAGTTTGCATTTTGGATTGTGGGTATTTAAGTTTTTGGCTTGTTAGTATCAGTTTGTCATGTGTTTGTTTCTGCCCATTTCTTTTTTTTTTTGCTATATCAGTTAGCACCCTGAATTTACTAGTATAATTTATTTGAAGTATGTTGTGTTTCAATATTTCAAAGTTTGCATTTTGGATTGTGGGTATTTGAAGGTTCTGTTTTCTGATTTTTTGAATTGGAGTTCATATTTTATTATCGTGTTAATCAGATCAGTGTGCCAATTCTGCATTACATCTCAATTTCTTGCAAATTTATGAAGGAAAAGATTGATCATAGGGGCATGCTTAACTCCTAATTGTCGTTGGTGTAGCAGTTCTCGGTCATTTCTTTTTCGGAACTCTTGTTCATGCAATGATTGTTATGCGATCCTTTGCATGAAAATACAGATGGAAGTATAAACTTTAGAGGCTGTTAAAATTTCTAATTTAATTTGTGGTACATTTTTTTGTAATGAATAAAACAGAACAATTTAGTTGAATGGTTGTTGCTTGAGGTGTATGGTTGTGTTGGGATAATGTCTAATGTCTTTGAAGGTTCTGTTTTCTGATTTTTTGAATTGGAGTTCATATTTTATTATCGTGTTAATCAGATCAGTGTGCCAATTCTGCATTACATCTCAATTTCTTTCAATTTTATGAAGGAAAAGATTGATCATAGGGGCATGCTTAACTCCTAATTGTAGTTGGTGTAGCAGTTCTCGGTCATTTTTTTTTCGGAACTCTTGTTCATGCAATGATTGTTATGCGATCCTTTGCATGAAAATACAGATGGAAGTATAAACTTTAGAGGCTGTTAAAATTTCTAATTTAATTTGTGGTACATTTTTTTGTAATGAATAAAACAGAACAATGGCATCTCACGTTGTTGGATATCCTCGTATGGGGCCCAAGAGAGAGCTTAAGTTTGCGTTGGAATCTTTTTGGGATGGGAAGTGCAGTTCTGAGGATTTGGAGAAAGTGGCAGCTGATCTTAGGTCTTCCATTTGGAAACAGATGGCTGATGCTGGCATTAAATATATTCCGAGCAACACCTTCTCATATTATGACCAAGTCTTGGATACAACTGCTATGCTAGGTGCGGTCCCACCAAGATACGGTTGGAGTGGTGGTGAGATTGGTTTTGATGTCTACTTCCCGATGGCTAGGGGAAATGCCTCCGTACCTGCCATGGAAATGACAAAATGGTTTGACACCAACTAGTAAGTCACGACATTTCATTCAAATGTTTTAACAACTTACTTTGTGATGGGCTGTTTATATGAGATTCTTGTTCTTGGATGCAGCCACTACATTGTTCCTGAATTAGGCCCAGATGTTAAGTTCTCCTATGCATCACGAAAGGCAGTTAATGAATACAAGGAGGCTAAATCTGTAAGTTTATGACTCATACTAAAAGTTCATCAATTTAAATGGTACAAGACGTTGTATAAGGGGCTCTTAGTCTTACATGCATCAAGTATGTCATTCGATTGAAGTCACTTTATGGGTGTTGCGAGTTGTGACATTTCCAAGTTTCATGATTATTTACATATTAAGATAGGAAAATAAAAAAGATTGTGAGGAAAATAAAAAAGATTGTGATATATTGGAAAAGGATAACTCTGCTTAGAGGTTTAATGAGCACTTTGTATCATTGGTATCATAGTAGAATTGCATGAATTTATGGCCATCTGTAATTCCTATTTTATTGTCTTGATTGAGCCATCCTGATGTGGTATTGACTCTCATTTTCTGATTTTCCGAGTATCAAGACCTTTAGTGGTCAACCCTATTGTCAATATGATATCTTCTTCAGAGATTTAAGGAGCCGTTTGGCCATGAGAATTATTCACCTTTTTCCGGAATAATTTTTCATTTTATTTCAAAATCATTGCCTCCCTACCTTTCAAGGTGGGGGTAAGGTCTGCGTACACTCTACCCTCCCCAGACCCCACATTGTGGGATTCTACTGGGCATGTTGTTGTTGTTGTATTTCAAAATCATTGTTTGGTTATAAAATTACCAAATCCAACTTGGAGATGGATTCCAAATTTGAAAAAGTGCTTCAAACGTGTTTTCCAACTCCATTGTTACCATCTCAAAAACTTGTTTTCCAACTCCATCTTCATAAATTTTAAATAAAGTGCTCTCTTCTCTCCTTTGCAAAAAGTATAACCAAACACAACTCCATCTTCAACTCCAATTTCGTAAATTCCAAATAAAGTGAAAATTATTCGGAATCTTTGGCCAAGTGCCTATTTAATCTCCATGATAGGGCTTGATTTCAGGTTGTAACTCTCAATATCACATGAAATATGTGTGGAATTTTGTTTCAATTAGATTTAAAGGTTGATTTAGTTGAACCTGTTTTTACTTGTGAGCTTATGTTCTGTGTGTCTCTCCTACTGGAGTTTGGTATGAAGCTGGACTGACATGCATGACATGTATTGCGAGCATAACTGGTAACGGCATGTCGGCTGTTTAACCGAATCTTTTGGAATTGTTTGGTGTACTGATATTGTTCAACCTTTGTTTTTGCAGCTAGGCATTGACACAGTCCCAGTCCTTGTAGGCCCAGTTTCTTTCCTCTTGTTATCAAAAGCAGCAAAAGGTGTTGAAAAGTCGTTTCCTCTCCTCTCATTGATTGACAAGATTCTTCCGGTTTACAAGTAAGAGCAGACCAATTTCTGTAGTTCAGTCCTATATTTCTATCTAAAATGTTCACTAGAATTGCATTATATCTTTGGGGTTTTTTCATTTTTGGTGCGTTGGTCAAACTTAAGTAGGGGTGCTAGCCGGAATATATTAAACCTATACACTGATTATGTATATCATATGTATATTATATGTATATTTTGTGCATACATGTATATTATTTGTAAATTTATACTTAATATACAAAACCTATAAACTTGCTGACTATTATTCTTTGAGCTGTCCAACAAATGTAATTAACCCTGTATCTTTCTGCTCATTCAGGGAAGTCATTGCTGAACTGAAGGCAGCTGGTGCTAGTTGGATTCAGTTTGATGAGCCTACTCTTGTTAAGGATCTTGATTCTCATCAATTGCAAGCATTTTCTCATGCCTACTCAGAATTAGAGTCATCACTTTCTGGTTTAAACGTCCTCATTGAGACATATTTTGCTGATGTTCCTGCTGAAGCTTTCAAAACAGTGACCGCTTTGAAAGGTGTTACTGCACTTGGGTTCGATTTAGTTCGTGGATCTAAGAGTCTTGATTTGATCAAGAGTGGGTTTCCTTCAGAAAAGTATCTCTTTGCCGGAGTAGTTGATGGGAGGAATATTTGGGCTAATGATCTTGCTTCTTCTCTCAGTACCTTGCAAGCTCTTGAGAACCTAGTCGGAAAAGGTATTTGGTTGTAACTGCACTTTATTACACTGAATAGCAAAATCTGAGTCTGCATATGTTCTCATGAAGCCTAGAAATTTATTTAAGTATAATTTTCTTTCTACTTATAAAAACAGTTGTAATTTTCTTTCTATTCTCTAGCTTTTCATCAGGGAATTTAACGGCATAGAAAAATCTGCTGCTTTCCTTACCCTGTGATGAGTAGGCACCATTAGGTTTGTTTAAAATTTGAAGTATTGCAGTTTAGGAATTTTGGCTATTTGTTTATTCCATTATCCCTTGTTAGGTCCCCCGGAAAACTCTTAACTCCCTGTTATCAGCATATTACTTTAAACACAGCGTTAAATCTTCCTAAATTTTAGTCTACATGTGGTTTTTGGACATGTACGCGTAAAGTTTGCTCTTAAGGAATATAATAAAATTAGTGAAATTTTTGCAGCTATATAGTTGTTAAAAATAACCACTAAAGGATGTGGTGCAGCGGATGGGGCTGCTCCTCCCTTAACCAGAGGTCTCGGGTTCGAGCCCTGGGTATGAAAAAATCCTTGGTAGGGAGCGCTTCCCCCGAATGGGGCCCTACGCGGTGCGAATCCAGATATAGTACCGGACACCGGGTGGGAAACCCAAAAAAAAAAAAAAAAAAAAAAAAAAAACTGAAAATAACACAGGGCTGTGCATTATTAGAACCATATGAGTGACACTATTGGGCATTTCTTTTCTTCAGACAAGCTTGTGGTCTCCACCTCCTGCTCGCTTCTCCACACTGCAGTTGATTTAGTGAATGAAACTAAGTTGGATGAAGAAATTAAGTCATGGCTTGCATTTGCTGCACAAAAATTGGTTGAAGTCAATGCGTTGGCAAAGGCATTGGCTGGACAAAAAGACGAGGTATCTTGACATAATTTATTAATATACATGGAAGATGAATCATCATTCTGGATCTTTAAATTGTAATACTGCTCATATTTGATGAAGTTTACCTTCCCAGGCTGTTTTTGGCCACATAATAAATGGATTCGTATTGGATTACTAACAATCTTATTGCTTCTAATGGATCTATTGAACATTATAACGGTGTGGACCCCAATAAATGTCTTTACCAGCAATTAAGCTTCATATCTCTATTGTCAAAGCTTGGTTAATTTCGCTTCTGCTGCTGCTTTTTCTGTCTGTAGGCATTCTTTTCTGCTAATGCTGCAGCTCGCACTTCCAGAAAATCCTCTCCTAGAGTGACTAACGAGGGTGTGCAGAAGGCTGTAAGTATATCAAAGTGTTTTATAACCATCTTATTATAGTTTTAGCTGTTTGGAATTATCAACTCATACTTCACCGTTCGTGTTCAGGCTGCTGCTTTGAAGGACTCTGACCATCGCAGAGCTACAACTGTCAGCGCAAGGTTGGAAGCTCAACAGAAGAAGCTGAATCTTCCTTCTCTTCCAACCACAACAATTGGTTCTTTCCCTCAGACATTGGAGCTAAGAAAAGTGCGCCGAGAATTCAAGGCTAAAAAGTGAACTAACAACTTCTGCAGTTGTTCTAGTTATTCTTTTTATAGTCTGTTTGGTCAAGCTTCCAAAATCTGCTTATTTTGAAAATTGTTTTTTGTCAGAAGTGCCTTTTGGAAAAGTGCTTTTGGAGAGTAGTGCTTCCTGTTTGGCTAGTCAATTTGAAAATCACTTTTACCAATATTATAGCAGTAATTTTTGTTTGACCAAGGTTTCAAAAGTGCTTCTAGGGAGAAGTTACTTTCTAAAAAACAACTTCTGCTACTACTCAAAAGCACTTATTTTTTCTCTAAAAGCCGAACACCTCAATTTTCTAAAATAAGCACTTTTGGCTTCCCAAAAGCTTGGCGCCAAAGGTTATTAGTGTTGTTTTGGTTTATGTCTACATATTAATTTTTTTCCTCTTGACTATTGAAGGATCTCGGAGGAAGGATATGTCAAGTATATTACGGAAGAAATCAGCAAAGTAGTCAAACTCCAGGAAGAGCTAGACATTGATGTTCTTGTGCATGGAGAGCCAGAGGTGAGATCTATAAGTCAAGTTTAATTGTCTGTATGGTTATGCCGAAGAAACCGAGAACCCTAACGTTTCATCATCAAAATGCAGAGAAACGATATGGTTGAATATTTTGGGGAGCAATTATCTGGTTTTGCTTTTACAGCCAATGGATGGGTTCAATCTTATGGATCTCGCTGTGTTAAGCCACCAATAATCTATGGTGATGTCAGTCGCCCAAAACCAATGACTGTCTTCTGGTCTTCACTGGCACAGAGCATGAGCAAGCGCCCAATGAAGGGAATGCTTACCGGCCCTGTTACCATTTTAAACTGGTCTTTTGTTAGAGATGACCAACCGAGGTTAGAACTCTTAAGCTTGAACACAGTAGCATATTTTTCTTTGGGCATTTTTTGGCCCGTCTGCCCAAATTAATTACCGGCTCTAGCCAAGATATACAAAACCTATACACTGATTATGTATATTATATGTACACAATATGTATATTGTATGTATATTTAATACTTAATATAAACCTACACATTTGCTGGCTATTCTCTTGAGCGGTCCAAAAATGTAATTATGCCTTTTTCTTTCTCCACACACATCTGATTTAACTGATTTATTGTTGCTTTTAGATTTGAGACTTGCTACCAAATTGCTTTGGCTATTAAGGATGAGGTAGAAGATCTCGAGAAGGCTGGCATTAATGTCATTCAGATTGATGAAGCTGCTTTAAGAGAGGGTTTGCCTCTTAGAAAGTCCGAGGAAGCGTTCTACTTGAACTGGTCTGTACATTCATTCAGGATAACCAGCTGTGGTGTTCAAGACACTACCCAGGTCTGTATTTGTCTAGTTTTTCTTCTCTATATCAACTGACTATAATCATGTGGCTTATCTACTTCTTCAAAAGTTTCTCTTCCTACATCAATTCTATCTTGGATGGTCTATGTGTTTTTCTAATGAACTAGCTTTTGAAATTCATGCACCGAAACGCTTACAGAAGAGGGAGGAAATGGATAAGAATATAAATTAGAAAAGGTTAAGGAACATAATGTATCTCCAACACCTAAGGGTGTGGTCTAGTAGTCAATGAAATGGATTGAGAATCATGAGGTCTCAGGTTCAAATTCCCCCGGAGGCCAAAAACATTAGGTGATTTCTTTTCATCTGTCCAAGTTTTGGTGGATAGATGCACCCTCTACTTGTGTTGGTGGGAGGTTGCAGGTATCCGTGGAATTAGTCGAAGTCGGTGCAAGTTGATTCAGGCACGACGGTTCTTAAAAAAATTATAAAAGTCTCCCCACATATCTGAAGGGAATTAAAGGATTCAGAAGCAACTCCATAGGTGTGAAATTCTTTTGGTAATAACTTCATGTGTGAAATTGGTGCTTTCTTTCTAGTAATTGTCCGGTAAATCTAAGGGCTGGGTAGAATTGGGAGGCATTTTGTGTTATTGGGGAAGTTTTTCTTCTTCTTTGCCCTGGGGCTTTGGTTCAGTGGTAAGAGTATAAAACATGAGGTATGGGTTAGGCACACTTCACTAGTTCAGTCTGGATTTAAGCGGAGAAGAGTAGAGGATTATCCGTCGAGTTCCAAATCATCGCGTGCCACCTGGCTCTCAAGGATTTCTTGGTTCTAAAAAAGTACTACAGTAGTTTTTTTTTTTTCTTCTTTTACATAATTCTAATCATCTTTTCCATTTGTTGTGACAGATTCACACCCACATGTGTTATTCAAACTTCAACGACATCATCCATTCAATCATCGACATGGATGCTGACGTCATCACCATCGAGAACTCCAGGTCCGATGAGAAGCTTCTTTCTGTGTTCCGTGAGGGAGTGAAGTATGGTGCTGGTATTGGCCCTGGTGTATACGACATCCATTCGCCGAGGATTCCGTCAACTGAGGAAATCGCCGACAGAATCAGCAAGATGCTTGCGGTCCTTGACACCAACATCCTCTGGGTCAACCCCGACTGTGGCCTCAAGACGCGCAAGTATCCTGAAGTTAAGCCTGCACTAAGCAACATGGTGGCAGCTGCTAAGCTCCTCCGCGCACAATTGGCCAGCACCAAGTGAGCTTGAGTTACCATAATCGATCCAATGTGAAAATACCCTGGCTTTTTACTCTTATATGCAAGAATTAGGGAGAATACTTTTCTCCAAGAAATAAAATGTAGGTTTCTGAGTTCTGGCAAATTGTATGGTCTTTGAAAAATTGTTTATCAATCTTCTATACGATCCTAAAACTTTACATAAATATATATTTGATCAGTCAGTCAACTATTTCAGAGCTGTTTTTATTGCGGTTCATTTCATACGAACAGTTCAAATTATGGATCTCTAAAACTTGAGGTGAAGACTAACAAGTCTCCCAACCGAATCTCCATTAAATACGAGAGCTAATATAACTAAACCTTAATCTTAAATAACTATATGATCTATATGGACGTTGACTTCTATTTGTTCTTTTCTTATTAAAGTCTATAGGGATCCCAAGAGATTATAGGTACTTTGAGATCAGTTTTTTTCATATGATTTTTGATTTATTTCATTCCTTTTTAATAGTTAATACATTTAATCACAACACAGATTGAAGCACTTGAAGTAATTTGGGCATAAACATAATTGAAAAGGGTAACATACACAAAAAGCTACGACATCTTTGGGGTAGCCTGATGGATGATGATCCAACTTTCAGTTTATTATATCACAGTCGCAAAACAAATTTTTGGTAATGGAAAATAAGTCAACTATTCTTATAAATCAGTATAATGCTAAATCACGTTTTGGAAAACAAATTAGGTTGCCACAAATATAAAATTGTCACGTAGGTATAGTCACATCATCAACTCACCTTATATAATATTCACGTGACATCACTTAAAAACCAAAATTCATATTTTGATAAGTTCTAATATCTGATGTCTTTTACCATGTGGAGCATGAGTTTTATTTAAGTAGGTCGAGAAACGATTTTTTTTCTCAATTTTATTTTTTGAAGTGTTGCAACGTGAATATTATGTAAGACGGGTATTAAAGTGGCAGCCTATGTGTGTTTTCGAGACAAAATTTGGCATATCACCGGGTTTTTCTTGTGATATATAGGTAGAGTTTAGTTATAGTTTCGTTACAAAAATTAAATTTTATGATTTTGAAACTGTAAATAGAAGTGGATGACAATTATAAAATTAACTCTATCTTCGACATTGACGATGCTCCATAAAACATTATTGACATATTACTTTTTGAGCAATTTCACATAGCTCAATTACTTTAATGCCACAAATAATAATTTTGAACTTTAGTATTACAATGTGTATAATGTAATGACTAGACGAGAAATTAACACATGTTAAAAGTGAAGACGTTGCCAAATGCTACAAGCACAAAGCATCCTAGTACATTCACCATATCAGCTTTGCAATAGTACTTTTTCCTCCTCCTCTGTAGGTAGTACTGAAACATGCAGAAAGGAGGGGGGGGGGGGGGGTGTGTGTGTGTGTGTTCAAGACTCTATATACTCAATGCATGAACCATAAAGGAAACTTGTTATTTTGTGTGTGTGGCAGTATTGGGGTGGGGGGGTGGGGATCTTATGACTGTGTAATATAATACTACTATATATATGGAAAGACAGAAAAAATACTTTTGAATCAGAGGAAATAACAGTAGCCAAAAGCAGAGAAACAAAATGTACAAGTCAAAGCTGCAAGAAGTGTGTCAAAACAAGAAATGGGCACTACCTAAATACTGTTGTATGAAAGATGGAGAAGACCACGACCCAAAATTCAAAGCATCTGTGGTTGTCAATGGCATTAATTTTGACTCTCCAACTTTGTGCAAATCATCTAAGGAAGCCCATAATGAAGCTGCTAAGTTTGCTTTCCTTCACTTTACTTCTGGTATACATGAACTTTATATATCTCTTAATGACCATGTCTTGAAGTGTTTGTTTGATTATGTATGAGTAGTATATAATGATGTTTCACATGTGAGCTCTGATTTTAGACTTCCCCTTGAGTTATTTTCTTGAATTTGTGAACTCAAATACTCAAATCTGGTCTGATGTTTTTTTATTTCAAGTTTGTTATAGACAAATCATTTTTTTGCTCTTTTTACTTTTCCCTCATTTTCACATCTGAAGTTTGTTTATATCCGTGTATGTGCATTTAAGACATAGTAGATCCGAAGTCCGGATAAAGGAGAGGGGTTATGTTCTCAACATAAAATAATTTAACTATGATGAATCCTTTGAATATTGAATTTATTAGGAGAGCCGAATGAATTTATTTGGTTGCTTGATATTTGACACTTAGCTTGAAGTTTGCTTTGATATGCTCGAATTTCCCCTTCTTGTATTGTTTCAAGAAAATGACGATGCTTTCTTAATGCGTAAAACTAAGTATGAATATCAGGTGTTAGAAATGTCTAGTCCATAAACTAAGAATGAATGATTGGCTCGTTAACATTTCATTCCTTGCGTTTCTTTCTTCGTGCTTGTCTAGGATTATTGACACATTATTGTTAGGAGTTCTAGAATAGATAGCAAGCTTTATGCTTTAAGCTTGTCCAATGTTCAGATAGAAAAATAGCTTCTGCCATTGATTGAACAAAAGAAATTACCAGCATTGTATATGTAAAATATATTACTCGTACTAATTCTTTTTGAAATTAATTGGCCAGAGAAGTGAAATGGAATAAGTAGAATAATATGGCTTGAAGTTGCATAGTAAACTTTTCGCAAGGAGTACTTGAGCAAATTTTAAGCGTAAATCACATGTTTCTCTACTTATATTATTAAGCGGTTCAATTCCAACTACAGAAGCTATTGGACTGACAAAAGTTGAGGGAGAATGCCAAAGTCTGCAGGATAAACGTACTTCTGAGGTCAAGCAAGGTGATAAGTTTAAGAAGGTTTTTCTGTTGCATTTGATTATACTTGCGGTTTTTTTTTTGGGGGGGAGATTTTGGTGTCATTAGTTATTACCTTTGTGGACACTGTTTATTCATCCAAGATTTTTCTATATCCTTTTTTGTTTTTTTCCCCTTCTGTTGTAAAACCATGCTGCAAGCAGATTCATGCACCAGATGCTTAACTTGTAATATTTTAAAGTAGATATTTTTCTCTACTTAGTAGGTGGTTCACTTCCAACTGTAGAAGGTAGTGGAATAACGAAAACTGAGGAAGCATGCCAATTTCCTTTTGAGATCAAGCAAGGTGAAGAGTTTAAGATGGTTTGATATTCCATTTGATAAAAAATACACTTCAATTTTCTTTTATTTTAGATTTTGGTAATAATCTTTGCTATTGCTTCTTATATTCATCTAATAATCCTTCATTCTAAAGATAATTTTTTTCGTCTGTTGTAATACCTTGCTGCAAGCAGTTGATGCACTAGATGCTTCGGTTGTTATTTTCTGTATTAGCATCAGCAAACAACAAACACTTAAATATCTTGTGGATGCTGTTGCTGCTTGAGCATTTGTTGAATGTATGCAGTTTGATCTTTCTTGTATCCAGAAAGCTTTTTCTACTTTTTGTGATCTCTAGTTACACGACCTTTTTTTTTTTTTTTTTCCAACTAAACTAGTTGAAGCACACTTAGGAATATGAGATTCCTAGTTGCTACTTAAACCAAAAGGTTGTACTTTACAAATTCTTTTTTTGAGTAAAACGTTATCCCCCATGTTGTGTATGAAGTACTTTCTGCAACTTTATCTTCTACACCGTGTAGTTCTGCTTCCCCTTGAATGTCTAAATAAGGTTCTTTTGTTACAGAAGATTCTCACTACCAGTACAAGACAAAGCTGCAGATTTATGCAAAAAGAAAAAATCTTGGTGTACCTGTGTACCAAAGCAAAAGGAAGAGTTCATCTCGAGATCTTTATTTCGAGGCAACTGTGACACTGGCTGGTGAATTGTTCAAAAGTCCCAGAGCATACAAGTCTGCAGGGGAAGCAGAAGATTCTGTTGCACAGCTTGCATTAATGACACTGATAACCGTTTCCTTTGAAAAGGTAATAGCCTCTTGTTATCTATCTGAGTTTATGTTCTAAGATGTAAAAAGTATTCACACAATCAGGTCACTGACAAGGTAATTAAAAGTAAATCTCTATGATAAGCATGAAAAGGTAACCAGGTAGAAACGACAAATCTCTATGATAAGTATTACTTAGTAACCTGATGTAAATGGTAAATCTCTATGACAAGCATTACTTGGTCACCTGATAGAACTAGTAATTAACCTACCACAATAGGTTAAACTACACTAATGGTTTAAAATTGTTTCCTCTGTCAGTGTAACTTAAATTCTACCTAAGTAGTCAACCTGTCTTGTTTGCTTCTAGTGTTTTCGGTTTCATTTTGGTGATCGGCAGGGAAACTGACAATTGATAATGTCATTCATGCATCACTCTTATGTTTTCTGTACTGCTAATAAGTGACCTTACTGTTTTTTTAAAATTCTTTTTGGCCCAGAGTAATGCCAGCAGTTACAAGAGTTTCCTGCAAGAACTGGCACAACATGAAGAAATTTGCTTGCCTGAATATAGAACAACCGGGGTTGGTGAGCCTCACAATTTAACGTTCTTGTCAAGTGTGGAAATTGAAGGAGAAATATTTCGCGGAGATGGTGCAAAGTCCAAGAAACAGGCAGAAGAAAATGCTGCCAAGGTTGCTTATACTGCTTTGACAAAATGCAAGTATTTCTTCTGCCTTCTTTACACTTGAGCCAATCGGACATAAGTGAACTTTGTTCAGGCTAATAGCTGGTTGTCTTGAGATCAACTTAAAAATGACATTTTATTGCAATTGGAAGATTATTGATAATTTTACTTTTCTATATTTTTTTTCAATTTCAGGCAAATCCTTCTTTGCTGGTAATCCTTCAACTGTTTCCTCGGACTTTGAAGGTGAAATTGTCAAAACTGAACCTATCATGGATTCACTGTCCATTTCTATTGATCAAGAAAAATTCAGAGGTTTGTCTCATATTATAAGACTGTTGTAAATTCAGAGGTTTGTCTCATATTATAAGACTGTTGTTAATGTCTTATTATTACTGGAGTTCTGATGCAACTAAAGTATTCATGGCTTTGGCAGATGAAAAGGATATGGTTAATGCATCTTCGATTTCTCGGGACATGCAAGAGCTCAGTGTAAACGAGAAATCATGTTCTTCAGTGGAATCATCACACAATTTTCGTAGTAAAACTATATCATCAGCTGCAATGACACCATCCAAATCATCTACTCTCTCGAATGCAAATTCTAGTGCAAGGACGACTGCAGAAACCAAAAGTTACCTCCTTTCCCCAGGGGTACTATTGTGCTTCCTATTGCTGAAGATAAGTGGGCTGTTGTGAGCTTGGAATTCCCCAACGAGAAGTGTGGCTAATGAGGCATGTTAAGTACTTACGTTTATCGTCCTATTAAACACAGAGGCTTAACTGAATCAAGGATGATTATAGCTAGCATCTATTTAAAGTACTTGTATAAATGTTTTATTTTCTGAAACATTATAAGTGTTTTTGGAAGTTAAATGGTACTATTATGAACTTCTTCATATTCTTCTTTTCTATTTCCCGCCCCTTAGATGTTGTTGTTATTCTGTTTAGTTGTGGTTGCTGTTTTCTGCAGGATCAGGTGAAAAAAGTATAAATTTGTTCATGTCATTAATCTTTACACTCGTACTGCTTGATCATTCCATAATATGCTTGCATATAATCTTGGAATAGAAATCCAATGAAAAATGATAATCAGTAAATAATCTGGTAGGTAGCTGCTCAACCGTGCAAGTAGAGGCCGTTGCAGCCTATAGACAATGCGTTCAAATGATGCGGACCTTTAGTGAGCCATGAGATGAAGACCATTTCACCTCATTAGCACTTCTGATTTATTCAAATGATGGTTTAAGATTCATAACAAATTGACTGAGTACAGTTTAGAAATGAAGGGATAGTTCTTCAGTTATTCTATTCACAATCATAACTGGGGGGACTTCATCACATTGGCGACATAAAGGCTGATTCCAAGAACCAATAGAGCAACAAGACTCATTTTCATCACTTTCTTTGGCTTCTTCAGGTTTGCAGCCAAACAACTGGTATGTCCGGCTGTTTCATCATCTGTCTCGTCATCTGTCGATTCACATTCAGATTCAGTGTAAGAACTACTACTTGAACTACGTTCATGTGCTGGTAATTTTTTTTCTGGAGGACTTTTAGATTCTGTTTGCTCGGTGATTTTGGGACTATTGTTCTTTGGTTCTTCTTTTGCTGGCCTTTTAGCAGCGGTATTTTCAGTATTATCCTGCTTAGCAAATTCATCTCGTAAAGTGGTCTTCTGTCTTTTAGCTGAAGGTTTATTATTAGCTCCTGTGGCTGCTAAATCCTTATCCTTTTTCACTGATGAAGTTATCAGTTCTGGTTGTTTAACCTGAAGAATTCCATTTTCAAACTTTGCAGTGATTTTGCTTTTGTCACAATTTTCTGCAACAGGAAATTCCTTCTGAAACCTCTGCCACTTATTCTGACCAATTGGCCTTTGTCCGCTGATCTTCAGAATTCCTGTTATGGCCAGTTGAACCCTCAGCTGCTCCCTCTTGAAACCTGTGCTTTGTCAATGTTTATTAGTATGTAATTGTTAAAAGTGTGCCATATCGGTTGAGGGAATAAGAAGTTGTATCATTTCATAAGTTAACTTTTCAGGTTGAGTCACTACTAGAAATAGAGGCTTTTCCCACCGACATTCAGTGGGAAATTTGTGCTATAAAACATGATTTTTCCACCTCATTCCCACCAAACCACCTCAATGGAAAAATCCATGGTTGTAAACAGATTCCCATTGAAACACTGGGACCCTTCCTAATTTTTCCGAATGAAAACTCTATTGTTTAGGTTTTTCCCACCAATATTCAGTGGGAAATAGCCACTGGACATTTTTCAGTGGGAAAATAGAAATTTTTTTGGTAGTGAGTTAAGCTCAATATCCATTTTCTTTATAATTAATCGTACATGAAATCAATATGTTCCAGAAGACAGAAGATTATCTTTAAGGTTAGCTATGAAACTTATAAAGAACGTAACAACAATCATGCGTGGTGTGGATACATGACTTGTCAAATATCTCAGGTGACAAAAGGCATGAAAGTATGTAATTTATCATCATGTTGTAAGGTTAACATCACTGGTGGAGAATCCAACACATAACCACTAGTTGCATGTGCGCTAGATGCACTCATACTATATACTATATGTTTTATATAACATTTAAAGATTTTTTTTAAAGGTAAGTATAAATATTAAGAGGTGCGCTCACTGCCTTTTAATTCCTAACATCCAGAAAGAGCAAGTGTATGCATGCACCATTTTGGTTAGATGCAGTGGCGAATCCAAAATTTAGAGTCAGTGGGTTCTGATCTTTATATATGTGCCATTTTTCCTCGCACACGCACATATATAGTCCAAGTTAGATGCAACAGATTCTACCAAATCCGCATTTAGTCTAGATCCGTCACTAGTGGGAGGAGGAGGAGGAGGAGGATAACAGAAAATTAATGACAGGAAGAATAAAAGCACCTGGAAGATTTATGTGAAGGGTGTCAGAGTGTTCTTCCTCATGAACCAACTTTGATGATGGCTCAAAATCTTCATATACTTGAGTTGGTGTAGCAACTACAGCTCCCTTTGAATTCATATTCTGTGTTTCTTTTCTTTCTTTTGCTAATCTGAAATCCTTTCTTTTAGGCTTTCTTCTTGTTGATGGAATAAAGGGTTTAAGTTTGCAGTTTATATACACACCGAAAAATCCTCAAGAGAACTTTCTTGATAGGCTCTCTCTGTTTTCTTTCAAGATACATATTCCTTAACTAATTTCCATTACTTTGTTTATAAACCTTTCCTTTCAGCTATTCAGGGTTTTCTTGTAAATGAGAAGAACTCCTAACTAGGAAACCTGAAGTTCAGGAATAAAGTTTTCAAGAATTGCTAATTGGGGATATGGAAAGTCTATAATTTATAACGAGGGGATATAGGATCGGGGCAAGGAACTCTGTTTATGCTAGTGAATGCTTTCTCATCTGATACCCTCTATGCACGTAACATATAAAAGAAGGGAGAAAATAGAGGAATCCTTTTGAACTGTGATCTTTTTTTTTTTTCCTTCCAAAAAAGACATGAAACTTTAGGAGGGTCCTAACATCCCCATAAATCAGTTGAAAGTAAAATTAATAACCTTTTTATGCTTTTGTGGCATGGTAAATGTGTTTTACACTCCTAAGGAGCGTGGGTAAAAAAAAGACCAAATATTTATATTTTTAGCTTTTCTACTATAAGAAATATTTTCTTATATGTGGTGGGACGTCCTTGACGATGGGTGTATTGGTCGTCTGTCATGATACATCACATGAGCCAGTTATGAGGAGGATGAAGATTTTAGTGTCTAAAGGAACTCCGCACTCACTGTACTTTATGCTTAGTTATACTATGTTTCAGGCGTAAGGGCACATTTGCAGTTTTAATTTTAAGGTTAGATTTTTCATAACAGATCTTCATGATTTGTACCATTATTGCATTATTTTTAAAAAAAGTCTCATTCCAACCTTTTAGTCGGGGTCTATGATGCCCACTGAGTACCTACCATGAACTCAGACTTTACTTTGCTATATTGCCAGTTTACAGCTACAGGCACATTAGACGACGTTGCCATGAGTTTAGTGACTTCCCATTTCCAGTCTACACTTGGTGAGCCAACCACCACTCTAGAGGATTCTATTATACATTGTGGGAGGTTAGCTAGTTCATGAGTTTTTCTATTATTATGCACACATGCGGAGGCAGATCTTGAATTTGAAATTTACGAGTTCTGCTTCTAGCTCTTTTGAGTTACTGGGTACTAAATATTTTGTACTTTATGACAAATATAGGGTTCTTCTTGACCCCTACCTACTTGTGAGGACCCACAGCTGGGCGCTAACCATACTGTGAAACCCTTGGGCCTCGGCCCCATGAACATGCGTACATGACATGACATACTCAGGTATTGTGCGTGAGAGGGTGCTTAGCCAGTTCGATATACGCTGCAGCGGCTGGTATCGAACCCGCGACCTTGCAGTCACCTTTACATTCCCCTGAGGGAATCGACTCTTACCAATTGAGCTGCAGCTCAACTGGGAAGAGGCGCTCCTTCGGGGGACAAAAGTGACTGCAAGGTCGCGGGTTCGAGGCGCTGCAGCGTGTATTCTCGAGCTGGCTAAGCACCCTTTCACATACAATGGCCAAGTAGTCTTCACAGTATGGTTAGTGCCCAACTGTAGATCATATATGAGGGGGCAACCCGCAGCATGTATGGGTAACACCTGCGGATCCTCACAAAAAAGTCGCCTTTTTTTGTGAGGACCCACAGCTGGGCGCTAACCATACTGTGAAACCCCTGGGTATCTGACCCCATGAACATGCGTACATGACATGACATACTCAGGTATTGTGCGTGAGAGGGTGCTTAGCCAGTTCGATATACGCTGCAGCGGCTGGTATCGAACCTGCGACCTTGCAGTCACCTTTACATTCCCCTGAGGGAATCGACTCTTACCAATTGAGAGCTTCGATTCCCTCAGGGGAATGTAAAGGTGACTGCAAGGTCGCGGGTTCGATCCCAGCCGCTGCAGCGTATATCGAACTGGCTAAGCACTCTCTCACGCACAATACCTGAGTATGTCATGACATGTCAGCATGCATGGGCCACCAGGGCCAGGGTCCCACCAGGGGTCCCCACAAAAAAGACGACTTTTTGTCTGCGGATCCTCGACAAAAAGTCGCCTTTTTTGTGAGGACCCACAGCTGGGCGCTAACCATACTGCGAACCCCTGGGTATCTGACCCCATGAACATGCGTACATGACATGACATACTCAGGTATTGTGCGTGAGAGAGTGCTTAGCCAGTTCGATATACGCTGCAGCGGCTGGTATCGAACCCGCGACCTTGCAGTCACCTTTACATTCCCCTGAGGGAATCGACTCTTACCAATTGAGCTGCATTGGTAAGAGTCGATTCCCTCAGGGGAATGTAAAGGTGACTGCAAGGTCGCGGGTTCGATACCAGCCGCTACAGCGTATATCGAACTGGCTAAGCACCCTCTCACGCACAATACCTGAGTATGTCATGTCATGTACGCATGTTCATGGGGTTAGATACCCAGGGGTTTCACAGTATGGTCAGCGCCCAGCTGTGGGTCCTCACACTTCTACTCTACCTCCACCTCTGCACACATGTTGTAAGAATCATACTTTTGAGTGTACAAGATTATGATTTGGCTAATGAGCTACATGATACAGTTATTTCAAACATGAATATTTTCATAACGTTTAACATGCATTTTCATGGGTTAACTATATTAAATTGGTTCATGCAGTCAAAGTTAGAGGCATCGAATGTCGTGTCACGCCTCACCCCAAAATTTGGGGCGTGAAAAAACAATACTCAAGGAGCAATAGAATTTGTAGAACCAGTTTGTCCTTTTTCCAAAGCTTATAATGTAATGTAACTTGGGTTTGACATGGATATCCAGCTGAAATGAACTTTTAGCACCAAGAAATTATCAACATTGCATATGTAAAGTCAGTTGCTTCTTTTGTTTTGAGTTGAGTGTAGCTTGACCTCTCTAATTAATACGGACAGCTACATATGACAAGTATTTTATTCTTATTTGGTTGGTCTAAAGCTTCTGGTTACAGTTCTACATGCCTCAAGTTATTGTCATTACACTCAGGAACTATAGAGCATCGTATTACCATATTCAGGAAGAAGTTTAACTCCTTTATTTGGAAATTAAATGACCAGGAAAGTGATATTAATAAGTACTTAGAATGTTATGGCTTGAATTTGTATAGTAAGTTTGTAGATTCATAACAGATTGATTGATTACAGTTTAAAAATGAAAATGGGATCCTTTGCTAGTTATTCTATCTACAATCATAGCTGGGAGGAAATGCAAACCATCCCAACCAATTTTGTCTACAGAAAGACTATTCTCATTTTTCAGCTTCATTTGCAGACTTCATCACGTTGGCAACATAGAGCCCAATGCCAAGAACTGAAAGAGCAACAAGAGTCATTTTCATCACTTTCCTTGGCTTCTTCAGGCTTGCAGCCAAACAACTAGCATTTCCGATCGTTTCATCATCAATCGATTCGCTTTCAGATTCACTGCAAGAACTACTACTTGAACTACTTTCATCTGCTGGTAATTTTTTTCCTGCAAGATTTTTAGCTTCTGTTTGCTCACTGGTTTTAGTACTACTGTTCTTTAATTCTTCTTTAGCAGGTGTATTAATATCAGCATTTTCCTGCTTACTAAATTCATCTCTTAAAGAGGATCTTCTGTCTTTTAGCTGCAGGGCTATTCTCAGCTTCTGTGGCTGCCAATTCCTTATCTTTTTTCACTGATGAAGTTATCAGTTTTGGTTGTTTAATATAAAGTGTGCCATTTTCAAACTTTGCACTGATTTTGCTTTGGTCACAATTTTCTGCAACTGGAAATTCCTTCTGAAATCTCTGCCATTTATTCTGCCCAATTGGCCTTTGTCCACTGATCTTCAGAATTCCTGTTTTGGTCAGTTGAACCCTCATCTGTTCGTTCTTGAAACCTGTGGAATTTCAATGTACATATGAAATCAATACATTGCTGAAGATAGAAGACAATAATTGAGGTTAAAGTAAGAAAATTATGAAGCGGATACATGACTTGTCAGATATCTTAGGTGACATAAGGCATGAGAATGAGATATTGTGAGATTATGTGACATTCTCATCGGATTATGAACGTTTCATGTTTTTGTTGAATGTTATATAAGTAATAGTTGCACATGCACTAGATGGACTCATACAATGCATATATATGTAATAGCCCGTCCAGCTATCCCACTAGTGATATTGTCCGCTTTGGACCTAGGACTGCACAGCTATAAAGCACGTCACTAGGGACAGCGTCTCTTCTGTATTATGTCCTTGTGGGATTTTTTTTAGAGTGTCACATATTTGCCCTTTATGGACTCCAGCGGGGAAGGGCATATCTCAGGGGTGTATGTGACTCCCATGACGGAATGCAGGCTGATGAGGACGGGTCAAATAGAAGAACTTGGCAGCTAATTCGAGGCTCCCAAGCAAGTTGGAGTCGGCTATATGTATCCCCACTCCGCGTCACTTCAATATTTATATGATATAATCTATTTAATGATGGAAAATGACTTACCTGGAAGAGTAAGGTGAAGAGTGTCAGAATGTTCTTCCTTAACTAGCTTTGAAGATGGCACAAAATCTTCATATATTTGAGTGGGTGTAGCAACTTCAGCTCCCTTTGAATTCATCTTCTGCATTTTTTTCTTCTTTCTTTTGCTAATGTGTAATCTTGTTGCTTCAAGGCTTTTGTTCTTGTTGATGGAAAGGTTTTTAAGTTTGTAGTTTATATAAACACACAAAAATTCTCAAGAGAACTTTCTTGATATGCTTTCTCTGTTTTCTTTCCATATACATATTCCTTAACTAATTCATTACTTTGTTTATTAACCTTTTCTTTACTCTACATGGTTTCTTGTACAACAGAAAACACCTAAGAAGAACCCCTAAATAGGAAACTTGAAGAGTAGGAGCAAAGTTTTGAGGCTCAAATTTTGAAGAATTTCTAATTGGAGATAGAGAAATTTTATAATTTGTTACTCTTTCCGGCTCAATTTATGTGATATAGTTTGACTATGCAGACAGTTTAAGAAAGAACGGCGACTTTTAAACTTGCGGTCTAAAACAAGTCATAGATATTTGTGTGGTGGCAAATCATTTCATTAAGAGTAAAAGAAGAAGTCTCAAGTTAAATTATTTCTAAATATAGAAATGTATCATTCTTTTTGGGACAGATTAAAAAGGAAAATGTATCACATAAGTTGGGACATAGTGAGTACAAGGAAATAAATACACAGATAAGTTTTAGCTTAGAGCTTGGCCCTAGAAGACATTTTTTGACCAATAATGAATAGTTTATTGGTATGGTTATCGATTTAGCATGTTTACAAATTTGTAACCGATAAATCGAATCGATAGCATATAAAATCGAACTGAACTGACCGATTAGAAGTACTATTAGTGAATGCAATCCTTACTCTGATTTCTCCCATGCACATTTCTCCTTTTCCTTGTTCCTGATATTCCATTATTCCTGCTCCTCCTTTAGTATTTTCGAAAATGTAAGCATCAATTTTTCTTTTCAGGATTTCCAGTTTTCTATTGAACAATTTTCCTACAGAAGTTTCTTTGGGTCAATTTCTGTCTACTTAGACAAAGTGGTATTCTTCCTGCATGGAGAGAAGTTGGAATATTTCTCAATGTGGACTTTCTCATTTGTCCATATTTTTCTAAATTGTTCATTCTTTTTATTTTTATTTTTAATAATTCTACTTTATTCATTTTTCTTTATATATATCATCAAAAAGTGCTTTATTGTTGTGACCAAAAAATTAGCATGTGCCTGCGACAAGCATAACTGGCTAACCTGGACCAAACCTTATATTATGAACTATCAATAAAAAATCTTATCTCTTTCTCTGTGCTTTCTTATAGATCTACATCTATTGTTCAAGTTTTGATTATTTCCAATGATCTCGCAGATTTAGCATCTACTTTGATAATCTTGGAATTTTTTTGGAAAGAAAAAAAAAACCTTTTAACTCTCATGATCCGATTTTATATGACACTATTATTATTGTAGAGTCAAATACTTCTTTTACAACTATGTTTCAAAATTAATCCACGAGTGTAGTACTATTATTTTGTTTTTTTTTAATATACAAATTTTTGTTTTGAAAAGTTAGTAGACGATCATATACCCAAAATTATATGCATTTAAACTTCTACTTCAAACTCCACCGTTGCCTTTGGTACATAGGGCGTAATTCTTTTTGGTAGGGCGACACGAGGTAGATAAATTGGAAAAGTCTAGCAACAATCGATCATTAATTTGTACCCATCTAAAATGATATAATTTAAAAAAAAAAAAAATGAAATTACTTGTTTCGGTCCTTGTATTATTGCTTTATTCTGATTTTACTTTTTATGCATTTAACTGAACACTTTTAACCTTCAATTAAGCTAAATATGTAATTTTAATCAAATTATTGACAGAATTTTAACGGAGTTAACTACACCAAAGGATAATATTATGGGTATTTTAACATTCATCATCCTCATTCCTTCCTCTACCTAGTACATTCTACTGGCTGACAACTTGCTCAAAAATTGTAACAAAACAACTGAATAAGTGTATGCTAAATTAAATTGCGTAAGATGTAAAAGATAAAAGAAGTGGATAGCATCGAGCATTGCAAAATTAAATTGATCTACCTACGGGAAATGCCTCGGTCCGGTCTAGGGGGATAAAAACAAAAATGAATTAAGGAAGGAAAAATGATCAAATTTACCCTCCAAGAATGGTTTATAGATTAAATTTATCCTCCGTTAGAGTTAGGGGTCAAATTTGCCCCGTCCATTAATATACTTATTAAAATTGTCCTTATTATGATTGGAAGTATGACTAGGACTCCTGATCAGTCCGCAAAGGCGCCATGTGTGTGAATAGATTTGTTTTTCATTTAAATCTTAGTGTAAAAATCATACAAATTAAATTTTGTCATGTATTTTTATAAAAAAAAATACAATACCTAATATTCTTCTCCATCAAACCACCACTTCCCCTTCTTCTTCTTCTTCTTCTTCTTCTTCTTCTTCTTCTTCTTCTTCTTCTTCTTCTTCTTCTTCTTCTTCTTCTCCGCCACTCTCATCGCTGTCCACCGCCCTCCACCGTCGTCCGCCACCGCCAATTAATTTACTAAAAAATAACCCGTTACTTTCCAACGTTTTTACCCAAATCCCCCCCATTTGTCTCAAAACACCTGAGAAGAGAGCGAGAGAGATAGCCGAATACACACACGCTCACTTCTACACCAAGTCTTATCAACAACGAATTCCTCGAAAAATCGATAGTATTAGACCTGATGTATTATTGTGTTTAGTCTAAAACAAATCTTATATATTTATGTGACTATAAATTATTTTATTAAGGGTAAATGAGAAATTATTTCTAATTATAGAAAAATAACATTTTTTTAAGACAAATTAAAAACGGAAAGGAAAAGGGAGTAATAATTTGTAATATTAAATCCCTTTTTGTTAAAAAAAGAATCTTTCGTCATCTCATCTTCACCCCTTCAAAGTTCAAACCAAACAAACACTACTTCAATATTACAAATTGTGTTATTTTAACATTTCTCTGATCAATCTCTGGTGTCCCTTTCGGACCATCTAATAATAATTGAGGTGTATTTTGATAAATGATTTATTTAACTTAATCACAATCAAACTCTATTACTCCCTCCATCTCCAACAAAATTGTCGTAGTTTAATTTGATACAAAATTTATGAGATAAAGGAGGACTTATGAAGTATAAGTCCTAGATTTTTATATAACCGTAAATAATCTTATAAAGTTTAAGAAAAAATTTAAATATAAAAATGTATTAATTTTTTGAGGTAAAATAATAAAGAAATTAAGACAATCGTTATGCTGACGGAGGGCTATTATTTACGAATATTCAATTTCCCCCAAACATTTCAAGAGAATCTTCGTCATTTCACCTTCATTCCTTCAAACCAAACGGACACTACACTACTTCAAATTATACAAACTGTCAAACATTATTTTACATATTTTCTGATCAACTCATCAATCAAACTGGTGAAAGTTTAATTGTCTGTATGGTTATGCCGAAGAAACCGAGAACCCTAACGTTTCATCATCAAAATGCAGAGAAACGATATGGTTGAATATTTTGGGGAGCAATTATCTGGTTTTGCTTTTACAGCCAATGGATGGGTTCAATCTTATGGATCTCGCTGTGTTAAGCCACCAATAATCTATGGTGATGTCAGTCGCCCAAAACCAATGACTGTCTTCTGGTCTTCACTGGCACAGAGCATGAGCAAGCGCCCAATGAAGGGAATGCTTACCGGCCCTGTTACCATTTTAAACTGGTCTTTTGTTAGAGATGACCAACCGAGGTTAGAACTCTTAAGCTTGAACACAGTAGCATATTTTTCTTTGGGCATTTTTTGGCCCGTCTGCCCAAATTAATTACCGGCTCTAGCCAAGATATACAAAACCTATACACTGATTATGTATATTATATGTACACAATATGTATATTGTATGTATATTTAATACTTAATATAAACCTACACATTTGCTGGCTATTCTCTTGAGCGGTCCAAAAATGTAATTATGCCTTTTTCCTTCTCCACACACATCTGATTTAACTGATTTATTGTTGCTTTTAGATTTGAGACTTGCTACCAAATTGCTTTGGCTATTAAGGATGAGGTAGAAGATCTCGAGAAGGCTGGCATTAATGTCATTCAGATTGATGAAGCTGCTTTAAGAGAGGGTTTGCCTCTTAGAAAGTCCGAGGAAGCGTTCTACTTGAACTGGTCTGTACATTCATTCAGGATAACCAGCTGTGGTGTTCAAGACACTACCCAGGTCTGTATTTGTCTAGTTTTTCTTCTCTATATCAACTGACTATAATCATGTGGCTTATCTACTTCTTCAAAAGTTTCTCTTCCTACATCAATTCTATCTTGGATGGTCTATGTGTTTTTCTAATGAACTAGCTTTTGAAATTCATGCACCGAAACGCTTACAGAAGAGGGAGGGAATGGATAAGAATATAAATTAGAAAAGGTTAACGAACATAATGTATCTCCAACACCTAAGGGTGTGGTCTAGTAGTCAATGAAATGGATTGAGAATCATGAGGTCTCAGGTTCAAATTCCCCCGGAGGCCAAAAACATTAGGTGATTTCTTTTCATCTGTCCAAGTTTTGGTGGATAGATGCACCCTCTACTTGTGTTGGTGGGAGGTTGCAGGTATCCGTGGAATTAGTCGAAGTCGGTGCAAGTTGATTCAGGCACGACGGTTCTTAAAAAAATTATAAAAGTCTCCCCACATATCTGAAGGGAATTAAAGGATTCAGAAGCAACTCCATAGGTGTGAAATTCTTTTGGTAATAACTTCATGTGTGAAATTGGTGCTTTCTTTCTAGTAATTGTCCGGTAAATCTAAGAGCTGGGTAGAATTGGGAGGCATTTTGTGTTATTGGGGAAGTTTTACTTCTTCTTTGCCCTGGGGCTTTGGTTCAGTGGTAAGAGTATAAAACATGAGGTATGGGTTAGGCACACTTCACTAGTTCAGTCTGGATTTAAGCGGAGAAGAGTAGAGGATTATCCGTCGAGTTCCAAATCATCGCGTGCCACCTGGCTCTCAAGGATTTCTTGGTTCTAAAAAAGTACTACAGTAGTTTTTTTTTTCTTCTTTTACATAATTCTAATCATCTTTTCCATTTGTTGTGACAGATTCACACCCACATGTGTTATTCAAACTTCAACGACATCATCCATTCAATCATCGACATGGATGCTGACGTCATCACCATCGAGAACTCCAGGTCCGATGAGAAGCTTCTTTCTGTGTTCCGTGAGGGAGTGAAGTATGGTGCTGGTATTGGCCCTGGTGTATACGACATCCATTCGCCGAGGATTCCGTCAACTGAGGAAATCGCCGACAGAATCAGCAAGATGCTTGCGGTCCTTGACACCAACATCCTCTGGGTCAACCCCGACTGTGGCCTCAAGGCGCGCAAGTATCCTGAAGTTAAGCCTGCACTAAGCAACATGGTGGCAGCTGCTAACCTCCTCCGCGCACAATTGGCCAGCACCAAGTGAGCTTGAGTTACCATAATCGATCCAATGTGAAAATACCCTGGCTTTTTACTCTTATATGCAAGAATTAGGGAGAATACTTTTCTCCAAGAAATAAAATGTAGGTTTCTGAGTTCTGGCAAATTGTATGGTCTTTGAAAAATTGTTTATCAATCTTCTATACGATCCTAAAACTTTACATAAATATATATTTGATCAGTCAGTCAACTATTTCAGAGCTGTTTTTATTGCGGTTCATTTCATACGAACAGTTCAAATTATGGATCTCTAAAACTTGAGGTGAAGACTAACAAGTCTCCCAACCGAATCTCCATTAAATACGAGAGCTAATATAACTAAACCTTAATCTTAAATAACTATATGATCTATATGGACGTTGACTTCTATTTGTTCTTTTCTTATTAAAGTCTATAGGGATCCCAAGAGATTATAGGTACTTTGAGATCAGTTTTTTTCATATGATTTTTGATTTATTTCATTCCTTTTTAATAGTTAATACATTTAATCACAACACAGATTGAAGCACTTGAAGTAATTTGGGCATAAACATAATTGAAAAGGGTAACATACACAAAAAGCTACGACATCTTTGGGGTAGCCTGATGGATGATGATCCAACTTTCAGTTTATTATATCACAGTCGCAAAACAAATTTTTGGTAATGGAAAATAAGTCAACTATTCTTATAAATCAGTATAATGCTAAATCACGTTTTGGAAAACAAATTAGGTTGCCACAAATATAAAATTGTCACGTAGGTATAGTCACATCATCAACTCACCTTATATAATATTCACGTGACATCACTTAAAAACCAAAATTCATATTTTGATAAGTTCTAATATCTGATGTCTTTTACCATGTGGAGCATGAGTTTTATTTAAGTAGGTCGAGAAACGATTTTTTTTTCTCAATTTTATTTTTTGAAGTGTTGCAACGTGAATATTATGTAAGACGGGTATTAAAGTGGCAGCCTATGTGTGTTTTCGAGACAAAATTTGGCATATCACCGGGTTTTTCTTGTGATATATAGGTAGAGTTTAGTTATAGTTTCGTTACAAAAATTAAATTTTATGATTTTGAAACTGTAAATAGAAGTGGATGACAATTATAAAATTAACTCTATCTTCGACATTGACGATGCTCCATAAAACATTATTGACATATTACTTTTTGAGCAATTTCACATAGCTCAATTACTTTAATGCCACAAATAATAATTTTGAACTTTAGTATTACAATGTGTATAATGTAATGACTAGACGAGAAATTAACACATGTTAAAAGTGAAGACGTTGCCAAATGCTACAAGCACAAAGCATCCTAGTACATTCACCATATCAGCTTTGCAATAGTACTTTTTCCTCCTCCTCTGTAGGTAGTACTGAAACATGCAGAAAGGAGGGGGGGGTGTGTGTGTGTGTGTTCAAGACTCTATATACTCAATGCATGAACCATAAAGGAAACTTGTTATTTTGTGTGTGTGGCAGTATTGGGGTGGGGGGGTGGGGATCTTATGACTGTGTAATATAATACTACTATATATATGGAAAGACAGAAAAAATACTTTTGAATCAGAGGAAATAACAGTAGCCAAAAGCAGAGAAACAAAATGTACAAGTCAAAGCTGCAAGAAGTGTGTCAAAACAAGAAGTGGGCACTACCTAAATACTGTTGTATGAAAGATGGAGAAGACCACGACCCAAAATTCAAAGCATCTGTGGTTGTCAATGGCATTAATTTTGACTCTCCAACTTTGTGCAAATCATCTAAGGAAGCCCATAATGAAGCTGCTAAGTTTGCTTTCCTTCACTTTACTTCTGGTATACATGAACTTTATATATCTCTTAATGACCATGTCTTGAAGTGTTTGTTTGATTATGTATGAGTAGTATATAATGATGTTTCACATGTGAGCTCTGATTTTAGACTTCCCCTTGAGTTATTTTCTTGAATTTGTGAACTCAAATACTCAAATCTGGTCTGATGTTTTTTTATTTCAAGTTTGTTATAGACAAATCATTTTTTTGCTCTTTTTACTTTTCCCTCATTTTCACATCTGAAGTTTGTTTATATCCGTGTATGTGCATTTAAGACATAGTAGGTCCGAAGTCCGGATAAAGGAGAGGGGTTATGTTCTCAACATAAAATAATTTAACTATGATGAATCCTTTGAATATTGAATTTATTAGGAGAGCCGAATGAATTTATTTGGTTGCTTGATATTTGACACTTAGCTTGAAGTTTGCTTTGATATGCTCGAATTTCCCCTTCTTGTATTGTTTCAAGAAAATGACGATGCTTTCTTAATGCGTAAAACTAAGTATGAATATCAGGTGTTAGAAATGTCTAGTCCATAAACTAAGAATGAATGATTGGCTCGTTAACATTTCATTCCTTGCGTTTCTTTCTTCGTGCTTGTCTAGGATTATTGACACATTATTGTTAGGAGTTCTAGAATAGATAGCAAGCTTTATGCTTTAAGCTTGTCCAATGTTCAGATAGAAAAATAGCTTCTGCCATTGATTGAACAAAAGAAATTACCAGCATTGTATATGTAAAATATATTACTCGTACTAATTCTTTTTGAAATTAATTGGCCAGAGAAGTGAAATGGAATAAGTAGAATAATATGGCTTGAAGTTGCATAGTAAACTTTTCGCAAGGAGTACCTGAGCAAATTTTAAGCGTAAATCACATGTTTCTCTACTTATATTATTAAGCGGTTCAATTCCAACTACAGAAGCTATTGGACTGACAATAGTTGAGGGAGAATGCCAAAGTCTGCAGGATAAACGTACTTCTGAGGTCAAGCAAGGTGATAAGTTTAAGAAGGTTTTTCTGTTGCATTTGATTATACTTGAGGTTTTCTTTTTTTGGGGGGGAGATTTTGGTGTCATTAGTTATTACCTTTGTGGACACTGTTTATTCATCCAAGATTTTTCTTTATCCTTTTTTGTTTTTTTCCCCTTCTGTTGTAAAACCATGCTGCAAGCAGATTCATGCACCAGATGCTTAACTTGTAATATTTTAAAGTAGATATTTTTCTCTACTTAGTAGGTGGTTCACTTCCAACTGTAGAAGGTAGTGGAATAACGAAAACTGAGGAAGCATGCCAATTTCCTTTTGAGATCAAGCAAGGTGAAGAGTTTAAGATGGTTTGATATTCCATTTGATAAAAAATACACTTCAATTAACTTTTATTTTAGATTTTGGTAATAATCTTTGCTATTGCTTCTTATATTCATCGAATAATCCTTCATTCTAAAGATAATTTTTTTCGTCTGTTGTAATACCTTGCTGCAAGCAGTTGATGCACTAGATGCTTCGGTTGTTATTTTCTGTATTAGCATCAGCAAACAACAAACACTTAAATATCTTGTGGATGCTGTTGCTGCTTGAGCATTTGTTGAATGTATGCAGTTTGATCTTTCTTGTATCCAGAAAGCTTTTTCTACTTTTTGTGATCTCTAGTTACACGACCTTTTTTTTTTTTTTTTCCAACTAAACTAGTTGAAGCACACTTAGGAATATGAGATTCCTAGTTGCTACTTAAACCAAAAGGTTGTACTTTACAAATTCTTTTTTTGAGTAAAACGTTATCCCCCATGTTGTGTATGAAGTAATTTCTGCAACTTTATCTTCTACACCGTGTAGTTCTGCTTCCCCTTGAATGTCTAAATAAGGTTCTTTTGTTACAGAAGATTCTCACTACCAGTACAAGACAAAGCTGCAGATTTATGCAAAAAGAAAAAATCTTGGTGTACCTGTGTACCAAAGCAAATGGAAGAGTTCATCTCGAGATTTTTATTTCGAGGCAACTGTGACACTGGCTGGTGAATTGTTCAAAAGTCCCAGAGTATACAAGTCTGCAGGGGAAGCAGAAGATTCTGTTGCACAGCTTGCATTAATGACACTGGTAACCGTTTCCTTTGAAAAGGTAATAGCCTCTTGTTATCTATCTGAGTTTATGTTCTAAGATGTAAAAAGTATTCACACAATCAGGTCACTGACAAGGTAATTAAAAGTAAATCTCTATGATAAGCATGAAAAGGTAACCAGGTAGAAACGACAAATCTCTATGATAAGTATTACTTAGTAACCTGATGTAAATGGTAAATCTCTATGACAAGCATTACTTGGTCACCTGATAGAACTAGTAATTAACCTACCACAATAGGTTAAACTACACTAATGGTTTAAAATTGTTTCCTCTGTCAGTGTAACTTAAATTCTACCTAAGTAGTCAACCTGTCTTGTTTGCTTCTAGTGTTTTCGGTTTCATTTTGGTGATCGGCAGGGAAACTGACAATTGATAATGTCATTCATGCATCACTCTTATGTTTTCTGTACTGCTAATAAGTGACCTTACTGTTTTTTTAAAATTCTTTTTGGCCCAGAGTAATGCCAGCAGTTACAAGAGTTTCCTGCAAGAACTGGCACAACATGAAGAAATTTGCTTGCCTGAATATAGAACAACCGGGGTTGGTGAGCCTCACAATTTAACGTTCTTGTCAAGTGTGGAAATTGAAGGAGAAATATTTCGCGGAGATGGTGCAAAGTCCAAGAAACAGGCAGAAGAAAATGCTGCCAAGGTTGCTTATACTGCTTTGACAAAATGCAAGTATTTCTTCTGCCTTCTTTACACTTGAGCCAATCGGACATAAGTGAACTTTGTTCAGGCTAATAGCTGGTTGTCTTGAGATCAACTTAAAAATGACATTTTATTGCAGTTGGAAGATTATTGATAATTTTACTTTTCTATATTTTTTTTCAATTTCAGGCAAATCCTTCTTTGCTGGTAATCCTTCAACTGTTTCCTCGGACTTTGAAGGTGAAATTGTCAAAACTGAACCTATCATGGATTCACTGTCCATTTCTATTGATCAAGAAAAATTCAGAGGTTTGTCTCATATTATAAGACTGTTGTAAATTCAGAGGTTTGTCTCATATTATAAGATTGTTGTTAATGTCTTATTATTACTGGAGTTCTGATGCAACTAAAGTATTCATGGCTTTGGCAGATGAAAAGGATATGGTTAATGCATCTTCGATTTCTCGGGACATGCAAGAGCTCAGTGTAAACGAGAAATCATGTTCTTCAGTGGAATCATCACACAATTTTCGTAGTAAAACTATATCATCAGCTGCAATGACACCATCCAAATCATCTTCTCTCTCGAATGCAAATTCTAGTGCAAGGACGACTGCAGAAACCAAAAGTTACCTCCTTTCCAACAGGGTCAGAGTGTACAAATACATTCCAGATGAGGTGTTCCCCAGGGGTACTATTGTGCTTCCTATTGCTGAAGATAAGTGGGCTGTTGTGAGCTTGGAATTCCCCAACGAGAAGTGTGGCTAATGAGGCATGTTAAGTACTTACGTTTATCGTCCTATTAAACACAGAGGCTTAACTGAATCAAGGATGATTACAGCTAGCATCTATTTAAAGTACTTGTATAAATGTTTTATTTCCTGAAACATTATAAGTGTTTGTGGAAGTTAAATGGTACTATTATGAACTTCTTCATATTCTTCTTTTCTATTTCCCACCCCTTAGATGTTGTTGTTATTCTGTTTAGTTGTGGTTGCTGTTTTCTGCAGGATCAGGTGAAAAAAGTATAAATTTGTTCATGTCATTAATCTTTACACTCGTACTGCTTGATCATTCCATAATATGCTTGCATATAATCTTGGAATAGAAATCCAATGAAAAATGATAATCAGTAAATAATCTGGTAGGTAGCTGCTCAACCGTGCAAGTAGAGGCCGTTGCAGCCTATAGACAATGCGTTCAAATGATGCGGACCTTTAGTGAGCCATGAGATGAAGACCATTTCACCTCATTAGCACTTCTGATTTATTCAAATGATGGTTTAAGATTCATAACAAATTGACTGAGTACAGTTTAGAAATGAAGGGATAGTTCTTCAGTTATTCTATTCACAATCATAACTGGGGGGACTTCATCACATTGGCGACATAAAGGCTGATTCCAAGAACCAATAGAGCAACAAGACTCATTTTAATCACTTTCTTTGGCTTCTTCAGGTTTGCAGCCAAACAACTGGTATGTCCGGCTGTTTCATCATCTGTCTCGTCATCTGTCGATTCACATTCAGATTCAGTGTAAGAACTACTACTTGAACTACGTTCATGTGATGGTAATTTTTTTTCTGTAGGACTTTTAGATTCTGTTTGCTCGGTGATTTTGGGACTATTGTTCTTTGGTTCTTCTTTTGCTGGCCTTTTAGCAGCGGTATTTTCAGTATTATCCTGCTTAGCAAATTCATCTCGTAAAGTGGTCTTCTGTCTTTTAGCTGAAGGTTTATTATCAGCTCCTGTGGCTGCTAAATCCTTATCCTTTTTCACTGATGAAGTTATCAGTTCTGGTTGTTTAACATGAAGAATTCCATTTTCAAACTTTGCAGTGATTTTGCTTTTGTCACAATTTTCTGCAACAGGAAATTCCTTCTGAAACCTCTGCCACTTATTCTGACCAATTGGCCTTTGTCCGCTGATCTTCAGAATTCCTGTTATGGCCAGTTGAACCCTCAGCTGCTCCTTCTTGAAACCTGTGCTTTGTCAATGTTTATTAGTATGTAATTGTTAAGAGTGTGCCATATCGGTTGAGGGAATAAGAAGTTGTATCATTTCATAAGTTAACTTTTTAGGTTGAGTCACTACTAGAAATAGAGGCTTTTCCCACCGACATTCAGTGGGAAATTTGTGCTATAAAACATGATTTTTCCACCTCATTCCCACCAAACCACCTCAATGGAAAAATCCATGGTTGTAAACAGATTCCCATTGAAACACTGGGACCCTTCCTAATTTTTCCGAATGAAAACTCTATTGTTTAGGTTTTTCCCACCAATATTCAGTGGGAAATAGCCACTGGACATTTTTCAGTGGGAAAATAGAAATTTTTTTGGTAGTGAGTTAAGCTCAATATCCATTTTCTTTATAATTAATCGTACATGAAATCAATATGTTCCAGAAGACAGAAGATTATCTTTAAGGTTAGCTATGAAACTTATAAAGAACGTAACAACAATCATGCGTGGTGTGGATACATGACTTGTCAAATATCTCAGGTGACAAAAGGCATGAAAGTATGTAATTTATCATCATGTTGTAAGGTTAACATCACTGGTGGAGAATCCAACACATAACCACTAGTTGCATGTGCGCTAGATGCACTCATACTATATACTATATGTTTTATATAACATTTAAAGATTTTTTTTAAAGGTAAGTATAAATATTAAGAGGTGCGCTCACTGCCTTTTAATTCCTAACATCCAGAAAGAGCAAGTGTATGCATGCACCATTTTGGTTAGATGCAGTGGCGAATCCAAAATTTAGAGTCAGTGGGTTCTGATCTTTATATATGTGCCATTTTTCCTCGCACACGCACATATATAGTCCAAGTTAGATGCAACAGATTCTACCAAATCCGCATTTAGTCTAGATCCGTCACTAGTGGGAGGAGGAGGAGGAGGAGGATAACAGAAAATTAATGACAGGAAGAATAAAAGCACCTGGAAGATTTATGTGAAGGGTGTCAGAGTGTTCTTCCTCATGAACCAGCTTTGATGATGGCTCAAAATCTTCATATACTTGAGTTGGTGTAGCAACTACAACTCCCTTTGAATTCATATTCTGAGTTTCTTTTCTTTCTTTTGCTAATCTGAAATCCTTTCTTTTAGGCTTTCTTCTTGTTGATGGAATAAAGGGTTTAAGTTTGTAGTTTATATACACACCGAAAAATCCTCAAGAGAACTTTCTTGATAGGCTCTCTCTGTTTTCTTTCAAGATACATATTCCTTAACTAATTTCCATTACTTTGTTTATAAACCTTTCCTTTCAGCTATTCAGGGTTTTCTTGTAAATGAGAAGAACTCCTAACTAGGAAACCTGAAGTTCAGGAATAAAGTTTTCAAGAATTGCTAATTGGGGATATGGAAAGTCTATAATTTATAACGAGGGGATATAGGATCGGGGCAAGGAACTCTGTTTATGCTAGTGAATGCTTTCTCATCTGATACCCTCTATGCACGTAACATATAAAAGAAGGGAGAAAATAGAGGAATCCTTTTGAACTGTGATCTTTTTTTTTTTCCTTCCAAGAACTGAAAGAGCAACAAGAGTCATTTTCATCACTTTCCTTGGCTTCTTCAGGCTTGCAGCCAAACAACTAGCATTTCCGGTCGTTTCATCATCAGTCGATTCGCTTTCAGATTCACTGCAAGAACTACTACTTGAACTACTTTCATCTGCTGGTAATTTTTTTCCTGCAAGATTTTTAGCTTCTGTTTGCTCACTGGTTTTAGTACTACTGTTCTTTAATTCTTCTTTAGCAGGTGTATTAATATCAGCATTTTCCTGCTTACTAAATTCATCTCTTAAAGAGGATCTTCTGTCTTTTAGCTGCAGGGCTATTCTCAGCTTCTGTGGCTGCCAATTCCTTATCTTTTTTCACTGATGAAGTTATCAGTTTTGGTTGTTTAATATAAAGTGTGCCATTTTCAAACTTTGCACTGATTTTGCTTTGGTCACAATTTTCTGCAACTGGAAATTCCTTCTGAAATCTCTGCCATTTATTCTGCCCAATTGGCCTTTGTCCACTGATCTTCAGAATTCCTGTTTTGGTCAGTTGAACCCTCATCTGTTCGTTCTTGAAACCTGTGGAATTTCAATGTACATATGAAATCAATACATTGCTGAAGATAGAAGACAATAATTGAGGTTAAAGTAAGAAAATTATGAAGCGGATACATGACTTGTCAGATATCTTAGGTGACATAAGGCATGAGAATGAGATATTGTGAGATTATGTGACATTCTCATCGGATTATGAACGTTTCATGTTTTTGTTGAATGTTATATAAGTAATAGTTGCACATGCACTAGATGGACTCATACAATGCATATATATGTAATAGCCCGTCCAGCTATCCCACTAGTGATATTGTCCGCTTTGGACCTAGGACTGCACAGCTATAAAGCACGTCACTAGGGACAGCGTCTCTTCTGTATTATGTCCTTGTGGGATTTTTTTTAGAGTGTCACATATTTGCCCTTTATGGACTCCAGCGGGGAAGGGCATATCTCAGGGGTGTATGTGACTCCCATGACGGAATGCAGGCTGATGAGGACGGGTCAAATAGAAGAACTTGGCAGCTAATTCGAGGCTCCCAAGCAAGTTGGAGTCGGCTATATGTATCCCCACTCCGCGTCACTTCAATATTTATATGATATAATCTATTTAATGATGGAAAATGACTTACCTGGAAGAGTAAGGTGAAGAGTGTCAGAATGTTCTTCCTTAACTAGCTTTGAAGATGGCACAAAATCTTCATATATTTGAGTGGGTGTAGCAACTTCAGCTCCCTTTGAATTCATCTTCTGCATTTTTTTCTTCTTTCTTTTGCTAATGTGTAATCTTGTTGCTTCAAGGCTTTTGTTCTTGTTGATGGAAAGGTTTTTAAGTTTGTAGTTTATATAAACACACAAAAATTCTCAAGAGAACTTTCTTGATATGCTTTCTCTGTTTTCTTTCCATATACATATTCCTTAACTAATTCATTACTTTGTTTATTAACCTTTTCTTTACTCTACATGGTTTCTTGTACAACAGAAAACACCTAAGAAGAACCCCTAAATAGGAAACTTGAAGAGTAGGAGCAAAGTTTTGAGGCTCAAATTTTGAAGAATTTCTAATTGGAGATAGAGAAATTTTATAATTTGTTACTCTTTCCGGCTCAATTTATGTGATATAGTTTGACTATGCAGACAGTTTAAGAAAGAACGACGACTTTTAAACTTGCGGTCTAAAACAAGTCATAGATATTTGTGTGGTGGCAAATCATTTCATTAAGAGTAAAAGAAGAAGTCTCAAGTTAAATTATTTCTAAATATAGAAATGTATCATTCTTTTTGGGACAGATTAAAAAGGAAAATGTATCACATAAGTTGGGACATAGTGAGTACAAGGAAATAAATACACAGATAAGTTTTAGCTTAGAGCTTGGCCCTAGAAGACATTTTTTGACCAATAATGAATAGTTTATTGGTATGGTTATCGATTTAGCATGTTTACAAATTTGTAACCGATAAATCGAATCGATAGCATATAAAATCGAACTGAACTGACCGATTAGAAGTACTATTAGTGAATGCAATCCTTACTCTGATTTCTCCCATGCACATTTCTCCTTTTCCTTGTTCCTGATATTCCATTATTCCTGCTCCTCCTTTAGTATTTTCGAAAATGTAAGCATCAATTTTTGGAAAGAAAAAAAAAACCTTTTAACTCTCATGATCCGATTTTATATGACACTATTATTATTGTAGAGTCAAATACTTCTTTTACAACTATGTTTCAAAATTAATCCACGAGTGTAGTACTATTATTTTGTTTTTTTTTTAATATACAAATTTTTGTTTTGAAAAGTTAGTAGACGATCATATACCCAAAATTATATGCATTTAAACTTCTACTTCAAACTCCACCGTTGCCTTTGGTACATAGGGCGTAATTCTTTTTGGTAGGGCGACACGAGGTAGATAAATTGGAAAAGTCTAGGAACAATCGATCATTAATTTGTACCCATCTAAAATGATATAATTTAAAAAAAAAAAAATGAAATTACTTGTTTCGTTCCTTGTATTATTGCTTTATTCTGATTTTACTTTTTATGCATTTAACTGAACACGTTTAACCTTCAATTAAGCTAAATATGTAGTTTTAATCAAATTATTGACAGAATTTTAACGGAGTTAACTACACCAAAGGATAATATTATGGGTATTTTAACATTCATCATCCTCATTCCTTCCTCTACCTAGTACATTCTACTGGCTGACAACTTGCTCAAAAATTGTAACAAAACAACTGAATAAGTGTATGCTAAATTAAATTGCGTAAGATGTAAAAGATAAAAGAAGTGGATAGCATCGAGCATTGCAAAATTAAATTGATCTACCTACGGGAAATGCCTCGGTCCGGTCTAGGGGGATAAAAACAAAAATGAATTAAGGAAGGAAAAATGATCAAATTTACCCTCCAAAAATGATTTATAGATTAAATTTATCCTCCGTTAGAGTTAGGGGTCAAATTTGCCCCGTCCATTAATATACTTATTAAAATTGTCCTTATTATGGATGGAAGTATGATTAGGACTCCTGATCAGTCCGCAAAGGCGCCATGTGTGTGAATAGATTTGTTTTTCATTTAAATCTTAGTGTAAAAATCATACAAATTAAATTTTGTCATGTATTTTTATAAAAAAAAATACAATACCTAATATTCTTCTCCATCAAACCACCACTTCCCCTTCTTCTTCTTCTTCTTCTTCTTCTTCTTCTTCTTCTTCTTCTTCTTCTTCTTCTTCTTCTTCTTCTTCTTATTCTCCGCCACTCTCATCGCCGTCCACCGCCCTCCACCGTCGTCCGCCACCGCCAATTAATTTACTAAAAAATAACCCGTTACTTTCCAACTTTTTTACCCAAATCCCCCCCATTTGTCTCAAAACACCTGAGAAGAGAGCGAGAGAGATAGCCGAATACACACACGCTCACTTCTACACCAAGTCTTATCAACAACGAATTCCTCGAAAAATCGATAGTATTAGACCTGATGTATTATTGTGTTTAGTCTAAAACAAATCTTATATATTTATGTGACTATAAATTATTTTATTAAGGGTAAATGAGAAATTATTTCTAATTATAAAAAAATAACATTCTTTTTAAGACAAATTAAAAACGGAAAGGAAAAGGGAGTAATAATTTGTAATATTAAATCCCTTTTTGTTAAAAAAAGAATCTTTCGTCATCTCATCTTCACCCCTTCAAAGTTCAAACCAAACAAACACTACTTCAATATTACAAATTGTGTTATTTTAACATTTCTCTGATCAATCTCTGGTGTCCCTTTCGGTCCATCTAATAATAATTGAGGTGTATTTTGATAAATGATTTATTTAACTTAATCACAATCAAACTCTATTACTCCCTCCATCTCCAACAAAATTGTGTTAGTTTAATTTGATACAAAATTTAAGAGATAAAGGAGGACTTATGAAGTATAAGTCCTAAATTTTTATATGACCGTAAATAATCTTATAAAGTTTAAGAAAAAATTTAAATATAAAAATGTATTAATTTTTTGAGGTAAAATAATAAAGAAATTAAGACAATCGTTATGCTGACGGAGGGCTATTATTTACGAATATTCAATTTCCCCCAAACATTTCAAGAGAATCTTCGTCATTTCACCTTCATTCCTTCAAACCAAACAGACAGTACACTACTTCAAATTATACAAACTGTCAAACATTATTTTACATATTTTCTGATCAACTCATCAATCAAACTGGTGAAAGTTTAATTGTCTGTATGGTTATGCCGAAGAAACCGAGAACCCTAACGTTTCATCATCAAAATGCAGAGAAACGATATGGTTGAATATTTTAGGGAGCAATTATCTGGTTTTGCTTTTACAGCCAATGGATGGGTTCAATCTTATGGATCTCGCTGTGTTAAGCCACCAATAATCTATGGTGATGTCAGTCGCCCAAAACCAATGACTGTCTTCTGGTCTTCACTGGCACAGAGCATGAGCAAGCGCCCAATGAAGGGAATGCTTACCGGCCCTGTTACCATTTTAAACTGGTCTTTTGTTAGAGATGACCAACCGAGGTTAGAACTCTTAAGCTTGAACACAGTAGCATATTTTTCTTTGGGCATTTTTTGGCCCGTCTGCCCAAATTAATTACCGGCTCTAGCCAAGATATACAAAACCTATACACTGATTATGTATATTATATGTACACAATATGTATATTGTATGTATATTTAATACTTAATATAAACCTACACATTTGCTGGCTATTCTCTTGAGCGGTCCAAAAATGTAATTATGCCTTTTTCCTTCTCCACACACATCTGATTTAACTGATTTATTGTTGCTTTTAGATTTGAGACTTGCTACCAAATTGCTTTGGCTATTAAGGATGAGGTAGAAGATCTCGAGAAGGCTGGCATTAATGTCATTCAGATTGATGAAGCTGCTTTAAGAGAGGGTTTGCCTCTTAGAAAGTCCGAGGAAGCGTTCTACTTGAACTGGTCTGTACATTCATTCAGGATAACCAGCTGTGGTGTTCAAGACACTACCCAGGTCTGTATTTGTCTAGTTTTTCTTCTCTATATCAACTGACTATAATCATGTGGCTTATCTACTTCTTCAAAAGTTTCTCTTCCTACATCAATTCTATCTTGGATGGTCTATGTGTTTTTCTAATGAACTAGCTTTTGAAATTCATGCACCGAAACGCTTACAGAAGAGGGAGGGAATGGATAAGAATATAAATTAGAAAAGGTTAACGAACATAATGTATCTCCAACACCTAAGGGTGTGGTCTAGTAGTCAATGAAATGGATTGAGAATCATGAGGTCTCAGGTTCAAATTCCCCCGGAGGCCAAAAACATTAGGTGATTTCTTTTCATCTGTCCAAGTTTTGGTGGATAGATGCACCCTCTACTTGTGTTGGTGGGAGGTTGCAGGTATCCGTGGAATTAGTCGAAGTCGGTGCAAGTTGATTCAGGCACGACGGTTCTTAAAAAAATTATAAAAGTCTCCCCACATATCTGAAGGGAATTAAAGGATTCAGAAGCAACTCCATAGGTGTGAAATTCTTTTGGTAATAACTTCATGTGTGAAATTGGTGCTTTCTTTCTAGTAATTGTCCGGTAAATCTAAGAGCTGGGTAGAATTGGGAGGCATTTTGTGTTATTGGGGAAGTTTTACTTCTTCTTTGCCCTGGGGCTTTGGTTCAGTGGTAAGAGTATAAAACATGAGGTATGGGTTAGGCACACTTCACTAGTTCAGTCTGGATTTAAGCGGAGAAGAGTAGAGGATTATCCGTCGAGTTCCAAATCATCGCGTGCCACCTGGCTCTCAAGGATTTCTTGGTTCTAAAAAAGTACTACAGTAGTTTTTTTTTTCTTCTTTTACATAATTCTAATCATCTTTTCCATTTGTTGTGACAGATTCACACCCACATGTGTTATTCAAACTTCAACGACATCATCCATTCAATCATCGACATGGATGCTGACGTCATCACCATCGAGAACTCCAGGTCCGATGAGAAGCTTCTTTCTGTGTTCCGTGAGGGAGTGAAGTATGGTGCTGGTATTGGCCCTGGTGTATACGACATCCATTCGCCGAGGATTCCGTCAACTGAGGAAATCGCCGACAGAATCAGCAAGATGCTTGCGGTCCTTGACACCAACATCCTCTGGGTCAACCCCGACTGTGGCCTCAAGACGCGCAAGTATCCTGAAGTTAAGCCTGCACTAAGCAACATGGTGGCAGCTGCTAAGCTCCTCCGCGCACAATTGGCCAGCACCAAGTGAGCTTGAGTTACCATAATCGATCCAATGTGAAAATACCCTGGCTTTTTACTCTTATATGCAAGAATTAGGGAGAATACTTTTCTCCAAGAAATAAAATGTAGGTTTCTGAGTTCTGGCAAATTGTATGGTCTTTGAAAAATTGTTTATCAATCTTCTATACGATCCTAAAACTTTACATAAATATATATTTGATCAGTCAGTCAACTATTTCAGAGCTGTTTTTATTGCGGTTCATTTCATACGAACAGTTCAAATTATGGATCTCTAAAACTTGAGGTGAAGACTAACAAGTCTCCCAACCGAATCTCCATTAAATACGAGAGCTAATATAACTAAACCTTAATCTTAAATAACTATATGATCTATATGGACGTTGACTTCTATTTGTTCTTTTCTTATTAAAGTCTATAGGGATCCCAAGAGATTATAGGTACTTTGAGATCAGTTTTTTTCATATGATTTTTGATTTATTTCATTCCTTTTTAATAGTTAATACATTTAATCACAACACAGATTGAAGCACTTGAAGTAATTTGGGCATAAACATAATTGAAAAGGGTAACATACACAAAAAGCTACGACATCTTTGGGGTAGCCTGATGGATGATGATCCAACTTTCAGTTTATTATATCACAGTCGCAAAACAAATTTTTGGTAATGGAAAATAAGTCAACTATTCTTATAAATCAGTATAATGCTAAATCACGTTTTGGAAAACAAATTAGGTTGCCACAAATATAAAATTGTCACGTAGGTATAGTCACATCATCAACTCACCTTATATAATATTCACGTGACATCACTTAAAAACCAAAATTCATATTTTGATAAGTTCTAATATCTGATGTCTTTTACCATGTGGAGCATGAGTTTTATTTAAGTAGGTCGAGAAACGATTTTTTTTCTCAATTTTATTTTTTGAAGTGTTGCAACGTGAATATTATGTAAGACGGGTATTAAAGTGGCAGCCTATGTGTGTTTTCGAGACAAAATTTGGCATATCACCGGGTTTTTCTTGTGATATATAGGTAGAGTTTAGTTATAGTTTCGTTACAAAAATTAAATTTTATGATTTTGAAACTGTAAATAGAAGTGGATGACAATTATAAAATTAACTCTATCTTCGACATTGACGATGCTCCATAAAACATTATTGACATATTACTTTTTGAGCAATTTCACATAGCTCAATTACTTTAATGCCACAAATAATAATTTTGAACTTTAGTATTACAATGTGTATAATGTAATGACTAGACGAGAAATTAACACATGTTAAAAGTGAAGACGTTGCCAAATGCTACAAGCACAAAGCATCCTAGTACATTCACCATATCAGCTTTGCAATAGTACTTTTTCCTCCTCCTCTGTAGGTAGTACTGAAACATGCAGAAAGGAGGGGGGGGGGGGGGTGTGTGTGTGTGTGTTCAAGACTCTATATACTCAATGCATGAACCATAAAGGAAACTTGTTATTTTGTGTGTGCGGCAGTATTGGGGTGGGGGGGTGGGGATCTTATGACTGTGTAATATAATACTACTATATATATGGAAAGACAGAAAAAATACTTTTGAATCAGAGGAAATAACAGTAGCCAAAAGCAGAGAAACAAAATGTACAAGTCAAAGCTGCAAGAAGTGTGTCAAAACAAGAAATGGGCACTACCTAAATACTGTTGTATGAAAGATGGAGAAGACCACGACCCAAAATTCAAAGCATCTGTGGTTGTCAATGGCATTAATTTTGACTCTCCAACTTTGTGCAAATCATCTAAGGAAGCCCATAATGAAGCTGCTAAGTTTGCTTTCCTTCACTTTACTTCTGGTATACATGAACTTTATATATCTCTTAATGACCATGTCTTGAAGTGTTTGTTTGATTATGTATGAGTAGTATATAATGATGTTTCACATGTGAGCTCTGATTTTAGACTTCCCCTTGAGTTATTTTCTTGAATTTGTGAACTCAAATACTCAAATCTGGTCTGATGTTTTTTTATTTCAAGTTTGTTATAGACAAATCATTTTTTTGCTCTTTTTACTTTTCCCTCATTTTCACATCTGAAGTTTGTTTATATCCGTGTATGTGCATTTAAGACATAGTAGATCCGAAGTCCGGATAAAGGAGAGGGGTTATGTTCTCAACATAAAATAATTTAACTATGATGAATCCTTTGAATATTGAATTTATTAGGAGAGCCGAATGAATTTATTTGGTTGCTTGATATTTGACACTTAGCTTGAAGTTTGCTTTGATATGCTCGAATTTCCCCTTCTTGTATTGTTTCAAGAAAATGACGATGCTTTCTTAATGCGTAAAACTAAGTATGAATATCAGGTGTTAGAAATGTCTAGTCCATAAACTAAGAATGAATGATTGGCTCGTTAACATTTCATTCCTTGCGTTTCTTTCTTCGTGCTTGTCTAGGATTATTGACACATTATTGTTAGGAGTTCTAGAATAGATAGCAAGCTTTATGCTTTAAGCTTGTCCAATGTTCAGATAGAAAAATAGCTTCTGCCATTGATTGAACAAAAGAAATTACCAGCATTGTATATGTAAAATATATTACTCGTACTAATTCTTTTTGAAATTAATTGGCCAGAGAAGTGAAATGGAATAAGTAGAATAATATGGCTTGAAGTTGCATAGTAAACTTTTCGCAAGGAGTACTTGAGCAAATTTTAAGCGTAAATCACATGTTTCTCTACTTATATTATTAAGCGGTTCAATTCCAACTACAGAAGCTATTGGACTGACAAAAGTTGAGGGAGAATGCCAAAGTCTGCAGGATAAACGTACTTCTGAGGTCAAGCAAGGTGATAAGTTTAAGAAGGTTTTTCTGTTGCATTTGATTATACTTGCGGTTTTTTTTTTGGGGGGGAGATTTTGGTGTCATTAGTTATTACCTTTGTGGACACTGTTTATTCATCCAAGATTTTTCTATATCCTTTTTTGTTTTTTTCCCCTTCTGTTGTAAAACCATGCTGCAAGCAGATTCATGCACCAGATGCTTAACTTGTAATATTTTAAAGTAGATATTTTTCTCTACTTAGTAGGTGGTTCACTTCCAACTGTAGAAGGTAGTGGAATAACGAAAACTGAGGAAGCATGCCAATTTCCTTTTGAGATCAAGCAAGGTGAAGAGTTTAAGATGGTTTGATATTCCATTTGATAAAAAATACACTTCAATTTTCTTTTATTTTAGATTTTGGTAATAATCTTTGCTATTGCTTCTTATATTCATCTAATAATCCTTCATTCTAAAGATAATTTTTTTCGTCTGTTGTAATACCTTGCTGCAAGCAGTTGATGCACTAGATGCTTCGGTTGTTATTTTCTGTATTAGCATCAGCAAACAACAAACACTTAAATATCTTGTGGATGCTGTTGCTGCTTGAGCATTTGTTGAATGTATGCAGTTTGATCTTTCTTGTATCCAGAAAGCTTTTTCTACTTTTTGTGATCTCTAGTTACACGACCTTTTTTTTTTTTTTTTCCAACTAAACTAGTTGAAGCACACTTAGGAATATGAGATTCCTAGTTGCTACTTAAACCAAAAGGTTGTACTTTACAAATTCTTTTTTTGAGTAAAAAGTTATCCCCCATGTTGTGTATGAAGTACTTTCTGCAACTTTATCTTCTACACCGTGTAGTTCTGCTTCCCCTTGAATGTCTAAATAAGGTTCTTTTGTTACAGAAGATTCTCACTACCAGTACAAGACAAAGCTGCAGATTTATGCAAAAAGAAAAAATCTTGGTGTACCTGTGTACCAAAGCAAAAGGAAGAGTTCATCTCGAGATCTTTATTTCGAGGCAACTGTGACACTGGCTGGTGAATTGTTCAAAAGTCCCAGAGCATACAAGTCTGCAGGGGAAGCAGAAGATTCTGTTGCACAACTTGCATTAATGACACTGGTAACCGTTTCCTTTGAAAAGGTAATAGCCTATTGTTATCTATCTGAGTTTATGTTCTAAGATGTAAAAAGTATTCACACAATCAGGTCACTGACAAGGTAATTAAAAGTAAATCTCTATGATAAGCATGAAAAGGTAACCAGGTAGAAACGGCAAATCTCTATGATAAGTATTACTTAGTAACCTGATGTAAATGGTAAATCTCTATGACAAGCATTACTTGGTCACCTGATAGAACTAGTAATTAACCTACCACAATAGGTTAAACTACACTAATGATTTAAAATTGTTTCCTCTGTCAGTGTAACTTAAATTCTACCTAAGTAGTCAACCTGTCTTGTTTGCTTCTAGTGTTTTCGGTTTCATTTTGGTGATCGGCAGGGAAACTGACAATTGATAATGTCATTCATGCATCACTCTTATGTTTTCTGTACTGCTAATAAGTGACCTTACTGTTTTTTTAAAATTCTTTTTGGCCCAGAATAATGCCAGCAGTTACAAGAGTTTCCTGCAAGAACTGGCACAACATGAAGAAATTTGCTTGCCTGAATATAGAACAACCGGGGTTGGTGAGCCTCACAATTTAACGTTCTTGTCAAGTGTGGAAATTGAAGGAGAAATATTTCGCGGAGATGGTGCAAAGTATAAGAAACAGGCAGAAGAAAATGCTGCCAAGGTTGCTTATACCGCTTTGACAAAATGCAAGTATTTCTTCTGCCTTCTTTACACTTGAGCCAATCGGACATAAGTGAACTTTGTTCAGGCTAATAGCTGGTTGTCTTGAGATCAACTTAAAAATGACATTTTATTGCAGTTGGAAGATTATTGATAATTTTACTTTTCTATATTTTTTTTCAATTTCAGGCAAATCCTTCTTTGCTGGTAATCCTTCAACTGTTTCCTCGGACTTTGAAGGTGAAATTGTCAAAACTGAACCTATCATGGATTCACTGTCCATTTCTATTGATCAAGAAAAATTCAGAGGTTTGTCTCATATTATAAGACTGTTGTAAATTCAGAGGTTTGTCTCATATTATAAGATTGTTGTTAATGTCTTATTATTACTGGAGTTCTGATGCAACTAAAGTATTCATGGCTTTGGCAGATGAAAAGGATATGGTTAATGCATCTTCGATTTCTCGGGACATGCAAGAGCTCAGTGTAAACGAGAAATCATGTTCTTCAGTGGAATCATCACACAATTTTCGTAGTAAAACTATATCATCAGCTGCAATGACACCATCCAAATCATCTACTCTCTCGAATGCAAATTCTAGTGCAAGGACGACTGCAGAAACCAAAAGTTACCTCCTTTCCAACAGGGTCAGAGTGTACAAATACATTCCAGATGAGGTGTTCCCCAGGGGTATTATTGTGCTTCCTATTGCTGAAGATAAGTCGGCTGTTGTGAGCTTGGAATTCCCCAACGAGAAGTGTGGCTAATGAGGCATGTTAAGTACTTACGTTTATCGTCCTATTAAACACAGAGGCTTAACTGAATCAAGGATGATTACAGCTAGCATCTATTTAAAGTACTTGTATAAATGTTTTATTTTCTGAAACATTATAAGTGTTTGTGGAAGTTAAATGGTACTATTATGAACTTCTTCATATTCTTCTTTTCTATTTCCCGCCCCTTAGATGTTGTTGTTATTCTGTTTAGTTGTGGTTGCTGTTTTCTGCAGGATCAGGTGAAAAAAGTATAAATTTGTTCATGTCATTAATCTTTACACTCGTACTGCTTGATCATTCCATAATATGCTTGCATATAATCTTGGAATAGAAATCCAATGAAAAATGATAATCAGTAAATAATCTGGTAGGTAGCTGCTCAACCGTGCAAGTAGAGGCCGTTGCAGCCTATAGACAATGCATTCAAATGATGCGGACCTTTAGTGAGCCATGAGATGAAGACCATTTCACCTCATTAGCACTTCTGATTTATTCAAATGATGGTTTAAGATTCATAACAAATTGACTGAGTACAGTTTAGAAATGAAGGGATAGTTCTTCAGTTATTCTATTCACAATCATAACTGGGGGGACTTCATCACATTGGCGACATAAAGGCTGATTCCAAGAACCAATAGAGCAACAAGACTCATTTTCATCACTTTCTTTGGCTTCTTCAGGTTTGCAGCCAAACAACTGGTATGTCCGGCTGTTTCATCATCTGTCTCGTCATCTGTCGATTCACATTCAGATTCAGTGTAAGAACTACTACTTGAACTACGTTCATGTGCTGGTAATTTTTTTTCTGGAGGACTTTTAGATTCTGTTTGCTCGGTGATTTTGGGACTATTGTTCTTTGGTTCTTCTTTTGCTGGCCTTTTAGCAGCGGTATTTTCAGTATTATCCTGCTTAGCAAATTCATCTCGTAAAGTGGTCTTCTGTCTTTTAGCTGAAGGTTTATTATCAGCTCCTGTGGCTGCTAAATCCTTATCCTTTTTCACTGATGAAGTTATCAGTTCTGGTTGTTTAACATGAAGAATTCCATTTTCAAACTTTGCAGTGATTTTGCTTTTGTCACAATTTTCTGCAACAGGAAATTCCTTCTGAAACCTCTGCCACTTATTCTGACCAATTGGCCTTTGTCCGCTGATCTTCAGAATTCCTGTTATGGCCAGTTGAACCCTCAGCTGCTCCTTCTTGAAACCTGTGCTTTGTCAATGTTTATTAGTATGTAATTGTTAAGAGTGTGCCATATCGGTTGAGGGAATAAGAAGTTGTATCATTTCATAAGTTAACTTTTCAGGTTGAGTCACTACTAGAAATAGAGGCTTTTCCCACCGACATTCAGTGGGAAATTTGTGCTATAAAACATGATTTTTCCACCTCATTCCCACCAAACCACCTCAATGGAAAAATCCATGGTTGTAAACAGATTCCCATTGAAACACTGGGACCCTTCCTAATTTTTCCGAATGAAAACTCTATTGTTTAGGTTTTTCCCACCAATATTCAGTGGGAAATAGCCACTGGACATTTTTCAGTGGGAAAATAGAAATTTTTTTGGTAGTGAGTTAAGCTCAATATCCATTTTCTTTATAATTAATCGTACATGAAATCAATATGTTCCAGAAGACAGAAGATTATCTTTAAGGTTAGCTATGAAACTTATAAAGAACGTAACAACAATCATGCGTGGTGTGGATACATGACTTGTCAAATATCTCAGGTGACAAAAGGCATGAAAGTATGTAATTTATCATCATGTTGTAAGGTTAACATCACTGGTGGAGAATCCAACACATAACCACTAGTTGCATGTGCGCTAGATGCACTCATACTATATACTATATGTTTTATATAACATTTAAAGATTTTTTTTAAAGGTAAGTATAAATATTAAGAGGTGCGCTCACTGCCTTTTAATTCCTAACATCCAGAAAGAGCAAGTGTATGCATGCACCATTTTGGTTAGATGCAGTGGCGAATCCAAAATTTAGAGTCAGTGGGTTCTGATCTTTATATATGTGCCATTTTTCCTCGCACACGCACATATATAGTCCAAGTTAGATGCAACAGATTCTACCAAATCCGCATTTAGTCTAGATCCGTCACTAGTGGGAGGAGGAGGAGGAGGAGGATAACAGAAAATTAATGACAGGAAGAATAAAAGCACCTGGAAGATTTATATGAAGGGTGTCAGAGTGTTCTTCCTCATGAACCAGCTTTGATGATGGCTCAAAATCTTCATATACTTGAGTTGGTGTAGCAACTACAGCTCCCTTTGAATTCATATTCTGTGTTTCTTTTCTTTCTTTTGCTAATCTGAAATCCTTTCTTTTAGGCTTTCTTCTTGTTGATGGAATAAAGGGTTTAAGTTTGTAGTTTATATACACACCGAAAAATCCTCAAGAGAACTTTCTTGATAGGCTCTCTCTGTTTTCTTTCAAGATACATATTCCTTAACTAATTTCCATTACTTTGTTTATAAACCTTTCCTTTCAGCTATTCAGGGTTTTCTTGTAAATGAGAAGAACTCCTAACTAGGAAACCTGAAGTTCAGGAATAAAGTTTTCAAGAATTGCTAATTGGGGATATGGAAAGTCTATAATTTATAACGAGGGGATATAGGATCGGGGCAAGGAACTCTGTTTATGCTAGTGAATGCTTTCTCATCTGATACCCTCTATGCACGTAACATATAAAAGAAGGGAGAAAATAGAGGAATCCTTTTGAACTGTGATCTTTTTTTGTTTTCCTTCCAAAAAAGACATGAAACTTTAGGAGGGTCCTAACATCCCCATAAATCAGTTGAAAGTAAAATTAATAACCTTTTTATGCTTTTGTGGCATGGTAAATGTGTTTTACACTCCTAAGGAGCGTGGGTAAAAAAAAGACCAAATATTTATATTTTTAGCTTTTCTACTATAAGAAATATTTTCTTATATGTGGTGGGACGTCCTTGACGATGGGTGTATTGGTCGTCTGTCATGATACATCACATGAGCCAGTTATGAGGAGGATGAATATTTTAGTGTCTAAAGGAACTCCGCACTCACTGTACTTTATGCTTAGTTATACTATGTTTCAGGCGTAAGGGCACATTTGCAGGTTTAATTTTAAGGTTAGATTTTTCATAACAGATCTTCATGATTTGTACCATTATTGCATTATTTTTAAAAAAAGTCTCATTCCAACCTTTTAGTCGGGGTCTATGATGCCCACTGAGTACCTACCATGAACTCAGACTTTACTTTGCTATATTGCCAGTTTACAGCTACAGGCACATTAGACGACGTTGCCATGAGTTTAGTGACTTCCCATTTCCAGTCTACACTTGGTGAGCCAACCACCACTCTAGAGGATTCTATTATACATTGTGGGAGGTTAGCTAGTTCATGAGTTTTTCTATTATTATGCACACATGCGGAGGTAGATCTTGAATTTGAAATTTACGAGTTCTGCTTCTAGCTCTTTTGAGTTACTGGGTACTAAATATTTTGTACTTTATGACAAATATAGGGTTCTTCTTGACCCCTACCTTCTTGTGAGGACCCACAGCTGGGCGCTAACCATACTATGAAACCCTTGGGCCTCGGCCCCATGAACATGCGTACATGACATGACATACTCAGGTATTGTGCGTGAGAGGGTGCTTAGCCAGTTCGATATACGCTGCAGCGGCTGGTATCGAACCCGCGACCTTGCAGTCACCTTTACATTCCCCTGAGGGAATCGACTCTTACCAATTGAGCTGCAGCTCAACTGGTAAGAGGCGCTCCTTCGGGGGACAAAAGTGACTCCAAGGTCGCGGGTTCGAGGCGCTGCAGCGTGTATTCTCGAGCTGGCTAAGCACCCTTTCACATACAATGGCCAAGTAGTCTTCACAGTATGGTTAGTGCCCAACTGTAGATCATATATGAGGGGGCAACCCGCAGCATGTATGGGTAACACCTGCGGATCCTCACAAAAAAGTTGCCTTTTTTTGTGAGGACCCACAGCTGGGCGCTAACCATACTGTGAAACCCCTGGGTATCTGACCCCATGAACATGCGTACATGACATGACATACTCAGGTATTGTGCGTGAGAGGGTGCTTAGCCAGTTCGATATACGCTGCAGCGGCTGGTATCGAACCTGCGACCTTGCAGTCACCTTTACATTCCCCTGAGGGAATCGACTCTTACCAATTGAGAGCTTCGATTCCCTCAGGGGAATGTAAAGGTGACTGCAAGGTCGCGGGTTCGATACCAGCCGCTGCAGCGTATATCGAACTGGCTAAGCACCCTCTCACGCACAATACCTGAGTATGTCATGTCATGTACGCATGTTCATGGGGTCAGATACCCAGGGGTTTCACAGTATGGTTAGCGCCCAGCTGTGGGTCCTCACAAAAATGGCGACTTTTTGTCGAGGATCCGACCCCCTTGCAAGTCGGGTTGCCCTCTCATGACATGACATGCGGCACATGGGCCCATGGACTACTAAGTATTGTATGACTTGGATCAACAGACGGATCGCACAGGGACTTGCCTCCATTTAATCCCTCTTCACGCTGCAGCGCTACGGGAGTATCGAACCCGTGACCTCAAGCCCTTTGTCCCCCGAAGGAGCGCCTCTTACCAATTGAGCTGCAGCTCAATTGGTAAGAGTCGATTCCCTCAGGGGAATGTAAAGGTGACTGCAAGGTCGCGGGTTCGATCCCAGCCGCTGCAGCGTATATCGAACTGGCTAAGCACCCTCTCACGCACAATACCTGAGTATGTCATGACATGTCAGCATGCATGGGCCACCAGGGCCAGGGTCCCACCAGGGGTCCCCACAAAAAGGCGACTTTTTGTCTGCGGATCCTCGACAAAAAGTCGCCTTTTTTGTGAGGACCCACAACTGGGCGCTAACCATACTGCGAACCCCTGGGTATCTGACCCCATGAACATGCGTACATGACATGACATACTCAGGTATTGTGCGTGAGAGGGTGCTTAGACAGTTCGATATACGCTGCAGCGGCTGGTATCTAACCCGCGACCTTGCAGTCACCTTTACATTCCCCTGAGGGAATCGACTCTTACCAATTGAGCTGCATTGGTAAGAGTCGATTCCCTCAGGGGAATGTAAAGGTGACTGCAAGGTCGCGGGTTCGATACCAGCCGCTGCAACGTATATCGAACTGGCTAAGCACCCTCTCACGCACAATACCTGAGTATGTCATGTCATGTACGCATGTTCATGGGGTCAGATACCCAGGGGTTTCACAGTATGGTTAGCGCCCAGCTGTGGGTCCTCACACTTCTACTCTACCTCCACCTCTGCACACATGTTGTAAGAATCATACTTTTGAGTGTACAAGATTATGATTTGGCTAATGAGCTACATGATACAGTTATTTCAAACATGAATATTTTCATAACGTTTAACATGCATTTTCATGGGTTAACTATATTAAATTGGTTCATGCAGTCAAAGTTAGAGGCATCGAATGTCGTGTCACGCCTCACCCCAAAATTTGGGGCGTGAAAAAACAATACTCAAGGAGCAATAGAATTTGTAGAACCAGTTTGTCCTTTTTCCAAAGCTTATAATGTAATGTAACTTGGGTTTGACATGGATATCCAGCTGAAATGAACTTTTAGCACCAAGAAATTATCAACATTGCATATGTAAAGTCAGTTGCTTCTTTTGTTTTGAGTTGAGTGTAGCTTGACCTCTCTAATTAATACGGACAGCTACATATGACAAGTATTTTATTCTTATTTGGTTGGTCTAAAGCTTCTGGTTACAGTTCTACATGCCTCAAGTTATTGTCATTACACTCAGGAACTATAGAGCATCGTATTACCATATTCAGGAAGAAGTTTAACTCCTTTATTTGGAAATTAAATGACCAGGAAAGTGATATTAATAAGTACTTAGAATGTTATGGCTTGAATTTGTATAGTAAATTTGTAGATTCATAACAGATTGATTGATTACAGTTTAAAAATGAAAATGGGATCCTTTGCTAGTTATTCTATCTACAATCATAGCTGGGAGGAAATGCAAACCATCCCAACCAATTTTGTCTACAGAAAGACTATTCTCATTTTTCAGCTTCATTTGCAGACTTCATCACGTTGGCAACATAGAGCCCAATGCCAAGAACTGAAAGAGCAACAAGAGTCATTTTCATCACTTTCCTTGGCTTCTTCAGGCTTGCAGCCAAACAACTAGCATTTCCGGTCGTTTCATCATCAGTCGATTCGCTTTCAGATTCACTGCAAGAACTACTACTTGAACTACTTTCATCTGCTGGTAATTTTTTTCCTGCAAGATTTTTAGCTTCTGTTTGCTCACTGGTTTTAGTACTACTGTTCTTTAATTCTTCTTTAGCAGGTGTATTAATATCAGCATTTTCCTGCTTACTAAATTCATCTCTTAAAGAGGTCTTCTGTCTTTTAGCTGCAGGGCTATTCTCAGCTTCTGTGGCTGCCAATTCCTTATCTTTTTTCACTGATGAAGTTATCAGTTTTGGTTGTTTAATATAAAGTGTGCCATTTTCAAACTTTGCACTGATTTTGCTTTGGTCACAATTTTCTGCAACTGGAAATTCCTTCTGAAATCTCTGCCATTTATTCTGCCCAATTGGCCTTTGTCCACTGATCTTCAGAATTCCTGTTTTGGTCAGTTGAACCCTCATCTGTTCGTTCTTGAAACCTGTGGAATTTCAATGTACATATGAAATCAATACATTGCTGAAGATAGAAGACAATATTTGAGGTTAAAGTAAGAAAATTATGAAGCGGATACATGACTTGTCAGATATCTTAGGTGACATAAGGCATGAGAATGAGATATTGTGAGATTATGTGACATTCTCATCGGATTATGAACGTTTCATGTTTTTGTTGAATGTTATATAAGTAATAGTTGCACATGCACTAGATGGACTCATACAATGCATATATATGTAATAGCCCGTCCAGCTATCCCACTAGTGATATTGTCCGCTTTGGACCTAGGACTGCACAGCTATAAAGCACGTCACTAGGGACAGCGTCTCTTCTGTATTATGTCCTTGTGGGATTTTTTTAGAGTGTCACATATTTGCCCTTTATGGACTCCAGCGGGGAAGGGCATATCTCAGGGGTGTATGTGACTCCCATGACGGAATGCAGGCTGATGAGGACGGGTCAAATAGAAGAACTTGGCAGCTAATTCGAGGCTCCCAAGCAAGTTGGAGTCGGCTATATGTATCCCCACTCCGCGTCACTTCAATATTTATATGATATAATCTATTTAATGATGGAAAATGACTTACCTGGAAGAGTAAGGTGAAGAGTGTCAGAATGTTCTTCCTTAACTAGCTTTGAAGATGGCACAAAATCTTCATATATTTGAGTGGGTGTAGCAACTTCAGCTCCCTTTGAATTCATCTTCTGCATTTTTTTCTTCTTTCTTTTGCTAATGTGTAATCTTGTTGCTTCAAGGCTTTTGTTCTTGTTGATGGAAAGGTTTTTAAGTTTGTAGTTTATATAAACACACAAAAATTCTCAAGAGAACTTTCTTGATATGCTTTCTCTGTTTTCTTTCCATATACATATTCCTTAACTAATTCATTACTTTGTTTATTAACCTTTTCTTTACTCTACATGGTTTCTTGTACAACAGAAAACACCTAAGAAGAACCCCTAAATAGGAAACTTGAAGAGTAGGAGCAAAGTTTTGAGGCTCAAATTTTGAAGAATTTCTAATTGGAGATAGAGAAATTTTATAATTTGTTACTCTTTCCGGCTCAATTTATGTGATATAGTTTGACTATGCAGACAGTTTAAGAAAGAACGACGACTTTTAAACTTGCGGTCTAAAACAAGTCATAGATATTTGTGTGGTGGTAAATCATTTCATTAAGAGTAAAAGAAGAAGTCTCAAGTTAAATTATTTCTAAATATAGAAATGTATCATTCTTTTTGGGACAGATTAAAAAGGAAAATGTATCACATAAGTTGGGACATAGTGAGTACAAGGAAATAAATACACAGATAAGTTTTAGCTTAGAGCTTGGCCCTAGAAGACATTTTTTGACCAATAATGAATAGTTTATTGGTATGGTTATCGATTTAGCATGTTTACAAATTTGTAACCGATAAATCGAATCGATAGCATATAAAATCGAACTGAACTGACCGATTAGAAGTACTATTAGTGAATGCAATCCTTACTCTGATTTCTCCCATGCACATTTCTCCTTTTCCTTGTTCCTGATATTCCATTATTCCTGCTCCTCCTTTAGTATTTTCGAAAATGTAAGCATCAATTTTTCTTTTCAGGATTTCCAGTTTTCTATTGAACAATTTTCCTACAGAAGTTTCTTTGGGTCAATTTCTGTCTACTTAGACAAAGTGGTATTCTTCCTGCATGGAGAGAAGTTGGAATATTTCTCAATGTGGACTTTCTCATTTGTCCATATTTTTCTAAATTGTTCATTCTTTTTATTTTTATTTTTAATAATTCTACTTTATTCATTTTTCTTTATATATATCATCAAAAAGTGCTTTATTGTTGTGACCAAAAAATTAGCATGTGCCTGCGACAAGCATAACTGGCTAACCTGGACCAAACCTTATATTATGAACTATCAATAAAAAATCTTATCTCTTTCTCTGTGCTTTCTTATAGATCTACATCTATTGTTCAAGTTTTGATTATTTCCAATGATCTCGCAGATTTAGCATCTACTTTGATAATCTAGGAATTTTTTTGGAAAGAAAAAAAAAACCTTTTAACTCTCATGATCCGATTTTATATGACACTATTATTATTGTAGAGTCAAATACTTCTTTTACAACTATGTTTCAAAATTAATCCACGAGTGTAGTACTATTATTTTGTTTTTTTTTAATATACAAATTTTTGTTTTGAAAAGTTAGTAGACGATCATATACCCAAAATTATATGCATTTAAACTTCTACTTCAAACTCCACCGTTGCCTTTGGTACATAGGGCGTAATTCTTTTTGGTAGGGCGACACGAGGTAGATAAATTGGAAAAGTCTAGCAACAATCGATCATTAATTTGTACCCATCTAAAATGATATAATTTAAAAAAAAAAATGAAATTACTTGTTTCGGTCCTTGTATTATTGTTTTATTCTGATTTTACTTTTTATGCATTTAACTGAACACTTTTAACCTTCAATTAAGCTAAATATGTAATTTTAATCAAATTATTGACAGAATTTTAACGGAGTTAACTACACCAAAGGATAATATTATGGGTATTTTAACATTCATCATCCTCATTCCTTCCTCTACCTAGTACATTCTACTGGCTGACAACTTGCTCAAAAATTGTAACAAAACAACTGAATAAGTGTATGCTAAATTAAATTGCGTAAGATGTAAAAGATAAAAGAAGTGGATAGCATCGAGCATTGCAAAATTAAATTGATCTACCTACGGGAAATGCCTCGGTCCGGTCTAGGGGGATAAAAACAAAAATGAATTACGGAAGGAAAAATGATCAAATTTACCCTCCAAGAATGGTTTATAGATTAAATTTATCCTCCGTTAGAGTTAGGGGTCAAATTTGCCCCGTCCATTAATATACTTATTAAAATTGTCCTTATTATGGATGAAAGTATGACTAGGACTCCTGATCAGTCCGCATAGGCGCCATGTGTGTGAATAGAATTGTTTTTCATTTAAATCTTAGTGTAAAAATCATACAAATTAAATTTTGTCATGTATTTTTATAAAAAAAAATACAATACCTAATATTCTTCTCCATCAAACCACCACTTCCCCTTCTTCTTCTTCTTCTTCTTCTTCTTCTTCTTCTTCTTCTTCTTCTTCTTCTTCTTCTTCTTCTTCTTCTTCTTCTTATTCTCCGCCACTCTCATCGCCGTCCACCGCCCTCCACCGTCGTCCGCCACCGCCAATTAATTTACTAAAAAATAACCCGTTACTTTCCAACTTTTTTACCCAAATCCCCCCCATTTGTCTCAAAACACCTGAGAAGAGAGCGAGAGAGATAGCCGAATACACACACGCTCACTTCTACACCAAGTCTTATCAACAACGAATTCCTTGAAAAATCGATAGTATTAGACCTGATGTATTATTGTGTTTAGTCTAAAACAAATCTTATATATTTATGTGACTATAAATTATTTTATTAAGGGTAAATGAGAAATTATTTCTAATTATAAAAAAATAACATTCTTTTTAAGACAAATTAAAAACGGAAAGGAAAAGGGAGTAATAATTTGTAATATTAAATCCCTTTTTGTTAAAAAAAGAATCTTTCGTCATCTCATCTTCACCCCTTCAAAGTTCAAACCAAACAAACACTACTTCAATATTACAAATTGTGTTATTTTAACATTTCTCTGATCAATCTCTGGTGTCCCTTTCGGTCCATCTAATAATAATTGAGGTGTATTTTGATAAATGATTTATTTAACATAATCACAATCAAACTCTATTACTCCCTCCATCTCCAACAAAATTGTCTTAGTTTAATTTGATACAAAATTTAAGAGATAAAGGAGGACTTATGAAGTATAAGTCCTAAATTTTTATATGACCGTAAATAATCTTATAAAGTTTAAGAAAAAATTTAAATATAAAAATGTATTAATTTTTTGAGGTAAAATAATAAAGAAATTAAGACAATCGTTATGCTGACGGAGGGCTATTATTTACGAATATTCAATTTCCCCCAAACATTTCAAGAGAATCTTCGTCATTTCACCTTCATTCCTTCAAACCAAACAGACACTACACTACTTCAAATTATACAAACTGTCAAACATTATTTTACATATTTTCTGATCAACTCATCAATCAAACTGGTGAAAGTTTAATTGTCTGTATGGTTATGCCGAAGAAACCGAGAACCCTAACGTTTCATCATCAAAATGCAGAGAAACGATATGGTTGAATATTTTGGGGAGCAATTATCTGGTTTTGCTTTTACAACCAATGGATGGGTTCAATCTTATGGATCTCGCTGTGTTAAGCCACCAATAATCTATGGTGATGTCAGTCGTCCAAAACCAATGACTGTCTTCTAGTCTTCACTGGCACCGAGCATGAGCAAGCGCCCAATGAAGGGAATGCTTACCGGCCCTGTTACCATTTTAAACTGGTCTTTTGTTAGAGATGACCAACCGAGGTTAGAACTCTTAAGCTTGAACACAGTAGCATATTTTTCTTTGGGCATTTTTTGGCCCGTCTGCCCAAATTAATTACCGGCTCTAGCCAAGATATACAAAACCTATACACTGATTATGTATATTATATGTACACAATATGTATATTGTATGTATATTTAATACTTAATATAAACCTACACATTTGCTGGCTATTCTCTTGAGCGGTCCAAAAATGTAATTATGCCTTTTTCTTTATCCACACACATCTGATTTAACTGATTTATTGTTGCTTTTAGATTTGAGACTTGCTACCAAATTGCTTTGGCTATTAAGGATGAGGTAGAAGATCTCGAGAAGGCTGGCATTAATGTCATTCAGATTGATGAAGCTGCTTTAAGAGAGGGTTTGCCTCTTAGAAAGTCCGAGGAAGCGTTCTACTTGAACTGGTCTGTACATTCATTCAGGATAACCAGCTGTGGTGTTCAAGACACTACCCAGGTCTGTATTTGTCTAGTTTTTCTTCTCTATATCAACTGACTATAATCATGTGGCTTATCTACTTCTTCAAAAGTTTCTCTTCCTACATCAATTCTATCTTGGATGGTCTATGTGTTTTTCTAATGAACTAGCTTTTGAAATTCATGCACCGAAACGCTTACAGAAGAGGGAGGAAATGGATAAGAATATAAATTAGAAAAGGTTAAGGAACATAATGTATCTCCAACACCTAAGGGTGTGGTCTAGTAGTCAATGAAATGGATTGAGAATCATGAGGTCTCAGGTTCAAATTCCCCCGGAGGCCAAAAACATTAGGTGATTTCTTTTCATCTGTCCAAGTTTTGGTGGATAGATGCACCCTCTACTTGTGTTGGTGGGAGGTTGCAGGTATCCGTGGAATTAGTCGAAGTCGGTGCAAGTTGATTCAGGCACGACGGTTCTTAAAAAAATTATAAAAGTCTCCCCACATATCTGAAGGGAATTAAAGGATTCAGAAGCAACTCCATAGGTGTGAAATTCTTTTGGTAATAACTTCATGTGTGAAATTGGTGCTTTCTTTCTAGTAATTGTCCGGTAAATCTAAGAGCTGGGTAGAATTGGGAGGTATTTTGTGTTATTGGGGAAATTTTTCTTCTTCTTTGCCCTGGGGCTTTGGTTCAGTGGTAAGAGTATAAAACATGAGGTATGGGTTAGGCACACTTCACTAGTTCAGTCTGGATTTAAGCGGAGAAGAATAGAGGATTATCCGTCGAGTTCCAAATCATCGCGTGCCACCTGGCTCTCAAGGATTTCTTGGTTCTAAAAAAGTACTACAGTAGTTTTTTTTTCTTCTTTTACATAATTCTAATCATCTTTTCCATTTGTTGTGACAGATTCACACCCACATGTGTTATTCAAACTTCAACGACATCATCCATTCAATCATCGACATGGATGTTGACGTCATCACCATCGAGAACTCCAGGTCCGATGAGAAGCTTCTTTCTGTGTTCCGTGAGGGAGTGAAGTATGGTGCTGGTATTGGCCCTGGTGTATACGACATCCATTCGCCGAGGATTCCGTCAACTGAGGAAATCGCCGACAGAATCAGCAAGATGCTTGCGGTCCTTGACACCAACATCCTCTGGGTCAACCCCGACTGTGGCCTCAAGACGCGCAAGTATCCTGAAGTTAAGCCTGCACTAAGCAACATGGTGGCAGCTGCTAAGCTCCTCCGCGCACAATTGGCCAGCACCAAGTGAGCTTGAGTTACCATAATCGATCCAATGTGAAAATACCCTGGCTTTTTACTCTTATATGCAAGAATTAGGGAGAATACTTTTCTCCAAGAAATAAAATGTAGGTTTCTGAGTTCTGGCAAATTGTATGGTCTTTGAAAAATTGTTTATCAATCTTCTATACGATCCTAAAACTTTACATAAATATATATTTGATCAGTCAGTCAACTATTTCAGAGCTGTTTTTATTGCGGTTCATTTCATACGAACAGTTCAAATTATGGATCTCTAAAACTTGAGGTGAAGACTAACAAGTCTCCCAACCGAATCTCCATTAAATACGAGAGCTAATATAACTAAACCTTAATCTTAAATAACTATATGATCTATATGGACGTTGACTTCTATTTGTTCTTTTCTTATTAAAGTCTATAGGGATCCCAAGAGATTATAGGTACTTTGAGATCAGTTTTTTTCATATGATTTTTGATTTATTTCATTCCTTTTTAATAGTTAATACATTTAATCACAACACAGATTGAAGCACTTGAAGTAATTTGGGCATAAACATAATTGAAAAGGGTAACATACACAAAAAGCTACGACATCTTTGGGGTAGCCTGATGGATGATGATCCAACTTTCAGTTTATTATATCACAGTCGCAAAACAAATTTTTGGTAATGGAAAATAAGTCAACTATTCTTATAAATCAGTATAATGCTAAATCACGTTTTGGAAAACAAATTATGGTTGCCACAAATATAAAATTGTCACGTAGGTATAGTCACATCATCAACTCACCTTATATAATATTCACGTGACATCACTTAAAAACCAAAATTCATATTTTGATAAGTTCTAATATCTGATGTCTTTTACCATGTGGAGCATGAGTTTTATTTAAGTAGGTCGAGAAACGATTTTTTTTCTCAATTTTATTTTTTGAAGTGTTGCAACGTGAATATTATGTAAGACGGGTATTAAAGTGGCAGCCTATGTGTGTTTTCGAGACAAAATTTGGCATATCCCCGGGTTTTTCTTGTGATATATAGGTAGAGTTTAGTTATAGTTTCGTTACAAAAATTAAATTTTATGATTTTGAAACTGTAAATAGAAGTGGATGACAATTATAAAATTAACTCTATCTTCGACATTGACGATGCTCCATAAAACATTATTGACATATTACTTTTTGAGCAATTTCACATAGCTCAATTACTTTAATGCCACAAATAATAATTTTGAACTTTAGTATTACAATGTGTATAATGTAATGACTAGACCAGAAATTAACACATGTTAAAAGTGAAGATGTTGCCAAATGCTACAAGCACAAAGCATCCTAGTACATTCACCATATCAGCTTTGCAATAGTACTTTTTCCTCCTCCTCTGTAGGTAGTACTGAAACATGCAGAAAGGAGGGGGGGGGGGGGGGGGGTGTGTGTGTGTGTTCAAGTCTCTATATACTCAATGCATGAACCATAAAGGAAACTTATTATTTTGTGTGTGTGGCAGTATTGGGGTGGGGGGGGGGGGTGGGGATCTTATGACTGTGTAATATAATACTACTATATATATGGAAAGACAGAAAAAATACTTTTGAATCAGAGGAAATAACAGTAGCCAAAAGCAGAGAAACAAAATGTACAAGTCAAAGCTGCAAGAAGTGTGTCAAAACAAGAAATGGGCACTACCTAAATACTGTTGTATGAAAGATGGAGAAGACCACGACCCAAAATTCAAAGCATCTGTGGTTGTCAATGGCATTAATTTTGACTCTCCAACTTTGTGCAAATCATCTAAGGAAGCCCATAATGAAGCTGCTAAGTTTGCTTTCCTTCACTTTACTTCTGGTATACATGAACTTTATATATCTCTTAATGATCATGTCTTGAAGTGTTTGTTTGATTATGTATGAGTAGTATATAATGATGTTTCACATGTGAGCTCTGATTTTAGACTTCCCCTTGAGTTAGTTTCTTGAATTTGTGAACTCAAATACTCAAATCTGGTCTGATGTTTTTTTATTTCAAGTTTGTTATAGACAAATCATTTTTTTGCTCTTTTTACTTTTCCCTCATTTTCACATCTGAAGTTTGTTTATATCCGTGTATGTGCATTTAAGACATAGTAGGTCCTAAGTCCGGATAAAGGAGAGGGGTTATGTTCTCAACATAAAATAATTTAACTATGATGAATCCTTTGAATATTGAATTTATTAGGAGAGCCGAATGAATTTATTTGGTTGCTTGATATTTGACACTTAGCTTGAAGTTTGCTTTGATATGCTCGAATTTCCCCTTCTTGTATTGTTTCAAGAAAATGACGATGCTTTCTTAATGCGTAAAACTAAGTATGAATATCAGGTGTTTGAAATGTCTAGTCCATAAACTAAGAATGAATGATTGGCTCGTTAACATTTCATTCCTTGCGTTTGTTTCTTCGTGCTTGTCTAGGATTATTGACACATTATTGTTAGGAGTTCTAGAATAGATAGCAAGATTTATGCTTTAAGCTTGTCCAATGTTCAGATAGAAAAATAGCTTCTGCCATTGATTGAACAAAAGAAATTACCAGCATTGTATATGTAAAATATATTACTCGTACTAATTCTGTTGCACAGCTTGCATTAATGACACTGGTAACCGTTTCCTTTGAAAAGGTAGTAGCCTCTTCGTTATCTATCTGAGTTTATGTTCTAAGATGTAAAAAGTATTCACACAATCAGGTCGCTGACAAGGTAATTAGAGGTAAATCTCTATGATAAGCATGAAAAGGTAACCAGGTAGAAACGACAAATCTCTATGATAAGTATTACTTAGTAACCTGATGTAAATGGTAAATCTCTATGACAAGCATTACTTGGTCACCTGATAGAAATAATAATTAACCTACCACAATAGGTTAAACTACACTAATGGTTTAAAATTGTTTCCTCTGTCAGTGTAACTTAAATTCTACCTAAGTAGTCAACCTGTCTTGTTTGCCTCTAGTGTTCTCGGTTTCATTTTGGCGATTGGCAGGGAAACTGACAATTGATAATGTCATTCATGCATCACTCTTATGTTTTCTGTACTGCTAATAAGTGACCTTACGGTTTTTTAAAAGTCTTTTTGGTCCAGAGTAATGCCAGCAGTTACAAGAGTTTCCTGCAAGAACTGGCACAACATGAAGAAATTTGCTTGCCTGAATATAGAACAACCGGGGTTGGTGAGCCTCACAATTTAACGTTCTTGTCAAATGTGGAAATTGAAGGAGAAATATTTCGCGGAGATGGTGCAAAGTCCAAGAAACAGGCAGAAGAAAATGCCGCCAAGGTTGCTTATACCGCTTTGACAAAATGCAAGTATTTCTTCTGCCTTCTTTACACTTGAGCCAATCGGACATAAGTGAACTTTGTTCAGGCTAATAGCTGGTTGTCTTGAGATCAACTTAAAAATGACATTTTATTGCAGTTGGAAGATTATTGATAATTTTACTTTTCTATATTTTTTTTTCAATTTCAGGCAAATCTTTCTTTGCTGGTAATCCTTCAATTGTTTCCTCGGACTTTGAATGTGAAATTGTCAAAACTGAACCTATCATGGATTCACTGTCCATTTCTATTGATCAAGAAAAATTCAGAGGTTTGTCTCATATTATAAGACTGTTGTAAATTCAGAGGTTTGTCTCATATTATAAGACTGTTGTTAATGTCTTATTATTACTGGAGTTCTGATGCAACTAAAGTATTCATGGCTTTGGCAGATGAAAAGGATATGGTTAATGCATCTTCGATTTCTCTGGGCATGCAAGAGCTCAGTGTAAATGAGAAATCATGTTCTTCAGTGGAATCATCATGCAATTTTCGTAGTAAAACTATATCATCAGCTGCAATGACACCATCCAAATCATCTACTCTCTCGAATGCAAATTCTAGTGCAAGGACGACTGCAGAAACCAAAAGTTACCTCCTTTCCAATAGGGTCAGAGTGTACAAATACATTCCAGATGAGGTGTTCCCCAGGGGTACTATTGTGCTTCCTATTGCTGAAGATAAGTGGGCTGTTGTGAGCTTGGAATTCCCCAACGAGAAGTGTGGCTAATGAGGCATGTTAAGTACTTACGTTTATCGTCCTATTAAATACAGAGGCTTAACTGAATCAAGGATGATTATAGCTAGCATCTATTTAAATTACTTGTATAAATGTTTTATTTCCTGAAACATTATAAGTGTTTGTGGAAGTTAAATGATACTATTATGAACTTAGCTTCATATTCTTCTTTTCTATTTCCCGCCCCTTAGATGTTGTTGTTATTCTGTTTAGTTGTGGTTGCTGTTTTCTGCAGGATCAAGTGAAAAAAGTATAAATTTGTTCATGTCATTAATCTTTACACTCGTACTGGTTGATCATTCCATAACATGCTTGCATATAATCTTGGAATAGAAATCCAATGAAAAATGATAATCAGTAAATAATCTGGTAGGTAGTTGCTTAACCGTGCAAGTAGAGGCCGTTGCAGCCTATAGACAATGCGTTCAAATGATGCGGACCTTTAGTGAGCCATGAGATGAAGACCATTTCACCTCATTAGCACTTCTGATTTATTCAAATGATGGTTTAAGATTCATAACAAATTGACTGAGTACAGTTTAGAAATGAAGGGATAGTTCTTCAGTTATTCTATTCACAATCATAACTGGGGGGACTTCATCACATAGGCGACATAAAGGCTGATTCCAACAACCAATAGAGCAACAAGACTCATTTTCATCACTTTCTTTGGCTTCTTCAGGTTTGCAGCCAAACAACTGGTATGTCCGGCTGTTTCATCATCTGTCTCGTCATCTGTCGATTCACATTCAGATTCAGTGTAAGAACTACTACTTGAACTACGTTCATGTGCTGGTAATTTGTTTTCTGGAGGACTTTTAGATTCTGTTTGCTCGGTGATTTTGGGACTATTGTTCTTTGGTTCTTCTTTTGCTGGCCTTTTAGCAGCGATATTTTCAGTATTATCCTGCTTAGCAAATTCATCTCGTAAAGTGGTCTTCTGTCTTTTAGCTGCAGGGCTATTCTCAGCTTCTGTGGCTGCCAATTCCTTATCTTTTTTCACTGATGAAGTTATCAGTTTTGGTTGTTTAATATAAAGTGTGCCATTTTCAAACTTTGCACTGATTTTGCTTTGGTCACAATTTTCTGCAACTGGAAATTCCTTCTGAAATCTCTGCCATTTATTCTGCCCAATTGGCCTTTGTCCACTGATCTTCAGAATTCCTGTTTTGGTCAGTTGAACCCTCATCTGTTCGTTCTTGAAACCTGTGGAATTTCAATGTACATATGAAATCAATACATTGCTGAAGATAGAAGACAATATTTGAGGTTAAAGTAAGAAAATTATGAAGCGGATACATGACTTGTCAGATATCTTAGGTGACATAAGGCATGAGAATGAGATATTGTGAGATTATGTGACATTCTCATCGGATTATGAACGTTTCATGTTTTTGTTGAATGTTATATAAGTAATAGTTGCACATGCACTAGATGGACTCATACAATGCATATATATGTAATAGCCCGTCCAGCTATCCCACTAGTGATATTGTCCGCTTTGGACCTAGGACTGCACAGCTATAAAGCACGTCACTAGGGATAGTGTCTCTTCCGTATTATGTCCTTGTGGGATTTGTTTAGAGTGTCACATATTTGCCCTTTATGGACTCGAGCGGGGAAGGGCATATCTCAGGGGTGTATGTGACTCCCATGACGGAATGCAAGCTGATGAGGACGGGTCAAATAGAAGAACTTGGCAGCTAATTCGAGGCTCCCAAGCAAGTTGGAGTTGGCTATATGTATCCCCATTCCGCGTCACTTCAATATTTATATGATATAATCTATTTAATGATGGAAAATGACTTACCTGGAAGAGTAAGGTGAAGAGTGTCAGAATGTTCTTCCTTAACCAGCTTTGAAGATGGCACAAAATCTTCATATATTTGAGTGGGTGTAGCAACTTCAGCTCCCTTTGAATTCATCTTCTGCATTTTTTTCTTCTTTCTTTTGCTAATGTGTAATCTTGTTGCTTCAAGGCTTTTGTTCTTGTTGATGGAAAGGTTTTTAAGTTTGTAGTTTATATATACACACAAAAATTCTCAAGAGAACTTTCTTGATATGCTTTCTGTGTTTTCTTTCCATATACATATTCCTTAACTAATTCATTACTTTGTTTATTAACCTTTTCTTTACTCTACGTGGTTTTCTTGTACAACAGAAAACACCTAAGAAGAACCCCTAAATAGGAAACTTGAAGAGTAGGAGCAAAGTTTCGAGGCTCAAATTTTGAATAATTTCTAATTGGAGATAGAGAAATTTTATAATTTGTTACTCTTTCCGGCTCAATTTATGTGATATAGTTTGACTATGCAGATAGTTTAAGAAAGAACGACGACTTTTAAACTTGCGGTCTAAAACAAATCATAGATATTTGTGTTGTGGTAAATCATTTCATTAAGAGTAAAAGAAGAAGTCTCAAGTTAAATTATTTTTAAATATAGAAATGTATCATTCTTTCTGGGACAGATTAAAAAGAAAAGTGTATCACATAAGTTGGAACATAGTGAGTACAAGGAAATAAATACACAGATAAGTTTTAGCTTAGAGCTTGGCCCTAGAAGACTTTGACCAATAATGAATATTTTATTGGTATGGTTATCGGTTTAGCATGTTTACAAATTCATAACTCGTAAATCGAATCGATAGCATATAAAATCGAATTGAACCGACCGATTAGAAGTACTATTAGTGAATGCAATCCTTACTCTGATTTCTCCCATGCACATTTCTCCTTTTCCTTGTTCCTGATATTCCATTATTCCAGCTCCTCCTTTAGTATTTTCGAAAATGTAAGCATCATTTTTTCTTTTCAGAATTTCCAGTTTTCTATTGAACAATTTTCCTACAGAAGTTTCTTTGGGTCAATTTCTGTCTACTTAGACAAAGTGATATTCTTCCTGCATGAAGAGAAGTTGAAATATTTCTCAATGTGGACTTTCTCATTTGTCCATATTTTTCTAAATTGTTTATTCTTTTTATTTTTATTTTTAATAATTCTACTTTATTCATTTTTCTTTATATATATCATCAAAAAGTGTTTTATTGTTGTGACCAAAAAATTAGCATGTGCCTGCGACAAGCATAACTGGCTAACCTGGACCAAACCTTATATTATGAACTATCGATAAAAAATCTTATCTCTTTCTCTGTGCTTTCTTATAGATCTACATCTATTGTTCAAGTTTTGATTATTTCCAATGTTCTCGCAGATTTAGCATCTACTTTGATAATGTAGGAAGTTTTTTGGAAAGAAAAAAAAAACCTTTTTAACTCTCATGATCCGATTTTATATGACACTATTATTATTGTAGAGTCAAATACTTCTTTTACAACTATGTTTCAAATTAATCCACGAGTTTAGTACTATTATTTTGTTTTTTTAATATACAAATTTTTATTTTGAAAAGTTAGTAGACGATCATATACCCAAAATTATATGCATTTAAACTTCTACTTCAAACTCCACCGTTGCCTTTGGTACATAGGACGTAATTCTTTTTGGTAGGGCAACACGAGGTAGATAAATTGGAAAAGTCTAGCAACAACCGATCATTAATTTGTACCCATCTAAAATGATATAATTTAAAAAAAAAAGAAAAGGAAATTACTCGTTTCGGTCCTTGTATTATGGCTTTATTCTGATTTTACTTTTTATGCATTTAACTGAACACTTTTAACCTTCAATTAAGCTAAATATGTAATTTTAGTCAAATTATCGACAGAATTTTAACGGAGTTAACTACACCAAAGGATAATATTATGGGTATTTTAACATTCACCATCCTCATTCCTTCCTCTACCTAGTAGATTCTACTGGCTGACAACTTGCGCAAAAATTGTAAAAAAACAACTGAATAAGTGTATGCTAAATTAAATTGCGTAAGATGTAAAAGATAAAAGAAGTAGATAGCATCGAGCATTGCAAAATTAAATTGATCTACCTATTGGAAATGCCTAAGGTCCGGTCTAGGGGGATGGAAACAAAAATGAACTAAGGAAGGAAAAATATCAAATTTACCCTCCAAGTATGATTTATAGATTAAATTTGTCCTTCGTTAAAATTAGGGTCAAATTTGCCCCTTCCGTTAATATACTTATTAAAATCGGAAAAGGGCCAAAATTACCCCTGAACTTTGAAAAATAGTTCATTCATACCCTTCGTTATACTTTAGGGCCAATTATACCCTTACAGTTATACTATGGGGTCAATTATACCCTTATGTCTAACGACTGCCACGTGGCATCATCTCAGCCCTTTAAAATTATTTTATCCTCAAATAATTTTTTACCAACTAAAATAACTCAAAACGACCCGATTTTTTTTTCCAGCAAAAATAATACGGAATTATTTTTATATTTTTTCTGGAAAAATAATTCCGTATTATTTTTGCTGGAAAAAAAAAATCGGGTCGTTTTGAGTTATTTTAGTGGGTAAAAAATTATTTGAGGATAAAATAATTTTGAAGGGCTGAGATGATGCCACGTGACAGCCGTTAGACATAAGGGTATAATTGACCCCATAGTATAACTGTAAGGGTATAATTGGCCCTAAAGTATAACGAAGGGTATGGATGAACTATTTTTCAAAGTTCAGGGGTAATTTTGGCCCTTTTTCGTATTAAAATTGTCCTTAATATGAATGAAGCATGACTAGGACTCCTGATCAGTTCGCATAAGCGCCATGTGTGTAAATAGATCTGTTTTTCATTTAAATCTTAGTGTAAAAATTATATCAATTAAATTTTATCATGTATTTTTTTATTAAAAAAAGAAATACAATACCTAATATTCTTCTCCATAAAACCATCACTTTCCCTCCTTCTTCTTCTTCTCCGCCACTCTCATCGCCGTCCACCGCCCTCCACCATTGTCCGCCACCGCCAATTAATTTACTAAAAAATAATCCGTTACTTCCCAACTTTTTTACCCAAATCCCCCCCATTTGTCTCAAAACATCTGAGAAGAGAGCGAGAGAGATAGCAACTGCAGCTAGCGAGGGTCCTCAAGTCTCGACTGAAGAGCTACGGGCATGATGCTTGTTAGTACTTAGTAGCCGCCTCATGCTCAGGTCTCTATCTCTTGCGTCATTACCCTCAAGCCCTACAATTGCCTCTAACCACCCTGCAGGTCCGTAAATGAGCAATATGTGCCTGTGCCTTATACAATTGTTGCTTCTAATAATGTGATTAAATAAATAGGTGTTGCAAAAGTAGTGCGTAAAAAGGGCAAGACACAACTATTTAAGGATGGAAGTCCGACGGTTTACAGTGGTATTGTCGATAGAGTAATTAGTAGACCAACACCCATCACTGGGGATATTGTCCTCGGTGCTATCAGCACCGAGGAGCCAATTGGCTGGGGTTTTTACAATTTTGTGGTGGTAAAAAAGTTGGGAAGTAACGGGTTATTTTTTAGTAAATTAATCGACAGCGGCAGGCGATGGTGGAGGCGGTGGACGGCAATAGCAGTGACGGAGAAGAAGAAGGGGAAGTGATGGTTTTTACAATAAGATTTAAAGGAAAAACAAATTTATTTACACACATGGAGGTTATGTAAACTGATAAGGAGTTCTAGTCATACTTGCATCCATAATAAGCGCAAGTTTAACAAGTATATTAACGGAAGGGGCAAATTTGACCCATAACTCTAATGGAGGGCAAATTTAATCTATAGACCATACTTGGAGGGTAAATTTGACCCTTTTCCCATTAAGGAAAGAAGTGATGTAATTCAACATATGACGAGGAAGAAAAGTGATGATGCTAACGGATTGTGTGTTAAAATTATCAATTGCATTAACAATTTCTTACAAAATTACTTGTGGAGTCTTGTAATTTTTTCACAATAAACACCTATTTTAACCTCAAGGTCATCACTCTTAACTTGTGGTGTCTAGAATGATCTCAAGTCACTTCCTTTTATAAGTGATCAATGTGACTTGTAACTCTACTTCATCTCCGAGGAAGAGTCGAAATAGAATAACTTGAATTCGGAACCGTCACAATCTTAGTGAGAGACTCAATTTCTTATCTCATGTTTGTTAAATTTTTTGTAAAAAAATGCCAATTGAAGTGGAGAGTTTCTTCCCAAAAAAAAAAAAAAAAGGTGCTTGGGTCAACTATTCAATAGAATGATATTGAGCATCTTTCCTTCAAGAATTTCATGACTTAGATGGACACATATCCTCACTCTGATATCAATGAAGGAAAAACATGGAGATTTATGTGGAATTAAGTATACATTCTTGTAGGATCCATTGTGTTTTACCACTACCAATTGCATTAACAATTTCTTACAAGATCACTTATAAAGTCCCGTGAGTCTATCACTATAAATATTTGATTTAACCTAAAATAAATTAACTCTCAACTTGTAGCATGTAGAATTATCTCAAGTTATTTTATATTACAGGTGAACAACGTGATTTCTAAAATCACTTCATTCAATAGTTTCATAACTCTTCTTTCTTTAATGTGACTTAGCTCCACTTCATTCAAGAATGTCATAATCTGCTAAGAATATAACCTGACTCTCGTACCAAAATAAAATACTTGGAGATTCGTGCTTAACTATACATTTCTTCTTCTAAGATCGATTGTGTGTTATCATTAATTACCAGTTGCATTCTTGGTTTCTCAAGATCATTTGTGGAATTTATCAATTTTCTGTAACACACTTTTATACTTAACGATTTCTACTCTCTACTTGTGATGTCTAGATTGTTATTGGGTCGCTCCTTTTTATAGGTGAACAATGTGACTTCTAACTTCACTTCATTCAAGAGTTTTATGACGTTTCTTCTCTTAATGTGACTTAACTCTCACTTCAACAGAGAGTTTAATAACTTAGATAAACACGTAAGTTCGTTTTGGTATCATTGTAGGAAAAAATTAGGAGATTATGTGAAATTCAACATACCTTCTTTTAGGATAGATTGTATGTTACCACTAATTGCAACAAACAAAAACAACTTACCCAGTGAAATCCCACAAAGAGGGGTCTGAGGAGGGTTGAGTGTACGCAGACCTTACCTCTACTTTGGGAGGTAGAGAGGCTAATTTCGGTAGACCTTCAGCACAAGAACCAACAATTCAAAGCAGTACAAAAGGCATGACAAAATACTATAGGAAGCAAGATAAAGCTGACTGAACGGAAAAGAGTCGTAACTACCACAGAATAATATGCTATTCGAAGTACAAGCAATAACAAATAGTAACAGAAATCAAACGACAAGAAACTACAAGAATAATACTATAACTATTAGTATGAAATGATAAGTAGGACAACACTCAACTACTTGTTACTCCTCTACCCTAATCTGTGTCCTTCATAACCTCCTATCTAAAGTCATGTCCTCGGTAAGCTGGACCTACGCCATGTCCTGTCTAATCACCTATCTACAATACTTCTTCGGCCTACCTCTGTCTGTCCTGAAACATTCATAGCTAACCTCCCACACCTTTGCACTGGGGCATCTGTGCATGTCTTCTGCACATGCCTGAACCATCTTAACCTCGCTTCCCACATCTTATCCTCCACCGAAGCCACTCCCACCTTGTCTGTAATGACCCATTTGGTCGTTTAGGATTTTTGATCCTTTTACCCCTGTTGACCCTTTCCCTAGTTTTGTTAGAATAATTTTGACCCGCAGGGATGGGTGGTATAATTCCTAAGGAAGTCGGAAGAGTAGTAATGAAAATTAAGGATTTTAGAAGCCCTTAAGTTGAAATAGTGATAAATAGTTGACCAAAAGTTGACTTTTGTGTATACGAACCTTTTTGGGAATTTCGTCGGTTCCATGAGGTTCATAAAGTCGATTATAACTTGGTAAGATGGTTGGTTCAGAGAAGCGTTTTAGTTACTTGGTTGGAAACTTGTTTTTTGGGATTGTGGGGGTGAACCGGGTCAAGATGATCTCCGTTGGGAATTTCGAGGGCACGGGTGACTTTGTAGCATGTTTTTACATCGATATGCATATTTAGTTTGTATTTAGGAAGTCTCAGATGGATGTCCAGTTTCGGGCTGGACTTATGCGGGCTCACCTACACAGGACTTGGCCCGAAGACGCGAGAGGGTGAGGTGTTAAGTGGCTCCGTATATGCGAGAGCCACTTCGTGTAGGCGAGTCGCATCTGCGTAAAAGGTGTTTGTGGATGCAAAAATCGCTAAACAAAATTCCCAATTTCGAACCCATTCTTTCCATTCACCTAAATCTTAACCCAGAGAGTGTTGTGGATGAATTTGGAGAGCTTGTGGGTGATTTCATCTTGGGGAAAGCTCATTTGTACTTCTTTGTGATTTGTTTATGGCTTAGATTGAAATCCATGATAGCTTTCATCTTTTAAGTTAGGGAAGATACGTTAAAACCCTAAAGTGTTTTATGATTCTTTTTCAGTTCTAATGAGTTTTGTAGGAATGTCTATTGATTCTAAGTTTCTAATCATTGGGGAATTTAGTTACTAAGTTGAATCTCTCCTTAATTCTAGGGTGTTGAATATGGAAAATTGGGGTTTTCTCTAAATTTGGGGTTTTTCATTAATGATGAAATTAATGCTAATGGGGGACTAGTTGGTGTTGATGATTAGTATTTGGAGTTCTTGAGCTTAGGGTCAACCTTTTTCAACTTGAAATTTCTCATTTTACTCTTGTGGGCCCAAGGTCACTTTTTAGGGTTATTTTTGTGGTTTTTTCGAAAGCATTGCAATATGTATATCATTAGATTCATAATATAATGCAGATCAATTATTTGTTAGACTTTGAGCGTTTGGAGGCAATCCGGAAGGGAAAGGCTCAGGTTTGAAGAGTTAGAGGTTCGTGTTCGGCTTTGAGGTAGGTTATGACTTACCTTTCTTAGACTTTGATTAGTGAATCACATGTGTTATGTAGTTAATTACGGGGAAAACATGATATGCCTTCGAGCATGGTTGTGGTGTTAAATCCTTTGGTTTGGTATGATTTCTAATTATTTGGGCTTGCTGCCATATTTTATACAATTATTGACATGTGTTGTACTTAAAACGTGGTTGTGGTTATGTGGGCTGTGCTAGTTCTATTTGTTATGATTGGGATTAAGTATCTGATATGTTCCCATGATAGTCTTGATAATCCGTGCAAGGGTTGAATTGTTATTGTGGTGCTTATGAATTCCATCTAATATTAACTGGCATTGGTCGCATGTGATTTCTCATTTCTTGAATTCATACATTAATACATGATGAAAGAGTTCTGGGAGCAGATTTTGAAATGGAAAGAAAGAGAAAAAGGAAAGTAACAGTCTTATTGCTATAGTCTGAGGTCTGTACCAGATGTTGCTTATAGCATGTGTGTACAGGTTCGAGCTACTGATCATTATATCTCATCTGCATTGCACTTCTTATCTTCGCATCGCATACTACCTCATTGGATTCTTATTGATGTTGCACTTGTGTTATTGAGTGTTTTATTAGAAAATTGGTAGACTTGTGGGTTAGAAGCTTAAACCTTGGCTATGACTGGTGAATATTGAGACATACTGTGACTGTTGATTGTTATTAAGTGAGTTATTTGTTCTACTAGTTGATTTATGTGTTTCATATGTGTTAACTAATCTTAGTTGGCCTATGATGCTTACCAGTACTAGTGTTGTACTGATACTACTCTTGCTACACTCCTTTTGGAGTGTTGATTTTGATCCAGGTTGTGTTCTAGACCTCGCTAGCGATCTGAGGCCTTTGATAGAGACTCCAGGGTGAGCTACTGCTAGACCTACATCTTGGAGATTCTTCATTTTACATATCTGTCTCTTCTTTTTATATTCATGAGCCATTAGTTTTGCTAATGAGATCTGTAGTACTCTTTTCAGACTATGTATTATTTGGTAGCTCTTGTACTAGCTTCAGACTAGATCCTTGGGGTGTAATATTTCTCATCCCGCACCTACATTATTATTTTATATATCTATTGAGACTTAGTATATTTCTATTTTCACTTTCGCGTTGATTTAATGTTTGGTTATGAGGGAAAGATTCGCCCACTCGGGGGGTTAGAGCGGGTGCCCGCACGATTCACTAGTTGGGTCGTGACAATTTGGTATCCGAGCCCTAGGTTCACCGATCTCACCAGTACCAGAGCAATGTCTAGTTGAATTTTGCAGATTGGTATGAAGAGCTCTGCACTCATCCTCGAGAGGCTATTGGGCATTTAGGAAACTTTCATTCGTTCACTCCTTTCGTTTTACTTTAATCAAATTGGTATCTAGAAGATTCAAATTAGTATCTAAACGATTCAAATTGGTATCCAGACGATTCAAATTGGTATCTGACTTCACTTTCTATTCTCTCACAGATGGTGAGAACACGTTCTTGAATTCATAAACGGGTGGTTGACATGACATGGCACGGTATGGTTCGAGATGTGCCATTCTGATATGGTGGCGTGACCAAGTACAGTCTTTACCTATAATCGAGACTTTTGGGTTCGGTATGAGAAAGTGGAGTGATGATACAGAGGACCGCATGATCTTTATGTCTTCAGCGATTAGTTGCTCAGAAGACGCAGAAGTGCAATTATGGTTTATCCAGAACGATTTGTTTGTGATTGGTTGGGGGAAGTTCAGCATCGTCAAGGTTAGTATGATAGTTTTGTTGGCACAAGTGTATCAATGGCAAGTCAATGATTCGGTAGTGATGGAGTATAGATGTTAATATATGGAAACAAGTGTAAGCTTGGGGAGTACCATCAGAATTGACAAATGGATAGTAATCGTGTTAAGACATTGAATAGAAGTTGAGGATAAGGAATGGAAAGGCTACTTGAGTGATAAGGCGTGAGGAAGTAAGATTTCTCGGGGTACAATTGTAAGATCACTTCGTTGTTCTATGGGACAGGCGCACAAGGAAGAGAACTTAAATAGATCAATCTCCGCAATATGAAGAAAACAATTGGTATATGAAGTTCTTGTCAGGATATGGTTGCAAGATGTGCAAGGGTGGACGTCGTATAAGCGTATGAAAAGTTAAGTTGGGCTTCGTGATGACAGAATTATAGTGGTGGAGTAATGATTAATGGTTTGGGGGTTCCTGCAAGAATTGGCTATCCATTTCAGGTCAGGTTGCAAGGATACTTGTGACGTGTAAACTTAAGGAAATAGACAACGGTGATTCTTCAATAGAAGGTGTGTTTGTATGGTCGTGGTGTTTCGAGGTTAGAGAAAAAGGGGTTCATTTGAACTAAGAGCTTATTGATTTGAGAATTTTGTTGCGGTTTTTCGATGTAGAGTGGATGTAAGGGTTCATAGATGAGTGGTATGTTCGATTAAGTCATAGGCTAATGTGGAGAGCTTGAGCACTAGACAGGGGTAAAGTTTTTATTTCTAAGGAATTATCAGGTGTTGCATCTAGTCTTGGATAAGATTTGTGGGCATATTATATAAAGGTTAATGCATGAAAAGTTCTACAATTACTGGTGTCATGACTTTTTGGAGTTGACCGAATGAGAGGAATAATTGCACTATTGTTAGAGGTGTTCGGGTTCAGCAAAGTAAGGCAAGGGGCAAGTATCGTTCAAGGACCCTTGAGTGAGGAGTCGGTCAGTAAGGACATTTTATAGATCAATGATGGTTTTGAGCCAATTCTAGTTGCGAAGAGCATTTCAGAAATTAAGTTAAGGATCAACGGTATCGGTTGGTACAAGGAAAGACGAGTTCACTATTGAATGTTCGGTATCGATGTTGGGTTTGTAAACTCATGAACCAAGTTAAAAGAAGGGTTCTTCAGTTAATAGATTTTGGCAAAGGTACTTTGATGAAGCTATATGAGGACGTTAGAGGATTATGTCTACGGTAATTAAGGATTTTAGATTAATTCAGTGGTGGTTTGAGGTATTGCATCGATAATGATGGATTCTTGTTTGGATAGCTAGAGCTGGTTGGTATTTTTCTAGTAGAGAGGCTTCATGAAGAATTATATATATGGTGTGACGAGTTTTGAGGAGAAATCAGTTTTGAAGTTAGGTGAGATAAGGGAACTCTCGGTTGTTCGGGTATGTGGCATACTACTATCTTCAGGATTGACTCAACTATTTTGCAAGACTTATGATATTGCGAAACAATCTTGAGTCGGTTTGAGTGACGTTCAGTCGGTAACAGTGATTGTAACTTTGAAATGGAATACGGAAAGTGAGGAATTAAGGTAAAGCATAGGTGATCTTGAACCGGAGGAAGCAAGGTACATCTTCAGAAAAGGAAAGAACTCGAACTTATATCAGCGTGACTACTTGAATCATGTACGGATTATGGCGACCTTATATTATATCTTTTAGATAGGGTGTAAAAGTGATAAGTATGATTGAGGAAAGAAGTCTATGGACAATTCGACATGGGGTATGGAAAGTGCTATAGGACCTTCAGACGATTATGGAAGAGCTGCATATCTTGGATGACGTGTGTGGCAGATGAGGAGGTGAATTGTACGGTACCAAGATGGGTAATTTCAGGGCATCCTTGGATAGATGAGCTAAAGTTGACTGATAAGAAGAAATCTCTACGATGGAAAGTTGAGCATATAATTCGAGGCAGGACCATGTCAGTGGTATTGGATTGTGTCGAAATTACGATTACATAGTATAGTTGAGTATTTCGAATACGAATGACTTGAGAGTAATTGGGCGTGGTAAGAGACATGGATTATATAAATTGATGATTTTGAATTTTGCTAAAAGTATAATATGGTTGTGAAGGATGATGTTCGGGACCATAGGCCTTACATTGGAATGTTAGGGGTTACGAATGAGTTTAATAAATGTTCAAGGAGGAGAGTTCAATGTAATTAGATTCCATGGAGTTTATAGTAATTGGGTGGCTAGTGCGAGTCGAGGAATATGAAGGTTTTAAGTCATAAGATAAAGTTCATCAGTACTCGGTTGACGACTCGGGAAAAATCCAACTTTTAAGGTTGGGAACTACACCACGAGGGTGAGTATCCAAGAATAACGGATTAGACTAGGTCACCACAGACTGATGGAAGACTTACTGTCCAGTTTATGAAGATTTCAAAACAGTTCGGGTGATTATTATGGATATTTAGAGAAAGGTGCATTATAAATGGATCGGGTCTGCACAATTAATGTCAGGTAGTTTACGGATATATTACTAGGAACTTTATGGCTATTTGAGTAACCCATATCTAAGATTTGACGAATTTCGATTCGGGATAGAGTTATGGCAGATTTACCGGGTGTTATCGGAGTTTGAAGAGAGGTTTGATAATATTTTGTTGATGACAGTCTTACGGGAATTTCAAATAGTCTGCGTGGATACTGGTGATGTTTCGAGGAGGTACAAATGGATATGAGAAGTCTTTAGAGTGATCAGTTGATTTTCTACTGATTTGGGCGGCAAGGTAATCAATAGGTATGCTTATAGTATGGTGATTTGGAGATTTGAGAAGAATTGGGCAATGGGTTATGACTAAGTGATTTCAACTTTGCGATATAGAACTAACGAAATTGAAATTAGCACAATCGGCCTTGGATAAAAACAATTTTTGGATGGAATCGCTTTAGAATTTTCTCCGGTAAACTAAGGATTCTTTTCTGGTGAAAGGAAGTCATGATTTGGGCTTACGATGTGTGTCTATGTGGTTCTAAGGAATCTTGGTGCGAAGGACGGCTTGAGATGGTGAGAGAGAAAGATTGGCAGAATCAGAATATTTTATTGATACGGGTTGGACAGCGGTTGGTGGCTACAACTAAGGGATGGTGGTGATCAAGGTGATATTTGTGGATTCAATTGAACAAGTATAAAGGTATGGTTATAATCAATTTGGAATTCAAGTGGAGCTAGTTCTTACACTCAAGGATCAGTTGTGAAAGAAAGTGGGGTACGAAGAAATGGAAATTTGGATCGTTGAGCTAAGTTAAAGGTAGTTTGACTGATAAAGTGAACAAGCAGTACTATCGGCATACTTCTTGCCTGTGGAGGCTTCCATGAGGTTTTAATGGAGGTTCTTGGGTTTCTCGTCAATATTTGTACTCTTCATTCCTTTCCCGTTCGAGGACGAACGATTATTTAATTAGTATTTAATGTAGTGACTCGTTTAGTTGTTTAGGATTGTTGACCCTTTTACCCCTACTGACCCTTTCCTTAGCTCCCTTAGAATAATTTTGACCCGTGGGGATGGGTGGTACGGTTCCCGAGGGAGTCAGAAGAGTCGTAATGAAAATTGGGGATTTTAGAAGCCCTTAAGTTGAAATCGTGAAAAATGATTGACCAAAAGTTGACTTTTGTGTATACAAATTTGGGAATTTCATCGGTTCCATGAGGTCCGGAGAGTCGATTATAACTTGGTAGGGTGGTTAGTTCAGTTCCCGAGGCGCTCGGGAGCATTTTCGTCACTTGGTTGGAAACTTGATTTTTGAGGTTGTGGGGGTTGACCGGGTCAAGATGATATCCATTGGGAATTCCAAGGGCACGAGTGAGTTTGTAGCATGTTTTTACGTCAATATGCATATTCGGTTTGTATTCAGCTGGTGTCGCATGGATGTCGGGTTTCAGGCTGGACTTCGAGAAAAAACAGATTTTGCTGGTTTCTAGTGTCCCGCTTCCGTGGGTGTGCGCTCTCTTCTGCCGGCCCTCCTACGCGGGAGTTAGCCTACTGACGCGAGAGGGTAAGGTGTTAAGTGGCTTCGCATATGCGAAAACCACTTCGCTGAGGCGAGTCTGCATCTGCGGACAAGGTGTTCGCGGATGCGAAAATCGCTGAGTAGAATTCCCATTTAATTCCCAATTTCAAACCCATTCTTTCCACTCATCAAAATCTTAACCTAGAGAGTGTTGTGGAAGAATTTGGAAAGCTTGTGGGTGATTTCATCTTGGGGTAAGTTACTTTGTACTTCCTTGTGATTTATTTTTCGCTTAGATTGAAATCCATGATAGCGTTCATCTTTTAGACTTCACGAGCCACACTGGGTTGTGCTACCGAGATGTTGATATTTCCGTCCGGAGTACATGTGTGCACGGCATTTGCATGGCATTGCATTGCATTCATACATTATTGCATTGTATTGCATTATGGATCGACTTTGAGAGGTTTTGGTGTTGCATTTGTGATTATTGGATTCGGACTTGATTCATTTGGACTTGGCACATTTGGGATTAGATGCTTCACTTAGGCGACGATGTGTACTTGGATTCGATTACATTTGATTTATACTTGTTGGTTTGTCTGCTTATCTGCTTCATTATCTGGATTGTGTTAGCTATGCTTAGTCAGCCGATGATGACTACTAGTACTATTGTTTTGTAATGACCTGCACTTGCTGCATTCCTTTATGAATGCAGAGTATCAGGTTGGATCCGCTTCTGTTACACGTGGCTGATAGTCGCTTCGAGTCTCCAGGGTGAGCATGGTCGTTCGTTGCCTTGAAGACTTCTCTATCGTTATGTCCTATTCTATTCAGAGACATAGACACTTTATGTATTATTATTCCAGACTTGTATCATTTCCCTTTTAGATGCTCTTGTATTATTCAGACTAGACCCTATGGGTATTGTTATTATTCCGCACTATTCTACTATATATATATATATATATATCGTGAGACTTATGTAATTATTCTATTCCTTTGCTTGATTTAATTATTTACGTCTTAATTATCATTGGGTTAAGGGTTAGCTTATCGAGGTGGGAGAGGTAAGTGCCCGCACGGCTTATGCCAAAATAGGTCGTGACATAATGTGAATCCATTTATATCAGGCAACGTGAATTAACATTAGTGGATGTTTCATTACTGCCAATTAAAGGGAAAGTAAATAAGAAAAACAACAAAGACTTTTAATGTGTTAAATTCAACAAATAAAGAAATAAATACAGATAGTTAAACTTGCAAAACAAAATCAGTCACATTCTAAACAAGGATGGCATGTTGTTTTGCGTTCTATGTTTTCTCCTTTTGTTTTTATTTTTGCCTTTTTTACTTTTGTTTACAAGTATGTTTAAATACAATTTCAAATATTTAAATTCTTTTCCCTTCCCCTATCTAATAATTATGTCTTTAATTTGGAAGAGATGTTGAACAAACAAGCCTAGAATCAAGACTTACACTCTGTTAATTAATTATGAACATATGTTATACAAGTTGGGAAGATGAGATGATCCTCCAATGCATGAACCAGTAATTATACTTTATGCCCATTTAAATGTGTTGTGATAATTATTCTTTAATTAGGAGATTCCCGTAACCGTTTCATTCCTAAACAACAACGAAAAGGCTCTCATTTTCATTTCACATATTGTATATAAGGAGCACATTCCAATCTTTTTCTATCAAAAGTAAGATTTTATCATCTTTTTTAGTATTTTCTGTATACATGTGCTTTCTTTGTTTCATTTTCTAGATAAATCACACTTTGACGTTCTCTCCGTCTCTTTTTCCGTTTTCATTTTCGGCATGAGTTTTCAGTAAAAAGTATTTCTCCTTTATTGATCTTCTTCCGCGCCATTGCTTGCTCTAATGGGGCGTACAAGGCAGTCTCTAATGAAATTTGAAAGGCATTATGTTATGAAACATGAAATATAGTTCGATATGGCTTGATTTAACACAGGTATGGCCGCATAATTGGGAACACAAAGATCTATTCATTCCACATATGTGTTAGATGAGCTTTATTTTCATGTACCATATAACATCTTTAATTTGTATCTAATAACGTCGAACTAGATCATTGTCTTAATTTGACTTGGCACAGAATTTAAGAAATAAAGGAAGACTTTTGAAATGTGTGGTCCAAAACAAGTCTTGAATATTTGTGTGACTGTAAATCATCTCATAAAGTTAAAGTGTTTCTAAATATAAAAAAAGTGCCAATCTTTTTGGGACAGACTAAAAAGAAAAGAAAGACAATCTTTTTGGAACAGAGGGAGTACCTAATAGCATCGACATAAATCTCATTACACGTCTTACCTATGTAATTAAATATAGTATTTCGCTCTTTGCAGGTTCAAACAATATCTAACTGCATGCATATTTTACAAATATTTGTGTCGTTCTAAGAATTTGTACTTATTGAACTGGGATAGTTTGTACCTATTGACATGGGATACACGTGCAATGCACGTGTGCAAAAACAAGTAAAATTTAAAGATATAAATTTATTTTATGCATGGTATTTTCTTTTATCACCCGACTCTGATAAGAAAAAACTTGCACATATACGTGTAATTAAACATACATTTTTCTAATAGCAGTTGTGTTTTACCATCACTACTTGCCTTTATTGCAAGATCACTTTTTAAATATTGTGATATTTCCAAACTATGAATTCTTTTTTTTTTTTTTTTGTATAAAGATTTTCGCTCTGAACTTGTGATATCTAGATTGATCTCAAGTGAATCTCTTTTCCAAATACGATTTCTAGCTCCAATTCATAAAAGGGTTTTATAACTCTTCTTCCTTTAATGTCCGATTCGCCTTGGGTGCATAAAACAATTTTTCTATTTTAATTTGAGATCTATGGGAAACCATAAACTTCAAATGGTATCTGGAATGATCTCTAGTCACTACCTTTTATAGGTTAACAATGTGATTTCTAACTCCACTTTATTAAAGAGTTCCACAACTTCTTTTATTTAGGGAGTTACGTGGTGGAGTTCATGAAGGTTTGTTGTGGGTTTCGTCATCATGGGTGTACCAAGATTTTCTCTATTCTAAGGTTGAAAATGAGACCGTTAAATCTCGTTACCCTTTATCATAATGATAATACTGATTTCATACAGAGCAAGACCGTATTTTGTATGAACTTATGCTCATATATGTTCAAATAGTCTTTTGATAGTGGTGGAAAAGGATGATGTTAAACTAGTGAACTTAACCTATATATCTTCGCGAAGCAGCATTAGTAGAATCAGTAATATATTTTGGCTTTAAGTGTATTCCAAGCTGAAATGAAATGTTGCACAAGGCATACAACATGCAGATATAAAATAAGACAAGTTGCGGGCATGAGATCCTTTATCATAGACTTTTCTAGAGATAATATCTCAAATAGTCACTCTTATAAGGATAGTTCTCTTAGAAAGTCACTTAATATTGAAATTTCACATACAAAGTCACTCAATGTTTAAGTAATTTAAATTTTGCTGACATGAAATTCTTATTTAAAGTTATTTTTTTAAGAATTAAAAAGATACTCATTTTAACCATTTTATTGACACACCTCACTTGACCCAACCCACTAAAAATATGAATAAGACCCTCTTATTTTACCCCCATTCTCTCCTAATTAGATTTTCTTAAGTTAAGGTTGTAGAAAGAAAAGGATTTGAAGTACGAAGATACTGAAAGAGAAAAGAAATTTCTTGACAACTATTCCAATTCAGAAGTGCTATGACATCATTTATTAATTTAAAATCTGTGACCAGACCAGATAATGAGGGTAAAATATAAAGGTCCACCTAAATATGTTTTTCGCGGGATGGGTCAAGTGGAGCGGGTCAATAAAATAGTTAAAATAGATACCTTTATATTTCTTAAAAATTTGGCTTTAAATAAAAATGTTTTGTCGACAAAATTTAAGAAAAGTCATTTAAATAGGGTGGGTGCTTTGTAGGTAAAATATCAATAGTTGAGTGACTTTTAGGTTATAGATTAAAGAAGAATGACTTTCTAAGAGAACTACCCTTAGTTGAGTGACCATATGAGATAGTATCTAGACTTGTTTGTTTGATCTGTCTAGTTGAACTAGTCTTAGGATTTGAATTGAGTTTGATATTGGCTTTACCCTTTTGTAAGTATTGGAATAGCTATTGGGCCGGATCTATAAGTGATACGATCCTAACTAGGAAAGTGTGAAAACAACAAAAAATATGCTGAAATTAAAGATTGGAGAAATCGATACATGAGTAGAAGAACTGGAGATGAAAATACAGGAAAGAAGGGATCAAATTCACTAATTGATGTGATCAACATTGGATTGGTTACCAACACCTATCAATCAACAAAAAAGATATGATTCAATCCAAGGGGGAAGGGAACTTGAACTCATGCATGGAAAATCTTATCTAAGAGGTGATCAAGGTAAAGAATTAAAGGAATCCTCCCATCACCTAACACTAGCTAATTCTAGCTTAACCTAAACTCCATAGATAGAGAACTACTCTCATAAGAATTTCTTCATCAATCAGCAACTAAGGAATGAAAATAGGTTAAGCCAAGCTTATATAGTTTTGCCTTTACATGCCTAACCACAATTATGTAACTAATAGCCACATTTGGCATTTAACTACCCAAGCTCGAAATTGTAGCCACATATAAAACGTTTGGGCTTCTTTAAGAGGCAAGTATTGGATCTTGGACTCTTGAACTCTTCCTCCATGCTATCTTCTCTCCATTCAAGGGCTTCTATCTCTATGAACTTGGTTTGTAAGGGTTAAAAGTTCTTGGCTTGGCTTCTAGTACAAGGCCTTGGAGAAGGTTGAGCACTTGAGCCATCCGATATCATATCATCCTCCCTTTCTTAAAAAGGATTCATCCTCGAATCCGTACCTTGCAAGACATAGAAGAAAATGAGTACATGCTCACGCACAAAACACATAAGGTAATCATCATAAGGCAAATGATAATACCTAAAGTAAGCATATTATGCAATCAAAACAGTAAATGGCTCATTCTTATGATATAACTAAGCATCATAAGGATCTAGAAAGAGTATGTATCCAAATAATGCCCAAGACACTTGGATATTCAAGACATTTTGACAAAAGGGTAATTTAAAGGAACCAATGCATTTAGGAAAACAAATATATAAGTTCTCATTGGTCCTAACATTCAAGAAACACATATCTCCCCTTAAGTCAAGAACAATTGATATCCTTCACGGCTAAGTGCAAGATCACAAACAAAACCAACCCAAGTTAAGACCCTATCCAATGCGCCAGCCCACCTTAATAAAGGACTCAATACCAAGTCAACACCGGGATCAAATACAAATGTATCCCCTACACTAGTTTGCAAGAGATCTCCATGCGAGCCCAACATAAAATCAAGTAATAACACTAGTAAAGAGTCACATGAATGACTAGAAGTGTTACTACCATACTCATCACACAAAGAAATTACCTCTATGGCTTACCAAAAATAAGCATGATCCACGAATACATACCGTCCATGAAGGAAGTACAAGATGTGACTTCACACCAAGTTGCCATTCCATAAGGTTCCCTCCAGTGGTCCTTCTCTTCATGACTCCTCTTTTGATGAAACTTCATAAACAAGTTAATCAAATAATCAAGTTCATCAAGACAGAGAGTTTTACCTTCAAGCTCTTCGATCCTATGTCAAGTTTTGACTAGCATCTTATCACCCCTTAGGTTAGAAGATCTAGCATAGTCCTTCCAAAGAGTACGATCTTGAGCACTCTTCACTTTCAAAAGCCTTTTCCAAACACGACATTGACCCATCAAGCGGGCTACAAACCCTCAAGAAAGACTTTTCGTTATTGGTGAGGATATATCTTCCCATAGTGGATTACTAAACACATTATAGCCTCCAACGGGCTACATTTTTAACATTATACTACATACCACTATGCACTTCACTTTCAATAGTCATGCCATCACCAAATAAGACATTATCTTTAAAGAGCGAACAATCAATGAATGATGAGGAATCAAAGCATCTAAGTTCATTCTCAAAAGTACAAATGTCATCTTTCAAAGTACGATCCATCACATGACTATCTATATGACCAACTATATCAACATCATCACTAATTTGAGATTCATTAAGCACATCACAAATTTTCTCAATTAGTGGACTATTATCAAAAGCTAGTTGATCAACACAAGTATCCACGCTAATTGGACTCAAATTGATCTTGCTACAAGAATCAATCTGGTCATCAATAGGATCAACTAGTGTGTGAGCAATCTTATCACGTGATAATGCAGTAACATGTTCACCACAAGTGTCAACACTAGGTGGATAAAAATTAATCTAGCATAAAGAATCAATCCGGTCATCAAGAGGATCAACTAGTGTTGGAACAACAACATTGAAAACATTGTCAACAATCATAAAAAATCCAAGCTCAACACATGGTAAAGGTCCATTAAGCTCACATAAAAAACAAGCTACACACTCAAGTCAACATGCTCATTCACAACATTTAGAGTGTTGAGATTAGCTATTTTACCTTGAAGTTCACATGACGCAGCTTCTTTACCTTGTTTTCAACTTTGGAGCACATTTGCTCATTCCGGAAGTCTTCGACTACCTCATAATTTTTCAACATTTGAGGTTCAACATCCGATTTGCTTCCAAGAATACCTGCACAATTATCAAGACAACTAGAGAAGAAGTAAAAGTTACATAAGTTAGAATGGGGCTGTGACAACCCTCTCACATCACTCCTCACAACCTTTCCTTTTTCTACTCTAGAGTTCACCTTTCTCTCCCTTACTCCCCTCAATATTTTCTCTCTCAATTTCGTAGGAGTTGGGACAAGTGCCAAGAATTCCGTATAAGGATTAGGTGAACCCTTCACTTCTAGCTTCCACTTGGAGTGGACTTCTCTTCTTATATTGGTTGCTCCTTGGCTAAGAATTGAGCAACTATTTGGAGATTCTTTTCAATCGTTTCAAAACCCTTTTGTCCATCCTTTCCCATAGTTGGATCAGGATCTCTCACTCTAGAAAGTGATTCACTTGCATTTGCTTCATCTTTAGGTGGTCGGGGTGGAAAGAGAAGTTTCCCTTTCTTGTCCATGACGTTCTTATACCATTTTTTCTCATATGGAATCCTATGTTCTTGGAACCAAGGATTTCCCAAACACAAGTGACAATTGTCTACAGGAAGCACATCACACCAAACCTCCTCTTCATAATCGCCATGAGCAAAGAATACCTTCGTGCTCTTATCAACCACATACCTTCTTTGATCATAATGAGGGTTTTATCTCTTCACACAAGGTATCCTCAACCATTCAACCACTTGAGGTGTAATGTAGTTAGTATAACTACCATCATTAAGCACAAGAAAGCATCCAGTACAACCAAGAAACTAACTTTTGTTTCAAGAGTTTGCCTCTTACTATTCACCCAAAACATTAAATATCCTCTACTTTCATTGCCTATCGATGCTCCCCTCCTACTCTCAAAATCATATCCATATTAAGAACATGACACATTTGTATTAGGATAAGAAACACGATACATTATAGTTCTTGATATAGGAAATGCATATTCTCTTTCTCTTCTAGGACGACTCCGACTTACTCCAACACACACACACACACACTTATACCATCTCGTTTAGGATAGAAAGTATCACACAACAATGCACATGAATATCCACTATAAGACTCTTCACAATTAAAATCAAACCCACTATATTCATAGACATATTCATCACAAGGTGCAAAATCGCAAGATTCTTATTCATCACAACTTCCTATTTCATGAGGATCTTCATCAAATAATTCATAAGGTATGTCTGAGAAAGAATTATTCCTCAAGTCGCCTCCATATCTATGCTTTGTAGTGTTAGAACCTTTATCTTCACTATAAATATCATCACAAGGTTCTTCTACTCCTTTATCTTCATCATAAGTTCCATGAGCACCATCGGCTTCATATTCACTTTCGGAGTAGTAGTTCTCACTACCATATTGTTCATGATCATATTGACCATCATCGAATCCATAATATCTATCATCATCATGGTCATATCCTCCGTCGCTAAAGGCATAGCCTTCCATGTCATCATCACAAGGATCCAAAGCTATGGATGACATGATTCCTTACGTGTCCTATCCGTGTACCTATAAAACACGCAAACAAGGTTAGTAATAAAAGCTCCTCAACAATCACTCGTGTTTACACTTGTTTGTCCTTGGCTAGCACCACTCAAATGTGCTCACCTTCTTGCCTTTACCACTCTAAGAGTATCACTTAACTCGTGAACCACCGACTTGAATAAGTTCTAAGATATCAACATGTATCGGTTCAGAATCAAGTTTATGAGACACTAAAAAATGAACTTGTAAAGGACGAAAGAAGAGACAAAGAAGTATCAAAGAAATAAAACGAGAAAAGCACGATAAGAATTGGCACGAAATAAAAATACGAACACAAAAAACTAACTAAAAGTCAAGTAACAACAGTTACTAGTGTCAATTAATTTGGAAGATCAAAGAAAAGAAGTTAAAGTTGTCCAAAAAATGTGGCAAAATATCCCTCACGTTCAGCTACGTGGGTGGTTATGTGGGTGAGGACAGCTACGTGGGTGAGTTACGTCGGTAAGCTATGTGGGCCACATAGCTCATGTGGGTGATTCCAGAACCTAAATTCTTTTTCTCCTTGGATGCGTGGGTGATGCCAGCTATGTGGGTGGCCACGTGGCCCACTCTGATTTTCCTCTTTTGCACTAAAAAACACTTTTTCTCAAATTCTCACTTGGGTTTTTGGATCAAACTCTACTTTTTCACCTTCTTCCTTATGAACTTACGAAGGTCTTCAAGAACACTTAGCACACCCAAATTTGTAAGTGCTTCAATTTCAACTCAAATTCATCCCAATTTTTTCAGATCTAGCTTCCCCTAAACTGATGAAATCCTAGTAGCCCCTAGGTCGTTTATGTGGAGTTAAGTCAAGGGGCTCCATACATCACAAAGGTTGTACATGAAGATAGGCGCTTGTGAGCATGCATTAGCGCGTCATACCGATGATCCTAAGTGTGGAAGATTGCATGGGAGGACGGAATTGGGAAGAGTGACGAAGATGGCTATGCATGAAAAGAGGCTAATACTTAAATACAAGCCTTTTCAAGTTTCATTTCCAAGGAAGACCAACCAAATAAGGCCCTTACTTTATTAAGGGTATAATTGTAATAACTAGCTTGTCTTCCTTATTTCCCTAGTATAAGTAGTAGACTTAAACATTTTCCTAGAGTTAGACTTTTACGAATATTGATGATTTTATACTCTTAAACATTTCCCTAGTTTTTTTTTTAATTTTTGATTTTTTTTCTAGATTTTTTTAATCAAAATAAAAAGAACTAAGGATTAAGAATTGTATAAAACAATCCTTTATCCCAAGCTCTAATACCAAATGATACAATCATAACTAGGAAAGTATGAAAACAACAACAAATATGCGGAAATTAAAGATCGGAGAAATCAATAGATGAAATAGAAGAATAGGAGAGGAGAATGCAGGAAAGAAAGGATCAAATCCACTAATTGATGTGATCAACATTGGATTGGTTACAACCACCTATCAATCAACAAAAAAGATATGATTCAATCCAAGGGGGAAGGGAACTTAAACTCATGCATGGAAAATCTTATCCTAGAGGTGACCAAGGTAAATAGTTAAGGGAGTCCTCCTACTACCTAACACTAGCTAATCCTAGCTTAACCCAAACTCAATTGAAGAAGAACTACTCTCATAAGAGTTTCTTCATCAATCAACAACTAAGGAATGAAAATAGGCTAAGGCAAGCTTATATAGTTTGGCCTTTACATGCCTAACCACAATTATTTAACTAATAGCCGTATTTGGCATTTAACTATCCAAGCTTGCAATTGTAGCCATATATCAAACGTTTGAGCTTCTTTAGGAGGCAAGTATTGGGCCTTGGACTTTTGGACTCTTGAACTCTTCCTCCATTCTATCTTCCATAGCTTGAAGGCTCTCCAATGGTTGTCTTCAAGGGCTTCCATAGCTTCATTCTATACGAACTTGGCTTGTAAGGCCTGAAAGTTCTTGGCTTGACTTCTAGTACAAGGCCTTGGAGAAGGTTGAGCACTTGAGCCATCCGATATCGTATCAATAAGGGGTGTTAATTAGCTTATGTGCTTATCCTCTTTCTAAATCCTACCCATAACCTATAAATACACTATTGTGGATATTGGAAAAGATAAGGTTTTCCACCATAATAAGATAGCTATGGTTTGCGAACATAAAACATTCTATCTAGGCTCTAGACACAGGAAATTTATCTGACTATTAGTGACTCTAGTCATGGTTGTTGTAGATTTGCTTCCACAAGGGAAACCCCGTAAGTCTTCTAAGTATTATTTACGGTTAAATACTACTGTGAGTACACGTGTGACGTGACATAAACCATCTCACCACATTAGCACTAATGCCAGCTTTACTCAAATGCTGATCTTTGTTTTGATAAATAACAAATTCATTGATTACATTTCAGAATAAACCTTTTATAACTTTTATTTACAATCACAGCAGAGGAAATGCATAATTTCCCAAATTTCAAATTTGTATTGCAGGAAGACAAGCTAGCTAGTCTCATTCTTTAGCTTTCTTGGGAGAGCTCATCACATTGATAACATAGCGGCCGATACCAAGAACCACCAGAGCAGCCAAGGATATGTTTATGACTTGCCTTGACCCCTTTAGATTTTCAAATAAATCACTAGTAGTTCGCATTGTGTTATCTTTTATCGATTGATCGTGCGGTTTAACTTGTGTTTTTTCTCTGGTCTTTGGTTCTTCTTTGGATTCTTCTTTAGCAGGGATATTCTCAGCATTCTCCTGCTCATTAATTTCATTTCTTGAAGTGTTCATTTCTTGTGTTTTGTGATCCTGCTCTGGTTCACTGGTTGAGGGTGGCAATTCCTTATCTCTTTTTTCTGATGAACTCCTTATTATAAGTTTTGGATGTTTAATATAAAGAATTCCATTTACAAGTTTTGCACTAATTTTACCTTTGTCACAATTTGTTGAAACATGAATTTCCTTCTGAAAGCTCAAGAATTTATTGACTGGTCTTTGTCCACTAATCTTCAGAATTCCTGCACTCTTGCACAGTTGAACCTTCACCTCTTCTTTCTTGAAACCTACAGAATTCAAATGTTCATTATTTGGTAATTCCGACTGATCAAAAGCGAAAAGCATGTTAGTAAAAAATATGTTTTGGGCCTTATACACCCATAAGATGTGCTAGCTAAATAAGAGGCCCATCAGTTAAACTAACAACTCCTAATACGGTCTATATAGACATCATTATGGGTGTTGGAAGACGTACTCTAAATAGTCTAGAGAACGGCTAGGATTAGTAGAATTTTTTGCATAACTAAATAGGATATTTAGGCTGTGGAACTAAGGTTTCTATTCATTCGTGAGGGTTTTCAATGTTAATGACGATGCTAAAGATGAGAATGTTTCTATGATGATTACTGATGTGCCGGAAAATTATGGCACATTGGATACTCTTTTACGAGAAGTTTTACTTGTTTTTAGGCAAGTATGTGCTGTTTTGATGTGTTTTTGACATGTTTCAGGTAAACCGGGAAGTTCGGGTTCAAGTAGTAGAAGTTACAGAAAAGTTGCACTGAAGTTGGAGTTTCACGGTCCGTAGAAAGATGCACGGACCGTATTTCTGGTCGTACAAAAGGTGGTAACATAACAGAATGTCACAGGGGATAGATGGTGAACCACTGACACTTATACGAACCGTACAATATTGTACGGGCCATATAAATAGATATGATGATATTGGAAGATGCTTCACGAGCAGGATTGTACGAGCCGTAGAACATTACACGGACCATGGAAAGCCAGTTCGTATTACTCGCTGCTGACACTGGAAGAAGGTCGTAGAAATCTTGTACGGTCCGTGGAAAGTTGTACGGACCATATAAGTACCGCCTGGGACTTAAGTGCAAATTCTGTAATTTTACGTTTTTGAGACCTATAAATAGTCCATTGTAGGGTTTTGATCATTATCAGTTATTATATTTTTTGTCTCTTGACGTAGAACATTAAATACTCTCTAGTTTTTAAGGTTCAGACATCAATTCAAGTATTATCAATTCCTTTTTTCTTCCAAAGTACGCAATTATGAAATCTTCAATTTCTTATTTCTTGTTCTTTGTCATGAGTAGCAAAATTCCCTTACTAGGGTTGTGAACCCAAAGATGGGTGTTTTGTGATTGGGTTTGTGATTGATATACACATAATGAATTATTAGGGTTTAGTTATTCTTCATTCTTCATTCTTCATTCATAATTAATGGTTGCAAACATTGATTAAAGCCATAAACCTTGATTTATTTGGGAAAATAATTAGGGTTGGTAAGAATTACTAACAAGGACTCAAAGCCTTAATCTTTGTTTAATAAATTCACTTAGGAATAAGAAGAATTTACTTGGCATGATTAATCGTTCTTCATAGTTACTTTCTTATATTTGGGAAAATCAGAGGGAACAAGTCCCAAGCCTCAAGAACCCTCCAAGGTAAGTTTTATCATGATTCTAGGTTGAATTCAAGTCCCTAATCTCTTTCTAACTTGAGTAAACCATTCTAATCAATAGAGTTGTGAGTGGAACATTATTGTTAGGCGTGGAAACCCTTGACCTCGAATTCAAAAGGATGGAACGTCAAAAAGGTAATGCTTCTACACTCTAATCATTCACAATAGTGAATTGATGAGTTCTTTGGGAGAATAGTAAATGGGTTTAGTAAAGAGATTTACACGAACTATAGTAGGGTTTTGGATTGTTGACTTGAGATTGTTATAATGATATGGGTGATGGAGAATGATGTTAATTACACCTAATTGAGATTGTAGAATCACCTAGAAGTAATAGAATGGGAATTGGGTGAAGAAACACCATTAATGGAGATTGTGGAGCTTTATGCCCACTAAGTGTTTGATTAAATGCTTAGATGACCAAAGCATGAATATTATTGCTAATATAGAATCCCTTTGACTTGTATTGATATAGATCAAAGTTGAAAGGGTTGACGAGCATTGTATTACGCTCAAAGGCTGGAATTAAGGTATGTGAGGCTAACTATCTACGTTAGGGAATGTTCATGATTCTCTCTACGCCTCATTCTTCATACTTGTCAGTAATTTGACTCAACATACAGTTTAGCAATAGTTTCATGATATGTGGTAGAACTGTTATCTTCTAGGGTTGCAATTACAGAATTCGTTCATGGTTGTCAATTTGAATATCATGAACTCAGCACGTAATCTTTATAGACTTTTGTATTGTTACCACATGAGTCTCAGTCTAGAAATTCAGTATGCTAAAAAACAATCAGTGTTTTCAATTCAGTCCAGCATGTCTATTTCAGATCAGCATTGTTCATTGTTATTATGGTCTCAGTCCTTGTTAATTAACCATAATTAAACATATATGATTTTGCCCAAGGGCACAACACAGTCTTATGTATACGTATACATGGCCGAGGCCATTGACTGACGCACTACTAGGCCGAGGCCATAGCGTGCATTTATTATTCGGCCGAGGCCCCACATATACAAACACAAATAATACAGATGATTCAGATACAAAGCAGGGAGTATTCATATCTCTACTTCCTTGCTATTACAGTTACAGTTATCAGTTTCAGTTCTAGTATTTTATTGCTTCAGTTGCTTTACATACCAGTACAATTCAAATATGCTGATGTCCCTTTTTATTGCTTGGGGGCCTGTATCTCACGATGCAGGTAACGACATACAGGTTGACGATCCTGCTACTTAGGAGTCTTCGTATCAGCTACTGTGGTGAGCCCAGTTTCCTTCGGGGCAATATCAGTCATGCAGTTCTTATAGCTTTCTAGACAGTTACCTTTTGTATTCATTAGAGGCTTCATAGACACAGTTCAGACAGTCAGATATTTATTATGTTAGCCTTGTTGGCAGTTGTTCAGTTGTTTTGGTTTAAGCCATGTTGGCTACGTTCAGATATTTCAGATTGTCTAAGTATTTCCGCATTATGATTTCAGTCAGACCTTTAGTATATCAGCATGTGTTTAGTTGTTTCCACATTCAGTTATGTTTTTGATATCACATGTTGATTCAGCCAGCCAGTTGGTTCGCTCGGTCACATGCAGCCAGGCACCGGGTGTCATGTTACGTCCAGGTCCAGGTTCGGGGCGTGACAAAGCTTGGTATCAGAGCACTAGGTTCAAGTGTCTTAGGGAGTCTATGAGGCCGTGTCCAGTGGGGTCTCTTTTATATGTGTGAGGGCCCCACACATTTAGACAGTTGACCACCAAGACATTCAGGATTTGTTTTACTTCTTTCATATTCTCGTTCGTGCAGATAGAGCAATGCTTTTAGGAATTCTTCTAGCTCGTGCAAATTACGTATTTCAGAAATGGCTCCAAAAAAGAAGTACAACAAGAGAAATATGGCTACTAGCTAGAGGGCTACCTTTGATGCAGCAACAGAAGGGGGCACTCAGGCCCAGGCAGCCACCACAGATAATGCCGCAGCTACGCCTCCCAATACTTCCGATGCAGATGTTAGAGGAGCTATTCAGCTACTCACTCAAATTTTGGAAAATCAGGCCCGGCGATAGGAAACGGCCCCTAGCTCAGGTGCTAGTAGTGGGTAAAACAGTTCTAGGACTCAGGAGTTTATGCGGATGAAGCCGCAAGTGCTCACAGGGTTAAAGAAGGAGGAAGACCCCCATAATTTCATTGATGGACTCCAGAAAATATTTCGTGTGATGCATACTACGGATACAGAGGCAGCAGAACTCGGAGCTTTCCAGCTGCAAGATGTGGCCCATATTTGGTATGAGACATGGGAACAGTCTCGAGGGGAGGATGCACCTTCTGCTACTTGGGATGAATTTGCAGACGCTTTCACGGAGCACTTCATGCCAATTGAGGTTAGGGAAACCAAGGCTACAGAGTTTGAGAATCTAAGGCAGAAGGACATGACTGTTCAGGATTATTACCTTAAGTTCGTGTCATTGTCTAGATATGCTCCTCACATGGTTCCTGATATGAGAGCCGCGGTTAGAAGATTTGTACTTGGGCTTAAACCCGAGTTGCACAGGGATGCCAATATAGCTGCTCAGAATAACAAGATGACTATTTCCAAGATACTGGCATTCGTGCAAGGTAACGAGACTAGGCTGGAGGAAGAAGAAGCCCTGCAGAAGCAGAAAGATAGGGACTTCAGTAAGAAGGCTAAGTCTACAGGAAATTTCAGTCAAGGAGGAACTCAGGGAGGAGGAAACCGCCAGTTCTTCAATAATAGGTCATCAGGACCTGCTCAGTCTGCAGTTAGTGTCCCATCTCGGAGGTTCAAGTTTAGCTAGAAGAGTCTGAATTTTGAAGCAGCTACATATCCTCCTTGCAGCAAGTGTGGAAGGAGACACCCAAGGGTGTACCGTTCGAGCACGGATGGTTGTTTTGGGTGCGGTCAGCAGGGCCACTATCTGAAGGATTTCCCATCTGCAAGATAGAATACTGGGGGTAATGTAGCTTAGTCCACAAATTCAGCAGCTCTCCGAAATTCCCAAACCTAGCAGGGGCACGGGGCAGCAAAGTCCGGTAATACGGGCGGTGGTCAGAACTGTCTGTATGCACTGTCAGGTCGCCAGCATATAGAGGCTCGTGGAGATGTTGTCACAGGTATGCTAACAGTTTTCACCTTCGATGTATTTGCTCTTATGGACCCAGGATCCACTCTATCTTATGTAACCTCGTATATTGCTAAAATATTTGGGATAGAACCCAAAAAGTTGCATGAACCTTTCGAAGTATCCACACCGGTTGGGGAATCAGTTATAGCTAGGCGTATCTATAGGGGTTGTCCAGTGTTGATCTACCACCGCAGCACCATAGCAGACTTAATAGAATTGGAGATGGTAGATTTTGACGTAATTATGGGTATGGATTGGTTAGAGTCATGTTATGCCTCTGTGGGTTGTAGTACCAAAACTGTGATATTTGATTTTCCCGATGAACTTATAGAATGGAAAGGTAATTAAGTAGCACCCAGAGGTAGATTTATTTCCTACCTTAGAGCTAGAAAGATGATCTTCAAGGGGTATATTTACCACTTAGTTCGAGTCAGGGATGCAGATGCCCAGACTCCAGCTCTTCAGTCAGTACCAGTTGTCTGTGAATTTCCAGAAGTCTTTCCAGATGACCTAACCGGAGTTTCTCCCAATAGGGAAATTGACTTACTTCCCAGCACTAAGCCGATATCTATTCCGCCGTATAGGATGGCCCCAACAGAGTTAAAGGAGTTAAAAATTTAGTTGAAGGATCTTTTTGATAAGGGATTTATAAGGCCAAGTGTCTCACCTTGGGGCGCACCAGTCTTGTTTGTCCGAAAGAAGGATGGATCCTTGCCTATGTGTATAGACTACCGCCAGTTGAACAAGGTCACCATTAAAAATAAGTATCCTCTTCCCAGAATAGACGAGTTATTTGATCAACTTCAGGGTGCTCAGTGTTATTCCAAAATTGACCTTAGATCAGGCTACCATCAGTTAAAGGTTAAGGAAGTTGACATTCCGAAGACCGCTTTCAGAACCCGTTATGGTCATTTTGAATTTCTTGTCATATCGTTTGGGTTGACGAATGCACCAGCAGCTTTCGTGGATCTTACGAACAGAGTCTTCAAGCCTTATCTCGATTTATTCGTCATTGTGTTTATTGATGACATATTGGTGTATTCCCGTAGTGAGACAGATCATGCAAAGCATCTCAGAATAGTGTTGCAGACACTCAAGGATCATGAGCTTTATGCAAAATTCTCAAAGTGCGAGTTTTGGCTAAAGTCTGTGGCATTCTTAGGCCATGTGATTTCAGGCGAAGGTGTTAAAGTGGACTTTCAGAAAATTGACGTTGTTAAGAATTGGCCCAGACCCACATCAGCATCAGATATTAGAAGTATCCTGGGTCTGGCAGGTTATTATAGGCGGTTCGTGGAGGGTTATTCCTCTATCTCAGCTCCGTTGACTAAGTTGACTCAGAAGAAAGTCAAATTCCAATGGTCAGATGCATGTGAGCAGAGTTTCGAAGAGTTAAAGAAGAGATTGGCTTCTGCTCCAGTTTTGACACTACCAGAAGGAACCGAGGGGTTCGTTGTTTATTGCGATGCTTCGGGAGTTGGTCTCGGATGTGTTTTAATGCAGCATGGTAAGGTTGTTGCTTATGTGTCTAGGCAGCTTAAGACTCATGAGAAGAATTATCCAACCCATGACTTAGAGTTAGCAGTTGTGGTTTTTGCACCCAAGATATGGCGACACTACTTGTATGGAGTGCATGTGGATATTTTCACCAATCATAAAAGCCTGCAATATATTTTCAAGCAAAGAGAGTTGAATCTTAGGCAGAGAAGATGGCTCGAATATCTTAAGGACTATGATGTGGATATTCTCTATCATCCAGGGAAGGCGAGTATTGTAGCCGATGCTCTCAATCGGCGTTCCATGGGAAGTTTATCTCATGTTGAGGCAGACAAGCGAACTATGAAAAAGTAATTCCACCGCTTAGCAAGCCTAGGAGTTAGACTTCTAGACTCTGGAGATGGTGGAGTTGTTGTTCAGAACAGGGCTGAATCCTCCTTAGTAGCAGAAGTGAAAGAAAAACAGTTTAGTGATCCCTGCCTGCTACAGCTGAAAGAGGGAATTCACAAACATAAGACTACGGCCTTTGAATAAGGGGGAGATGATGGTACTTTGAGATACAGAGGCAGACTATGCGTTCCAGACATAGATGGGCTCAGAGATCGGATTATGTCTGAAGCCCACAATTCCAGGTACTCCATTCACCCAGGTTCCACCAAGATGTATCATGATCTTAAGGAGATTTATTGATGGAATGACATGAAGAAGAATGTAGCAAATTTTGTGGCTAAGTGTCCAAATTTCCAGCAAGTGAAAGCCGAACACCAAAGGCCAGGTGGGTTGGCTCAGAACATAGACATTCCCGTCTAGAAATGGGAGATGATAAATATGGATTTCATAACAGGTTTGCCTCGCTCTTTTCGAAAGCATGATTCGATTTGGGTGATTGTAGATCCACTTACCAAGTCAGCTCACTTCTTGCCAGTGAAGACTACAGATTCAGCAGAAGATTATGCCAAGTTATATATTCAAGAAATCATCCGATTGCACGGGACTCCTTTGTCAATCATTTCAGACCGCGGTGCTCAGTTTACTGCGAATTTTTGGAAATCCTTTCCGAAAGGATTGGGCACAAGGGTGAACCTCAGCACAACTTTTCATCCTCATACAGATGGCCAAGCAGAGCGTACTATTCAGACTTTTGAGGACATGTTGAGAGTATGTGTCCTAGATTTCAAAGGTAATTGAGATGACCATTTGCCTCTCATTGAGTTTTCTTATAATAATAGTTACCACTCTAGTATCCAGATGGCACCGTTTGAGGCCTTGTACGGTCGGAGATGTAGGTCGCCAATTGGTTGGTTTGAGGTTGGTGAAGCAGAGTTGTTAGGGCCAGACTTGGTCTATCAGGCTATAGAGAAAGTCAAGTTAATTCAAGAGCGTTTGAATATGGCTTAGAGTCGCCAAAAGTCCTATTCGGACACGCGGCGTAGAGACTTGGAGTTCCAAGTTGATGATTGGGTGTTTCTGAAAGTTTCGCCTATGAAAGGCGTTATGAGATTTGGGAAGAAGGGGAAGCTTAGCTCCCGCTATATTGGGCCATATAGAATTCTGCAAAGGATCGGGAAAATGGCTTATGAGTTAGAATTGCCATAAAATTTGGCTGCTGTACACCCAGTATTTCATGTATCTATGCTGAAGAAGTTCATGGGAGACCCATCTCTAGTTGTTCCTACAGAAATCATAGGGGTTAAAGATAGCTTGTCCTATAAAGACATCCCAGTGGCTATTATTGATCGTCAAATCCACAAGTTGAGAACTAAAGAGATTGCTTCAGTGAAAGTACTATGGAGAAATCAGAAAGTTGTAGAGGCTACGTGGGAGGCCGAAGAGGACATGAAGTCCAGATATCCCCATCTCTTTGAAGAGCAAGCAGAAAATGCTGAAGGTAACTAACCTTTTCATTTAGATCCTTATAGTATAATCTCCATGTTTTTAGTATTCAGATAGTTCAGTAGATATTCAGTTCAGTAATCATGTATTCATTCAGTCAGTTCAGTGATCACGTGGCTCAGTCAGTTAGTTTTAGGTATCTTAGTTACAGAATAAACGCTGCCAAACTTCCATAGAGTCTCAGGATTAGCCGCGATCATAACCAAGACCATCATTCGAGGACGAATGATCCCAAGGGGGAGATAATGTTACACCCCGTATCTTAGAACTAAGGTTAGACTTATGTCATTAGAGCTTCAGTGAAAAAACTGAAGGTTTGAACGTTTTTCGAAAATGGTTGATAGGCCTACTTCGGGCAGCCATAACTCCATGATTAGTTGGGAATTTGGGAAAGTACCCTTAATGAAAGTTGTAGTACGTAGAAATACCTTTCTAAGGATATAAGGACTAGGCCAATCAGAGATCGGAGCAAGGAGATATAATCGTCTCAATATGGCTAATAGTAAGGCACTTAAAATTCTATAGAATCGGCTAAGTTTTCGATATGTCTGCCTTCCTGTCAGATTTCGTGAAAAGAAGTTGGGAATTTGAGAAAACTTAAAACATAAAAGTTGTATCCCTTTGAAATAGCATTCCGACGGTATATTGTAGAGCCCAAACAGAGCTGTGTACAAGAATTTATGTCCATTTTATCGAACATTGTGCAGAACCGACACAGGTCCGTTGAGAGGGAGCGTGCGGGCGCGTGCGCTAGCCCCGCATCGTGCGCCGATCGCAAAAAAAAAACCCCTCTCTGAATATTGACCTGCAAACGGTCGTTCACCGCATGTGCGTCACGGGCCCATCTTATAACAGGTCCGGTTTCGGGTCAAAAATCAAGATTTCGTGTTTTAAGTTATATTTAAGCTTGGGGTTTATTTCCCTAACACCCCTAGTCATGAAAAATCACCCTATAGTCAGAGGGAACAAGTCCCAAGCCTCAAGAACTCTCCAAGGTAAGTTTTATCATGATTCTAGGTTGAATTCAAGTCTCTAATCTCTTTCTAACTTGAGTAAACCCTTCTAATCAATAGAGTTGTGAGTGGAACATTATTGTTGGGCGTGGAAACCCTAGACCTTGAATTCAAGAGGATGGAACGTCAAAAAGGTAATGCTTCTATACTCTAATCGTTCACAATAGTGAATTGATGAGTTCTTTGGGAGAATAGTAAATGGGTTTAGTAAAGAGAATTACACGAACTATAGTAGGGTTTTGGATTGTTGACTTGAGATTGTTATAATGATATGGGTGATGGAGAATGATGTTAATTACACCTAATTGAGATTGTAGAATCACCTAGAAGTAATAGAATGGGAATTGGGTGAGAAACACCATTAATGGAGATTGTGGAGCTTTATGCCCACTAAGTGTTTGATAAAATGCTTAGATAACCAAAGCATGAATATTATTGCTAATATAGAATCCCTTTGACTTGTATTGATATAGATCAAAGTTGAAAGGGTTGACGAGCATTGTATTACGCTCAAAGGTTGGAATTAAGGTATGTGAGGCTAACTATCTACGTTAAGGAATGTTCATGATTCTCCCTACGCTTCATTCTTCATATTTGTCAGTAATTTGACTCAGCATACAGTTTAGCCCTAGTTTCATGATATGTGGTAGAACTGTTATCTTCTAGGGTTGCAGTTACAGAATTCGTTCATGGTTGTCAATTTGAATATCATGAACTCAGCACGTAATCTTTATAGACTTTTGTATTGTTACCACATGAGTCTCAGTCTAGAAATTCCATATGCTAAAAAACAGTCAGTGTTTTCAATTCAGTCCAGCATGTCTATTTTAGATCAGCATTGTTCATTGTTATTATGGTCTCAGTCCTTATTAATGAACCATAATTAAACACATGTGATTTTGCCCATGGGCACGACACAGTCTTATATATACGTATACATGGCCGAGGCCATTGACTGACGCACTACTAGGCCGAGGCCATAGCGTGCATTTATTATTGGGCTGAGGCCCCACATATACAAACACAGATAATACAGATGATTCAGATACCGAGCAGGGAGTATTCATATCTCTACTTCTTTGCTATTACAGTTACAGTTATCAGTTTCAGTTCTAGTATTTTATTGTTTCAGTTGCTTTACATACCAGTACAATTCAAATATGCTGATGTCCCTTTTTATTGCTTGGGGGCCTATATCTCGCGATGCAGGTAACGACATACAGGTTGACGATCCAGCTACTTAGGAGTCTTCGTATCAGCTACTGTGGTGAGCCCCAGTTTTCTTCGGGGCAACATCAGTCATGCAGTTCTTACAGCTTTCTAGACAATTACCTTTTTGTATTCATTAGAGGCTTCATAGACATAGTTCAGACAGTCAGATATTTATTATGTTAGCCTTGTTGGCAGTTGTTCAGTTTTTTTGGTTTAAGCCATGTTGGCTACGTTCAGATATTTCAAATTGTCTAAGTATTTTCGCATTACGATTTCATTCAGACCTTTAGTATATCAGCATGTGTTTTGTTGTTTCCATATTCAGTTATGTTTTTGATATTACATGTTGATTCAACCAGCCAGTTGATTCGCTCGGTCACATGCAGCCAGGCTCCAGGTGCCGTGTTACGTTCAGGCCCAGGTTCGGGGTGTGACAGATGGTGATTGGGCGTATAGTGGGGTTGGTGTTAATGGATTGTGGTGCATGGTATAATGGCAATGAAGGGTAGTCCCAGGGATCCGGGTAGTGTTGAGAAGTGGTGGGTATGGTAAGACGTAGTTGGTTCAACAGTGAGTGGGGTTTGAGTCGATGGTATTGATCCGGTAGGGTAAGTGGGAAAATGGTCAAGTAACGAGGGGCTCAGAGATGGAAAAGGTGGAGGAGGCCTTCTTGCCTCAGCAGGCGCTTATTTAGCGGCATTGGCCATTTCAACTCTAGCGACCTTCTCTTAAAGGTCGTCAACTTTCTCGAGTAGCATATTAATCACGTCCTCAAAGTTTGAGGGTTCTTTCGAGTTTGGGGATGTCGAATCCCTGATGACAAGTTTATTCCAGTTGTGTTTGTCTTTCGTAGCACCAGTCATTTTTTTGCCTTTATCTTGCTGGGAAAGGGATGCTGTTGCTGCTTTTGATCTAGTTAAGTCTGCCAGCGTGGAGCAACACGGATCAACCTTTTCTATAAGAGAAAAAAAACTCAAAGTCAAACGACGTTAATATGTTAGGCAGTAACAAATAACGCAAGATATCACGCATAGTTGGCACATAAGCACATAAAGAACATAAAATTCATGTATTTGATTCAAACTTTGATTGATCCTCCATTCTGAGGTTTTGGGTGTTTTGGCTCTCTTTTGAGTCATTTTGGATTTAAGTTTGGCATTTCGGTTTGGGAGTCATTTTGGATTTCAGTTTAAGCGATCTTCTTGACGCTTACTTATGCTAAAAGTGAAAAAAAATGGGAATATATATATTTTATATAATATAGGGACCGAGTCTTACGTAGACTGCCTACGTATCCCTCCGCGGGAAATCAAGCCCTTTTGTAGTTCAGTTTTGCATAAAAAATACTTTCCTAATTTTGCACTACCCAAAAGCATTCCCAGACCAGTCCCAATAAGGGCTTCCTATATATCCCTCATTGGGACATCAGGTCGGACATAGTTTCTTTTAGAGGTGAGCGTTTGGTTCTTCGGTTCGGTTTTATCAAATTTCGGTTTGGCTATTTCAGTTTCGGTTTTTTGAAGGTGGACACCGAACACTGAACCAAACTAGTTCGGTTCGGTTCTTTCAGTTTTGATTTTTTGAAATTTGGTTCGGTTCGATTTCGATTTTTTCAATTCGGTTTTTTTGATATGATATTAGAAGCGATTCCATTTACACTAATTCATATTTTCAAAAACAATAAAACATAAAACTAACAAATTAAAATCAAAATCAAACAAATAGGATACACAAGAACAGAAAACCATAACCATAATATAGGGTTACTAGGTGTTATATACATACAGTAAGAATAATTAAGATAACACATAAATGACATATATTAATCCTAAAGGCACATCCTAGTCACCTTTCTTTTTTAAGGATATTTGATTTTCTAAATTGAAGTGGAAAATTAGGGATATAAAAGTAAAAAGAGCTTATTACAATTGGGTTTTTTTTGGGCTTAAACTTAATGGGTCTGGACTATTTTAATTTTTTTGTGTAATGTATAAATTTCGGTTCTTCGGTTCGGTTTCATCAAAGTTCGGTTCGGCTATTTCGGTTTCGGGTTTTTGAAGGTGAACACCAAACACCGAACCAAACTAGTTCGCTTCGGTTCTTTCAGTTTCGGTTTCTTGAAGTTCAATTCGGTTCGGTCCGATTTTTTGATTTTCGGTATTTATGCCCAGCCCTAGTTTCTTTTATATATAAATTTGGGGGGGGGGGGGGGGACAAACTTTAAAAATCAGAAAAAGAGATCCCCTAGATCTAAACAAATGATGACCTCTCCTTGAGATCAAAACAGGTTGTTGTCCTTACAACCACGCATTCAGTCGAAGGCCATACTTCTTATTAGAGCTTGGAAGTACTGCCGAAATCTGCCCCAAGTGGACCAAATGCTCCAATTCAGACTTGAAGGCTTCACATTCTTCAATACACTGCCCGGATGTCCCAGAATAGAACAAGCAAATTTTTCGTTGCCTTGGTCCGACGGGTGAGGATTTCCAAGCAGCCTCGATCGGACGGATCTTTCTAGTACTTGCTATTTTTGGAAGATGCTTGTGTATGAGTCCTTAAAGATGGTTAAGTCATAGCGCTAGATGTGAGTGTTGAGCGTGATTCCTACATTTGGTATGACTGTGTAGTGGATCAACAAGGATTATGGTCCCCATAACTTGTGAATTGTCTAGTCATCAACAACTTTATGATCCTCCTTTTGAGGACCACACATTTATCGGTAGTGTGGTCTTGTTGATTTCTATGGAACATGCATCTTTTGTGTGCATAGATTGAAGCATAAGCAGGTAGCTTCTCATGACTGAGGCACGTGGCTCGCACAGTCATCTTCTCATAGATTTCCTTACATCTCATAGGCCTTGGCGTGACCCTATAGGAGCACGCATGGGCTTTAAACGCAATTGCCCACCAATTTGGGAATGGTGGACGAGTGAATCCTTGAGGTATCTCATAATTACTAGCTTCGGCCGTAGGTGCAATAGTGGCGACCTCTTTGGATGGCCAGCTTTGTTCTTGCTCGTAAGGTTTAGATTCCTCTTTAGGATCCTCAGTCTCTTGCTTTGGTTTCATAGACTTACTCAATAGGGGTATGTAGCCTTGTATCATTCCTTTGACCCCATCTGAGAGGTTCTCCCAGTAATGCTCTAGCTTAGCAGGTTCTGTTGGTGGACTTCCAGCCAAGTTTAAAATTTGGTCGGCCTTTTTGGTCTCAACCTTGACCATTTGGATTTTCCCTTCTAGCCTACGGATCTTCTTTTGGAGTGACTCCATATTTTCCTCCTTGACGATGGAAGCAGTGTTTCCTTGAACATCCATAATAGCAAGTCAGCCTTTGAGAGAGGTGCCAATGGTTAGTCTTTAATATATGGTATTTTGGCTATTTGGTATTCCTTTGTGTCTTTCTTTGGGGTAGTGATCGAAATATAGGATCCATCAACCATTCAAATGAAATACATGAAGTACATAAGCATGTAATCAATAATTTATACTACTCGCGTTCTTAAAGCAAGGTCATCCTAATCGATTTGAAATATAAATGTGCCTTTTGCATTAAACCATTGCCCCATAAATCATAGTTTTCATTAATAATATCTTCCCCAAAGGGGTTACAAAAGATAGTAAGCATAAAAGTAAAATCAGCAGAAGTGTCCTCCAATGGTTGATGATGAAGCTCCCTCGATCCTCGCCTTCTTGGCTCTTCAAAGGGAGGTCTGGATCTGGAGATGATTCAATGTCAACACAACATCCATTAAGAACCCTTTCTCTGTGAAGGTCATAGGTGCAGTGTCATCCATTGTCTTATTCATTCGCTCATCAAGCTTAAAAAAATACTCATGTGTGAATCCCAGCTCTTGTGCCAAACTGTCTATGATGGCTTAATCATGCTCAATCTTCTCTAACTATTTGGCATCTCTATCATCAAATTGCCTTTGGGTCAAATAGGCCTTGATCTTAGCCTTAGAAGACTTGGTTTGGACACAGTGGTAAAGAATAGGTCCAGGGGTGAGGGTGCCTTGCAAGTGGGACCTCAACCAATCTCTATAGTCCTCGTCACACCCAGGATGGAACCTATAATGAGCTAGAGTATTAGGACCCTAAATTATACGACCATTCCACTCTCGGACGATGTCCCCAGTTATTCAGATCTTATCCTTCTCATAGTCAATCATGAACTCTCCCATGCTCCCCACTTGAGGTATGATTTGGGTTCTACCAAACTGTCTCAAAACCCTAGCAGATGCATAAGGATTGATCTATCGAATCCCCATAAGTGGCAAGAATGGATATTTCTGACCCTTGACTACAATGGTCGAATATGAAGTCGACGAACATCCACTGTATGTTGTCTTCTTTAAGCTTGGAGAGATTGAAGGCCCAAGATTCCTTGGTTTGTTGTCTAAAATTTGGGCAATGAGCGTGAAGGTTATCCTTTCAAGTTTGGTTGTCTATGTATTGGGGACCCTCAGTTTTGTTCAATCGTTTGATAATACACTATTGTAGAAATAGGTTGCACCCTTGGAAGTACCTATAGTGGTGTCGGCATAGGCTCAAAGCTCGAAACATGTCAGCAAGGATAATGGGAATTAGGTCAAAGTATTTGGTTTCTCCATTTGTGGCTATGCCATGAAAGATTGCATAGGTGACTGAATTGACTCTGGTGTCTATGGCTTGGTATCTATATTTTGTGAACACAATGTGTCTTAATAGGCAAACAACAAAGGCTAAGGGTCGGGTAGCTTCCCAATCAGCAAGGTGCGGAACTCTGTGGGGTAGTCCAAGAATCCTCTTTTGGTTCCGAATCTATTGTACAAATCCCTAATGGCTATGGTTGGACCAAATATCCAATTGGCATGGGATAGGGATAGCATTTTTAGGATTTGGTCGGGGTGGGTTTATGTGGGATAAAAAGGTTTTGGTTAGGTTTTTTCCCCTTTCTTAGCCAAGTTCTAACATTGTCTATGCAACTTCGAAGTTCCTCCAAAGTCATAAAAGCATTGTCTAGGCATAAAAGCTACTAAGAGGTTGTGGACTCTATTGGATTTTTATATTTTTTAGAGTCACCACCTAATTTATAAGGGAAATTAGGAAAATCAAGTTAAAGGGTTTATTCAAACAAGAGAAAAATCCTTTAAACCGGAGTTTGAAGTAAGGGTTCTGGTGATCCGCTAGGGAAGGTTTTAAGCACCCTAATATTAATGATCCGTAGAATGCGATTGACCTACGAGCTTCAACGTGTGATTAATTGTAATTATTTGCTAAAATTGTTTTCTTTCTTGTAAAACAGTCATGGCATATCATAAAATGTCTTTTGGCAAAAAGTCTTTTATTAAGGAAAAAAGAGTTGGATTTCCTTTGGAAAACGTATATAAGGGTTGAAGTCATTTCATTTTCGGACCAAAACACACTTAAGATTTCTCTTAAGTAGAGTTCAACTAACTGATTCAATGTCATGCCTTTTAGTCCTTATAAATTTATTTGAAGAGTTTAAGTGCATCTCTTTTATAAATATGCCATGGGTATATACAAGTGAAAAAGTTTTTTTTTTTAAATACAAGTATAAGTATCCATCTTTTTGCTGTTTAAGGTAAACCATCTACTACCTTAGAACCCTTCTCTAAAAACAAAGTTCAAATATATTTCATCTTGTTTTCTTGACTTAAGGTTGGGCTTAGGCCCAAAAAGGTTTGGAAAATCCTTAAGCTATTTTGGCCACTCTAAAATGCTTTATTTTCTTCAGGAAAATTAGTTTCATTTTTGGTCTTTACCCTTAAAGAAAAACTGCGGTTTTTTGGTCAAGAATGTCCCAAAAATGATTTCAGTTTTACATCAATATTTGAATATTGTTTTTCGCAGATTTGTATAGATATACATATACTCCGTACATATTTTAGTTTTAAAAGAGTGTTTGTCAGGTAGAAAAATCCTTTACCGTTTCATGCATCATTTATCCTTGTTGAGTCTAAGTTTGAAAATCATTTGAAATTTTCCTAAGTTCTAATCATTTGGGTTTCAATATTTACAAGCATTTGTTTACAATTTACAAATACAAACAAACATGACATCTATAGAAATAAAAGAAAGGGTTAGGCTGGTGGGCCTACCGAAGCCCACCAGTTGCCATTTTCACCCAAGATTGGGCCTTTATCTCGCACGCAATCGATCAAAGAAAAAGGTTATTGGGTCTCTGGCCCAACGTTGATTTATGTAGAAATTTTGCCCAAATGTCCCATCGGTGGTGCTTCCATGCAAAGAGGAGATCAAAAAAAGAGAAATACGATTAGAGAGCACCTAAACTCAATAATTAACTTAACTTGAGTTAAAAAGGGGAATATTCAAACATGATCAGGCATACAAACCTATACATATATACCATGCATAATTCTATTACGTATGCATAGATAGTTAATGAACAACTGGGTAGGTCAAAAAAACTCTAGAAAAGTGAACAGGCAAAACAGGCCCAAATTGAAGACAAACATAAACAGGCAGTATAGAAGAAGCCCAAAGAAGGTAAGTAAAAGGAAAACAGGCCCAATCTAACTAAGAACAACCTTCATTTTCTAGAAATCACAATGATATACAAGGGTATGTATGATATACAACCTAATTTATACCGAGGTATATAAAGCATGTATATATCTTGTATACATAATGTATATTTGTTCTCAACAGCACCATACAAGAGAAAAGAGGGAGGAGGAGCAATTTGGAACGAGGCAAACATGGATATCAAATTTAAATCAATCTCATATATGTGTCCATATCTTTATGTAAAGAGGTACACTTCCATACTCAAATTATTTACTTGCCACATATTCATGAAATGAGGATTCAAAACACACATTAGCAATCTAAGTTCTTATTTAGTTTTCAACAAAACGGGGCAAAGGAACAGAATTTCTTAAGTTATAAATCATGCATTGGTTTAACATTGCTAGCATAACATGTAGTAAAAGGAGAAATGCTACGCTTTGGCAATTAAGAGTTTTAGAGAAACTAAATGGGCATCATGTTAATTTAAGATATGCATAAGAGCAGAGTACCATTTCTTCCTTTATGCTTAGGGAAGACATAAACCAGTTCAGATCATTTTAGGGAATATACATTAAACATGGAGATACCAAAATGGCATAGTTCAAACTGTCCTAGGAGAGGTGCGACACTTTAGTTTATTAAGTTTATAACATCTAGAGCAACAAGAGCAAGGCATGCACACAAATGTCAAGAAGAACATAGAACCAAATAGGTACAGTGCTATATTTGCACCCCAGACCTCATAATTTCATTCAGTAAGTTATTTCTTATACAGTATCCTTCTTTCTCCTTCACCAGAATCTCAGAGGGTCCCATGGGGTGTGTCCTAACATGGAGGAACCCCAGCAGCTTATGATTAGTAGTACTAGGCTGAATTGATGAACTCAAAGCCTTTCTTTACTTTTCCCTAGCCCTAGGTAAGTCACTCCTTACCAATCACATCCGAGTGATGACCTCTTAACCCTTTTTACCTTTAAGTGATCATAAGCAGGGTTATTATTTGCCTTTCATGAAACATACTCAGTTTAACCATGATCAAGAAAATATTCAAACTCCTAAACTTCTAATTTGTTAGGATATAGTAGCTTCCATCAGACAAACAAAACAATTCTTAGTCATGAATCATTTTAACCAAACACCTTACCATATACAAACTACTCCAAATCAAACCAACATATGTAGCAAGTTCAACATCATTCATTAATCACTATTTAAACATAGCCATAAGTTTGACAAAAATTAACTGATTTGCAGGCTGAAATATGTATAACAGATTGACTCAAAAAAAGTAAAGACAACCATAATAGATCATACATTAGACAGAGCAGTCCTTAAGGTTTATCTAGTTCAATTATTTGTTTAACATGATTACACGAGACATAAGCTTGGTTTCATCATAGGATCATATGCATACATGGGAGTCAAATTGACAAGATCTAGACTAACAAATCAATCATATGCATACATGGGAGTCAAATTGATTTTCCTATATCAGGATTAATTACTAGATATGTTAACCAGTCACATTTAGACTAACTAACTAGACAAGCCAACATATAAAATTATCATGATGAGCATGTGATGATATTAACATAGAGCATTTAAGCAGATCCATAATACTCAGGTAAGAAAACAGTAATTGAAGCATCCAATGAGTTCATAGGCATGATTATGACACACAGTCAAACTGGACTCAACCAAAAGAGCTTATAGACAAATTGGTGGGTTAACAAATGTCACACATAGCATGGTTTGAACAATATTCAGTTGAACAAGCTTGTAGGCATGCTAGTGGCTAAGTAATCTGGTGTAACACACATTTATTTGGAACAACAACTAGACTAGGTTGAACCATGTTAACATCTCACTGATTCAAATAAATTCTAACCACAATACAAGATTTGCCATCATTTTTTGATTGACTAGGGCTTATAACAGGGATTAGGCTAAACTATAATATACTGAGGGTCAACATAGCACATATTCAAGTGGGAGACATTTAGCTTATACTAATCCAAACAGAACATAATAGACATGACAATAGTGGCTAACTAATCAAGCTAATTTAGCAAAATACTTAGAACATATTGTACACATTACTGACTTGGCTACTCTAACAACATGTTATCATATTAAAATCATATTTGACTAACAGAAGAAAAAACAAGCTAAGTAAACATTACTACTACTTATTTAAGATAAATAAGCATGCTTATACAGGCTAATGACTGAATTAAGCTAAACTTGAACTAAGCTAACAACTAAGCATGTACAAACTACTAAACTAACTATAAACAAGCTAATGACAAATCAACATGTAGCTAGATTAGACTAAAATAATATGAACACATAACACATATAATCATAAACCAAACTAAATAGACAGAAAATACTAAGAACACTTAAAATACAATAAAATAGGTAGAAGGAAGAAAGTTTACCTTTTCTGTGTGTAGACTAGGTCGAAAATGGATTTGGAAGATCCTTTTCTCCAAAAAACTCAGCCACAAACAAAAGAAAATAAGTTAAATTTTAAACTAATGAGCTCAATAAGTTAAAGGTTCTAGAAAAGGCTAGATTCCTAAGTATTTTGAACCCTTTGCTCTGATTTGAGACTTTGTGGGTGTGTATCCTTTTGAATGGATGTGTAATGGTGAGATATGGGGTTCTTTATATAGAGCCCCAAATCTGAAAATCGAAACACTCATTTTCGATGTGGGACTAAGGATTTTGGGGGGAATTATCTTACATTCCCTCTCAAACCGATACTAACCAATGAAAATTAAGGATTCAAATTTGAATACCAACAAAAACCATTAAGGATTTGTCCTTGCAAGCAGAAAAAGAAAAAGAAGAGAGAGATGAGGGGTTTAACCTTCATCTATAGTTGAAGTGGTGGCATGGAGGAGAGAGGGAACGAGTATTAATAGCTCTTGCCCAAAACGGCTTGACAACAGTGTCCAAAAGCACCCTCGCCTGAAAGTTTGCCATTTTCAGGCAAAAAGGTGACGTGAGGAGAGAGAAACCTGAGGTGGCTAGGGTTTTCCCAACACTTTTCTACAATGAAATATTGGTTTTTTTGGTTGAATCTGTATAGAAAAGGGGGTATTGGGTGATGTGCCCGGAAATTATGGCACATCCAAAGCCTTTTTACGAGAAGTTTTACTTGTTTTTAAGAAAGTTAGTGTTAATGTGTTTTTAGAGTTTTTCAGGGAATGGAGTAGATTTAGAATGAAAACAATTAAAGTACAGAAGTTGGTCGTTAACGCAATATACGGACCATATTCCATGGGCGTATTTAAAGATAAGCAGAACCAGAAAGGCATGCTGAGAAGATGGTGAAATATGAACAACATTTACGGACCGTATTCCACTTTACGGTCCATATTTCAAAGCGTATTTAATTATTTAGACCCTTGACAGAGAGTTGAAGTTTTGCAAGTTGAAAGACGACCACGCAGAAGACGGACCGTAAATCAAAATACGGTCTGTATTCCAGGAGGTTGCAGTTGCTCATATCTTGAAGAAAACCCTGGGCGTAAACTGGTTTATGGTCCGTATTGTGAAATACGGACCGTATTTTGTACCGACGGGGACAAAAGTGTAAATTTGTAACTTTTACGTTTTTAGAACCTATAAATAGGCCATTGCTGGGTTTTAATTGTAATCAGTTGATATTTTGTCTCTTGACTTAGAACAACAAATACTCTCTAGTTTTTAGAGATTCAAACATCAATTCAAGTATTATCAATTTCTCTTTTCTTCTAAAGTAAGCAATTATGAATTCTTCAATTTCATATTTCTTGTTCTTTGTCATGAGTAGCTAAATTTCCCTACTAAGGTTGTGAACCCAATGATGGGTGTTTTGTGATTGGGTTTGTGATTGATATACACATAATGGATTATTAAGGTTTATTTATTCTTCATTCTTCATTTATAATTAATGGTTGCAAACATTGATTAATGCCATAAATCTTGATTTGTTTAGGAAGACAATTAGGATCGGTAAGAATAAATAACAAGAACTCAAAGCTTTAAACTTTGTTTAATAATTTCAATTAGGAATAAGAAGAATTTACTTGGCATAATTAACCATTCTTCATAGTTACTTTCTTGTATTTGGGAAAATCATAGAAAGAGATAATCTTTATTTATTGGGAAATAGTGGAGATTCATATAGAGGTTAAGTGCATTCATATAACGACCCATTAGAAGTATATCAAGATCAATACCCATGATCATATACCTTATCTAAAGGGGACACAACCTTGGTTTGTTTTACCATAAATTACAATCCAAAGCAATTAGTTAGCAATTAGTCATAAACAACCGACTTTTACAAAAATCATCGGATTAAGACATTAGACCTAAATTAAGCGTTCTACGAGTTTAGTAACCTTTTCACAGCATATTCCCTGTGGGATTCGACCGCAACCTAGTTGGGTTACTATATTTGACATCGTCATCTTTACGCTAATTAAAGGTGTAATTTGAGCGTATCATTGGGCCAGGTCAATCGGTTTTGGACTGGGCCCGATCACTTAAGATAAAGAAAGGGGAGACGGCCCAACACATATATGTATATACATATATATACATATGTATACTCGTGTATATATAAAAAGGCAAAAACGTGCAATTACTTAATTTTAACAAATGAACGATTTTAAAAGTGTGACAATTAATCAACTACTAACAAATAAACGATTTTAAAAGTGTGACAATTAATCAACTACTGCAGTTATAGCCACATTTTAACTAATTAATTATTTTTACAAAATGACCAGTGCAAAAGAAGAATTCATTATTTTAATTATAACCTTAATTGACCTCTAACAAGCAATTGATTATTTCAACTATAGCCGTAATTAATTCATGTAAGAAATTTGTTATTTAAATTGTGGTCACAGTTAACTCATTCAATTAACAGAAATTCAATTGTAATAAATTTTGGTAATAATTGCAAGTATAGCCAAATAAATCATAAAATTGAGGCGTAATTGATTTTCTATTTAATTAATAAATTTTTTTGATTTTATGGAGTAAAATATTTGTCAATTTCATATTTTCAAACAATTAATTAAATAAATGCTTTAAACTATTTTGAATTATGTAACGACCCGTTTGGTCGTTATTGCATTTCCAGCCCTTTTGACCCTTTTTCAAGCTTGGTTAGCTCACTTTTGACCCGAGAGGACACAGGTCCCTAGGTGTCTAGACTTGATTCGGGTGACTTTTTGTGAAATTTAGGCTCTAAGCGAAAAAGAGTTGACTCAAGGTTGACTTTTGGATAAACGGACCTTTTTCGGAAATTCGTCGATTCCGAGAGGTCCGGATGGTCGTTTAGAACTTACGTGTTTATCTGATACGGTTCGCAATGCACTCGGATGTATTTTGGACTTGGGTTGGAAATGAGGTATCGGGGGTTGACTCGGTCAACGAGACCTCCGTTGAAAATTCCCAGACCAGAATTGCATTCGTAGCATGTTTTTATATGGGTCTGTGTATATGGTTTGTGAGCAGATGGCCTCGGGAGCGGCCCGGGATTTCGATTTAAACTTAGAAAATTATTTGGGTTTCTTGTACCTAGTGTCTGCCAATGCGGCACCAGTGCTGTCCCAGCTGCACCGCTGTAGCGGTGAGATGGCTGCTAGGGCGGCCAAGTGTGTTTTGGCCCAGACCGTCCAAGCGATCTGTGAGGACATTGGGGCAGTGACGTTGTTACAGCCCCAATGCCGCCATGGCGGTATCAGACCTGTTATTTCATTATGTGTGTATTAAGAAGCCCTTAGTCTATTCATTTATCATCATTACGAAAATTGAGATCTTGGGGTTGTTCTTTGAGATTATTGGTGAAGATTCTTGGTGGTAAGCTCTCCTAACCCTCTTGCTATTTCATTGTTCCTAATCATCTTAGGATCCATCTTTCCTTGTTATCCCTGAGTAATGGAAATTTAAATGTGGATTTTCATAGATTTTATATCTAGGCTTATTAATGATGAAATTAATAGGGTTTATGCATGATTATGATGTATCTAAGGTTGTTAATCATATATCTTCCATTATTAGTGTTGAATCACTGAATCTAAGAGTTAGGATTTATACCCAAAATTGGGGGTTTTGCTTGAATTTCGAAATTGGAGATCTTTGAGTTAATCTAGCAATTAGTTGTTGGGTTTTGATCACCTAGTATTTAATTTGATATGTTAACCCCGATTTTCCCGTTTTTCCCTTGTAGGGCCCATTTCTCAAATTTCTAGGGTTGGTTTTAACCTAATTTGAATGATAGCAATATAGGTATCAATCTTCGTGATTTCTAATCTAGATTTCGAATATGCCTAGACTTTTGTGATCTTGAGGCTCAACGAAAGGGCAAGGCTAAAGATTTATTGTTGGTGTTTGTTGTTCGACCATCCAGGTAGGTTATGGCTTACCCTATAGTGAGACTTCGTTTAGCGATGCATTTATTTAGATGATATTATCGGAGAAAGCATGTAAACCTTCAGGTATGAAATTGGGTTGGATATTGTCTTAGGTTGTGCCCTGTTGCGTGATTGGGGCTATCCACCTCGTTGTGTTGTGACTTGATTGTTCTATTGTGTTGGCTTGATGCCACGTGTTGTTAATGGAGCGTAGTTAGTAGATATTGGGATCTTTTGTTCCATCTTGATTGTGATATTGTAGTATCTTACGGATTGACGTTGATACGAGAATAGGGTTCTATATGACTTGTGTAGTCTTCATGATATTGTTGGCATACCCATGTTGGTACTTGTGACACTGACATATTGTTGGCATACCTATTTGGTACCTGTGACATTGATATATTGTTAGCGTACCCATATTGGTACTTTTGACACTGATATATTGTTGGCGTACCCATGTTGGTACTTGTGACATTAATATGTTGTTAGCGTACCCATGTTGGTACTTGTGATATTGATCTGATTACTGATGTTGATACATGCATTGCACGCACTCTCATTCTCATGATACACTGTTACTTTGTTGGTACTTGATGAAACACTGTGATGAGCTAGGCTCGATTTTAGTGAGCATGATGTGAGAGTCTGATATCTGATATTCATCCCGAAATCATGGATTGAGTGAGTGCATGGACTCCACGGGTCCCCCGGAGTAGTTCCGGTAAGAACCCCCCGTGCACAAAGATCCGGGGTCTTGTCTGTCTGTTTGGCAATGATTCGGGATGAGTGGCACTTAGACTTCACGTGTCACCTTAGGTTATGCTACCGAGACGTGGAAGCATTCCGTCCAGAGTACATGTGTACATAGCATTGCATGGCATTGCATTCGCATTCATACATTATTGCATTGCATTACATCATGGCTTATATTGAGATGATTTGGTGTTTTACTTGAGATGTTGGCTTCGGATTGGACATATTGAGACTTGGGACATTTGTGTTTAGATGCTCTATTTAGGCGATAACGTGTACTTGATTTTGATTATGTTTGACTTATACTTGTTGACTTATCTGCCTATCTTAATTTATTGTCTGAATTATGTTAGCTATACTTAGTCGGCCTATGATACCTACCAATACTATGGTTTTGTACTGACCTGCACTTGCTGCATTCTTTTATGAATGCAGAATTTCAGGTTGGATCTACTTCTGTTTCTCGTGGCTGATAGTCGCCTCGAGAGTGGCTTAGAGTCTACAGGTAAGCAGGAGACGTCCGCTAGCTTGAAGATTCTTCTTATTTATGTCTTATTTCCTATTCCGAGACATATTGGGACTTGATGTATTATTGATATTCCAGACTTGTAGATTTTAGTTAGATGCTCTTGTATGACTAGACCAGATACTGGGGAGGATTTCATTTACTTTCGTATTTTCTTATTTATGTTATAATTGTGAGACTTTTGCTATTTTACTTCTTCCGCTATCTTCTATTATTGTGAATGATGAATTAAGGGTTCACCTACCGAGGTGAAAAAGGTAGGTGCCGGTACGACTTAGCCAAATTGGGTCGTGATAAGTTGGTATTAGAGCCCTAGGTTACCCAGTCTATAATACAAGAGCATGTCTAATAGAGTCTTGCGGATCGGTACGATGAGTTCCGTACTTATCTACGAGAGGCTATAAGACATCTAGGAAACTTCGAATTCTTTCATTCTCTCGTGCAGCTTTATTCAAATTGTATCTAGTTGATTCCAATTGGTATATGGACTTTCTTATCTTAATCACCCATGGGGGGTGGACACTCGTTCTTAAATTCTTATGCGAATGGTTGATCTATGACGTATGGTGGCTTCGTGCGAGATGTGTTATTCTAATTCAGGAAGGTGATCAAGTTCAGTCTCTAGTTATGGCTTGAGGTTTCGATTGTGTGGAGTCGCGATTAGACTCCGTTGTTGTGTGGAGTCGCGATTAGACTCGTTTATTGTGAGAGTTCAGGAGAAATGGGAAGATAGTTCAGAGGGTTATAGGGTCCTCATGTTTCAGCGTTGGGTTGCTCAGAAGTGACAAAGTGCAACTATGGCTTAACAATAGTGGGTTGTTCGATGATATGATCAGTTTGACTTCAGCTTCGTCGGGGCTTTATGATCGTGTGCGTGACGCTGATGAACCAATGGCGGTCGATGATTCAGCAATGGCATAGTATTAGATGTCGGTTTGTGAGAACAAGTGTAAGTTCAGTGATGACCAACGAATGTGGGCAAACGTATTGTGATCGCAGGTAATAAAGAAAAAAAGTTGACAATAAGGACATGATGGAAGCTTTTGTGAAAGTGTGTAGCGAAGTAAGACGTCTTAGAATATCTTGGATACGAGTACTTTTTGTGATATTGGGAAAGGAAAAATTAGTATCTGACACGGTTTTCAGAATAAGGTTGCGACGGGTGCTAAGGGTCATTCTTGATATAATCTCGTTAATGTTAAAGGACTACTCTATTAGTAAGTGAATGTTATGGTCTCATCGTGGTCGGTAAATTTGACTGGGTTGTAGGCTTCTGAGAAGCTAGTGATCGACTGATATAAATGACTTCAATTATGGGCGTATGCGATGAGTTAATGACTTGGAAAGTTACTGGTTGCCACATTTCGATTTGAGGAGAAGTTGTTTATGGTTCGTTCGGCTTAGAGGGATGATTAGTTTAGAGGATCGAGTGGTTCTGAGTGTTGTTGGTTGATAGTGATAGAGTGATTTGAGATGGAATACGGGAACTGAAGGGTTACAATGAGGCATCTTGCTATTAGGTTCAGGAGATTGAGGTGAGGTAACATGAGTACGTGAGTTGTGTTGGAATGCGAGGGCACTATATCATGACGTATAGTAAAAGAGTGACCGATGAGGTTGATCGGGATCTGCGAGGTTAAGGGCAGCAAGAAAATCGTGGAAACAAGAGTTATGATGTGAGATCTTGGTTGCGATTGTACAAGTGCAGAATGGGCTTGAGAGTTTATGGGTTAGTTGGTATGTTCGGTTATGTCATAGACTAATAGAGATCAGTGGTGGACTAAGGTTGGGAACCTTGTATTCGTTGTGTAAAATTGTATAGATCCCGCTACTAGCGATGTTAGAAGAGGGATTGGCACGCGAGTGGTTAGAGGTGTTCATATTTGATAACTGAGGTAAGAGGTGATTCTTCGAGGATTAGTAACATTAGGGATTAGTGAATGTGTATACTTGAAATGGTAGGTCGATGATGGGTTAACTGAGTTGACTTCGGGATAACATTTCGAAAATTGAGTAAGGCAATTTGGGCAAGGACGCTTCAGTGAGATACATGAGGATATTAGTGAGACTGTTGTGTGATACACTGGATTTAAAGAGTGTTCAATTTCGAGTTGTAAGTGTTAAGAAAACTCTAATGTGCAGAGTGTGTGGTATGATCCTATCTCTCCGATTGATTCGTCTAGCTTGCAGAACTTATGATTATGCCGTATTCGATTGAGTGGGTTCGAGGATTGACTACAGTATTGATGATCGTGAATTGATTAGAATTGGGAAATTGATGAGTAGAGAAAATGCATAGTTGATTGTGAATCAATAAGAAAAAGATACATCTTGGGGATTTCTTGGGTAAGTATGGATCGTGGTGTCGTTTTCTTGCATATTCCGTTTGGGATGTGATTGTTGCGTGAGCTTAAGAAGGAAATCTACAGGAATGGACTATGTGATATGACAGAGTTCCGTGAGGTTTGTGATCAGCGACTAGTGAGAAGCAAATTTTAGTGAACCGACATGTTGAGGTTTATAAGAAGTGGCTAGGTGGTACACCGTCGTATAAGTTTCTTAACGCTCTGCAATGGATGAGTTAGCATGCCTTAAGAGAGAGAAGATTGTGGAATCCCTATCATGAGAGGACTAGAGTTATATTTTCGAGGTGAGACCTTACTCGTGCTGATATTTTATATTGCAAGTAGTATTGACTGAACAGTTTGGGTAAGCATTTTTGTTTATTAAAGACTTAGGGGTGATCGGGTAAGATTTAGAGCGGCAGTGTAAGACTGGAAACTTTCAAATAATTTACGAGAATATCGAGGTGATACTATGAGAGGTTCGATGATTATATAATTACTATATGAGGCTTCAGGTTTCGCGTCGAAAGGTTTGGGGTTGTATCGGAATTGCGTATCGACTAAAGGTTGAGAAATATGAAGATTGAAATCGTAAGGTATAGCTCTTCGGTACTAAGTTGATAACTTGGATAGGAATCAACTTGTGGAATCAAAAGCGATAGACAGGATTTGTTATGCGTGGTATGACAGTGATTGGTTTCGAAATTCGGAGTCGGTTCTAATGACTATTAGTAATATTTGAGAGTTGTGCATTCATTTAGGGTCAGCATGGTTCGAGTTAAGCGTAGTGGTCTATGGTTATATTATCAGGAAGATATTTAAAGATTCGATGCGTTTCGGCTTAGATTCGGGGTATGACAGGTTTACCGAGCCTTGTTAGGGTTTCCTAGTGCATTTGATGATATTTCTGAGAACAGTTACTTGGATAGAATAATGGATTACAATGAGCTTAGTACCGATTTCAGGAGGAAATGTTGTGCGAGAGGTCCCTATAGTCATCTGTTGTCTGCTCAGCCAGATGTTCAGTGGTATGGTTCCTGCATTGTGAATTGAAGGTTTAGGAAGATTCGGAACCAGCTAAGTTGGCTGCCGGTAAGATCTATTTTTGATGGAATTGCGTAGAGATCGTAGATGAATCAAGGATTCTTTCCGACGAAAGTAAGTTATGGGTTCAGGAATTTTGTATGTGTGTTCATATGTTTCGAAGGAATCGCGGCACGAGAAACAACTCTAGTAAGTGCTCAGGAAAGGTTAGCGGAATTAGAGTATTTAATCAGTTCAAAAAGGGCTATGGTTTTTACCATATATTAGACGGTTGCATTGTTTGGGGAAGTAGTTGTGGGGATTTTTTATTACGTTAAGAGTAGCAGTATTATCAAATCAGTGAATTCGAGTAAGGCAATTCGTTCATTCGAGGATCAGTTACCAGGGAAATCTAAATATAGAGATATGAGAATTGGAGCTTAAGCCAAGTTTAGAGAGTTGTGAGCGGTAAGTGAGCCGAGGTGCTTGGGCCTGTTTGAGACTGAACGTTGTGGACCCTTATTCTACGAGTTAGTTGTTCACCAAATCTGTCTAATGTTCATCTGGTTTCCCATGTTTATGTGTTAGAGAAGTACCGTTCTGGTGGTTTCTGTATCATTCGTTGGGATTTAGTTTTGTTCGATAAGAATCCTTCCTATAAGGAGAAGTCCGACATGCATGGCCAATACCTTCCGGTATTGTCGATTCGAGCATTTATCCGTCCTCTCTTCCTTATCGCTCGAGGACGAGCAATTGTTTAATTGGTATCTGATGTGGTCGTTATCGCATTTTCGGCCCTTTTGACCTTTTTCTAAGGTTGGTTAGCTCACTTTTGACCCGAGGAGACTATTGGCATGCTTCTCGAGGTGTCTAGACTTGATTCAGGCGACTTTTTGTGAAATTTTAGCTTTAAGCGAAAAAAAGTTGACTCAAAGTTGACTTTTGGGTAAACGAACCTTTTTCGGAAATTCGTCAATTTCGAGAGGTCTAGATGGTAGTTTAGAACTTGTGTGTTTATCTGGTACGGTTCCCAATGCACTCGGATGCATTTTGGGACTTGGGTTGGGAAGTTAGAAATAAGGTATCGGGGGTTGACTCGGTCAATGAGACCTCGATTGGAAATTCCAAGGCCACGAGTGCGTTCGTAGCGTGTTTTTATGTGGGTCTGTGTCACGACCCATGCCGGTGAGTCATGACGAGTGCCTGATCTCTACGGACCAGACACCCCTAAACTTATATACAGAAATCACTGAATAACTGGGTGGCCCATATCTGACTCTGTAAAAACAACATCAAGAGCTATACATCAAGAACTCCCAACCACCTGTACATATATACATGTACGAAAATAACAGTGCAAGCCGACTAGGCTGCTACATATGTTGCACACAAAAGAATAGCAGCCGACAAGGCTACATAACATACCAACTGCATACAATTGTCAACGAACCTCTACTGGAATACAAAGTTGTAGATAGGATGGGACAGGGCCCCATCATACCCATATATACATGTCAAAATACCATACCAAAATAAACTGTAGCTCTGGATCAAGTGGAGTGCACTGACTATCGCTGAGTAGAAGTCCTACTAAGCTAGACTGCATGTCTATCTACCTGAACCTACGGGCATGAACGCTTCCCCCCGAGCAATAAGAGAGTCAATACGGATAATGTACCGAGTATGTAACGCATATGAACAACAAGTACATAAGGATCATGAAAGACATCTGAAACATGAAAGTTAATCTCAATAGCTGAATGCATCTGTAACTAAACATCTAGGAGTATCAAAGCACAACTCTGTATAAATGAAAGTACCTCGGAGGGCGTATGATATGCATAGGTCATAATATGATAGTTAGTGCTGAGGAACGTACATCCCGATCTATAAATGTTAGTGTTGTGGAACGTACAGTCTGATCCATATATCATATCCCATCGGCCTCTCTGCGGCCATCATCATCATCATCACTGTGCACCAGCTGATCAGGTGGTAATGCGTATATAACACCTATCTCTTTCTCCATAACCCTTATACATATAATATACACCATATTCTCAATTAATGATTGCTGGATAATGATCAAGCAAACCTCCATTCATGAAATGGACCTCTGAAGCTGGAAGATCCACATGCCTTTCAGAAAATACCAGCACTCTTTCAATTTTGCTGAAAACTCCATCAAAACCACCTTGTTTGCCTGACCATGTGTAGAATGACCTGATGAATTCGATTCTTGCATTCCACACACACCTACACAATGCTGAAATTTCCTAATTTCAACTATTCTCATTGGACTTCCAATTTTGTCCTCTATATTAAGAACACAATTGAAATATCCCATAATAGCCCCTGCCCCATCTATATGACTCCTTATATCTCTAATTTCTTGCCAAAGAGCTCTCCTGAGGCCTTGGTCATTAAAACCATCTACTAAGGTTAAACAAAACATTTTTCTTGTCCCCATATGTTGAACTTCACTATGAACTAATTGATCAGTCACCATAATAATATTAACTGTAAAAATATGTGGTTTCTATACCAACCAAATCCTCCCCCCCCCCCCCCCCCCCGCAGGATGTGTTGCAAGATTAGTGGTGAAGGACCACCCATTACAAAGATTAAGAGCAAGTCTCTGAGCATTAGATCTCTTAATCTTTTTTCCAGAAGACCAAACAGACTTGCCTTAGAGTTATACATAAACAGTTGTATCTCTCTTTGTTTGTCTGACCTATTTAGTCTATCCTATCCATTAGGATAGGGGATGATCCTTACCCCTAGCATTCCCAGGGCATATATAATGGTGTGCATTGTTATTAGATATACCAGTTATATTATCCCTGTACATCTACTAACCTTCAGGTTGATTCAGAATCTCAAATGTATTTGTGATATTTATAGTATTCTCCTGATCTCTAGTAATACTTTTAGCAGGTGATATTGTCTTTCGATGGATCACCTTCCCCGCATTTCCCACACCAGTGTTCCCTACATGTTGTTTCTTCTATTGCACTTATGGCTGAGCCATTTGTTTTTGCCTCTCAGGATGAGGAGCTAGAATAGTCTCATCAGTTTGCTGTGCCTTTTTAAGTCCTTCTAGTCATGCCTCATTTCTTTGTTATCTTCTACATTCAGTCACCCATGCCAAGAATCCTTACACCTGCTGCACATGACTGGTTTCCACTCATAATCAACTACTTGCTCAACTATTTTTCCAAGTTCATTCTTAAACATAACTTCAGTTGGATAAGCATGATTGAGAGTCATTTTCACCAACACTCTAGGAAAAGTCAGCGTCCCTTTATAAGTAGTTGTTTTCTCTACTTTAAGGGGAATCCCTACCTTACTAGAAATTTTAGCCAGTTTCTTACCCTAATAGTTGATATCCAAACCAGACATTCTTGTCCAGATTGGAACTCTATCAACTGTCTCTTTTGAAACATCAATATGCGGTCTCCATGGCTTCACTACAATAGGTTTTGTATCAAACATTTGGTCCCTTCTTCCACTACTTTGATTCTATCTTCAGCACAGTGGAATCTCATCGGAAAACCCCTATGTTAACTTGAGCTACCTTATCAATTTCCATCCCCTTCCATATACGATTGAAGTACCCTTCCATGACTGCTTGGGGAGGATTCGACCCTAATATATAACATATGACAATTGTACTCCAAAACTCAATTTCATCCATAACATCTTCCATTGTAATTTTTACATTAGGTCTTACTTCAACATTATTATCTAAATCAAATCCATCAGCAATTGGAGCTGAACTCTGACCATGACTCCTTGAATTAGCAGAGTTAACTAAGACAGGGTTCGAGATTAGGGCTGAACCCAATAATTCAATGCCTGATTTAGCTGTTGTTTCCTCTTCCACCTGATCAACCCAAGATGCTTGGCTTGTGCTTGGTGGTATGGGGTGGTTTGGCTTGTACTTCCCACCGGAGTTGTTCCCGGTATAACCTCGGCTACTTTTTTAGACAAGTTTAATGGGACAATTCCTTGCAACATATTCACGTTTTTGGTCTTATGAGCATTCCCAGACTGCGGGATCACCTTCTTCACTATATTGATGTTACGCGGTACTCCTTTGAGCTGTTGCCCCCTCCCCCGGGCTTCGTCTTCCTTAACATTTAAGCTATTGCTTAGAGGAATCGTCATTCCTAGAGAGAGAAGCAGTCATGGTCAAAGTCTATGGTGGCCTGGCTTAAGAAGGATCAGTAGTTCATAAATTCATACTTCCTCCGTTCTAATTTATGTGGCACCATTTGACTAGACATAAATCTTAAGAAAGAAAGAAAAACTTTAAAAAATTGCGATCTAAAACAAACCTTACACATTTATATAGTTGTAAATCGTTTCATTAAGAGTAAAGGAAAGTTCTAAGGTTAAGTTATTTCAAATTATAGAAATATGATATTGTCACGACCCAATTTACTAAGTCATGCGGGCACCTACCATTTCCCACCTCGGTAGGAGAACCCTTATCCAATCATTACTCCATACAATAAGGAATAAAGAAAATGCAGAATCGTAAGTCTTAATCATGCTAATATAAGTAAAGTGTGGAAACCATAAATACAACCCCCAGATCTGGTTTGAATAATACAAGAACACTAAATGATATGTCTCGAATATACAAGTCTCAAAATAACAAATCCGTCTCGGAATAGGAAATAAAGATAGTGAAATAGAAGAGTCTTCGGGTAGTGGCCATCAGATGCTCACCCTAGAATACTCTCAAGTCTTCCTCGAAAATCAGTCTCAGGAAGTTGAAATGGAACCTATCTCAAACTCTACACCCCTAAAAGGAGTGTAGAAAGGTAGCATCAGTACAAACAACACGTACTGAGTAGGCGTCATGGGCCGACAAGAGTTAGTTAACATATATAAAGAAAGAGACTGGAGAAAAGATATACACACAATCAGGTATACACACCACACAGTCCAAGAATAACAACTCAAGTACATAAGGATCAATAACCTAATCATAGCCTATGGTGAAACACCTAAACACAAGTCTGCCATGTTTTCCACGATTCCTCAAAATAACTATAAACACTAGTACAACCAACAATGTTACTCCGTAACCTCAAGTCTCAACCTAGGAGAAAGTCTCTACTCCTCGAATCCAAATAATTCCCAAGTAGGTATTAATCAAACACAGGGCATTCTCAAATCAGTAACCAACCAGGAAGTCAAGTTCAGAGCACAGTATAATCCGATAAATAACCACTACCAGAAATCAGATGTATGAGTGAATGAAATATGAATGCAATGAAATGCAAAGATACATACATGCTTCGGGCGGATGATATCTACGCCTTGACAGTCATGACCCATGGGGGACCTGCGAAGTCCATGTACCTGTTGCGTTGCACAGCCCGATCCAAGTTAGTATTGGGGAACGTGCAACCCGATCATAGTCATATTGCGGTACGTGGAACCCGATCCAAATAAGTGTATATATATGTGTTGCGTCATGCAACCCGATCCAAATATATGAGTATTAATGCATGCATGATATCAATGGACACTAGAGTATAACAATGACAATCGTGCCACACATGGACACATATCCCACTATCAAGATCAATATCAATTCCTTCCTCTTCACAAGTCAATAAACAATAACTGAGAGATACAGGTTCAAAACCATGAATAAGTCACTAAGTATTTATATCAGAGTATTAGGAAAGATGAGAAAGAGTACACTGCATAATATCAATGAATGATGACAACATATCAAATCAATCGTGCCACACCTCGACACATATCACAATAACAGTCTCAATATCATAGCTTTCCCTTCCTTCCCCACAACATCAACACATGATAAAATACAATCTCAAATCATAAAGTAAATCACTAAGCAATAAGTCTAGAATTAGTCACGTGGCTAAAAGCCAATAAATCACAACAAGGCAACAACTAAATAGAACACAACATGGCGACAACCATAATCAACAACAATAACAACCTAAGTAATCCATCCTAACTTCATACCGAAGGTGTAACATGCTTTCTTCGACAATCAAATCTACATATGCTTTGCTAACCGAAGTCTAACCATAAGGTAAGTTGTAACCTACTTGGAATGCCGAACAGGGGTGACGAATCGTCAAACCTTAGCCTTGCCCTTCCTTTGCGCCACCAAATACTCAAAGTCTATTCATATTCAAATTCTATATTAGAAATCATGAAGAATAACACCCATATTGCTAAACTTCTAGTTAGGTCAAATTCTAACCCAAGGAATTTGGGAAATGGCCTATAATGGTAAAACAGGAAATTGAAGGATGAAATATGCAATTCAAGATATAGGTGATCAAACCCACTAATCAATTACTAAGTCAACTCACAATTGGGCCTAATTGGGATTTAAAGTGAAAACCCAAATTTGGGTATAAATCCTAACTCTTTGATCCTCAAATGAATCACTAATAATGGAAGAAACCCACCAACAAATCATAATTTAGTAGGCTAAAACTCAATTAGTGAAGAAACCATGAAGACTCACTTTTTTTCTTAGCTTCTAATGATTTCTAACATGGATTAAAGCTTATGATAGATAAAGGATGAAGTCTAAGGTTAAGAGACTTACCCACAAGAAGAATTTAGCCAAAAGTCCCCTCAAATTGCCTCAAAAGCTGCTTAGAATGAATAATTGAGGTGGTGGAACGCAAAGGGTTTTAACTTAGAAATAAATAGAGGAATCTACCTAGTCACCCGCCGCAGCGGCCACGTGTCCGCCACGGCAGGCCCACTGCAGCGGTTCGTTAACCGCTACCGCGCTTTCGCCATAACAATATCCAATCTGCTGTGGCGGCTAACCCCAAAACCCAATCAGCCGCTGTGGCAGCTACTCTTCCACCATAGCAGAACCACCACCGCAAGCCTTGTGCCGCTACGGCGGACACCAGACACCAGAAAATTTTGATTTTTAGTAATTTTAACCTCGAAATTCGATAATACCCCGAGGCCTCAATGATGCAAAAAAAACATGCAGACATACATAAAAACGTGATACGAACTCACCCGCGGCCTCGGAATTCCCAACGGAGGTCTATTTGACCAAGTCAACTCCCAATGTCCTTAGACCAACTTTCTAACCAATAACCCAAAATGCTCCCGAGTGCCTTCGGAACCGAACTGAATACCCTACCAAGTCACAAACGACCAACCGGACCTCTCGAGATCGTTAGAGTTTCAAAAAAGGTCCGTTTCCCCAAAAGTCAACTGTGGGTCAAATATTTTTCACTTAAAGGCTCATATTTTCAAAAGTCACACTAAAACTCGCCCGATCATCTCGGCAACCGTACCACCTATCCCCGCAAGTCAAAATCGAACTCATAGGACTTGGGGAAAAGTCAACGGGTGTAAATGGGTCAAAAACACTATAGCAACCAAACGGGTTGTTACATCAGATACCAATTAAATAATCGTTTGTCCTCGAACGAAGAAAGAGAGTATGGAAGCGGTGGTAAACAGGGAATCATTACCATAACAACATGGAAGCCTCCATGGCACGAGGTACGCCACAATCACTGAGCTCTCACCTCATCAGCCAAACTTCCTCTAACTTAGTTAAAAAGCCTAATTCCCATACTTCCATACTTGAGCTCCTCTCACAACTGATCCCCGAATAAAAGAGTTGCTTTCACCGAAACTCTCTGATTTGATATAACCATACCCCTGAAGCGACCAATAGGTCCCACAAATATTACTCGAAACAACATAAACTTTTAGACATATACACTATCATAGCCCACTCTGAACCGGTAATATATCCTGTTTAAGGTGCTTTTGACTATTAGAAAAACTTATTTGGAGACCAAGGCGAGGGGTCATCTTCGGCAACCAACCAGGGTCATGGAGCCGGCCTCCCCGCCGTTCCGCTAACCTTTCTTTTCCCCTCTAAAGTCGTTCGTCTCACAACTATTTCTTTTAAAAAACACATAAACACACGCCCGAAACCATGACTTACCCTCGCTAGAAAAGATTCTTGCTTTATCCGAGAACTATACGCAATTCATTAAGTGGGCGTTTGGCCATAAAAATTATTCACTTTTTTCCGGAATTTTTTTTTACTTTTTTTACTTTTAGCGTTTGGCCATAAAAATTATTCACTTTTTTTCGGAATACCAAAAACAAAAAAAAACTTGTTTTTCAATTTGTTTAAACTTTTTTCACTTGTTTACACTACATTTCAAAATTACAATTTCAAAAACTATGGCCATACACAACTCCAACTCCAACTCAACTTCAAAAATTCCAAAAAAAGTGAAAAAGTTTTTGGTATTTATGGCCAAACGGGGCCTAAAACTGATCTTTTCATAGCCGATTTCGCTAATTCCAAGTCTTTTTAAACATTCCAACCACAAAACAGGAAGCATACCACTAAATACCATGCTGAGCAAAGTCCGCAGGAGACCATCTAATCACTCTAAAGACCTCTCGCAACCATAGTACCTCCTCAAATCATTACCAAGTATCGACAAAACCATTATATCTAGCTGAATAGCTGTCCTCGTAAAATAACATCAAGTCCACTCGCAAACCATGATAAAGTCTAGTAGACCTATCACACCTCAAATCTGAACTGAAACCCATTGAATCTGTGAAAGTGATTTACTGGGAATCCATAAGTCCTCCTGGAGATATGAACACAGTCCATCAAGTTCTAATCAAACAATACTAACCCAAAGTGAATGCACATCCCCTGAATACCATCAATAGCCACTCGAGCTGACTCCAAATTTTCGTAACCAATCACAGTCCCACGACGCATCTTTGGCGGCCAATACTAATATATTCGTCACGCATAATCAATCGTGTTTGTCACCCTCGATTCCAAAAGCTGAGTCCTATCCAAGCTGTCAACTGAGTACTGAAGAACTCTACGTTATGAATGCAATCTTCGAGTTTCTCAACCCTTACCCGATACGTAAATCTGCTACACCCCGAACTTTTTGACGCAAAAACTTGTGGCATCAATAATAACCCTTTAACCATCGAACCTCCCATTGTAATACCTCAATATGTCCATAACATTTCCAAAAGCATCAAATCTCGCAACCTCTTGCACCAACCTAGAACAACTATTTTCGAGTCCTTAATATCCAAAATTATTCACCTAAGATATCCAGTCAATATTACTCGTAACATAAAATACTCAACACAAATACAATATCATCTCGGGAATATAAATCTAGCCCTCACATAATAGGAATTTTCACAAAATTCTTTCTCTTAAAACCACACTAACTCATCCACTGTAGAGTGTTACGAAACTTTCCAACTGTGTACCGCACAAGCCACATCCTATAAATCTTAACATGTCGGTTACCTGAAATTCTTCTCACTAGCCGCCGATCACGAAACCTCACGGAATTTCATAATATCACTTAATCCACCATATCACTCAGTCCTTTTCTATAGACTCTCTTCTTTAAGTGTACTCAAGGTCCCGCTTCATTTGAAATATGCAAAACATCTCCACAACCTATACTGACCCAAGTAGTCCCAAAGATGTACCTTGTTCTTACGGATTTTCTATCAACTATACCTTTCCTTGACTGTTCAATTCCTCAATTTCAATCAGAACAAAATCATCGTCACCGTTTAACTATTTCTTGAACCCACACAGTATTCTTTAACTATTTCTTGAACCCACACAATAGAATACTGCATAATCATAAGTCTTGCAAACTAGCCGAGTCAATCTTGGAGATATTAGTGTACCACATACGCTACCCACTAGAGTTCCGTTAACTCACTCACGTCTAAAACTGAATACTCTCTAAATCTAGTGTATCACATACACAGTCCTACTAATATCTCCACGTATCTCTACCAAGGTGCCTTTGCTCAAATTCTGAAATATTCTCCACAACTCGAATTTATTCAAGCTTCATCATTGATTTACCACTTCGAAGGTCCCAATTGTCGAACCAGAACACCTCTAACCATTCGCACAATTATCCCTTTCATTCAATCAACTCAACCGAGTAGTACACCAGTAGTAGCAGGAACCAGTCGAAACTTACATAACAGGTACAAGGCTCTCAACACTAATCCATTATTAGATGCAACACCCGATAGCTCCTTGAGTACTAAAACTTCGCACTCATCCAACACTAGAGCCATTCTTACAAGTCAACCACTGGCCCACGGCATAACCAAACATACCAACTCAATACTGACCCTTATATCTATTCTATCAAGTATGACCGCAACATAACTATCAAATCAACTAGCTCTGGATTCCACGATATCTTTACCATTCCTTTAACATGAAGACCCGACGAACACACCCGTACTAAAATACCAGGACCATAGCGGCTAAATATCTTAATTCTTCACTCGTCACAAGTAACCTTGCCTTCTGATTTAGAACCGATAACCACTTCCCTGGAAGATTCCACGAACCACTACCATATAGTCACGTCAAAGCCCAACTAAATTTTTCACGGCCGAATACGGAATCCACCCTTGTACAAATTGTAACCTTATTCTAACGAGCACATCAGATACCAATTGTTCCCTTCCTAATAGGGGAGACTGATATATCCCAATTCTCTTCCTTACTCCTTTGTTGCATAGGACAAGGTACACTTACCAATAAACCCTAAGAAATCTTACTTCGCTACTCGTTTTTACATAGAAGTCATCATTTATGTCCATATCCTCAACTTCTCTTCTTTATTACACGCGGTCACTATACTTTTACCAAATCCAATAATCCTTACCGAACTCATAATCGTCCCCGCATATTGGCATCTAGCACCCTGCCATTGATGAATCATTGACATGTCATTGGTACACCTGTGCCACGCAAACCATCATAATTCCCTAACGAAGTTGAAACATTTCCCAACACCAAGCATATCATCAAATAAAGCACTCTTGTTAAGCCATAAATGCACTTTCGCCTCTTCCGACAAATCCACCACTGAAAACATGGAGATCATTTAAATCTTTGTACTATCTTTCTCATTTCTTAAGAAACCCCCACAATAAATGAGTATTAAACACGATCCCACACAACTGAAACCTTAAGTTATAGCTAAAAACTGAACTTGGTCACGCGTCCTAACGAAATCGCTCGCATAAGAATTTAAGCATGAGTTTCCACCCTCTGTGGATGATTAAGATAAAGACATTCAGATACCAATTGGAATCGACTAGATACAAATTCGAATGAAGTTGCACGAAGGAAAGAAAGCATTGGAAGTTTCCTAAATGTCTCATAGCCTCTTGCATATAACTATGGAGCTCATCGTACCGATCCGCAAGACTCTACTAGACACGCTCTTATACTTATAGACCGATTAACCTAGGGCTCTGATACCAACTTGTCACAATCTAATTTACTAAGTCGCGCGGGTACCTACCATTTCCCACCTCGGTAGAAGAATCCTTATCCAATCCTTACTCTATACAATAAGGAATAAAGAAAAAGCGGAATCATAAGTCTTAATGATACTAAGAAAAAGCGGAATCATGTCTTAATGATACTAATATAAGTAAAGTGCGTAAACCATAAATACAACCCCCAGATCTGGTCTGAATAATACAAGAGCACTAAATGATCGAATACACAAGTCTCAAAATAACAAATCTGTCAAGGAATAGGAAATAAAGACTGTAAAATAGAAGAGTCTCTGGGTAGCGACCATCAAATGCTCACCCTAGAATACTCGCAAGTCTGCCTCGGAAATTAGTCTCGGGAAGTAGAAATGGAACCTTCTCAAACTCTACACCCCAAAAAGGAGTGTAGCAAGGTAGCATCAGTACAAACAACACTACTGAGTAGGCATCATAGGCCGACAACTGTTAGTTAACATATATAAAGAAAGAGACTAAAGAATAGACATGCTCAAAATCAGGTATACACACCACACAGTCCAAGAATAACAACTCAAGTACATAAGGATCAATAGTCGAACAATAGGCTATGGTGAAGCACCTAAACACAAGTCTTGCCATGTTTCCCACGACTCCTGAGAATAAATATAAACACTAATACAGCCAACAACGTTACTCCGTAACCTCAAGTCTCAACCTAGGAGAAAGTCTCTACTCCTCGAATCCAATAATTCCCAAATAGGTATTAATTAGACACAGGGCATTCTCAAATCAGAAACCAACCAGGTAGTGAAGTTCACGAGCACCGTATAATATGATAAATAACCATTACCAGAAATTAGATGTGTGAGTGAATGAAATATGAATGCAATGCAATGCAATGCAATGATACACACATGCTCCAGGCGGATGATATCTACGCCTTGACAGTCATGACCCATGAGGGACGTGCAAAGTCCATGTACCTGTTGCGGCGCACAGCCCTATCCAAGTCAGTGTTACGGAATGTGCAACCCGATCCAGTCAGTGTTACGGTACGTGCAACCCGATCCAAGTAAGTGTGTATATATATGTTGCGGCCCGCAACCCAATCAAAATATATGAGTATGAATGCATGCATGACATCAATTCCAATAAGAGTATATCAGTGACAACCGTGTCACACATGGACACATATCCCACTATCAAGATCAATATCAATTCCTTCTTCTTCACAAGTCAACAACCAATAACTGAGAGATATGAGTTCATATCATAGTATCATGAAAGATGAGAATGAGTACACTACATAATATCAATGAATGATGACAATATATCAAATTAATCGTGCCACACATGGACACATATCAGAACAACAGTCTCAATATCATAGCTTTCCCTTCCTTCCCCACAACATCAATACATGATAAAATACGATCTCTAATCATAATGTAAATCACTAAGCAACAATTCTTGAATCAGTCACGTGGCTGCAATCCAATAAATCACAACAAGGCAACAACTCAATAGAACACAACAAGGCGACAAGCCATAATAAAAAACAATACCAACCTATGTAATCCATCCCAAATTCATACCCGAAGGTGTAACATGCTTTCTCTGACAATCACTAACTCTACATATGCTTTGCAAACAGAAGTCTAACCATAAGGTAAGCCGTAACCTACCTGGAATGCCGAACAGGAGCCACGAACCGTCAAACCTTAGCCTTGCCCTTTCTTTGCCCCTCCAAATACTCAAAGTCTATTCATATTCCAATTCTATATTAAAAATCATGAAGAAAAACACCCATATTGCTAAACTTCTAGTTAGGTCAAATTCTAACCCAAGGAATTCGGGAAAAGGCCCACAAAGGTAAAACGGGAAATTGAAGGATGAAATATGCAATTCAAGCTCTAGGTGATCAAACCCACTAATAAATTGATAAATCAACTCACAATAAATTAAAGTGAAACCCCCAAATTTGGGTATAAACCCTAAGTCTTTAATCCTCAAATTAATCACTAATAATGGAAGAACCAGGCTTAACAACAACGAATTAATCACTTTCTATGTTTAGAGAAACTAAACCCACTAACAAATCACTATTTAGTAGGCTGAAACTCAATTAGTGAAGAAACCATCAAGACTCACTTTGTTTCTTAGATTCTAATGATTTCTAACATGGATTAAAGCTTATGAAAGATAAAGGATGAAGTCTAAGGTTAAGAGACTTACCCACAAGAAATATTTAGCCAAAAGTCACCTCAAATCGCCTCAAAGGTTGCTTAGAATGAATAATTGAAGTGGTGGAACGGAAAGGGTTTTAACTTACAAATAAATAGAGAAATCTGCCTCGTCACTCGCTGCAGCGGCCACGTGTCCGCCACGGCGGGCCTGCATCAGCGGTTCCATAACCGCTACCGCGCTTTAGCCACAACAATATCCAATCTGCTATGGCGGCTAACCCCAAAACCCAATTGGCCGCTGTGGCGGTTGTTCTTCTGCCATAGCGAAACCGCCACCGCGAGCCTGAACTGCTACTGCGGGCACCAAACACTAGGAAATCCTGGTTGTTTTGCAATTTCAACCCCCAAATCCAATAATCACCCAAGGCCTCACGGATGCAATGCACATATACATAAAAATGCGATACGAACTCACCCGCGGCCTCGGAATTCCCTACAGAGGCTATTAGACCAAGTCAACCCTGTAGTGGTTCTATTTTTTTCGATTCGTATTTGCACTTGCCTCATTTTAAAAGGAAAGTGTCCCGGAGAAGTATGGTTATCAGTCGTACCAGGAAAAAGGAAAAAATATACTCCTACGTGGATGGTATTGTAAATGGATATTATTTTAGAGTCGCCACCTGATTTTTAGGAAATTAGGAAAATCAGTTCGAAAAAGGTTCATTTAAAACGGTCAAATTTTAAAAGAATCATAATCTAACCAAAGTTCGGGTAAGGGTTCTGGTGATCTCTCGAGGAAGGTGTTAGGTACCCCGGTATTAAGGATCCGTAAAATACGGTTGACCTATGGGTTCTAATAGTGTATTTTTTGCAAATATAAACTGTTTGTGATAAAACTGTTTTTGTCTACATCTCCGCAAATAAAAGTTAGTCATTCATGCAATATATCACATTTTTCAAGAAATGAAAATGGTAGAGTTTTACCCAAAATTGGGCGTTGGGTTTCGTACTACAACACCTAGGTTAACTCCGGAAGGCCTTTAACCTAAGTAGAACACCATGTAAGCCCACCCGTTTTAAGTTTTTAGGTTTTAAAAGATTTTTAAGTGTAGAAAATCATTTTTTAGGCGTGTTAATTTAGCATTTTTTTGGTCCAATTTTAGTCTTTTTATATTTTATAGTCTAAGTCTTTAAACAGTCCAAAATAGTCCAAGATAATCTAAATCGGTCTAGTGCGGGTCAATCGGTTCAAAAATGTACCAATCCGTCCCAAAATTTTTAAAATTGATCTTTTTCAGTCTAATTTATACTTAATCAGTCCGTCCTTTATTTTAAAATCGTGAGTTATTTTAAATTTTTTTCAAAATCAATTTTGTACAATATAGAAAATTGAATTTTTTACGTCTTTAAATGGGGACAATTCTAAAGGTTCCAACTTATAAATAAATACACAAGTAAAATAGAAATTGCATAAAATAAGGATGAGTAATTGGGCCGATCAAGTCCAACAGAAGAATATAAATGCAATGTCCTCGCGATCCAAGCGTATGCTCCATTTTGTTTTGCTCCATGGTTGGTAGACTCGATAAGTGTTAATGGGCCTCGTTGAGACCCACCAACGGGTTGGATGGACAAAGTGTGCAAAAAAGGCATGAATGACATTAGAATACATCCATGAATTAAACTAAGTACAAGAATTAAATTATTACAAAGCCAAAAATTGAATTACAACATCATTGGGCCAAGCCCTTATAATAATGAATCGCATAGGCATAATTTAGACAAATAAAGAGGAGTCAAGTTTCAGAGACACGTATAACAGGCCTAATCACAAGCAACACTCCCAAGCCATTTGCTTTTCTCAAAAAAAAAAAAAAAATCTAAGTACCAAACTATGATATACAGGATATACCCCTAATATACCTCATATAGAGAGCGAAACCCTTTAAAGGGAATACCCTCCATATACACTAATATATACTAGGTATTCAGCAACTATCAACCTTTAAGCAACCTACTTATATCACACAGAAAAAGCTCAAGTATACCATGACTCCAAACTTAAAGGTTTTAGCTGCTAATTAAGACTAACAAACAATCACAAAGTTTACTACAATTCACAGTTTCAAGGGCAGTCTCCAACATGTTCAAAACAAGAGTGTCATGGAGTAATTCATCTAGCACAAAAGGGAAAACCAAGCAGTCTCAAGCAAACAAGCTACACATGAACCAAGTTCAAAAGCATTTTTCAGAGGTGTTAATGCAGAGGAGTAGCATAGAGATGCATTATCACATTAACTATGTTGCAAATTTAAATAAGAAGTGAAACAGCACCAGTTTACTCTCAATGTGATTTTCAGTTTTTAGACTTTCCAAAATGTGCACTCAACAGGTTTTTAAAAGACATTTATGCGGCCACAGCTCCAAACTGAATCCCAAAGCCAAAATCCCAAGTTGCATTTTTTATATAAATGTAAAGAGATTGGCAGGTCTTAAAATGATGCACAGATGGGTTTCTCAAACATAAGCTAAGGAAAAATCCCAAGAGAATCAACAATGCCAATTCTGTGAGGTATTCAAAACCTTAATAACTAGGTGATATCAAACAACCACATAGCAAGTTCAATTTGGGTCTAACTAGGATCAAAATGTCTTACGAGTTCTTATCCTAAATGGACCTTCATGACCCTACATAACACTTCAATGAACACAAGAAAGCAAACTGCGAACAATTTTGCCATATCAAGTCACATATCTCAAAAAAATTCACAGAATTGTGTCAGTACAAAGAATTCAAAGATAAGAACTCACATAGGGTAGACGATTCTATTTAAGGTACTGGAATGAGCACATAGCAAGTTATGTAATGACAAAATGATTAGGTTCACATTTTAGACTATTCATAAGTGAAGAGAGATTAAACTAAGACTTTATAAGGTTCTTCCTGTTTTAGAGCTATTTTTCTATTCTCAGATGCCTAGTTATGCAAATTCGAGTAAGGCAAGCTATTTTTTTAGGCAAATAGTTAGCTAAACGATCTAGGTAAGAACTTGGTTATAAAAGGGAAATAGGTTACACACTTAAGATGTACACAGGAAGATGAAATCAACTTTTATAAATTCTGAAATTTCACAACAAATATAACACTAACTTAGACCTTTTTGCTTATTTCTTCAAACTGGATTCATTTATTCAAACTTATTTGACTTAAGAGGTCTTCAAAACAGAGTAAATGTCAAAATAAAGGAACTTTCTAACCTGTTTTATATCTTCAACTCTCAAAACTTCAAATAAACAAGCATAAGCCTATAAAAGTTGATTAGTACTTCATTTTAGCCAAACAAGTTTTAATTTGACAACCAGCCTTACAGTAGCAACTTTTTGATTTCAAAAACCTTACAAACTACATTCCAAATCAGTTTTCCATCTTCTTAAACTTGCTCAGTCAAGTTGATAAGGTCAACAAGCTACTTAGTTTTCAATAAAATGAACATGTAACAGATTTCCAAAGTTTCAGGTTTACAAGCTAACTTCTAGTTAGTGACTTAAGGTTTTGAAATCATTTTTTCACATAAATGAGGATGCACAGTCTACAAGTCACATTAGAGGTCATTTACCCTATCATGTATCAGATTTTTAGCAACTTGACAACAAGAAAATGATGGACATAATCATCAAACTAAAACAGACCCCTCATTCATTTTAGGACCATGTCAAGACATCAAATACCTTAAACCACATCAAGAAAACAAACTAACAACTACCTTAAGGTATGGAATCAATTCCAGATACAAAAACAAAGAGGAAAAACAAATGAAAGTATAAACTCAACACCAAACAGACCCTGTCACCTATCTAAAGCTATTTCCAAAGCAAAACAATCCTTCAAACAGCATCGTGCCATCACTCAAACCATACTATAACTCAGAATCTATAAGTCCAACCTTCCATAGTCTAAAAAAAGCCAATAGAACAGTAAGCAGAGGTTTCAAATAACTCTTCCATAATCAAATAGCCATTTTTAGTTCTAAACTATATTAAACAACACTAGAAACATTCAAACAACTCCATCCCAATATACGAGTCAAATTCGAGATCAAAAAATACGAAAAGTTATTTTATTAAACTTTTCACTCCCCCTTTGAATATAAAGCCTCCGCACCCCCCACCCCCCACCCCCTCCTCTTGAAGTTTTTAAAGTATTTAAAATGAACCCCCAGTTTAAATAAAAGACCTTTTCCAAACCTTATACCTCACTTTTAAAAATAAATACATCTTTTTTTTTAAAACGTATTCGTCTAAAACCCTTTTTGTAAAATGATTTTTGACGAAAACAAAATTTATAATACGTCGTTTTGAAATACGAGCATTAATATAAGCCCAATATTGACATGGTTCCGGATAATATTTAGAAATGTGAAAAATGCGGTCAAAATGAGCCGTAATTCATACGTTGTTTCAATTAACAATTTTTTCGAGCTAGACGGAGCGGGATACGTATCTTCATTTCAGATTATATTTATGAAAGTAAATAACTCGTAATTTTCTTGCAATTGTAAATTTTTATGAAATAATAATAATTAAGATGCCAATTTCTGCACTTGCGGGAAACTCCTTGCCGAGGGCCTGTGCACCCCCGGGATTAGTCGGGGCTCAAAGAGACCCGAACACCCGGTGCTTAATCAAAAAAAAAAAAAAAGATGCCAATTTCTGCAATTTTCTCTGGATTTTTGAATTTCTTGATTTTTTAAGAGCATCCTTACTCCGTCTGGGACTCGGGAACTTTGAAAATTAAAATACGCATTTTATGAGGTGAAAAACCCCCAATGGCCTAAGATCAACTTTCCAACCAATAACCCAAAACGTTCCCAAATGCCTTAGGAACCGAATTGAATACCCTGCCAAGTCACAAACGATCATCAGGATCTCTCGGAATCGACAGAGTCCCGAAAAAGGTCCGTTTACCCAAAAATCAACTGTGGGTCCAACATTTTTCACTTAAAGGGTCAAATTTTTAAAAGTCACACTAAAACTCGCCCGATCATCTCGGAACCGTATTACCCATCCCTGCGGGTCAAAATCTCATAGGACTCGGGAAAAAGTCAACGGGTGTAAATGGGTAAAAAATACTATAACGACCGTTACAGATATTCTTTTTGAGACTAATTAAAAAACATATATGCTACATAAGTTGGTCGGAGCAAGTATTCAATAGTGAGTGATTTTTCCCTAAATGTAGTTGCCATAAGAGTTTCCTCAACAATGTTGGATATCTACTATCTAAAGCACTGTTTTGGTGTATAAATTTGTATTAGCCATTTAACTCCCAAACCATGTTGTAATAGGTTATATACAAGTTCATATTCATGGTTAATTATCAGTTGTTCAGTGTACAGGGTAATTATATAAACATGTTTTTAAGAAGCTCAGGGAAGGTACAAACTAGAATATAATATTAGAGGTAAAATTTAACAAAATATGTACAATGGTGGGGTTGCAAAACAAATATAAAATCACAATCCTTTATTAGTAAAAACAAAGTTCGATGTCATGACATCATTCTTAACAAGATTGATAAGGGGTCGCGATCAAGTATAAGTTATTCTTTCTAGCACAAGTTGCTCCAGCAGATTCAGTCAAATCCAAATCATTTGGATTGATTCCACTAGGAAGTTTCCAATCAAAATGATACAACAATTGAGCCAGTGGAAAAAATACATCAGCTAAACCAAATGATATTCCAGGGCACATCCTCCTTCCACTACCAAAGGGAAGATATTCAAAATTATTACCAACAAAATCCACGGAGTTCTGCTCAAATCTTTCAGGTTTAAAGCTTTCTGCATCATTCCAATATTTTGGGTCTCTTCCCATAGCCCACACATTAACCATAACCTTTGTTTTCAAAGGGATAGTATAGCCATTTATATCTGCTTCTTCCCTACATTCTCTTGGGAGCAAAAGGGGAAATGGAGGATGGATTCTGAAAGTTTCATTAATGACCAACTTTAGGTATTTCAACTTTTCGACATCATCTACGTCAAAAGTTTCTTTTTCTCTGAATGCGCTTCTTACCTCTGCTTGAGCTTTGGCTAGTACACTTAGATTCTTCATCAATTCCACCATGGCCCAATCAATTGTTGTTGATGAAGTTTCTGTTCCCGCACCAAACATGTCCTTCATTTATGAGCAAGTTACAATATTATTAAATTATCTCTCCCGTGCTATTTATACTGTACAAATGTTTTGACCAATTTTGACAAAATTATTTTCTTATATTAGACTTGTGCTACTAACTTTGTTCTACGTAGTTTGTAGGAACTTTTAAATTTTCAACACCAATTTTCTTTCATCATTGGATTTTCTATTATTTGATTATCACAGAAAAGTTAAGTTGCGGTGGTAAAAATAATTTCTTCACTCTAGTTTTGTAAATTTGGTCATAAAAGTACGATCACTAATTCTATTTAATTCACTCTAGGTACGTAGTCAGAAAAATATAATTATGCGATTTGAGAACATGAAGTGCACACTTAAATTAATAATAACAAGGAGGAGGAGGAGCAAGCGAAGGAAGAGAAAGTAGATTATGCGATATATTATACTTACAAAAATAATAGCTTTGATGTTGTCGTTGGTGATCGGAAATTGAAGGCCTCCCTCTTTCATTAGTCTTAGCAGTACGGCAATTAAACCTTCATGTCCTAATTCACCATTACGCTTATGCTCATTGATGATGTTTTCAAGAATGGCATCTAACTAATGGTGAACATCCATAATTTTACCCTTTGTTCCACATAGTACATGAAGAAATTTCAGTGATGGGAATATATCAGCTACATTAAATCCTTCAATTAAGACTGTCAATCTTTTAACCAGTGCTATAAGTTCATCTTGCTCCTTGAATACTTTCCCAAATGCTGATCTACAGGTCATAGAGCTTGCAAATTGAAAAATCCTTTTTGTTGTATTAACTGGCTCAGCAGAAGATGATCGAAAAAATTCTATCATATGAAGAACTTCATCTCGTCTAATAGAGCTGAATGACTTGACATTTTTGGCGCTAAGCAATTCCAAAAGACAAATTTTACGCATTTGTCTCCAGTAATCACCATAGGGCGAAAAGACAATGTCGGTCCCGTTATAACAAACAATCTTGGCAGCCTCAAGTATGGGCCTAGATCCAAGAGCAAGGTCATGAGTTTTTAGTACTTCTTTTGCCATATCTCAGGAGAAGTAACTACAACTGCAGAAACTTCACCTAGTTGAAGATGCATAATTGGTCCATATTTTTTGGCTAAATCTCTAAGGACACGGTGTGGAGGTCCACCTAGCAAATGAAACATGCTTCCAAGTAAAGGTAATTTCCATGGACCTGGAGGCAATCTTTTGGTTTGGCTATTGGAATTCTTCCATTTTGTTAACAAAAAGAGGAAAGAAACAAAAAGGAAATGGAAAAGAAATTGAAGAACTCCATATTTTGGGTTGTTTATTTGGCTTGATAGGTTATGGCTTGATAGGTTATGCAAAGTATTGTTGTATATGTCTTGGCTTTTATAGGCTTTTTGATTTGGCAAGAAAATGATATTTAATATGACAGATGAGTTTTTCATCAACTTTTGTTTATCAACATCTGGTCAGAAGTCGTTCACTTGACTTAAAGAACAATAATGAGGTAAGAAATTTTATTTTAATCGACTAACTATTGTGGAGCAAGATATGGGAAAATATCTGTCAAATGTGGCTAATGGAGTTTTGATTTTATTATAGTAGACAAGCCAAAAAAAAAAAAAGGGGGTCTTAGGTGCGGTTTCAAATGTGGCTGCTACTCCTACTTCTTATGGTAACAAGGCAGCATACGCCGTGCGCAACACTTTGAATTATAGTATATCTATACGTACGTAGTTGTGTTTGAGTAGTGATAATATATATATTTTGTATTACTAATAAACATACATAAGTTTGCACTGTTTATATATATATATATATATATATATATATATATACTATGTCCAAAACACGATTAATATAACATTGTAGTTTGTGCTCCGTATTCAAAACTTTATTATATTAGTGTTTGCTACGAATACAAAGTTGGCAAAAATTTATTAATACTTTTTAAAAGAGAAGACTTGTTTAAAAGGAAACTATTTTCCTCTTCTTGAGACAAAACAATAGCAATATTTAAGCATCAGTTGATACTTTGAATTTTAATTCGATTAATTTAAAGGTTTAAAATATTCTATTGTTAATGTATGTAGATTGGACCCAAACAATACTTATTATTTTTTATCAAATTTTGATTTGAATAATTCTAATTGAAATTATTAAATTAATTTTACATGTTTAAAACGAAACAAAGTAGAAATTTGATTTTCTATTTAAACGAAGAACTACTATTTTTTAATTTTTGGTAAATATTCTTTGTTTAGCTCATTTTACTTGTCATGTTGTCTTTTGCAAGAATTTTTAAGGAAACGTCAATTAGAATTATAATTTGACTAATTTACCATATTAATTATTTGATCTCCATTTAATATTATTTTTTCTTTTACCACATTAATCTCTTTTCACATTTATTAGAGTAAGGAAAAAAATGAAAAAGTAATTAGAATCTATCTTATTTTAAAATATAAATATTTTAAGTATATTTATTTTAGTAAACATAACAAATAAATGACATGGCGGAATAGCAAATACAACAGTTAAATATCTAGATTAGATCTCAGGCTAATATAAGAAAAGAAAAGAAATTGTATGATTTGACTACTTAACCTTTTGAAGAAAAGCAATAATATGGGATCCTTGTTTTTTATTGTACAATAATTTCATTTGCTTCCACTAGTGGGTTGATACGCATGTGGCAATGAATCCACCATTATTGACTTAATGAGGATACTTTGGGAATTATATGAATATTGTTTGTTTTTTTAATATGGGGTGCATGTTTTTTTTTTTTACGTTGCTTTTTTTTTAATATGGGGTCCACTTTTTAATATGGGATCCACTTTTTTTTTTTGATATTGCTTGATTTTTGTAATATGGGGTCCACTTTTTTTTTACATGAGTTTGGAGACGGTGGGGTCCACTTTGTTTCCCACCTTATTTTTTTTTAATATTGCTTGGTGTTTTTAGTATGGGTCTCACCTTATTTTTTTTATTGTTTGTTTTTTTAATATGGGGTGCACATTTTTTTTTTTGACGTTGCGTGTTTTTTTAATATGGGATCAACGTTTTTTTTTATATTGCTTGATTTTTGTAATATAGGGTCCACTTTTTTAACATGAGCTTGGAGACAATGGGGTCCACTTTTTTAACATGAGTTTGGAGACAGTGGGGTCCACTTTTTTCCCATCTTATTTTTTTTAATATTGTTTGGAGTTTTTAGTATGGGGCCCACTCTTTTTTTTTTAAGAGAGACTGACGACGAAGCATGGGTTTATATTTTATTGTAGAAGATAAAAAAAAAATGTTTTTAGCTGCGGTTTCAAATGTGGATGCTACTCATACTTCTTCTAGAACCGAGAATTTTTCAATGATGACACACGATTTGATGAATAGTCACTACAACAAACAAAAAAAAGGTTTTAGCTCGGTTTCTTTGGGGCAGTTTCTACAAACTGCCGCTAGATATTGATTTCCCGGCGGTTGACATAGCGGTTCAATAAGAGCCCATAAATTACATAATTTAGCGGCGGTTTTATTTTCATTTTTTAACGTTTTCGTAAGTTCCAATTTTTCTCGGCAGTTTGTTTGAACATAGTGGCAGCTTGGCCTTTTAAATAGTTACTTTTATAATTTTTCTACAACTTAAATATCCCAACAAGTGAAGCCCACAACTTAATAATTTAAACACTCCTACACAACCGTAATTTTCAGAAATTTCTACACACTCCTCGTACATACTCTCTCTACTGTACCTTAAACACTTCATAAGGAAATTTCTACAGCTGCTTCATATGGTTGAGAAATTTCTACTGTACCTTCTCCATCAAAGATTCTGCATAACGTATGTGAAAATTTCTCTCCTTCTCTTTTTCTGCAATTTCGAGATTTTTAAAACAATAACTTTCACATATATCCGAAATGTATGTGAAAATTCGCGAATGTGTTGATTGAATGCAGTGAATCTTTGTGATAATGAATGAGAAGTGATAATGCCGAATCTCTTAAATATTTTTAAATTCAATTCACATGATTGAAATAATGAACACCACTGATAAAATATCAATACATATTTATGAGATAGTCGAACACTCCTAGTTTTCTACAGAAGCATAATGGAACAAGTCAACAAGAATAAAAGAGCACTCTTAATATCATATCAAAACAACATGTAGATATTATTTAATGACAGTTGATTTCATTACTGATCACTGCTTTGAAATGTTTACTCGAGCCGAGGGTGATCAATTGGAGACAACCGCTCTATCTCTTCGAAGTAGGGATATTGTCCGCGTACTCTCTACCCTCTCCAGACTCACCCATTGAATTACAGAGAGTATGTTGTTGTTGTTGATTTTCTTACTGACCATGTACCCAAAATGATATATGTTATATATAAACATAAATATATATTACAAAATTTAGTTTTTTTTTCTTTTTAATTTTTTTGATTTTTGCTTTTAAAATCCAAAACCAACTCAAAAAACTAAAATTTCTAAATCTTAAATTCGAAACCAAAATCATACATCGAAAAATCAAACCAAATAACAAAAAAATTCGGTTTAATTTGTTTTTTCAATTTTATTCGAATAATACACACCTCTAGATTTTGTAGCAATAATTGACTTTTGTACATATAAGAAGATACAGTGAGGATTTTGTTTTTTGAAAAATAAAATAAAAAATAAGAAGGCAATCAAACTAAGTAAATAAACATATATAATTCGAAAAGTGAAGTGGTTCACATTTATTCTTCAAGCTCCATTGTCTTTGCAATTTGTATGTACACAATTTCTTTGGAAAAATGACACGACAGCTGTAAAATAAGACGACTGATTTGAAACTAACACTCATAAAGTAGCCAAAAATCAAAATTGATGGCTGAGAATATAAGAATAACGGAGGAAGTTAAAAAGGTACAACATAAATAATTAGGCCCGTACACCGGACTTTAAACACTACAAGAGAACAAACTATTAGCTAGGAATTCTAGATAGGAAATCCAGATCCGTAGCTAATATTCAACATTAGCTAAGGATTTAGCTAGAAAAGTGTCATTCCCTTGCAAAAAAATTCAACTGAAAATTTAGTCATAATATAGCTAGGAATTAGCTAGGGCCGATTCCTAGCTAAACTTTAGCTAGAACATTTTCCTAGAAAAATCTGTGGCTAATTTTTAGCGGGAATTCCAATTTGGCGCCAATTTTGTTTTTCCAAATGATTGTAGTTTAGCTAGGATACAATCCGTGGCTAATCCCTAGCAATATGTTAGCTAGGGAAGTGTCCTAGCTAAATTTTAGCAGGAATTCTATTTTGGCACTAAAAAAAATTTCTCAAAAGATTGTGATTTAGCTAGGAGCACAACCCCAGCTAATCGCTAGCTAAAAAGTAGCTAGGTCGCTCCCTAGCCAAATTTATGGCTAAATTTTAGAGGATTTCTAAGATAATGCTAATTTTTGGTAAGTTCTTTTTAGCTGGGATGAACTCCTTAACTAATCTTTAACAAATTATTATTATTATTATTATTATTATTATTATTTGAAATTATTATAAATAAATAAATAAAATGTATAGATGACGATAATAAGAGTTTAATAGCCGTTTTTGGATTTCTTACTATAATTAGCATTCCTCTATATATTTACTCCATTCTTTCTAATACATGTGCATAGGACAAGGAGTTTTAGAAAGTAATAATGATTTAAGAATTTTTTTTTTTTTATCTAAAACTAACCATAGACATTCTGAGTGACTATAAATCATTTCATCAAGTGTAAAATAAGAATTTTAAAGTTAGTTGATTTTTACATACACTAGTGTCATATTTTTGGGAAAAAATAATAAAAGAAAATTGTGTCGCATAAATTGGATAAATTAATTCTTTAAATATTTATTTATTTATTTATTTATTTTAATTTTGAATCTCTTAGTTTGTTCCGTGTGGTAATTAGTGTTTATTCTCTTCACTGCCGGTAGTTTGTACAATTAACAGTAAATTAGGAAAAGGAAAAAAACTAAATATGAAATACGGAACAAAGACCCCGATCCCCCTAACCCGTTGAACCCTTTTATCTCTAAATCCCCAATTATGCTCCTTTCGTCCACCACTAGAACCTCTTCAACCTCATGCTAGGAAAAATGTAAAAATTGTGTTTGCTTTAATACAACGGTTTAACTCTGCAAGCAAGGGTTCGTTAGCCTAGACGTGTTGTCGGGGGGTGACGTACACTATACAGGATGGAAGTAATATCGTGAGGACTACGTTTGGCAATGTCATGAGACAATCGTGGGAATATTATGAAAGACACACATGACAAAAGTGAGAAATTTTTACCCCCTCCCCCCCCCCCACCCCCACCACACCCAAAACCAAATTTTATAAAGAATGGGAAGTTCCCCCCCCCCCCCCCCAAACCCCCTCCACGACCCACTAACCCCACCCCAACCCCGAAGTTTCTATTTCATAATATTCAATTATAAATATATGAAAATATTAATTTAATTTGGCAAAAGAAAAAATTATAAACATTGAACTTGAAATAATATTGCACTTGTATAATATGGTTTAACCCATAATCAACCCGTTTATCATCCAACCCATATTTTACCCACATGAAGTTGTGGGGTGGATTGAAACTCAACCCATTTTAGTTCAAACTATTTTCAACCTGCCCAAATCTAACGAAACCCACCCATTTACCACCCCTAGCTAGAACCAAAACAACTAAGATGAATAGGTCATCGACAAGAGACTAGAAATTATAAATATATAATTTCCAAATTTAATTGTGGATTCCTTCGACCCTCTTCCTTTTCTCTAATGCGAGGAGTTCTCCGTGAACTTAATTAGGATGGAGACAAGTGAGAAACTAGAGATCACATAGATAAAGGACCAAATTCGATATTCTCGATTGGATGGAATCAAATAAAATTAAAATTAATTACAGGTTGAAATCGTTCTAATCATACATAGATCAACCGTTTTAAAAATGTGGATTACTGCCACTACGATTTTGATAAACTTTCATATTAAAACCGTCTTAATTTTCACAATTTTTTGTAGCGTGAGATCGAAGGGTTCTGATGGTGGACTGAAGGAGCACTTAGTCAATTTGGAGATAACAGGGTTCAACAGGTTAAAGAGATGGAGGTCTTTGTACCAAATTTCATATTTTATTTCCTTTCCCCCTTCCCTATTTTTCTATGAATTTAAACAATTGGCTTACAATAAAATAGAATTACCACTAAATTTCAATACGATACAAATAAGAAGATTCAAAATATAATATAACAAATAAATAGATCTGAAAAACTTAATATTGTATCCAGTTGTCTCATTTTACTGTTCTTTTTAATTTCTCCGAAAAAAATAATGTCATTCTATTTTTAGAAAAAAATTAACTTTAAACTTTTTATTTTATCCTTAATGAGATGATTTATGTCTTACAAATATCTCTAAGTTGTTTTAAACCACAAGTTCTAAGTTCGTGGGTCAAACAAGAAAATTGTTTATCACGATTTATCCGTATGCCCTTTAAATATCTTAAATTATTAATTATTTTATAATCAGTAGTTTCTAAATATGTAAATTATTTTTCAAATAACTTAAACATTATATGTCTGAATTCACGATCAAAATAAAGAAGATTGACTCTCGAAATCCGAATTGTATCACATAAATCGGGACAAAGAAAGCTATAAGCTCAAACCACACCACACGCCTTCCCCCCAGCCCCACCCCTGCCCCTAAAGCACCCCACCTCCCCCCAACCAAATTTTTGTTTCATGTATTTTACTTTTAATTTTTTTTATAAAAAAAAGGGGAATTTTTTTTCTTCCCACCACCTTCTGCCCCCGCTCCAATTTTCTATTTCATATATTTTATTTTACTTTTGTAAGAATTTTATAAACAAATGAGAAACTTTTTTCTTACCTCCCACCTCGACCCTTATCCCACCGCTTGCCCCCCCCCCCTATCCCCCCTCCCCCCCCCCCCCCCACACACACTACATTTTCTATTTCATATATTTTATCTTATTTTTATAAACAAATTTTAAAAATGGGAGATTTTTTCTTACACCACACCCCATCCTAACCCCCCCCTCCCTCACATTTTCTATTTCATATATTTCATTTTACTTTTATAAAAAGTGGGAAATTTGTTCTTACCTCACTACACCCACACCCTCCCCCCCCCCCCCCTCCTGAATTTTCTGTTTCATACATATATATATATATATATATATTGTAAAAAAATAAGAAATTTTCCCTGCCCCCAACCACACCACCCCACCTTCCCTCCTCCTCACACCTCGCCTATCCCCCTGCCCCCAAACCACCAAAAGTTTTCTTACCTCCCACCACCAACCCCCCCCCCCCCCCCCCGCCGCCAAACCACCCCGTCTCACCCCAACCAAATTTTTTGTTTCATGTATTTTACTTTTAATTGTTTTTTTAATAAAAAATGGGAAGTTTTTTTCTTCCCACCACCCCCTGCCTGCTCCAAATTTCTATTTCATATATTTTATTTTACTTTTGTAAGAATTTTACAAACAAATGAGAAACTTTTTTCTTACCTCCCACCTCGACCCTTATCCCACCACCACTTGCCCACCCCTTACCCCCCACACTACATTTTTTATTTCATATATTTTATCTTATTTTTATAAATAAATTTTAAAAATGGGAGATTTTTTCTTACACCACACCTCATCCTACACCCCCCCCCCCCCACCTCTCTCACATTTTCTGTTTCATATATTTCATTTTACTTTTATAAAAAGTGGAAAATTTGTTCTTACCCCACCACCCCACCACACCCCCTCCCGCCCTGAATTTCTCTTTCATATATATATATATTGTATATATATAATTTTTTTTAGTAAAAAAATAAGAAATTTTCCCTGCCCCCAACCACACCACCCCACCTTCCCCCCCACCCCGCCTCCCCCCAACCAAATTTTTTATTTCATGTATTTTACTTTTATTTTGTTTTTAATAAAAAAAGGGAAGTTTTTTTTTCTTCCCACCACCCCCTGCCCACTCCAATTTTCTATTTCATATATTTTATTTTACTTCTCTAAGAATTTTATAAACAATTGATAAACTTTTTTCTTACCTCCCACCTCGACCCTTACCCCACCACCGCTTGCCCACCCCTACCCACCATCCCCCACACCACATTTTCTATTTCACATATTTTATCTTATTTTTATAAACAAATTTTAAAAATGGGAGATTTTCTCTTACACCACACCCCATCCCCCCCACCCCCTCCCTCACATTTTCTATTTCATATATTTCATTTTACTTTTACAAAAGTTTTATAAAAAGTGGGAAATTCGTTCTTACCCCACCACACCACAACCCCCCCCCCCCCTGAATTTTCTATTTTATATATTTTATTTTTGTAAAAAATAAGTAATTTTCCCTGCCTCCAACCACACCACACCGCCTTCCCCCCTCCCCCCCCGCAAACCACATTTTCTACTTCATATATTTTATCTTTTATAAAAATTTATAAAAAGTGGAATTTTTTTCTTACCCCACACCCCAACCCATCCACGACCCCCCTCCCCTTCGCGGAACCACCGAAGTTTCAATTTCATAATATTCAACTATAAATATATGAAAATATTAATTTAATTCGACAAAAGTAAAAATTATAAATATTACACTTGAAATAATATTGCACTTGTAACCCAGAACCAACCCACCCATTTATCACCTATTTTATCCACATGAAATTGGGTTCATTGAAAGCCAGCCCATTTTTGTTCAAACCATTTTCAACCTGCCAAAATCTAACCAAAACCACCTGCTTACCACCCTAGAATGAGTTGTCTGGCTGATCCTTAACACCATACTCCATGTAACCTTATTTTCATTGTCTTTTATTTTTCGTGGACAATTGTATTGAGATACTTTCAGACTTGTACTCATATTCTAGAGGCTCTTGTACTTATGACATCAAATTTTGGGGCTTTACGCGTTATTTCTGCATTTTATGGTTATGAGACTTCATTTATATGACTTATTTAACGTTCTCATTCTACTTTTCTGCTTATTAAATGAAAATAAATTAAATATGAATTATGGTTCGCCTATCAGGTTAATGGGTATGTGCCACCGCGAATTGTTAGATTTTTGTTACAGGTTCCTTCTTTGCTTTGCTTTATTATCAAGTTAGTTTATAAATTTTTACTCAATAACTCATTTTGATTAGCGTTTAAAGATGAACAAGTGTATATACATTTCATTAATTTTATATTTTCTTGTAATTTCCATAATTTCTGTGTAACTTTACCTATTTAAATAATTAATTTTATTATAGTAATTTATAATTTATTAAAAATTAAAGACCCACAGAGATAGCTGTTAAAGGAGCAAATATAAAGTCAGCCTTTATTCTCAATAGATAAGTCTTTAAAGTCAACATGTTTTCTCTCAAAGTTAGCCTTAAAATCCTAGAAAATCAAAAACAGAGTAACTGAACTCATGCTATTATTCCAGGCTACAGAAGCTGGAAATCACAACTGATTACTGCCATCGTCTACCTTCTGGTATG